>NC_090800.1:55471919-56183169 GCF_036512215.1 Solanum lycopersicum
TTTAGTCAAGATTGAGAAAGAAAGGGTGTGGCAAAAAAAATTGAAATTTACTCAAGATTGAGAAAGAAAGGGCGAGGCAAAAAAAATTGAGATCTTGTAATTACAGGTAAGCATAAAAGGAATAAATTTGAAATGGGCACAAAATTTAATGACAAGTGAGCACATTTTTATGCCTAAGCCTCTGTTTTCAATTACTTTCCCCAATTGAATATAAATTTGGGAATTAAATTTATTCATCAACAAGTTTATATTTTGAAATAATATGAATTTTTTAAAAATAGAAATTACTTAACAACACTAACTACATAACAGTAGGGAGGAACAACTAAAAAAACATGCACAAGGAGTATACACAACAAAAATAAGAGATACAAGATAAATAGCCAAAGATAAGAAAAGAAGTCCATAAATATAAGATAAAAACTAGAACCAATCTTAAATCATAGTAGTCCCATGCATAGAGCTACTAAAAAAGAGTATACCTAAAAAAAATTAATTTAAATGTAACGAACTGATTCATTTTTAAGAAAGTACATCTCATGCCGAGTCCCATATGAACAGAAAAGGGGTGAAAGAAATTTTAATATTTGAGCAAACGAATACTATTTGCTTTAACAAAATTTTGGCTACGTTGACATCAACCTCTTATAGTCTAAGGCTTTTTGCTATGGTTGCGCTGCTATAGTAGTTTGACCCACGCTATAGCTGGATATCAAAGGTTCTACAATCTACTAATGCATCTTATTTTATTTTCTTCTACTTTTAAAAGGAGAAAACAGATGAGGGTTGCTCCGAAAACAATCCAAAGGCATCTGAGGCTAGCTGGATGTAGGAAAGCAAGAAGAATCAAGGAGACCCACTTCCAAATTGGAAGGGATGAAACCTTCTTCTTCTTCAAGTCTTCAGAACCATCTAAAACTTAGAGTTAAAATAAGCAAAACCAAAACTCTAGTAATAAAATTATAATAATGTCCGGCTCTCTAAAAAGAACAATCTTCTATTAATTATAGTCTTTTAGATCGCTACTGCAGTTTATTATTCGACAGAGTTAGTCAGAATCGGCGACAAAATCAGTGATTCACCCATTGGTGTAATTCACCTCTTTCTGGTACAACCCTCAACATCGTCTTGCTTTGGTCCGTTGAGAAATATGGTACTACTTCGCGGAGCTACTCGCTGACTACTTCTTTTTGTCAGCCGATTTCATCCTTTCGTTCAGGGCTCAGTATGAACAAAAGACGAATTAGGCCTTTTGGAGATCCACCATCTGCACTCGCTGATCCTCAGGCACCCATTTCTTAGTTCTTCTCATCATTTTTATCTTTATTTTCGATATAGTGTTTATGCTTTCCTTAAAACTTCAAATACCAAAAGTTTAAGAGTTTTCCTCAGATATTAAGATAAAATATTTAAGAACGCTATTTCTAATAAAATATAGCGTTAAATGAGTTAAATCTATGGACTCATCACTAACCGCGCTAAGAAATTCTCATTCGAGATCATTTATTCAGAAGATTGATTAAAGTGTTTAAACGCCTAATCACATAAACTTGAACTAGAAGCCTTAGGTCATGTAGGCTACTCTTATAGCCTAAAATGATCCTTCGAGAGTTTATACAATCACCATAACATGAATTAAAGGTAACTTTTTTGAAATTTTGATCAAAAGTTACCGTTCAAGGTTCAAAAGCTTCACAACACAGAAAGTCAAATAAAAAAAATACTCAATCCACTAGGTGACCAAATTTCTAGTGTTAGAAAGTCGTACCAGACTTGGGGTTGTTGTAGGAACACTCTGAATGAAAAATAGGAGGAAAAATACATAAATTCCTAGGAGATAATTACTACATACATTACTAAAAAGGACTTTAATCTACAAATATGTGAGTCAAGATGTACTTGAAGGCTTGAGAAAGCTTGTAAACTGCTCGCACATATCATGCTTGTTCTCCTAGGTAGCCTCGTTAACTAAATAATTCCACAAGTTGACCATTACCACATAATGAATCTCAAATGCAACTGCAACACATCTTTGTTTTAATGACAAATGACTCCTCAAGAAAAATCATGATGTCATTGAGTCTACTGCATCATACTCTAGTAGAAAAGACTACAAAGTAACATACCGCTGCAACATGAAAATATGGAATACTTGGTTAATAGATGAGAAAGATTGAAGTGACAACTCCAATTCTACCTTGCAAACTATTTGGAGGATATCAAAAGGATGAATATACATGGTACTATGTTTTCTAACGCGTCCTAAATATCATCACATGCTTCATGGGTAACAGACGGAGGAAGACATTATCAACCTATGGTCATAATAACTAATGTTCCTACTCTAAGCTGCTCAAAGTCTATCCCAAATTACCCTTACCTGGTCCTGAGTCTCTTGAATCATGCTGGTCCCATATGGTCTACATTTGGAAGACTCAAATAAGAACCAATCGGAGAGGAATAACGCCTACTATATACAACCTTGAACAAGGCTATTTGAATACTAGAATTGTAGTTCTTGTTATACAGAAAGTCTACCCAATGTAATCACTAGTAACATTGACATGAAAACTTTAGAACACAAGCCCACATCATATATTCAAAAACATATAGAGTACACTCTGAATGACCATCGGCCTACCTTATGATTATAATGTCTAGGAATAGAATTGACATGTCTATGAGCTCCAAGCAGAGATAGACCTCCGTAAGATTCCCCGTGATGAATATAGAGTTGTGCCGGCATGCTAGAGGTACTCGTGATCAGATTAAAGACATTGAAATCACTCATACATACTCCACTTATATCATGCGTATAGATGTCAAATGCACTCGACATGAGACCGACATGACAAGAAAAAATTATCTGGATATATCTCCGGAGATGCACATTGTCTCTATACCTGCAGAGTAACAAATTTCTAGTACGGCCTCCGGGACTTCAATTGCATCTTACTCCCAGACTTCTGGTGCATCCACCTCTTCCCAACCGTTTAAGATTATTCAGGATTTGATCATAATATGGAGCACCTGGACCGTTAAGTTTATGTGAGAGATACAAACAACACGTTGTAGTCCCATTGATGATTGAGAGTGACATCCTTCTTGAACTGACCCCTCTATGGATTAATGTTGATGTAGTAGAGAGGGTAAGTTTTCTTAGGTGATGGCTTTGAGAGCCGAGGATGCAGAATTGAGGAATGTCATGACCCAAGAGCATCCTGTAGAGGTAACAGGACATATTTACCCTGTATTGATATCATACAAGGCCTTAGAATAATCATAACATAAGATAATAAAAATTCCAGAGGAATTTATAACTTTTAAGATATATGATCATAGTCATTTTCATAAATTGCAAAGCGGAAGACTATACTAAAATCTTTTTTCTCAAACCAATTATATTATACTAATTAATATTAGTCATCGAGATCAGCCTGTACACAATGTAAAACATAAAGGAAATGACATAAAGGTAAAATGGATGTTGTCCTCAAAGCTACGAGGACTCACCAAAATCTCCAACTCTTCTAAATCATTGAAACCTATCCTCCAAAGAAACTCAAGTCTAAAAACCTACATTTTGTTAGAATGTAGATAATATATGTTAGTAGAAAAGGTTCCATGTATGAAAACGAGAACAAGATCATAAGAGCATATCAAATGATTAGTCAACGTATTACATAAGTTTAAGAGATAATAACATGGTCATAATATAATCATCATAGTAATAGCATGGTCCCCAACATGATCTTCAATAAACATAAGTCAACATAAGACATAGTTAATGAGCATAGGAGATCAGTCATAATCAAGTAAACCTAATCGACCTAGGTCATCCACACCATAACAGAACAATTCTTAAGTAACTTGAAAAGCATACATGTGATAGCAAGAATAGCATCTCATACTACTACCCAAGCCAAGTATCCATTTTTGTTCATCTTAAGAATAGTCTATGTGCATGGTTTGGTCATAAGCTTCTTCACCTTAAGGGCACTATGATTCTAGGTAACATAAGAGAACACTTGTGAAATGCATGAAAGTAATCCCGAACTATCCTTCACACAAGAATAGCCTTAAATTCATCCTAGTCACATTCACTTTTCTTAGGCCATACAATTGGCTACCATCATACAGACATGGGAACTACAACATTAGTTAATCATATATTGCAAGGGAACTATGCGAAAAACATAAGTTAACTCATACTACATATGGGAGCCCTTCACACCTAGCCTCAAGTCATACTTCTGCCTTCGTGGATTGAACCTAGACATCTATAAAATTGATAATTTATCCTACCTCAAATCGTGGGTGTTACATTATATCCCCGTGGAATCATTCCTCATCTCATGAGATACTAAGCACATTTCTAGACAAAAAACTCAATACAAGCAGCTCATCATGCGTTTAATTCGTCTAAATGCACAAAATCGAGGAGGAATCCATCTCCAAGCAAAAAATACTCATACTATAAGGAAGTAGGAACTACATTTACAAACCCAATATGCATGCAATCTTAACATTTCTCATGTTAAAGGAGGAACCAGAATATTCAACTAAAAATGATGCTCCACACAATCTCATAGTGCTCATAGGCAATTCAATCTCATAAAGAACAATTTCAAAGAGGGGAACTCCACTCCAAGCAAAGGTATGTTCTAAAAATCATCTCATGAAGTCTATAAGCAACTATACTCAACAACATTAGGAAAATACAACATAAAATCTATTTCATTAGAAACATCAGCTTTTTAATTAACCTGTAAATATAAGGAAAACATGGAAACACATAAAAAAACATGACTTCAAACATAAGGAAACCAAGAGGAACTCATTACCAAAAGCTTGAATAGGAGGAAACATATGAGAATACCACGACATCATTTCGTCTCGCCCTCCCGATAGCACGCTCAACTAAATGGTTTCTCCATAACAACTTAAATAGAGAAACTTGTTTGTTCTTCAACCTCATAACTTGCCAAACTAAGATTTCAACTAAAACTTCTTCATAAGAAAGGTTCTCTTTCACATTTAACTCTGCAAGAGAAATTATGGATGTCGGATCTCCAAAAAACTTATTCATCATAGAGATATGGAAAATCAGATGGACCGATGCCAACTTTTTTTGAAATTCAGGCTTATATGCAACCTTACTAACCCATATCAAGTTTTGATATTGACTTATAGAACGTGAACTAAGTTTTCCTTTCTTTTAAAGCCTCATTACATCCTTCATAGTTGACATTTTTAAGTAATCCCAATCATGAACATCAAATTCAAGGCCTCTCCTGTTAACATCAGTATAGGACTTTTATCGACTTTGGGCCATCTTCAACCTCTCTCTAATATGTCAAACCTTCTCAATAAACTTATGGAGTAACTTGGGTCCTTTCAAAGAAACAACACTCACTTCAAGCCATCCAATAGGATGTATTTATCTCCAACCATGATGAGCCTCAAATGGAGCCATACCAATACTTGAATGATATATATTATTATAGGAAAATTCAATCAAGGTTAAATAATACTCAAAAATTCTCATGAAAATGTATTACCCAATTAATCAACATGCCTTCCAAATGCTTCGATTTTTCTTTCCACTTGCCCATCAGTTTGTGGGTGAAATGTTCTACTAAGCTTAAGTTTGTGATAAGACCCTTTTGGAAGGACTTTCAAAATTGTGGAGTAAACTGAGTACTTCTATCGAAGATATTAGAAATGGGCACTCCATTCAAACTTACCATCTCTCTCAAATATATCTTAGCATATTCTTCCCCCGTATATGAAACTTTGACAAGAATAAAATGGCTAAGTTTGTCATTCTGTCTACTATAATCCAACTTGAATATATTAATGTGGAGTTCGTGGAAACTAAAGATAAAGTCCATTTTCAAGTAATCCCACTTCAAAGTAGGAATTCTAGCATCTTGGGATAAACCTCATAGTCTCTGATGCTCAACCTTGACTTGTCGGCAATTAGGACACTTAGCCACAAATCCCGTAACATCCTTCTTCATCCCATTCCACCAATAGATCTTTCTCAAATCACGGTACATCTTGGTTGTCTCGAGTTAATATAATACAAACAACTATAGGATTGTGAAAAGATCTTTTCTCTCAAGTCATCGACATTCGGAACATACAATCGACTATGGAACCTCAGAACACCATCTCCCACTTGGCAGAGAGCCTCTATAGAATTTTTTAAAACCACATTTTTCAATAATCTAAGGTCGTATCAAAACATTGCTTTGCTTTAACATTAACCACGAAAGATGATTCAGAACCGTTATGGACTGTAATACCACCATTAGTTTAATCCACTAGTTGAACTCCCAATGGGGCCAACCTATGAAAATCTCAAACCAAATATTTTCTCTCATAATCATTGTGTGCCACACTACCAATGGATAATCGACTAAGGGCATCTGCAACCACATATGCTTTACTGAGATGATATAGAACACTTGTATCATAATCTTTCAATAACTCAAGCCACTTTCTTTGGTGATGATTTAGATCTTCCCAAATAAACATTTCTTGGAAGCTTTTGTGATTAGTAAACACATTAAGATGGACCCCATGCAAATATTGCCACTAAATATTTAAGGAAAATATAACATCTCCTAATCCAACATCGTGGATAGGATAGTACTTCCCATAAACGTTTATTTGCCTTGAAGCACATGCAATTGCCTTAGAATATTGAATAATAAAATCCTAATCAAACTCTAGAGGCATCATAATATAACATAAATGCATTATTACCTTCCGCTATGGTCAACATCGGGGCAGAATTAAGCCTATTTTTCAAATTTTGGAAACTTTTTACACAAGGTACGGACCATATGAACTTCACCTTATTTTATGTCAAAGCCATCGAAGGAGAAGAAATGGAGGATAACCCCTCAACAAATCATCTACAATAACTGGCCAAACCAAAGTTACTTTTTACACAAGGTACGGACCATATGTTACTCGTAAAAATATGACTATGACAAATAAATTTAAAACTTCGCACGATATTGAACTATTTTGCAAGGAATACAAATTATCATTCTATAATATTCATATTTTTGATGCATACATTACATTGTAAAGAACATTAATTTATTTTAAGGCAAGCCATTCCTCAAAAATCGTAAAGTGTTATATTTCTTAATTACCATTTTTGTTATAGTAAAATTATTACTTATCGAGATATTTAAGTATAAGAAAGAAGTCTAAGAAAATATCAATAGAAATAGCTGATCAGAACTACTGAAATTTGCAAATTTTAAAAATGTTATACAAAACAACAATAGACATTAAAGAAGAGACCAAAAAATCTCGAAAAACAACACTCCAAAGTAAAGTGGAACATCACGTCCACACAAGAACATAATTAACTAAAAACAAATGGATGACCATGAGCCTGTTTCTTATGAACCTCCATCAATATCTTTTTATAATAGTATGATGTATCATGTATACGTTAAAAATGTCCCTAAAATTGGAAGTATCATAAATGATTTTCCTCATTGTCTCATAGTAGTCATCATTATTCCATAAGTTTCATATCACCAGCCCCTACTTATTTGGAATTGAACAATAAATAATTATATGGTTATTTTATGAAATTAAAAAGAATTATTGCAATTATCAGTCAAGTAGTAGATGACATATGAATGGAACTGTTCATAACTGGATATTGTAACCAAAATTTTTATAATAACCTACTAAAACCTCACAGCATAATTTTGTGAGCACTTGACCTCAAAAATATGAAAAATATAAAAACAAATACAACATTACTTTCCTCGCAATCAAGAATAAAAGGCATTTTGCGAACAATATTTTCAAAAAGATTATCTATCGAGTTGTGTCCAAGTATACAGTTCACCAATTTAATTAAAACTATCCAAAAGAAAGGGTAGTTACTTCTATATAAATTCTTTTTTCAAAATAAAGAGTTATGACTACAATTAAAATGATCTTTAACAACAATTAATATCTTTATTGTCGCTAAATATGTATTTTAAGAGGTAATTAGTACTCTTTATAAATGTCCATAAAGCTTTTATCAATATTGAATTGAATGAAAATTAATTAATGTTGGTCAAGGCCCTAGCTCTCTTCGTCAATGTGCATATTTATACCCCATAAAAATTATTATTCTTATAGTATATTTAGGACATTTATTTTTTTTTTAAAAATTGATCTCTTATTATGCCCATAAACAAGAGATAAAGAAATATGGAAAATGTCACGCCCGGATCCTATACCCTTGGCGTGGCCGGCACCCAACAATCATTGTTGGCCTTGTGCGAACCCGTGACTTGACGTACATTACTCAGGAAAGACTATACTTATCTCAAATAAAGAATTAAAAGCATTCTCATCAATAAACTTAAATAATTTTCTTGGCCAAAATTGCACTAAGTCTCAACACTTGAACATATGAAATATATGATAAATTAGACTCCAAAATTGAACTACTAATTGTCTATGAAGCATCTAAACAGAATGAGATGGCTGTTGGAAAAGGCTCCACAACGTCCTAATGAACTAAGCTTGAAAAGCAATAAAAGAGATGTCTCTGGAGTGCATGGAGGCTCACCAAGCTAATGTGGGGTGCTCAACTTGATCAACGGTGCGCTGCGTGTTGGTCTTCGTTACCTGCGTCTGCATCATGAAAACATAAAGGCCAACTGCCATCAGTACATTGAATGTACGAGTATGCGAGTTGGAAAGCTAAATGGTTACTTAAGCTTCACGGGATTAAGATGAACTTACGTTGGATCTTCTCTACCCAAGAATATTCTTAACTCAAAGTATGTATATAAAACAATTTAAAACACATGTAATATATATATATGTGTGTGTGTGTGTGTGTGTGTTTATGTGTGTGTGTGTGTGTGTGTATTAATATATATGAAACTTGTAAAACAATAAAACACCTTAGTTCGTTAAACAAATGTAATAATAAACTCAACTTTACTTATATATGTAAGTGTTATAAATTTTGTGGGAGATTTTCTAACCTTAAACCACCACTTGAGCCAAAGTGATGATATAACTTTTTACCTCACGATGCCGAGGACCATCTTATACCTTCCCATTGTAATAGGACCTTATTTAGCTTAATGTATCTACTAGATTAACTTACGTGATAATCTAAAAAGTATTACCTGTCAATTTTCATGATGACTTCATGATCTACAGGGAAACTTGAGTTAATATGAACTCTCATCCCCACATTAGTTCTCTATACTACTCCCGAGATATATCTTAGCTCATACTTTTAATAAAATTTCCTTCTTTTGGGTTGAGATAATTTGCTGAACTCTTTTGCTTTAAAAAGCTCATTTTGGAATCAATGTTTTCCTTTTTGTTCAAAACTTTTTTAGAACTCTTAGTTTCCTTTTAACTTAAATGTGAAAACATTTATAAAACTCTAGGGAATACTTAGTTCCCTTGTAGCTTTTGGGAAATGAACTCAATTTTTACTCTTTGCTTAACTTGAAACTTAACCCTTTAGGGGAATTCTCTTATTACTTTTTGAGAATTTAACTCAACTCTTTATTCTTTTAACAAACTTGTCACTTGAGAATTTAAAGAAAGTTAAAATGTTTGTTAAGACTCTTTGAAAAGTTTAAGAACTTACTTTGACTTGCTTCTTAACTTTTAAACTTGACTATTAATTTAATTGACTTTGATCTTAACTTTCCTTGAATTGGATTATGGATTTAAGGATCATGATCTCATGTTCATGGATGATTTCATGATGTTAATATGTATTTTAGAATGTTCAAATAAACTACAATTTATAGGACATCACTTAGGAACTAGTACCAAAAGATAGGAAAGAACGGGGTCTCCAGGGGGTCTTGGTGCTCTGAGAGGCAAGGAGCGCTAGATCCTGTTGGACAGACTTTGGGTCAAAGGAGCTCTGGATGGTGCGGCACGCCAACGATAGTAAGACAAAGCCTGCCCTAGGGGGCTCTGGCAGGCGCGGCACCCCCGATTGTAACAGACGGGACCTTCAAATTTTCTTCTATATTTGTCATCTTTGAATCTCCTAAACTTCCATGGATCCCTGCCTAACCACTTAAGATCTCTAACACATTATTACCCAATATTAGACCCAAAAAAATGCTGGAAATATGAACCGAGTCAACTAGAAATACAATACAATTCAACCAACAAGAATTTAAAGAATTTTCATCAAGTATTCCCATATTCATCATTCAATATACTCTAACTTTCTGAATTGAATCAAATTGGGGTGTGGGTGAAAGGACCAAACACAGAATAGTCTCACATACGTCGCTAGGGATCACCCCCCGACAAAATCAACGCACTGATCCTGGCATTCTTGGACGTCTCATGATCTTCTTTCTCTTTTTTCCACTTTTTCTTCCAAGCCCTAAGCGTTTTAATTTTGTAAAAGCTAAATTGGAACTTGGTTTTTATCCCTAAATAACCCTTAAAATGAATTAGGAATTACAAAGGTGAAAAGAAAACTTTACCCTTACAATAATTCAGATTGGACTTTCCTCGTTTTTAACAACCCAACTTCTTAAAGACATATCTCCCTCACATGTCATCGAATAATCGCAAACTTGAAGGCATTGGAAAGATCTTCCCAAGGGATTTCTGACCATACAAAGAACTCATCAAAATTCCTCTTGAACGGGAAGTTATGACCGTTTAGAAAAGACCAAAACTCACTTTTGAAAGCAGGAAATTTTCCAGACTTCCGTACATATTCCCAAAGTTGATTATTCTTCGTTTCTTAGCTTATTCTTAATTGTTTCAAGTTATGATATTTTACAACAAAATACTTGATTTGCGACAAAAAATTTGACAGATTGTGCCTACTTTAATTTTTAAGGAAGACTTCAACGACATACTAATTGTTTGTACCTGAAAAAAAACATTCAAAACAATATACTAAATATTCAAGCAGGAGAGCAATATGTCTGGTTCTTTTAACACACATACTCATTGTTTCGTATTAGTTATCACATATTTCTTGTTGTGTGTTATCAAATCTATCACAATTCACAAGCAATTTTCCGAAAAATTATATGAAAAAACCTGTAGAAATGGACAAAAATTGTACTTTTTAACAGAGTTCAAAAAATTCAGCAAAACAGCAAATAGAAATTGCAATATATACATGAATCACTATGACTTACGATAAAAGATTAAGGTTTAGTAAATATGAGGAAGAAAACTTTGAGGAATGAATTACACTTTAAAATAAAATTAAATAATGTATTTGGATTAGACTCCCTTGCAGAATTAAAAACTACAAATAATAGTGGCCAAAATAAAAGCACTATTACCTATATAACCAAATGTAATGAATTTAAACATTTTAACAACGTTATGACTCATTGAATGAGAGGTGCAAGAGTAGTAAGGTCACATTCAAATCAAAATCAATTTTCTTTGTTATACGAAGAAACCTATAGAAAGGGACACGAGAAAAGGATAATTTTCAATCATCTTTGCTGAAATTTTTAACATAGTAAAAAAGAAGTCACCAAAAAAGCAAAACAAAATTGTCCTAATTTCATGAATCACTACGACTTATAGTAAATATTACGCTCCATGAAATAGGAGGAAAACAACTTTGAGAAAGGAATCAAACTTCATATGAAACTTAAATAATGTATTTGAATTCGACTACCCTACAACGCTAAAACATCTACAAATTATAGTGTCATGAAATCCCTCTATCTATAAACAACAAAGGCTAGTGTGAAAAAGTGTTTATTGTGCCTTATCGGGACGGTCACACCTCTTTGGAAAAGTTAAAACCCTTCGAAAATGTCCCAACCTTTAATAGAAGTCAGAATTATTCGTAAAAGTCACGATCCAAGGCCGGGTGCTATGGCAATCCGCAGAACTAGCTTCAATCGAAGGTTGCGCAACTGCAAATAACTATTTAAAAAAGTGAAAACTTTTTATACAATTTAAAACTTTTTATATGAAAGTTGGTAGCTCTAAATGAAAGTCACAAATTTTCATAAAATTTATTGTTTTTTCATAGATGTCACAACTTCTCATTAATGGAAAAGTTAGTTTTGGAAATTAATAAATTAAAGGAAAATTTTTATTCGTGGACAATTTCCAATAAAGTCAGAACTTCTCGTGAAGACGAAATTCTAGTTTTGAAAATAAATAATTTAAAAATGAATTCCTATTTTGTGGTGGTGCCACGTAGGCGGCCTCAGGTTCTCTCTTATATATACATGCTAAACTAGATAAGGGACATGCACTTCGCGTGGTCGTAAATAATAATTGCATTGACCATATAAATAATGTCGTACTAATAACCATATATTAAAAATAATGGGGAAATAGATTCCTAAAAATATTAGTAATAATAAAATTTGAATATGATTATTTGTTATTCGCACATAACCTTAAAATTTCTAATGGATGAATTATTTCAGATATACTAAATCATTTATGCTTGAATCAAAAATAAAAGGAACATAAACAAGAAAATAAGAATGTATATAAAACGACATCATATATTTATATAAAAGAGAACCCTAGGCCCGCCTACGTGGCGCCACCACAAGCAAGAATTTCCTTTTAATTTTATTAATTTTCAAAACTAGCCTTCATCATTATAGAAAATATATGACTTTTATGAAAAATTGTGACTTTAATTAAGAGTTGTGACATTTATTAAAGCTATTACTTTTATGAAAAGTTGTGAGTGTTATGAAACGTTGTGACTTTTACAAAAAGTTGTGACTTTTATAAAAAGTTGTGACTTTTATGAAAAGTTGTGACTTTAATGAAGAGTTGTCACTTTCATTTCATCAAAATTTGCTACTTTTACAAAAAGTTGCGACTTTCATGAAGAGTTGGACTTGATGAAAGGTTGTAAACTTTTCAATGGGTTGAAACTTTTCCAAATAGTTGTATCCTTTCTGACAAGGCATAATAAACATTTGTTCGCACTATCCTTTGTTTTCTATAAATAGAGGGATTTCCTATCATTTTAAAAAAAATTATGATTCTCTTCTTCTACGTCCAAAAAATTAAATATTCATGTACTTTGCTCCTGTTGAGTTACATCTGACACCACTATTTTTGTATCACTAAGTTGGTGAATAAAATAGTTCCATTCTCACATAATGTAATTCTATAAACATCTAGTAATGGAGGGGACTAGTTCTCTTAAGGGGACATTGTGCAATCTGTGGACTCGATGTTTTTCTTTCTATTTAATCATGTTTTTGCATATCATAGTTTTTTTACACTTATTAATTTATTCTTATGATAATACTTAATTTTTTAGTACATGTTTTAAACTATGTTGTTTATGTTTCTATAAAGTTATTGTCTCCGGCTATATTGGCTATATTGGACATATACACATATAGTAAGTATATTCATTGTGCAGAAAATAATTATTATACTCAGTTCCAAGAATTCATGTGTTGATATTATATATTAAATTTTATAAATTAAAAGTACTATATATAAGCTTACATATCATCTATTTTTACATAGATATGAAATTTCTCATTTATCAAGTTCATTACGTAAATTCAAACGTTATAACTCCTTTCATGTTCAAGCATAAGTTCTTTCACGTTCAAGCGTATTTTGTTATTTGAATATGATAAAAAAAAATTAATTTTCTCATAAGACATACATCACTATTGTATAATCTATGCAACTTAAATATTTGTTTTATTTCGAAATGTCTGTGTATATATATACTCATTTTCTTCTTTATTTTCCTTTGATGTTGATTAAAGAACAAATAATTTAATATTTCATGAATAATTCATTCAATATAGGTTCTTGAGTTATGTGATAGCTAAAAACAATCAAATTCATGTCGAAATATTACAAGTATTTTTTAAGAATCTATTTTCTTATAATTTTTAATGTATGTATATTAGCAAAATGTTATTTGCAAGTTTAATGCAATTATTAATTATTACCACGTGAAACACAGAAAAATTACCTAGTTTCATAATAAAAAGAAACATTTAAGTCGCATCGATTATACAATTATGATCTATGGCTTAAGAAAAAATGTAAAAAATTGTTAACATATTCAAAAAAGAAATTACGCTTGAACATGAATGTAACATTCTAGAAAGTCATATGTCTAATGAAAAGCCAGTATGCCCTTTGGATAGCATATTAGGAGTACATAGGCACCCCAATGTCCAATATTGAGAAATAGTTGGCATAGTACAGAAAAATCGGCTAAGGGATATTAGCCAAATTTTCTAAATAGTGAATAAGAAATATATTTTTTGGGTTGTCCTACCCCAATACAAGATTGATGTTCAATAATTGTACCTGCAATGAAAACCCTAAACTAAATTTTTTTTTCTTTAACTCATAAAAAGGTATGAGGCATCCAAGTGTTAATCCTAGATACCGTGTCACATGATCAATTAAAATGATCATCTAGAGTAAGCAGTTCTCAATGACATAGTGAGGATCCTTGGGACAATAAGTAAACATTACCAAAGGAACCATAAATAATAGTTATATAGGAAAGTACAACCAACCCATGTGCAAGACATGTGAAGAAGCACCAAAGGAGGAGACCACCATAAAGGAATTCGGTTAGGGTAGTTAGGGGGACAAAATCATGCATAAGGGACCACTCTATGTGGGGACTAACTTCCTAAATAAATTTTGACTCTTACTTACTTTCCCAAATAGATAACTAATCGATGACTAACCGAAATGGACCCACTAGTGCACCCGAAAACCTAGGACCAAAACCGGATTGACACTAACCTAGTACTAGTAAAAGAGACAACCTAGTACCTCACCTAGGATTTTCCAAACGTTTAGGTATGGTCCTATTAACTAAGGGGTACTTTAATAATTCCCGTATGTTACCTAATTAATTAATTTATCAAATAAATTAATTAATATAAAAGGGCTAAAACCAAAACTACAAAGGAAATTTTTAGATTTTGGGTAAGACAAGAAAGGGAAAACCTAGTACGTAACCTAGGATGGTCCAAAGAGTTAGTTAAGTTCCTAACAGTTTAGGGATATCATAGTAAGTACCCTAGTCTACTTAATTAATTAATTTAGCAGCTTAATTAATTAATTTAAAGGGTAAAAACCAAAATCACAATGAAGTTTCAATATTTTGATTTAGACAAGAAAAAGACAACCTAGTATTTAACCTAGGATGATCCAAATGATTAGTTATGGTTATAACGACTTATGGGTACTTTAGTAATTACACTAAGTTACTTAATTAATTTAATTATCCATTTAATTAAGTCAAAAAATGGAATCAAATAAAAATTCTTATGCTAACCTAGTATAATGCAAGAAACATCCTAGTACTTAACCTAGAACGGTGCTAAAGGGTTGATTATGGTTCTAATGACTTAGGGGTACTTTAGTACTTACCCTATGTATCTAAATTAATTAAATTAAGTATTTAAATTAATTAATATAAATACAAAATGTTGTCCTACACCGTAGTCCAAACCAAAAATTCACATTTTGTCACGTCAACATTCTCCTATGCTTAGTAAACTTAGGAGGGTTTTTAGTAATTAGTTAACTAATTTATTTAATTAACTTATTAAACGCTAAGTTGAATAGCGTTGAATAAGTCAAGGTCAGTTCGTAGACCTAAAAACCACATTCAAACTCAAACTAATATATGACGAAAACCAGAAAACAAGCATGAGAAAAATATTGAACAAAGCACAAGAAAAAAAAAACAGAAAATTTCTTAGAAGATTTTCAAGGTTCGTTAAAAGTGGTGTTCGTAGATTAATTTCTACTTAAGGTATGGTTTTCTCTCATGGTCTTCTTTCTCTAAGATAACTTTCTTTCAAATGATTCAAAGATCTTAAAAATTAGGGATGTTTCCCGTCATTCTTGTTGAACTCCTTTCGCTAGTATCCTTGTTACGATTTCAATGTTGATAGGTTAGAAATAATGTTTTTTGATATATCGTGCTGGCTAATATTAATGTGTATTTTACTAAATAATAATTGAATTAATCTATTAATTGAACTTGTTTGATGCTAAGTGTTATTATGTGAATTCAAAGAATGATACTATGTTAAAGATATGTCCGAAAATGTCATGTATGAAGATATTATGGTCTGTTTTGCACACTTGGTGTTAATATGATATTATAAAGATGATATATTAATAAAGTTCAAATATTAAGCTGTCCAAGATGTTAAAAAAAATTATGCCTAAAGTTATGTTATATGGTTAGCAAAAAAGGATATCCGTGAAATCATAATTTTAGTGAATGTTTGTCTTATATCAATAAAATGGCAAAAAAAATGGTTCAAAATATAAATGGATATTGGATATGATGTTATCTCTAAATAAGTAAAAGATTGACAATGTTTAATTTATAAAAAGATAAGCATGTTGCACATGAAAATTGGCTTATGCTAACAAATATGGTTATGAATCTATGCCCAATTGTTTATGCCAATACTAATCGAATGCCAATAAAATTGCTAACAATACGTTGTCTAAAAGTGATGATGTAAATGGCTATAATATTATGTTAAATAATTAAAAGATTTGCTAATGGTTCATGCATTTTAATTTTAAGTATGAACATACGTAGAATTAGCACATGCCAACAAAAATGGTTATGTAGTCTAATATTCAAAGGTTGAGGCCAATACTAACCATATGCCAATCTTGTGTAGTTAGACTATCACATGATAATATAAGCACTTCTAAACTAAATCAATGAACACATAATCAAGGGTATGCCACTAATTGGGACAACTCCCAACATGCTCTAAAAGAATGACATATGAACTCATGAAACTCATTGAATGAAGTGTTCATCGTCCATAAATGATGATATGAATGTACTACACTAAAGTAAGTAAGTAACATGAGTTATAAAATAATTAAAGCAGTCTAAAGTAAGTAAGTGACCAGAATGGAGTTTTAAAGGAAGTGAGAAAAGTCTCACTTATGCCTAAGATACTATGTTAAAAGAATACTCACGCATGAAGTTGCTAGAAGGTGTGAGCCAGTCATTAATAAAAAGTAAGAATGACCAGTAAACAATAGAGTAAGTAAATATCAACCTAGAAGAATGCCTCCATAATGCTTGAGTCAATACGAGAAGATAAAGAAGAAATGAACATTCACGTAAAGGCGTGAGTAATTATGAAAAGAAAATGTGCTAATGTCAATGAATGTTTAGAAAACATAATAAGAGGATAATGTGAAAAATGAGAGCAATATCAAATAAGCCTAAGTAAATGTTACCAAAACGTACTCACCTATGAGAGTGTAATGATAATGAAGAGACGAGTCTCTATGTACACTCTAATAAAAGTATTGAGACTGATGTATACTCAATACTAATGATGAGTTGAGAAATCATCTATTGAGCTATGATGTCCTCATACTAGAAGCCCTCTTCCATGACGTATAAGTTGAATGAAATGGAACTTTATACTCAGCACCGATAGGCTAGCTATCAGCGGTGATGCCTTCTTTCGGGAATGGCGGAGGTTCACGTAGCTCTCATGAGATGAGATTGTCCGGCATTCCGGGTACGGGTCTCCTTTTATCTCCTAGTCTTCTAACCTATACTACCAATATAGTGATCTGGCGGGAATCAATTCCCATGAATGATATCATGTTTTTGGTCACTTTGGTTTGTGATTCCACCTCTTTTCAGTGTGGGGTAGACACTGGATTTCATGATGCTCACATGATCTATGTCGGTTAAGATTGTAATTCCTCAATGTATGAAAGATAATGAAATGAACACTACGGAAGGTGTTTGTGCAAGACAATCAGAAGGTGAAATCATATTCAAGTAATGACATTAGGTCATTCATGGTCATTGCACTTCATGATCCCGATGAGAGTCTTAAACTTCTTCGTAGGTATAGTTGGTGTTTATATCATCCTACGAATGAATGAAATGAATAATGTGAATTACAAATGAACGAATGAAGCAACTCTGTGTTTGCTAAAGAAGGCCCTCGGGTTGAAGTCCCATATGTTGTGCCCTCACTTGAGATGTCTTATGCTACATCAACAATTCCAATATCTCATTTATATGAAATGTATAATATATAAATTATGAAAGTAATGAAATCAATTGCATCATCAATAGAGAATTTCTTATGAAAGGTAATGAATTTATAGTATAAAGAATGACTCACTATAAGGCAGGGAAATCATTCCTTAGTCCTTTGGATTACTTACATCGATTCATTATGGGTATGGGACTAAAATGAATCATTGAAATTGTACGTAAAACATAGGAAAAATGGAGTTACTGAACTACACAACAAGAAGATTAAAAAGACTGAAAAATAATCTAAGTGTACAATGAGGAGCTCTCGTCCTAAGAGGATCAAAATCTCAAATCTTCGCCACAGTTGTTCTAAAATTATGTGGATGATAATAATGTTTTTTAATCAAAGATAAAATGAGTTGTGTGATTTGAATGCATTAAGTACATCATGTTCATACCATAATTCACATCTAACGATTTAGGAAAGTCTAGTCACTAGGCTTTTCAGAAATAGCATGTTGTTTAGGAAGAGCTTTCTCTGATCATGGATAGCCTTATGTGTATGTGTTCATACACCCATACTTAGTACAAGTGGTGTACTAAACCCTATTATTTACTATTTTTATAGTTGAAGGTTAGAGGACAGGTTGACGACACTTGCAGCGGTTTGTAGTAAGACCATGTTTGGCAAATCATTTATGATATATTCATCTTCAGTTTCGAATTGATTATTTATGTTAGATGGTTATTCTCTTATGTTGAGCTTAGTATATGATGTATCTAGTTAATAATTCTATGAAGTCTATGTATACTTCACACATATAAAATGTTTTTAATGTTCCACAAATTTAACTAGATGAATGTGATGAATGCAAGATGAGGCTTGTCTGCGACCTCTGAGAGGTCAACGACATCAGTTGCGATCCGGATTGTGACAATGAAAGCAATTATAAATTTTAGCTGATATAATGAGTTTCTTCCATTGAAAAGTGATAAGTTTCACATCTATGCAAAAATGGATTATATGAAAGCTTATATATATAATACTTTAAAGTTATACAATTTAATATAATGTATCAGAAAATGAATTCTTGGAACTGAGTATGAATTTTTTTTTGGCATAATGAATATACTTACTACATGTGTATATTTTAAATATAATCAGAGATAATAACTTTGCTAAAACATAAACAACATAGTTTAAATATGTATTCAAATACAATACTTAATATCATATGCATATAGTAATGAGTGTAAAATAATATACCATGATATGTAAAAATAGAATAAATAGAAAGGAAAAAATAGAGTTAATTGAATGCACAATGTCTCTTTAAGAAAACTATCCCTCTCCAATACCAGAGGTTTGAAGAATTACGTCCGCTCAAGATGGAATGCTTTTATCCACATACTTATTTGTACAAAAGAGTGGTATTAGTAAGTCATTCAGCAGGAGCAAAACATACGAATATTTCATTTTCCCAGAGTAAAAGAACAAGATCAGAATTTCTGTTGTTTAAAAATGAGAAAAAATACATCTATTTATAGACAATAAAGGGTAATGTGAAAAATATTTATTGTACCTTATCCGAAAGGTTACACCTATTTGAAAAAGTTACAACCCTTCGAAAAGATCGCAAGTTTTCAGTACATTTACACCTTTTCATAAAGTCATAACTCATTATTAAATTCGAAACTTTGCATTAAAGTCATAACTTTTGAAAGAAGTCGCAACACTTCATTAATGTCACCACTTTTCATAAAACACACATCATTTCATGAAAGATGAAGGCTAATTTTTTAAATATATAAATTTAAAAGGAAATTTTGTCTTCTGGTGGTGCCAACTTTTCATAAAAGTCACATCATTTCATGAAAGAGGAAGACTAGTTTTGGAATAAATAAATTTAAAAGAAATTCTTGCTTGTAGTTGCATCACATAGGAGGACCTGGGGTTCTCTATTATATAAAATATGAGATGATATCCTATTTGTGATTATTAAATTTTATTCAAGTAGTCAACTATTTTTTAAATAATTAGTTTTATTTTACAATAATAATATCTAATTGTGTCATTACACTAGTAATACTAAACGCTGGAACATGAATTACAACACATGGTGTGTTTCTTTGGAATGAAAACGTATTGCATGAAAAGATATTTTCTAGAAAAATAAATGAGTCTCTTATTTTTTATCTTGTCTTAAAAAAATACATTATTGGTTTATTTTTCATTTGGTTTTAACCCGATGGGGTAAAAAATGGGTGATGTAATTTATGAAGGCCAAGTAACATTTTTAGAATTTTAAAAAATAATTTTTAATTTTTAGGTAAAATAGATTTGTTCAAGAACGTGTTAAGTAAAAACAATTATTTAGCTGACGGGATATTATGTACAATAATTTTTAACAAGGGTATATCCTCTCTACCTCCGAAAGTTTGGGTCAAATAGTTGGGAAAGGACTAGCGTAACTGGTTTCTAAATACTTCAGTTATCATAAATAACATACCTCAATTAGTAGGGATGATTATTTCCTTTTTAATAGAAATCCAATTTAAAGTTAAAAATCTAATGTTCCAACTCCCAATCTTCCTATCTCTATTACAACAAAGAAGAAAATATTTTCTGACGCGGGGGGGGGGGGGGGGGGGAGGGGGCATAGGGCGGATTTATTTTCTTTTGTCTCCTCTATGGTAGATTATTCGGGAGACCTGAGAGGTGCTACTTTATGCTACAACTGAAGTAAGTGATTCGAGTAGGCTTTCTCTCATTTATAGTTAGGAAACCCTTGTGATTAATTCTTGACACGAACCTATGATTTGTCGTGTAAAGTTGATTTACTTGTGGTGGGTTTCTCATTGTGAGGTACATCTATTGCGAAAAACATGCTTAGACAGGTCAACAATCGTCAAGATGGAAAGCCTGCCACAAGAAGATGAACTTCACCAGCCAACATTTAGGCTCGTGTAAAGAGGTAATCACAGTGGTTTCCTAGAGATAAACGAGAGAGATACTACTTGAATATCTTATATCTTCCATAACATAAAATAGCGCCTCTCAGATCTCCCAACCATAGAGGAATACAATAGGAAAAAATATATTCCCCCACAGAACATCTTTTCTTCTTTTGATGTAATGGATATAGGAATATTTGGATTTTTCCAATTAGATTTTAAAATTTAAGAGAGATTTGGATAAAGAAGGAGATATAAACTCTACTTATTGATGTATGTTATTTATAATAGCTGAAGTATGTATAATTCATTTACTTGGGAAGAAAATGTAGCATGATGGTCAAATAACCTCACCTTGTTGCTTACAATACCACTTCAAATTGAGGTAATATTTCCTCACTAGTCTCTCTATTAATGTTGTGTTATTCAGTATCATTATCTCGTTCCCTCAATTATCCTTGCATTTCAGCATATTTGTTTTATTGATGAAACTCAGTTTAGTCAGATATTAATTTATAGTATTTAGTTGGCAGTGATTTTAGATCTTTCCTCCAAACTCAATTTGTTTAGACATCTTTTGAGGACGAATGTTCCAAAGGTCTTAAATTTTAATACCTCATAAATCTGAATTAGGCTAAATAATTAAAATGAAAAGGTCAACCATAGAGCGGGTCACGTGCTGTGAAAAGGACCATAATTTGTCACACTCGTCGTGGTTTACCTCCAACCAATCTTAGAGGACCGGCTCATATGATGGACCACGGAAGAGGTGATGGTCCATCGAAATTCGCATGGGTTGTGGACGGGTCTGTCGACATAACCTAGCATGACACGAGTCTCTTTTGAAAAACAACGATGGCCTTCACCATTCGTCATCCTTCACATGGTTCATGAAGTTTTCCATGGATGGGTGTACTAAGAACAAGTAACATTGTCCAAGAACCACGACCCATTCGATGGGTCGTGGTCCCATTGATAGCCTGTCAGCTCCCTCGTAGATGGAACTTCATAAGCTTTAAGTTCAGGGTTGTTTTAACATTTTCCCTATGCATTGGGAATTTAAAATATGCCTCTTAACATCTAAGTTACGTCATTTTACTCCACGTAACCTAATAATCTAGTTAAACATACCAAAAAATCCTTATTCTCCTACAACCATCTAATAAGAAGAAAAAATAGAGAAAGAGGCACCAGTTTATTCCAAGAACAAGTATAGGATTTATTAAAGCTCGGCCCGGAATTCCTCCGTAGATTTCATTACCATGTATATGGGATTTCAATAGTGGGTTCCTTTCACAAGTAGGTCCCTATAATTAAGTTAGTATTTTGATTCCTCCAAAACTCTCTGACATATGGTTTATATATTTTTCAGGAATTAGTGTAATTATGGTTTCTTTGATCTAAAGAAAACAGTTCATTAATAACGCAATATAAATTCATTCATATGACTCAAAACCATAGCTTTTGGTGAATTTATCGTAGTTAATGAATTATACTTTCTGGGCCAATTAGACATAAATTCATGCCTCACATTTTGAATGCAATATTCTCAGAATATAAATGTTGCATTCTCAGTAAGCATGTCATTTTTTATCCATTATTTTTTAGTGCATTTAAGCTTTATGAATATTCATATGGAGTAGACCATCGACCAAGTTGCACTAGGATTCAACGTACCCTCATGTCTTAGTACTACGTGCCAGTATAGGTTGTAAGTCTTTTGTTTTAGGAATCAGTTTTAGTGATGATGCCATAGTTATTCCTCTATAACCCTGGAAAGTTATATTGGATCATATCAACGGGTGCATATATTATACTCCACATTCAGCTCACGTGGTTTAAGTTGGTTAATAGTAGCTCCCACAAACAGACTCTTAGTGCATTGACTAGGTATTCAACATTTACTTTAGTATATAGTTCAACATGTTATCTTCATGATTAGTACTTGTTTATTCCATTCGGTTTATATTTTGGTAAAACTTCCGAACATATCTATATCCTTGTTGAAATTATATTATTAGTAAGTTATGCATTGTTCAACTTGTATAGTTTGTGCAATTTAGTATCTATATCATGCATGCTCATTACATTCCAAGTACTAAAGTAGAGTTTGCTCTACATCATTTTATGATGTAGGTTTTGGGACTCAGCTTGTGTATTACACTTAGTTCAACTCTAAGATTATATTCAACAACGTCATTGTCTAGAGGACATTTAATTATATTTGATTTACTTAGTAACTTTCATTCTCTTAAGTACTTTTAGAGTTAGCTAGGTAATTTTCCCAGCAGGTCATCAGTAGTATAGGATTTTAGACATATAGTTAGAATTTAGTTGTTTAGGGTGGTTTCCCCTTGTCGTGTTCAAGTTTATTCTCATTTGGTGTCCTTAGTTTGACTCAGTTATTATTTATTCTTCCACGTATATTTTTAATATTCAGTATTGTTCTGATATATCAGACTCAGGGTTAGCTTGAGGTCATTCTTGATCCTAAGTCTCGTGTTATGTATAGAGGATAGCCTAGGGGTGTGACAATAATGGTTGGGGACCATGGGAAGGGATAATTTTGTGTGATAGCACTAGGTGATTATATGAATTGTGTGCCCATTTTATTTGACATTCATTTAGCTATGATATGTTCTAAGTGACTATTTTTGTGTTGTTGGGTAAGATCTGTTATTCCGAAATGAGTGTATTGTTCAAAAGAATGTCATACTTGTGTTTGGGAAAGATCTTTGCATTTCTTTACTAATGATATGGTTGTTAAAGAACTGGTATAGATACGGGTATGGGAAAATGTTGCTGAAATTAGTAATTTAAAGAAAAAACTCGTATGGTCATAATAGCAGATCAAGGTCACTACATCGTTGCCGTAATATTAAAAGGTGTGTTGGCATTACAGAGGTTTTCATAGCGATGCTTAGGTGCTATAGTAGACCACCACAATAGTAGGGAGAATAGAAGAATCAACTTTATTATTCCGTTATTTGATTTCGCTTCAAAATAAATTTTTATCACCTGTTTATCAAGTATCATAAGTTAGCTTCTAGACAAATTTTAGATAATAATGGCTCCAACTAGGCGGAGGCAGGTTCGCATCAACATCCTCATCCCCTTGTAGACCCACTGATGCTGTCTAGCTTAATTCATCGTCCATCTTGTCACTCTTATGGGATCGACAAGGCTCCTATTTTATCGGTAAGGATTCTCCACCTCATATTCTGTGTCATCTAAGGACACCCCTGCTTTCTTGCAAAGCACAAACACTAGCCCAGGAAGAAAGGGGACTTCTTTTGCCATGGTAGAACTCCTTCCACTCTAGCACGATCTTCTACCCCACATTCACTTGGATCCCAGCGGTGATGCAGTTTACCACCATGGCCCGTCGATAGGTCATATCGGTTAGGTTTCTCGATAGACAAATCCTTTGGCAAACCAATGTCAACCACCTCCGAGCTTCCGTTGAATAGTAGTTGCTGGTAAGTCCCTTGGTAATGGTCCAACTGACTTCTTCCTAGTGTATCTGCTCCATCAATATATTAAGTAGCCATGTCATATCCTTCTCCCTTAGCTTGTCCATGTAGGGTTCATGAGGAACCTCTGGCACTCCTAACACTATATTCAGTGACCGGGCATCCACGGGGATGTCCACTTCTCAGATATGAATTGGGGGGCAAAGGGAATCCCATATTACCCTAGGCAAATGAGCATAGAACTCTAGCACCCACTCATGCTATGAGAAAAGAGGGAACACAACTAAAGGATCCCAACTAAACTCTTGAATCCGGTTGTAGAAGGCGGGAGCCTTTTCAGCAACTCCGCTCATCTTAAAATCCCTCTCTACACAAAAATCCATATGTCGAATTTCCCTGTACCGATAATGACTCAACTCATCATGAAATCTCTCATAGGGGTAGTTGGGCCCCTCATTTGTATGTATTGTTGACCTGCACTTTAGAAATCTGTGTTAGTAAATGATAGAACTATCTTAGAAGTGCGTGTATTAAGAGAAATCTTGTTTTGAGACAGTCTTGGAGGGCGCACTACTTTCTCCCTTTCCTTGTAACGGTCGAGATGGTGCTACTGCGAGAAAGGATCACTATGGTGCCCATTCATGGATCCATAGGTATGACTCTATGGTGGGTTGTAGCCCTCTATAGTGGCACCCACTATACCTAAATGCAAGGTCTACATAGCGGCTTTCAATTTCCAAAAATCCACGGAGCATATCAATGGCTCCCCTTGACAGAAATAGTATGTTTCGACAATTTTCTTTACATATAAATATTCCTAATTTTTTTAAATAAAGATCAATCCTTCAACTTCCCTTACTATTACAAAACCATTTTCAGCCCTATTGATCATGGTCCATTCGTCCAGAACGTTATAATAGCATTGTAAACATAAGGGGGAACCCCATGATTAGAGGAAGAAATCAAAGAACTTACTTGAAAATTGAAATATCAACTCAAAACCTATTCTGCTCTATCAATTCTTAACATGAAATTGTTTTTTATGAAAAAAATGAAGGAGAATAGTGGATCCAAAGGTTACCTTATTTTGTCGATTTTGAACGAAGTTATAAGAGAGTTTAGAGGGTTTGAGACATAATTTAAGTTGTTAACATATCTATGTAATTGACACTTGAAAATAGAGAAAAATGTTTCCTAAAATCTAAACTAGAAGTGTCTGCTAGAGCATGTTATTATATGTCGAGGTGTTCAATATAATTGGAACAAATTATTGTTCGAGTATCTAAATGAAATTTTATGTAACGAGAATTATTAGGTCAATTTTAATGTTCATAAATAATATTACTGGTTAGTGAAACTCTCATTTACTTAAAACCATTTCTTAGATTGAAAAGAAAAAAGAAGCAGAACATATTGAAAATAAATAGAGGAAATAGAGCTTACAATTCTTCATGTGAATAGCCAAATGGTTGCTTAAATTGTGTTGTATGGCTCCATGGCTCTCTCAATGGCTCCATGCAGTAAAAATTACAACACCAACAGCAAATTTACTATAACCAGCCGAAAAAAGGGAAAACGAAATTATGCATTCTACAAACCAGCTCACCTTTTGACAGCTTGTTCCGTATAAGTGATTTTCTTAAAACGGGCCTGCTCTTCATCAGTAAGTATATTTTCATAGTAATTAGGCATGAGAGAATTAAACCGAAGGATCAAACTAGGATGCTCTTCAAACAATTGATTAACTCTTGCGATGACACCACCAATATCAATTCTGTTAAAAAAATTTAAAAAAAACTAGTCCTACATAAATTAAGTAATGAGAATCATAATACTAGGAAATTTTTTGTTCCAAACCTTTGAGACATTAAGTCTCTCATAATCTTAATGAAAATTTCATACTTCTCCGTTTTGTTTGGAAATGTGTCCCTAAATTGCCTCACATAAGACAATGCATCAGCTAGACTGTCATATCTAATTGATTCAATAGATAGAAAAAAATTCCATCAGAATCATAGCCATAAGTAACCATTAAAATAGACTGATGCAAAATCAAGTATGCAATATTACAATCAGTAAAGTGCGTGAAAGTATGAGAGATAAAAGCTCAAATTCTAAAGACAGGTAATAACATGACATATGCCTAAATCATTGAAAGTATTGTTACTACATATGTACTTATTGGACAGAGCAAGCGGAATTTTTTAGATAGTCACAAACAGGTTAATATTATTATTAAATTTGTAAACAAATTTCATGTGGAATCTCAATATACACCATCTTTACAATTGAGCATCTAAGTACATCATAATATGTTGAACATATATATATATATATATATATATATATATGTTAATCGCTCAATGTTGCAGAAAAAGGACAAAACCAACAAAAAGTTTTAAAATAAAAAGCATAAAAAAAAGAAATATATGACATTCTTAATACTATAAGCCAGCTCACCTTTTAGTGTATGTTCCTTATAAATTGTTTCATTTGGAGGTACGTGGTCTTCATCACTATGATATTTTCATAGCCATTAGTCCTTAAATCATTGAATCCAAGAAGCAAACTAGAATTCTCTTTAAAATACTCATTAACTTTTTTTATGACACCAGCAGAATCAATTCTATGAAAAATATTCAAAAACTTAGTCCTATATAAATTACCAAATTAGAAAAGAAAGTAATGACAATCATAACAATAGGAATTTTTTGTTGCAAACCTTTGAGACTTTAAGTCTTCCACAATATTAATGAAAATTTCATACTTCTCTATTCGGTTCGGAATAGTTTCCCTAACCTCCCTCACATAAGACAACACATCGGCTACATCTATATGACTGTCATACCTAATTAATCAAAGAGATAGAAAGACAAAAAACAAATGTATCATAACAATAGCCATAAGTAGCCACTCAAATATATTTTTCAAAGATAAAGTGTACGATCTAACAACTTTAAAGCGCCTGAAAATAAAAGAGATAAGAACTCAAATTCTAGTAAGAACCGGTGATAAATTCAATAAGTAGAGTTACTACAAATGTATTAATTTTACATAGCAAGTACAATAGTTAGACAGTGTGAAGAATGTAAGGATCAATATTAAATTTGTCAGTAAATTTTATTCAGACACACGATATACCATGTATTACAATTGAGTAACAAAACACATGATAATATGTTTATATTTTTAAGGACATTAGTTCACACTTGCAAACATTGTTAGGTAGAAAAGTTCAGAACATAAAATATATTATCTCATTATTTATAAACATCAATCTCAATTACAACATGTGTGAGGTTTGAATGCTTACTCAGTCAAGTTAGGCATAATAATAGTTGGTTATCTAAATATAATCTAATGTAAAGGCGATATTGATGTATTAGATCAACTTTTTATGTTCTTTGATGCAAGTATTAATTAAGTTACATTCTCGTCCATTAGACCAACTCTTCGTTTGGGAAAAGTAAAAAAACATAGGATAATCATGTATAATTGTAAATCACAAGACATAGAAAAATAAATAAAGGAAATACAACTTAAAATTTTCCATGGGAAGAGAAAAATGACAGCTTTATACAATTGTGAATCACGTACATCATCTGTCGATCGCTTCATGCTATAAAAAAAAGTACAAAAAGAACCATAACAATTAATTATTGAATTGGAAAAAGAGATATTCTACATTGTGAATTGCAAGGAACTATACAAAGTAAGTTTTTCAGATACCCTCTAAGCTAAAAAGTTTTGATGAACAAGATCACTCCTCAAACAACCCGAAAAAATTCATTCCTATATCCACCATAGAATAAACTAGAATTTATTCACCTATGAAGTATGAAACTAGAGATCCTCCACTTAATCGACTTGAGCTATGATTTCTTTCACGTATATATTAGTACGAAAATTATGAAAAAGTTCTCTAACAAGAACCTTTATTCATTGGATAACATTTTGTTGTTGTTCGCAAATGGAAAACCTATATAAACCCTTGGAATTATAACATCAATAACTCTAATATCTCGATACATCCGCCTGAACTGCCTTCGAAACACTGTGATCTAGAAATACTATATTAAATAGGCTCTAAAATAGGATCAGTCCTAAAAATAGATACAACCACCTTTAAACGCTTCTAGGGGACGAAATCCTAGGTAAACATCTCCAAACAATACATATGTGCCCTTAAATTCCCTATGCACACTATGTGGCTGTCTAGTCCACCTTATGTATGTTTGTCAAAAATAATCTAACGACATTCCATCCTCTTCCAACACACAAAAACAAACATCAACACTTGGAATTCCTCAACAAGTGATGACGACACCTGGATAATTGTTTACTATCTAATGAACAAAAAATAGCCAACCACAAAATTCCAGTATCAAACATCAAACCACCATTCATACAACAATATCCCTTCCAAAAATTGTGCCTAAGTGAGTGGTCTTCATCATACGACTGCTGGAAATTTTCCCCCAATTATAATAAAGAATTTCAGCAAGAAACTGGTGGAAAATTTGAAGCCTTACAGACAACGAAAACAATTGTTCTTAAAAAAAACATGTCGCAGGATACCACATCATAGGAAAAAGGACAACAAAGTACAGTTAAAAATCAAAGTTTTCCTTTTCATATGGAGGTCCTGAACACATGGAAAAAACAACTCACGTCCTAATATTCAAAAATCAAATTAAAAAATAATAGGAAAAACAATATGCCCCACATTGGAAAAAACATATCCAATAACCTACTCAACTCCCAATCAGTTGTAAACGAAATACATAACAATACCCTGCAAAATCTAAATGGGAATGTATATACACCTACCTACACTACAACTTTAAATTTGACTCTTGACCTTTGTCTTGAGACAAGACACGTAAAATATAAAGTAAAAGAGGACATAAAAAATCATATGATATATAGTGCAGATACTACATACTCAAATCACAACTATAATGGCCTTATAAGCACCTCCAACTTTCAAAGAAAAATCCCACAATCTTAAACAAATATTAGAACATTCCGTACTTTACAATCAATCATTGACCATCCATCGATTCAACATCCAAATGTCCAACCAACAATGTTTCATGCGCCAACTCTATCAATCATGCCTAAGACACACCTCACGCCAAAACGAAATAACAAATTTCTAACTCCAATACCACATTCCTCCAAAAATTCTCCACTTCGAAACCAATCCAATACCACAATTGCATACACAATTCCCTCAAGGCAATTACGTTACAGTCCATGTCCACAGATGTTGGATATCCCCCCCCCCCAGATGTCTCTCAAAACTCCACCATTCAACACCTAACAAACATATTGATGCCCTCCGGACAGAACTACTATCCTTTGAACCCCAATGTTCCCTCTATCATCAACTATCTAGTCAAAAGCTACCAAATTGGAGCGTCATCAATCAAATAACCCCACCTCTAACCAAAATTTTGTTCCAAACCTAGTGGAGAAAAAGCTCATAAGCTCTTGATGAGTATAACATAAAAATTAATTATACTAAGAAACTGACAACCTTCGAATACTATCACCTACTCTACTGGCTTGATCTACTCAACACTTTAAATATGCAATATCTTTTTCTTAATGTTAAACATACCAACTTTATAAGTTTATCACTTCATCAAACACTAGCAAGGCAGAATATGAATCAAGACTAAGAAGTATGAATAAAAAGCAAAGAAAAAACTATGGACGACACAGTGGTCTCTCAAACAGTCTCTCTAGGGCCATTGTGTCCTTCTCATAAGAGAAGTCCATCAGACATGGATCAACCAACCTTGGGGGAATAGTTTCTAGGCATTCTCGACGAACTAGCCTAGACCTTATGTATGTGGAATTCACTAACAATTAATATGCTTGAAAATTTAGAAAAGAGGTTCTTATTCATACCCCTAAGGGATGACTCACTCTCCCTAAAGAAATATGTGGTGATGTTTGTTCCTAAATAAGCCAAATAACTTGCAGAAAACAGAGGATATCGTTTTTCTTCGAATGCAAACCTAGAGATTATCATTAGGCTCAAGTGGTAGCTCGACTTCGAACAATAAACTAAAAGCAAAATTATACTATGGAGTTCTAGGGTTGGTCATGACCCCAACCTATTGCTTAACCTACACATTCTGGTGGAAAGGAATAACAAAACTCTTAGCACTAACTGAAACTAGTATGGCTCGTCATGATCATATACTAAATATCTTGGACTATAATGATGTATTTAAATTTCCTTGTACTTGATACTCTGGAGGGATTTCCCTTTTTTTGAGGAGCTCATAGATAACAATTGATCCAATGTTGATATAGTTTAAAAAGTATGGCCACTAGAATCTATTTTCCTTGGCTTATCTTTAGTGACTTTGATGAAATATCTACCTCTTCCAAAAAAACATGGGGGTAAGCCGATAAATAATTAAAAATGCATATGCACTGACTTAATTACTTCCCTAGATCCAAAGGAAATGATAAACTTGGATTTGTCAGGCCAAATAATTTACTAGGACGATAAAGATATCTAGATTTTAATGTCAATCACCTGCCACTCACACATTTTGATAACTTTCCTATTCTACTATATTTTATTAAAAGCACTGGCATACCTAATAAATAATATAGATTTGAGACCATGTGGTTAAGACATCCTGGCTTCCCTTATATCATTAAATCTTCTTTGCTTTCTAATAACGAGTACATAAATTCAATTAAACTATTTCTATTCTTGTAAACAAGTAGAATGTTCATACCTTTGGTAATATTTTCAAATGTGAAGACAAGATCCTAAGACACATAAATGGTATTCAAAAAATGGATGAAGATTCTATAATTAACTTCCACAACAACGTGGAAACCTTTGGTAATCAGTTCTTTTAATGAGTCCTTTATGGAAGAAGAATATTTTTGTAACGTAAACTCTATTGTCATAAGGCTTAAAAATGGCAATGCAAATACATATTTTTTCCATATCTTCACTATTAATAGGAGATGTAAAAATAAAACACTAGACTTAAACTATGGTGTTGGCAATTGGATCTTTTATACTAACACTAAATCCAATACTATCTTAATTATCCCACATCCAAAAAATCTACACTACAGAGTTGAATCATAGTAAAGTTACTAAATTTCCTTCTTGTCATAATGATCTTTCACAAGAAGACAGTAACACCATACCATCTCTTATCACTATCTTTGTAATCAATAGAGATACAATGTCCTTCCGACCACTAAAATCGTTGGAACCAGAAAGCTTACATCAAATATTTTTTTTTAATGTTTTTAGAATGAATCAATAAAATGCAATGTTTACGACTTATATATTTGCTTTTAATACTCAAACTATTCCTGAATATCTCAATAGAACTCTATTAACTCTCACACCAAAAATAAAAAATCCGGAACTTATCACCCACAATAGGCCTATTAGCCTTTGCTATATAATTTATAACACCATTACCTATATCCTTGTAAATGGAATTTGCCCGTTATTGGATAATTTTTTTTATCCCCCAACAACGTAGCTTCATTCCTGGATGAAAAGTCATTGATAATTCTATCATCGTCAAGAAACTTTATATTCTTTGAAAATTACTAAGGGAAAATTTAGGGAAATGACATCTAAAATCGAATTAGAAGAATCTTTTAATATATTGGGGTGGTCCTTCATACATCAATCACATATCGTTCCTAATTTCTCTGATGGCATCATTCTATATTAAAGGATTGCGTTACTACCTCGTATATATCCGTCCTTATTAACGGAATACCTACTACCTATTTTCTCACATCTAGAGGTATTAGAAAAAGTGATCCCTATCTTCATGTATGTTCATTATCTGCATGGAGTTTCTCTCGAGACTTATAAGTCCTGCTATCAAAGAGTGCTCTAGAAACCTATTGAATTTGGTTGAATAGGGCAGCTCATATTACATCTTCTCTTTGATGATGATATTATTCTCATTAGAAAAACCGATCCTAGTAATGTTTCCAGTTTTACTCAAATCATCAATACACTATCTATTCAATCGGGGAAAAAAAATAAATTTTGCCAAATAAAACTAATTTTTAAAACAATATTCCCGCCAATGACAAAAACAAAATTTCTACTATTCTCAACATATGTCAATCTACTAAAGTTGAAAAATCTTTAGTACTTCCAATTATCAACGACCATAAAAAATCTCATACTATCAACACATTATCGATCGCATGAGCAACAAACTAAATGTTGGAAAACTTGTCTATCATATTTTGCAGGTTGCCTACACTTAAATATCCAAACCAAAAAAAAGGATTTGTACTTTCGGTTTAAAACATTCAATGGAACTTTCTCAACTAAGAGTGCCTACAATCTATACCTTAGAGGAACTTTCTCAACTAAGTGTGCCTACAATCTATACCTTAGAGATTCTTATGAGAATTATAACCTCTTCCAATACATGTGTTTCTTATTCTAATGGTGAAGAACGTTTCATTCATATCTCCAACTGAAGAAAATTTGAATTTACTACAACCTAAATCCCACTACTGGAAACCTTCTCAATTTCATGCACAAGCTTTGTACTACTAAGGGCCAGCGTATAGTACAAGGTACGGAAATACTAATATTAATGCTCACTCCGATTACTCTTTGAAATATTTGGATGTTTTGACATAAAAAATTATTTCGTATTATATTATACACACTTGAGTACCTTCACCTAGAACCATAATGGCTGGCATTAATAAGCTGAGAATCGCTTCCCCAGTATTGTAGCATCCTTCACAACTAGGCTACATAAAACATATTGATAAAACATATTGACGGTTCTTATGACCCAATATCAGGGAATGAAGAATAGGAGGAGTATTTCATGATGGAAGGAGCTCATTAATCGTGCGATTCTCAACCTATGTTTATGTTTAAAACACGTTACCAGTGGGACTATTAGCCCTTTTTCACTGGATACAAGTAGCACAATCAAATAATCTCAATCCATTAATAATTGAGTCCAACTCTCAAGGTTTTTTAAACTCCCTAAATAAAGACAATGCTTTATTAACTCTAACACATTTTTAATGACTGTAGTCAATAATTCATGCACTAGGACAAACACTACTACAATACATTCTTAGATAGTCTAATATGGTTGCGGATGTTCTAGAAAACTATGGACAGATGTCCCGAAGAAACTAATTGGAAACCAACAAACCTTATATTTTTTAGGCATCTCCCTTCTTTTTTACTAATACTCGTGATAGAGACTCTTTTGGAACTGGTTATCATAGACGTCTTCCTAATTTTATGTCTTCGAATGAACTTATAAAATAAATTAAAGTGTTCAGTTTGCAAAAAAATAAATTAAAATAAAGGAACTCACCTTTTGTGGTTTTCTAAAGAATAAGAATGAAGGTATCAACAGATCTATCAAAAAAGGGAATCAAATTTAAGGTATAGATCTAAAAAAATTATGTTCTTTCAATTCATTATTTATGCTTTTCCTTTCACCTCTCCACTTTCCTTGTTCTTGGACTAAAAAAGAAATATTTAGTCAAGATTGAGAAAGAAAGAGTGAGGCAAAAAAAATTGAGATTTTGTAATGACAGGTAAGCATAAAAAGAATAAATCTAAAATGGGCTCAAACTTTAATGACAAGTGAGCACAATCGAAGTTAATTATTTAACCCAATTAATAACTTTTTATGCCTAAATCTCAGTTTCTCAACTACTTTCCCCAATTGAATGTGAATCGGGGAATTAAATTTATTCCATAAACAAGTTTGTATCCTGAAAAAAGTACGAATTTTAAAAAAAATAGAAATTGCTTCAAAACACTAACTACATAATGATTATTTTTCATCCTGTGTATCTAAATGAGTTTTTCATTGCAGATCTATGCATATATCAGATGAGCTGGAGTCGTATTAACTGTTAGTTTTAATAATTCAGTTTAGTAAATTAGAGTTCTGTTAGAAAATAAATTCTTATCTGTTTTGTTTGTCCTAGTCTTTAGGAAGTAGTTTAAACGTGGGTTGTTACCTAGTTTTTAGGAGAAAATCTTGTTGGATAGTTACTATATATTAGATTAACATTTACTATGTTTTTATATATAAGAATGACTGCATTGCAGTTTTTTTTCAGTCAAAAAAAAATTCTCTTCTATCAGTCCTCTCTTCTTCTCCATTGTGTTTTACTCACACAACAATATATCTCTGGAATTAGTTTCTATCCTATAAGTGGCATCAGAGCTGCAGGTTAGTTTCAAAAAGAAAACAAAGAGAGATATTGTGAGTTTATGGCTTCAGAGAACAACTTCGTGCAAGCAGCCATTCCTCGTTTTGATGGTCATTATGACCATTGGAGTATGCTGATGGAAAATTTTTTACGGTCAAAAGAGTATTGGCAAATTATCGAGGATGGCATCAGCGCTCTAACGGAAGTCGAGGCTTTGACGAATGCTCAAAAGATAGAGTTCGGAGAAAGAAAGTTGAAAGATTTGAAGGCAAAAAATTACCTCTTTCAGGCTATTGAACGTCCTATCTTGGAAACTATTCTTTGTAAAGAAACTTCCAAGGATATATGGGACTCCATGAGAAAGAAATATCAAGGTACTTCTAGAGTGAAGCGCGTACAACTTCAAGCCTTAAGAAGGGATTTTGAGACTTTGCAAATGAAGGAAGGAGAGTCTGTAATGAGTTACAGTGATAGAACGATGGAGACTAGCAACAAAATGTGATTCCATGGAGAGAAGATGAACGATGTCACAATTGTTGAAAAGATATTGCGTTCTTGAACGCCGAAGTATGATTATGTTGTTTGCTCCATTGAGGAGTCAAAAGATATAGATGAGTTATCGCTTGATGAATTGCAAAGCTCTTTATTGGTACATGAACAGAAGATGAATTGAAATTCAACTTCTGAGGAGCAGGCCTTGAAGGCTTCTACTTTTATTTCTTCCAATTCTAGAGGAAGGGGTAGAGGTAGAAGAAGAACAAGGGGAAGAGCATATCGTGGAAATAGAGACGGAGGCAACAAAGAAGGCTGCGGAAATTTTAGAGGTAATGACTACGGTAAAGGCAGAGGAAGGGATTTCGATAAATCCAAGGTAGAATGTTATCGTTGTCATAAATTTTGTCATTATCGTTCTGAATGTTATACTAGGCTGCCTGATGAGAAACAAGAGAAGTCAAATTTCATTGAGAACAAAGAAGGAGAAACTTTGTTAATGGCAGTTCATGTTGAAAAAGAGCCTGACCAACAACCTCTTTGGTATGTGGATACTGGTTGTAGTAACCACATGACTGGAAGTAAGTCTTCTTTTACTTATTTAAATGAAAGCTTCCGATCGACAGTTAGTTTTGGTGATTTATCTACTGTGAATGTGATGGGAAAGGGTAATATAAATTTTAGAACCAAAAATGGGTGTGTGGAGATCATATCTAATGTGTTCTATGTTCCAGCTATGAAAAGCAATTTGCTGAGTGTCGGTCAACTGTTAGAAAAAGGATATGTCATCATCTTAAGGAATGATGCATGTGAAATTTCTGATTCTTCCAAAGGAATTATTGCTATTGTTTAAATGAGTCAAAATAGGTTGTTTCCTTTGAAGATTGAAAATGTTCATTCTTACTCTATGGCAGAAGTGAAAAACCCATCATCGTTGTGGAATTTTCGATATGGTCACTTGAACTTTGGTGGCTTGAAGATCCTTCAAAGGAAGAGTATGGTGACGGGGCTTCCTGAAATTCTTGTTCCCTCCCAAGTGTGTGAAGAATGTGTTGTTGGCAAACAACATCGTTCTCAGTTTCCAAAAAGTAAGTCCTGGAGAGCCAAAGAGGTATTGGGGTTGGTACACTCAGATATTTGCGGGCCAATAACACCGATCTCGAATGGAGGTAAAAAGTATTTTATTACTTTTATTGATGATTGTTCCAGGAAGACTTGGGTGTATATTCTGCAAGAAAAGTCGGAGGCCTTTAATGTATTTAAAATCTTCAAAGCTCGCGTGGAGAATGAGACTGGAAGAACTGTTAAGAACCTTCGAACAGATCGCGGAGGAGAATATTGCTCTAAGGTATTTGTTGATTTTTGTAAGACTAGTGGCATTCGTAAAGAGCTCACAACAACATATACACCGCAACAAAACGGTGTGGCAGAGAGAAAGAATAGAACTATTCTCAATATGGTTCGTAGCTTTCTAGCTCGGGGAAGAGTTCCGAAGGAATTTTGGCCTGAAGCAGTGAATTGAAGCATTCACATCTTGAATAGATGTCCCACTTTTGCTCTTCGAGATGTTACACCTGAGGAAGCTTGGAGCGGAAGGAAAGCGGCAGTAGACCACTTTAAAATTTTTGGGTCCATTGCTTATGCACATGTCCCAGAAGCAAAAAGAAAGAAGCTTGACGATAGAGGTGAGAGATGTGTTTTTATTGGTCTTAGCGACACATCCAAGGCATACAAGTTGTTCAATCCTTTGACAAAAAAAGTTGTGACCAGCAGAGATGTCATTTTTGATGAAGAAAACACTTGGGAATGGAGTATGGAGAAGTCTACTCCAATTGTGTTTGATACTGGAGCTGAAGAAGTAGCTGCGATGCCTGAAAGTGCAGAGAATTCAGCTTCTACAGCTGCTGGAATTCTACCAGCTGTTGCTGAAATTTCACCAATTGCTGAAACTGTACCAGCAACTTTAGAAGAGAATGATGCAGCTGAACAGCCTCTTCGTCGTGCTCGCAAAAGGCCCGCATGGATGACGGATTACAAGGTAACAGGAATTGAAGTTAATGAAGATGTTTCCCATTTTGCATTGTTTGCAGATTGCGATCCTACAACTTTTGAGAATGTTGTCAAAGAGGAGAAATGGAGGAAAGCTATGGATGATGAGATTGATGCTATTGAAAGAAATGGAACCTGGGAGTTATCAGATCTTCCGAAGGGGCAGAAAACCACTGGTGTCAAGTGGGTCTATAAGACAAAATTGAAAGAAGATGGTGAAATTGACAAGTATAAGGCGCGATTGGTAGCTAAGGGATACAAGCAGGAGCATGGTGTGGACTACACTGAAGTGTTTGCTCTAGTCGCAAGGCATGACACCATTAGAATGGTAATTTCCTTGGTGGCACAAAATTCGTGGCCAATCGTTCAATTGGATGTCAAATCAGCTTTCCTACATGGATACTTGGAGGAAGAGGTATTTATTGAACAACCTTCTGTTTATATTAAAATTGGAGATGAGCATAAGGTATACAAGTTGAAAAAGGCTCTGTATGGACTAAAACAAGCTCCACGAGCTTGGTATAGTCGCATTGAGGCTTACTTTCGAAAAATTGGTTTCCTGAAATGTCCATATGAGCATTCTCTTTTTGTTAAAATTGGAGAATTTGGGAAAATGCTCATTGTGTGTTTATATGTTGATGATCTTATATTTACCGGGAATGATAGTGCAATGTTTTCTGATTTTAAGAAATCTATGATGGATGAATTCGAGATGTCTGATCTTGGTAAGATGCATTATTTTCTATGTTTTGAAGTAGTCCAATCTGATGATGGTATATTTGTTTCCCAAAAGAAATATGTGCGGGCAATTTTAAACCGATTCAAGATGAAGAATTGCAATTCTGTCGATACTCCAGTTGAGTTTGGCCTGAAGCTAAACAAAGCTAGAAGAGGAGCTAAGGTAGACAACACACTATACAGGCAAATTGTAGGTAATTTGATGTATCTTACTGCCACAAGGCCTGACATCATGTATGGTGTAAGTCTTATAAGCAGGTATATGGAGAACCCGACAGAAATTCACCTGCTAGCTGCCAAGAGAATCCTTCGCTACTTACAAGGAACTAAGGATTTCGGTTTGTTCTACAAGAAGGGTGAAAAATCTGATTTGATTGGTTTTGTTGACAGCGATTATGCAGGTGATCAAGACGACAGAAAGAGCACTTCAGGTTATGTTTTTGTGCTAGGCACATGGGCTATTTCATGGTCTTCCAGGAAGCAAAAAATTTTCACTTTATCGACTACTGAAGCAGAATTTGTTGCTGCTACAGCCTGCGCTTGTCAAGCTATTTGGTTGAGGAAAATTCTTGAAGAACTACGATTCAAACAAAAAGGAGCAACTATAATTTTCTGCAACAACAACTCTGCCATTAAGCTATCGAAAAATCCTGTTCTACATGGAAGAAGAAAGAACATTGATGTGAAGTATTATTTCCTACGAGATCTCAATAACGAAGGAACAGTAGACCTGCGGTACTGCCGAAGTGCAGATCAGTTGGCGGACATTTTTACTAAACCTCTCAGGTCTCTCCCTTTCAAAAAGCTGAGGAGGTTGATGGGCATCAACACAATGGAAGAGTTCAAGAAGCTAAAGTTAAACTGATGATTGAGAGTTTTCAGTTTAAGGGAGGGTGTTAGTTTTAATAATTCAGTTTAGTAAATTAGAGTTCTGTTAGAAAATAAATTCCTATCTGTTTTGTTTGTCCTAGTCTTTAGGAAGTAGTTTAAATGTGGATTGTTACCTAGTTTTTAGGAGAAAATCTTGTTGGATAGTTACTATATATTAGCTTAACGTTTACTATGTTTTTATATATAAGAATGACTGCATTGTAGTTTTTTTTTTCAGTCAATAAAAAATTCTCTTCTATCAGTCCTCTCTTCTTCTCCATTGTGTTAAACAATATATCTCTGGAGTTTCTTTCTTATCATTAACAAGACATTAAGATAACATTGATTAATTAATTTAATAATTATGCTTTTTAATTTTCATGATCAGAAATAAGACTATTTTAGCTCATATGATATCAATGTAGGTTACGTTTCACTATAATTATAAGATTTGGTAGTACTCGAAAAAAGAAAAACTGATTTTTCGTTAGTATTTTTTGTGATATTATGAATTTATGTTCAATATAATCCATCTCAACATGAAACAATTTATAGTGAAATATATTTTCATAATATGATGACACAAGTAGTAATGGAACCTATTATAATCCAACAATAGGGAGAAACAACAAAAGAAATGCACAAGGAGTATACACAATAATTAATAAGAGATACAAGATAAATAACCAAAGATAAGAAAAGAAGTTCATAAATATATGATAAAAACTACAATTATCCCAAAACATGGTAGTTGCATACATAGAGCTACTATAGAAGAGTACAACTACAAAAAATTTATTTAGATGTAAAGAAATGATTTGTTTTTACGATAGGACATCTCTTGCGGAGTCCCAAAAGAAAAAGAAAGGGGTGAAAGAAATTTTAAAATATTAGTACACGACTACTATTTGCATTAACAGAATTTAGGCCAGGTTGACATCAACATGTAATAGTTTAAGGCTTCTTGCTATGGCTACGCTGCTATAGCTATTTGACCCACGCTATAAGTGGGTGTTAAAAGTTCTACAACCTAGTAATGCATCGTATTTTATTTTCTTGCACCTTTGAAAGAAGAAAACAAATGAGGGTTTCTCTAAAAGCCCTCCAAAGGCACCCGAGTCTAGTTGAATTTAGGAAAGCAAGAGAATCAAGGAGACCCACTTCCAAATTTGAAGAGATGAAACCTTCTTCTTCTTTAAGTCTTCAAAATCCTCTGAAACTTAGAGTAAAAATAAGGATAGCTAATATTCTAGAAATAATATTATAATAATGTCCGGCTCTCTAAAAACTACACCCCTACTAGTAGTTATAGTCTTTTAGATTTGTGCTGCAGTTAATCATTCAGCGGAGTTTGTCAGAATCGCCAACAGACAAGGTGATTCACCCATTGGTGTAATTCACCTTTGTTTGGTACAACCTTCAACATCATCTTGCTTTGGTCCATTGGGCAATATCGTACTACTCCGCAGAGCTACTCGCCGACTGCTCCTTTCTTCAGCCGATTCGATCCTTTCGTTCGGGTCTTAACACACTGGAACAAAAGGCGAAGAATGCCTTTTTGAGATCCGCCATCTGCATTCGGTGATCCTCAGGATCCCATTTCATTGTTCTTTCTCATCATTTTTAGTCTCTTCTTTCGACATAGTGTGCATGCTTTCTTTCAAAGTTCAAATACATGAAGGTTAAGAGTTCTCATCATATATTAAGATAAAATAAGTATTTGAGAACACAATTTCTACCAAGATATAGCCTTAAATGAGTCCAATCTATAGACTCATCACTAACCGCACTGACAAAATATTGAGTAAAGTTAAGCGTAGGCCTCAACTTAAAAGTTTAAATGCCTAATCACATAAACTCGCACTAAAAGCCTTAGTTCATGTAGGATACACTTCTAGCCTAAAAAGATCCTTCTAGAGTTTATATAATTATCAAAACATGATTTAAAGGTCATCTTCTTGAAATTTTGATCAAAACATACCATTCAAGGTTTAGCAGCTTAATAACACTGAAACTCACATAAACAAATACTCAAACGACTAGGAGACCAAACTTCTAGTGTTAGAAAGTCGTTCATGACTTTAGGTTGCTGCAGGAACACTACGAATGAAAAAATAGGAGAAAAATGCATAAATTGCTAGGAGGTTGTTACAACATCCATTACCTAAAAGGACTTTAATATGTAAAAGTGTGAGTCAAGATGTACTTCAAGGCATGACAAAGCCTATAAACTGCTCCCACATATCATGCCTGGACTCCTAGGTAGCCTCGTTAACTAGACAATGCCATCAGTAGACTTTTACCACATAATGGATCTCGAATTCAATTGGAACACATCTTTTTTTAATGACAAATGACTCCTCCAAAAAAGTCATGAAGTCATTGAAGTCTACTGGCATCATACTCAAGTAGAAGAGAATCCTTAGTAATATACCGTTGCAACATGAAAACATGGAATACTAGGTTGATAGAAGACACAACTCCAATTCTACCTTGCCAACTATTTGAAGGATCTCAAAAGGATTAATATACACGAGGATATGTTTTCTAACACGTCCTAAATATCATCACAACCTTCATGGGTAACAGTAGAGAAAGACTTTATCATCCACTAAAAACCTTACAGGCCGCAACCTACGGTCATAATAACTCATGTGCCTATTCTCAGCTATTCAAGGTCTATAACAAATTACCCTTACCCGGTCCTAAGCCTCTTACATAATGTTGATCCCACATGGTCTACTATAGGAGGACTCAACCAAACAAACTAGAGAGAAATAACGCCTACCATATACAACCTCGAACAAGGCTATAATTGTAGTTCTTGTTATGCACAAAGTCCACCCAATGTAGACACTAGTAACATTAACCTGAAAACTTTAAAACACAATCCCACATCATACATTCTAAAACATAAATAGTATACTTTGAATGACCATCGTCCTTCCTTGGTATGATAATGTCCTGGAAGAGAATTGACATGGGACTCATCATAAAGAAGAAGATTTCTATGAGCGCCAAGCAGAGCTAGACCTCCGTAACATTCCTTGTGGTGATTATTGAGTTGTGTCGGCGTGCTGCAAATCCTTTTTATAAGATGAGAGACACTGATATCACTCATACATCCTCCACTTATATCAAGCTTATAGAGGTCAAGTACCCTCTACATGAGACAAACACGAGGAGAACAAATTCTGTGGATATATCTCCGGAGGTTCACATTGACTCTATACCTACAGAGAATTATTTGCCTACTGCGTCCTCCGGGCCTTAAATTACATTTTACTCCTAGGCTCCTGGTTCATCCACATCTTCACAACCTGCGAAGATTACTCATGCAGTGATCATAATATGGGGCACCTAGCCCATTTAATTGATGCGAACCTACCCAACTACACGTTGTAGTCCAATGGATGATTGAGAGTGACATCCTTGTTGGACTGACCCATCTGTGGATTTTTGTTGATGATTTGACGTGGACAGTTACAACTTGTAATATTAGAGAGGGGGAGTCTTCTTAGGTGATGGATTTTAGCGTAGAGGTTGAAGTGTTCAGGAATGTCACTCCCCAAGAGCATCCCCTAGAGGTAGCACGACATACTTGACCCCGAATGGATCTCATACAAGACCTTAGCATAATTATAACATAAGATAATACAAAATTTAGAACAATTAAAAACTTTGAAGATATATGATCGAAGTCATTTTCATAAATTGCAAAGTGAAAGACTTTACCAAAACCTTTGTCTCAAACCATCTATATAATTAACATTAGTCATTGGGAGAAGCCCATTCAAAATGTAAAAACATAAAGGAAATGACATAAAGGTAAAATGGATATTGTCCTCATTTCTATGAGGACTCACCACAATCTCCAAATCTTCTAAATCATTGAAACCTAGCCTCCAAAGAAACTTAATCCTCCAAACCTACATTTGGTTATAATGTAGACAAAATGTGATAGTAGAAAAGGTACCAAGTATGAAAAGTAGCAGAACATCATAAGAGCATATTAAATGATTAGTCAACATAATACATACGTATAAGAGGCAATAACATGGTTACAATATAATTATCCTAGTAATACTGTGGTCCCCAACATGAGCTTCAACAAACATAAGTCCACATAAGACATAGTTAATGAGCATAGGAGATAAGTCCTTATAAAGTAAACCTAATTGACCTAGGTCATCCATACCATAACAGAACCATTCTTAAGTAACTTGAAAATTTTACATGTGAAAAGCAAGAATAACATCTCATATTACTACCCAAGCCAAGTATCCCGTTTTGGTCATCTTAATCATAATCTAAATGCATGGTTTGATCATAATCTTCTTCACCTTAAGGGTACTATGATTCAAGATAACATCAAAGAACACTTGTGCAATATATTAAAGGCATCTCATTCTATCCTTCACACCAAGAATATCCTTAAATTCATCCTAGTCACATTAACTATCCTTAGGTATTACCCTTAGCTACCATTATATATACAAGGGAACTACTACTTTAGTTAATCATACTAGAAGGAAACTATGGCAAAAACCTATGTTAACTCATACTACATAAGGGAACCCATCACAACTAGCCTCAAGTCATACTTGTGGCATAGTTGATTGCACCTAGATCTCTGTAAAATTGATACTTAGCCCTACCTCAAATCTGGGATGTAACATTATCTCCCCATGGGATCATTTGTTATCTAATGAGATATTAAGCATATTTCTAGACAAACGACTCAGTACAAGAAACCCAGCATGCATGCAATTCATTTAAATGGACAAAATCGAGTAGGAATTAATCTCCATGGTAAACATACTCATTATACTATAAGTAATTAGGAACTACATTTACTAACACAATGTGCATGCAATCTTAACATTTCTCATGTTAAAGGAGAAACTATAATCTTCAACTAAAAAAGATGCTCCACACAATCTCATGGGGCTCATATGCAATTCAATCTCATAAAACACAATTTCAAAGAGGGGAACTCCACTCCAAGTAATGACATATTCTTCAAATAATATCATGAAGTCTATAACAAACTATACTCAACAACATTTGGAAAATACAACAAAAAATACATTTCATTCAAAACATGAGATTCTTCTCGAACATACAAATATAAGGAAAAAATGCAAACATATAAACACACATGACTTCAAACATATGGAAACCAAGAGGAACTAATTACCTCAAGTTAGAATAGGAGGAAATAGATGAGGATATCGCGACATCATTTCGTCTCGCCCTCCCAAGTAGCACCCTCAACTAGATTGTTTCTCCATAACAATGAAATAGAGCAACATCTTTGTTCTTCAACCTTCTAACTTGTCAATCTAAGACCTCAACTAGAACTTCTTCATAATAAAGGTTCTCTTTCACTTCTAAGTCTACAACAGAAATTATGGATGTCGCATCTCCAACAAACATATTCATCATAGAGACATGGAAAACAAGATGGACGGATGCCAACTTAATCGAAAAATCAACCTTATATGCAACCTTACCGACCCATCTCAAGATAAGATATGGGCTTAAATAATGGGGACTTAGTTTCCCTTTCTTTTAATAACTCATTACACCCTTCATGGATGACATTTTTATATAATCCCGATCATGAACATAAAATTCAAGGTCTCTCATCTTAACATCCGCATAAGACTTCTATCGACTTTGGGCCATTTTCAACCTCTCTCTATTAAGTCAAACCTTCTATATAAACTCATGAACTAACTCGTGTCCTATCAAAGCAACCACACCTGCCTCAAGCAATCCTATAGGAGATATTCATCTCCTACAATAATGAGCATCAAACGGAGCCATACCAATACTAGAACGATATATATTATTATAGGAAAATTCAATCAATGGTAAATAATCATCAAAATTTCTCATGAAAATTTATCACGCAAGTCCTCAACATGTCTTCCAAATGTTAGATTTTTCTTTCCGCTTTCCCATCAGTTTGAAGGTAAAAATTCCTACTAGGCTTAACTTTCGTGATAAGACCCTTTTGGAAGGACTTTCAAAGTTGTAAATTAAACTGAGTAGTTTCATCGAAGATACTGGAAATGGGAACTCCATGAAAGCTTACCATCTCTCTCAAATATATCTTAGCATATTCTTCCCCTGTATATTAATTTTTGACAACAGTAAAATAGGCCGACTTCATCATTCGATCTACTATAATCAAACTTGGATAATATTAATGTCGAGTTCGTGGCAACCTTAAGATAAAGTCCATTTTCAAATCATCCCACTTCAAAGTATGAATTCTAGCATCTTGGGATAAACGTCATAGTCTTTAATGCTCAACCTTGACTTGTGGGTAATTAGGACACTTATCAACAAATCCCGTAATATCCTTCTTAATCCCATCCACCAATAGATCTTTCTCAAATCACGGTACATCTTGGTGGTTCCCGTGTGTATAAAATACCAAGAGCTATAAACTTGTGACAAGATATTTTCCCTCAAGTCATCAACATTCTGAACACACAATCGACCATGGAACCTCAAGACACCATCTCACCCTTGGGAGAGAGCCTCTATGGAATATTGTAAAACTTCCTTTTTCAATAATCTAAGGTCAGATCAAGATATTGTGTTGCTTTAACATTAACCATGAAATATGATTCGGAACTGTTATGGGCTATAATACCAGTACTGATTGAATCCACTAGTTGAACTCCCAATGGGGCCAATCGATGAACATCTCAAACCAAATCTTTTCTCTAATCATCAATGTGTTTCACACTACCAATTGATAATCGACTAAGGGCATCCGCCACCACATTTCCTTTACTGAGATGATAGAGAACACTTATATCATAATCTTTTAGTAACTCAAGCCACAGTCTTTGGTGAAGATTTTTATCTTTCAGGGTAAACACATCTTGCAAGCTTTTGTGATCAGTAAACACATTAACATGGACCCCATGAAAATAATGCCTCCAAATATTTATGAAAAATATAACTGCTCCCAATTCAAGATCATGGGTAGGATAGTACTTCCCATAAGCCTTTAGTTTCCTTGAAGCACATGCAATTGTATTACAATATTGAATAATAACACATCCTAATCAAACTCTAGAGCTGTCATAATATACCATAAATCCATTATTACCTTTCGGTAAGGCCAACACCGGGGCAGAATTAAGCCTATTTTTTAACTTTTGGAAACTTTTCTCAAAAGCTATAGACCATTTGAACTTGGCCTTATTTTATGTCAAAGCAATTGAAGGAGAATAAATGGAAGAGAACCCCTCAACAAATCATCAATCTAACTGTCCAAACCCAAGAAACTTGTAATATCTATCAGGATAGAGGTCTAGGACAACGCTTGACTGCATTCCTTTTAATAGGATCTAGATCAACACCCTTGCTTGAAAATATATGGCCAAGAAAAACAAAACTCATATTTACTAAACTTTTCATAGAGTATTTGTTCCTTGAGAATTTGCAACACAATCCTCAAATAATGTATATGCTCATTCTCACTTCTTAAATAGATTAATATAATCTACGAACACAATTGTGAACATACAAGGGTATTGCCTAAACACATTTTTCATAACATCCATAAACGCTGCCAGGGAAATTAGCAATAAAAGACAAAACAAAAAATTCATAATGACCAAATTGAGTTCTAAAAGACATTTTCAAAATATCTTCCTCTTTCACCCTCAATTGGTGACAACCTGATCGGATATAAATTTAAGACAAATAACTTGTTTATTGGTATTTATCAAATAAATCATCTATTCTCAAAAGAGAATACTTATTCTGTATGGTCATTTTGCTCAATTATTTGTACTGAATACACATACGGAGTGAACCATATTTCTTATTACAAACAACACTAGAGCACCCCATGGAGGGATAAGTCCTTTAACTAGTTCTTCAAATGTTTAAGTTTCATAGGATTCATACTATAAGAATGAATGAAAATTGGTTGGGTATCGGGGAGAAGGTCAATCCCAAAGTCATGAATGAAAATTTGATGTGTATCGGGGAGAAGGTAAATCCCAAAGTCTATTTCTCTTTCGGGATGAATACTGGGAAAATCATCGAGTAAAAAAATTGGTAACTCTTTTACAACTAGGAAAGACATAATAATAAATTTTTTGGACTACACATCCCTCACCCTCATTATATGGTAGACAAAACACTTCGAAATCATTTTGCTAGATTTTAGGTAAGAAACAAGTTGACCTCTAGGCATAGAATTTTTCCCCTTCCACTCAAGGATAGACTTATTTGGAAATTTAAACTTGACCAATCTAGTCCTACAATCATTAAGGTGTAACAGGAAAATAACCAATCCATACCTAAAATGTCATCAAAATCTATCATGTTAAATTCTATAAAATAAACCAAGGTAACTCTATGAGACAAGGAAATTGGACATCTTCTATAAACCCTCTTAATCACCACAGAATCACAAACATGGGTTGAGACATAATAAGTGTCTAACAATACACTAGGAAATATATCAAATCTCATATCTACAAAGGGAGTAAAAGATAAAAAAGTCGCACTCGGATTAAGTAAATCACAGAAGTTTATAAGGTAATCTTTTAACATATCAATCACAACATCCATGGAACTATCTTGATCACTTCTTGTTTGGAGAGCATAGAAATGGGTTTGCTTAGGAGCATTCCCACCCAAACCACTCGAACCAGAAGAAGGGTAGGGTTGAGACGTCTGACGATCGTATCTATAATTCATAGAAACTAAAAGAAAATTCCTTATTTTATGATTCATTTTTTCATACCCAAAAAAGAATTAAAGCCCGCTAGACACTTCCTTTTATGATTACTTCCACATCTACTAGTAGTAAGCACAGGAAGACTATTACCATGTACTTGCACTCATGGGTTAGAAATTCTGTCATTATTAGGCCTGGGATGTGCACTTGAATAACCTTTTGAAGAACTGTTGTTTAAACCTTCAATGATCCCATTCATCAGACCTAGAATGTGAAATTACAATCATCCACCCTTGCTCTCTTAGCCTCTCTAGATGTTTTGTTGAGCTAGTCTTCCTCTATTTTTTCACATGACCCATAAAGGAAATAAGAGTTCATGTCATGAACAAGCATTGCGGTGCGACACTCTTTGATTACCATTTAGTACACTCCTCACACAAGCACTTACGATCTCCCACAATAGAAGGATCATACTTGGAAAGTTGAATGAACCTCAATTCATGTTCCCTTAAACTCATAATTCCTTGTCTATGGTTGATGAACTCAAGTAACTTGGTTTCTATCACTTCACGAGGGAAGAATCAATCAAGAAAAGCACTTTTAAACTTTTCTTACTGATTCTACGAGACCAGCTTCAACCAGTGTTGGTTCTTTCACATATTAAAAAAAATCTGGCGACCACTTTGATGTTGTAAGCGATTAGTTCCGCCTTCTCTACTAGTGTCATACCCATAATATAAAGTACCTTATTGGCCTCGATGATAAATTCTTGAGGGTCTTCCTTAACTTTTGAGCCATAAAATTCAAAATGGTTCATTCTTGTAAAATCTCTAACTCTAGGGTTAATAAGGGCTTCCACCTCTCTGTTGGCATATGCCGTCAAGGCTTGAACTAACACTTCAAATGCTCACCTAAACTCCATAATATTCAAATTGTCTTTCAATGGTTCAATTGAAGCTTGGCGAGGATATTAGGGAGGAACCTCTTGATTAATATTTCCTTCTTCCAACCTTCTAACTTTAGTCCTTCCAGTAGTCATACCTGAAAACTAGTAGGCATGGATTAGGAGAAAGAGTAATAGAGTTAAACCTCATGCAAGAACTTAAAGAATTGAATAAGTGAAATTTTCTAAACATATAATAGAATCTCGTTCATTAATGTGGTGAGCTTTACAATTATGAATAAGACTCTACTAAACGAGGTTTGACACATGCTAGAACGATGTGTTCTGAATACCAAGTTTGTCATGTCCCAAGGTACCCCCGAGATGTAACAAGGCGTATAAGACCCCGAGAGGCCTGATTCAAGCCACTAAGCATATCATAACATAAAGTAATATAAATGATCTGGTATTTAAATATTTTTAATGCAATAAAAGTCTTCTATAATATGAGCAGATTTCAAAAAAAATGTCTCATACCATCAAACATAAAAAGATAAATCTTGGGACGCCGCCCATACAATAGTACTAAATGAAAAGAATTACTTAAAAGAGATAAAATAGTTATGCAATCCTCGAAAACAATGAGGAGTCACAAAAGATTCACTTTTAAGACACAAAGAAACAAACCACAAGTGTGTGGATTAGGATGCTAGACCTTACATTTGATAAGAATTTAGTGAAGAGTATGAGTTAGTACAATCAAGTAATAATATGGTGTCTAGCATAAAAAACATGAACATAAGCATTAGTCAGCATACAATATAAGGCATGAGCTTAATCGAAACATAATAATCATCATAATAAAAGAGGAATAATCTCTTAAGTAACATCACATAATCTTAGCAAAGACATGGGTTGGAAACTCTCATCTACAACCTAATCATATGACACGTGTACTTGTGTCCACATAATTTCATAAAGAGCATGGGTACTCGCCTCAGTGTCCATTCATGATAATAAAAAGGTGGAGACTCACCTCTTGTTCAATTCTAAGGAGTATAGGAGTTACCTCATATCCTTGATTATAAATGTCAAGGGTAACCGTCTCTAGCCTCATCATTCATAATTGCGTTTTAATCTACACTCATTTTAGGTGAGAAATATTCTCAACCTAGAATCATTCATGCGAATAGACCATTCACATTAATATAATTATGCTTACCCATTCATTATAGCAACTATCTCTTCCATACTATAACATCAACAATAAGCAACTTATAGTCTAGGCATAACTCTAAAAGCACTACATTTCATGATAATCATTGATCTTTACTCTCAAGCTACTAACATAATCCTCATCATATATTCTTCAATCGCATCAATTTTAATATTATTTCATCAATCCTATAAGGGTATACCTAACCCATATAGTTCCTCTCGCATGGCATAAAACCCACTATATCAATTCAAATCTACAATTATAGGATAGACATGAGTACATGTAATTTTTCCTAAATACGTGCAATTCTACCAATTTAATCATAAATACTGAAATCCATACAATTGGATCAACATTCATCATTACCCACAACAATGAGAGAAACCTTTACTAGAATTGGAGAAATGCTAATAGAATTCATGGGACGAAGAATCCATGGATTGAAAGCCATCATAGTTAGTCACAATGCCCTCAAAACCTTAAAGATTGGGAGACTTGATTTTGACCTAGCTCAAATTTTTTCATTCTTCTTCCACCTTCTAGACAAAGAATATTTGAGTGGTGTTTTGGGTTTTCTTTTGGTAATTGAGAGAATGACATCATTGAGTGAGTTTGAGGGTCAAAAATCCATATATAGGTGGTCGAGATTTAGTATATACAAAACCACATTGATTTAATTAAATCTAAAAATACAATAGTACCCTTAGCTTAAATGTATGTTGTCACCCATATAACCCCCACCAATGGACCGTGGATGGAACCATGGTCCGTCCTGCACATAGTGGTTCTCTATCAGAGAGATTAGACTATACCACGGACCCCTGGACTACGATGGTGGCCAACCAATGGTCCATGGATCCGGTTGTGGACATGTATGGAGGATTTTTTGTTATTCCTCTCCAAGGACCCACTTATGGTCCATCGTCCAACCCATGATCTGTGGTTGGCTATCATGCATTGTTCCTGGAACCTTTGTAAAATGGATACTTAGCCCAAAATCGAATCTGGTGTTACAGGAACACAATTGTGAAAAAATCATGATACGGTCAAAGCACCTGCATCATCAAGTCCATGAAGGTTATAGGGCCATAAGTAAAAAAAAGTCACTAGGAACTCAATGTTGTCATATGGAGTCCTAAATTCAATCTTATGGATGTTTGCTATCCCATTCCTCAACTATTGGTAACTAGCTTAGACAAATCATCGAGAATACTCAACACCGTGATGTTGGACGGATAGCTATAGGTATATGGTAATGGTTCTTCACAATCACCTTTTGCAAGTGTGTATAATAAATACACAAGTGAATCTTAGTGTCCTTTTTCATCACAATATGGACGAGATCACCCAAAGGATATACTGTAGGCCAGATGAATGCCTTACCCAAGAGATCTCTAAGTTTAACATTAAGCTCTAAAGGAACCATTCGGCATGACCAAATAGAAATAGGTCAAGTTCCTAGTTCAAGTTAGATAGGGAAATAAATATCACGTTCTTGGGGTAGGCAAGGTAAGTCGGTAGGAAACACATCTATATATAATAGACAACTTGAAAAGAATCATATGTAGGGACCCCGTACTAACATCATGCACATAAGACAAACAAGATAAACAACATATAGCTACTAGCCTCCAAACCTGAAAAAAAAATATATAACTCAAACCTTTGTGCTATTAATGGAGTCCTGCAATACAAGATGGAGAATGTCACGCATGGATAAAGTAATGTTACTAGAGAAACAATCTAAAACCATGCGTTAAAGGGATAACTAGTACATAGCCATAATAGCGTCAAAATCAAGTATGTTTCCCAATATAAATCCACCTAGGAGGCATTCCCCTGGATAGTAATTATGAAAGATCAGAACACACCTGATACACTTCCAAAGATTCAAACACAAGGGTCGACACACGGATTAGCAGTGCCACCTGCTCAGAACTCATACATGTACGAGAAGCACAATGAACATACACATTAGAATAAGTAAATCCAGATCAAATAGAGTCGAGGATGGATGATGACATAAAAGAATCATACATGTTATTGTAACGTCCGTTGTCTCAGCCCCCAGCCTTCACTGGAGCTACATTGAAATTTCATTTGCCTTCTCAAAGATGAATGCACATTATTTTAAGTCAATTTCTCATATTATCAATGAACTAGTAGAGTGTAATTATCATATTAGAGCTTCATTTTGTTCTAATTACATGTATATAATAAGTATCATTAAGGATCAAATTGAAAGAGGTCAATTAAATTTTATAAAATGGGTTACTACGTATTGAGTCAAAAGATAGATGGAAAAAAAATACATGTGTAAAGTTCTTTTTATTGGTTTTTGCCTTGTTGAAAATATGTACATCGCTTGATGATCATATTCTTCGGGAAAAAATCAAAACTTAATTTTTGTGATATATTTGTACAAGTTTAGTTACTATACATGAAATTAATAAGTTCTTCCTCAATGTTATCAGAATATCTTAAACATAATAATATCTAGAATATAAATAGCACAAAATATCAATGTGGAAACTAATTACACAAACAGTTTTTTATTATGATGAGGAAATAACAGTTCTTAACATATTAAGAATGGTAGTGATATATTACATCGAGTTAAAATTATTCATATATGGACGTTTAAATTTTATGTATAACAACAGTATCGGGTGTCCATGAGATACACTAGGGAAAGGTTTTAGTGTTTAATTATCTGTTGACACAAAATTAAGATGTCTTTTTGTATACTATCAATTATGGAAGTATAACTTGTCCATTGAGATAAAGGTTGAGTATGTTCATATATCTTATACGAAAAGATTTTATTGCGACAATGAATTTACTTACTAGTTTTAGGTAGAAAATCATAGGAGAATTTCGTTTGACTCTATCTACAAAAGTTCATTATAAAATATTCATTTGTTTCTTTGTTTTGTCTCCTTTATCCTTATACATATACTTCCAATTGAAACTATTCTTCACTTTTTGTCCAAATATATTTTCGATAACAAAATAACTTTTTCTTTTCTATTGTTAATCTCCTCATTAAGGATGTCAAACATACTTAGTTGGACTTCATTCATCTGCAAGAAGACAACTTTTATGTCTTTTCAAGGAATATTGATTGTATTGAACTGTTGACCTAATAAGGGAATACATGGGAGATATATATATAGGAGATATAGGAAGGACTACTAATCCTAATAGGACTAGGATTAAGGATTACTAATCCTAATAGGACTAGGATTAGTACACAGTAAATACTAATATTATTTAATACTATTTATTTAATACTATATGTTATTATCCCCCGTCAAGTTGAGCTGAACTAAGCGAACTGAAGCTTGGAACAGACGTAATCGTGTTGTCGGCTCGGGATAGGCTTGGTGAGAATATTAGCCGGTTGTTCTTCAGTGGGTACATAATTCACAGTCATGGTGCCGGCCTGAACTTCATTGCAAAAAAAGAGACAATGGGTATCAACATGCTTCATTCAGGTGTGTAGTACAGAATTCTTGGCCACACAGATGGTTGATTTGTTGTCAATAGAGAGCAGGAACAGTGTGAGTGGCGCGGAGTTCGCGAAGAATATATGTGACCCACATGGTCTCAGCAGCAAGAAGAGCAAGGGCGCGGTATTCAGCTTCTGTCGAGGACCGAGATACCTTGGGTAATTTTTTTGTACACCAGAAGATCAGGTTCGACCCCAAAAAAATGAGAAACCCCGATGTAGATTTTCTGTCATTTTTATCATTCGCCCAATCTGAACCTGAGAAACCCCGAAGCTCCAAGTCCCCGGGTCGAATGAGTAAACAACGATCAAGAGTGCCAAAAATGTACCTGAGAATGCATTTTAGACAATGGTAACCATGTTTACTTGGTTGATGCATGCGCTGAGCAACACGGTTGACAGCAAACTAGATGTCAGGACGGGTAATGGCCATGTACTGTAGAGCCCCAATGAGGCTGTGGAAGTGGGTGATATCGGCAAAGGGGGTGTCCGCTCCATTCGTAGACGAAGAGACTGCCATCGGTATTGGTTGACTGGTGCATTTTTCCAGTCCAGCTTTCTGCAACAGATCTCGAGCACATTTTGACTGATGAAGAAACAAGCCGCTGCCTGTTCGAGAATCCTCCATTCCTAGAAAATAATGTAACGGGCCAAGGTCCTTCATTTTGAAGGTAGTATGCATAGCTCGATTGACATCCTGAATGAGAGCTGCAGTAGAGCCTGTAATAATGATATCATCTACATAGACAAGAAAAATGATTGTACCGTGTGCTGAATGTCGAGTAAACGGACTCGTGTCGTGTACGCAACACGTGAAGCTGAGTCCCTGGAGGAACGTTTTCAGACGTGTGTACCGAGCACGTGGGGCTTGCTTGAGCCCATACAGAGACTTCTGGAGTTTGCCAACATGTTGAGGGAAGCGGGGATCAACATAGCCCGATGGTTGCGTCATGTAGATAGTTTCATCAAGCATGCCATGAATAAAAGCATTGGAAACATCCAACTGATTGATGAGACAATTGTTCCGCACGGCGAGTGACAGTACCAGGCGAATAGTTTTCTTCCGAATAACAGGACTGAATGTCTCGGAGTAATCAAGCCCATACTCCTGATTGTAGCCTTTAGCAACCAAACGGCCTTGTACCTGGAAATACTACCATATAGATTGTGTTTAATTTTGTACACCCATTTACAGACCACTGGGTGCCGCCCATGGGGCTTAGGTACAAGAACCCAAGTTTTCTGATCAGTCAAACCTTAAACTCTTCATCCATAGCATGACGCCAATAAGCTTTTTTTGAGGCAACAGAGTAGGTTGTTGGTTCACTATTGGGAAGAGGTGTATTTGGTAGTATGGTAGCCTGAATGGTTTTGGGTTTAAAGATACCGGCTTTGCCATGGGTTAACATGGGATGAGTATTGGGGGGTGGTACGGGCGGTGGTGATTCGGGGGCGGCCGAGAAGGACCCAAAATAAATTGGGCTGGAGATGTTGTGGGTATGGGGTGTTTCGGGTTGAATGTGAGTGTGGGTGATGGTTGCGGGTGTATTATGGGTCACGGTCGAAGGGGTGATGAGGGGTGGTTGGGTAGTGGGTGGAGGTGTGGGGGAAGGTGGTGAGGGAGCCTGTGAGTATGTTGGAAAAAGGGGAAGGACGCCAATGAATGATGTATTTGTGGAGGGGGAAATAGACTCGTAGGGAAACTCATTTTCAACAAATTTGACATGAAGAGATATGTAGACTTTTTGAGTTTGTGGGTCAAGACAGCGGTAACCCTTGGAGATAGGATGATAGCCCAAAAAATAAAAGGACGGGATCGGGGTTGTAATTTGTGAGTAATATGAGGGCGTAGCCAAAGGTAGGCAAGACACCCAAAGACGCGGAGGTTGGTATAATTAGGAATTTCATGGTAAAGGAGTTGATAGGGTGATTTGTTGGAGAGAGTGTGACTAGGATTTCTGTTAATGAGGTAGTTTGCAGTGGCTAGAGTTTCTACCCAAAAGGAGACAGGGAGATGAGATTGATGTAGAAGAGTAACCACCGTTTCAATGAGAAGGCGATGCTTACCCTCAGCCACCCCATTCTGTTCGGGAGTGTATGGACAAGAGGGTTGATGTATAATTCCAGGGATTGCAGAAACTGGCCAATGATGTTATTGACATATTCCTTTCCATTGTCACTTCGAAAAAGTTTAACATGAGAATTGAATTGCGTTTTGACCATTTTTTCAAAAGTGACAAAGGTGATGTATGCCTGTGATTTGTGTTTTAGTGGGTACAACCAAGTGTATTTTGTAAAATCATCCACAAAACAAATATAATAGCAAAAACCAGAAAATGAAGGAACAGCAGTAGGACCCCATAGGTCAAAATGAATAAGTTGAAAAGCTCCAGTTGTACGCTTCTCATGTAAAGTAAAAGGTAATTTATGAGATTTAGCAATTGAATAGGAGTTACAATTGTTTACATGAATGGAAGAAAAACCTAATTGAGACATTAAAGAATTTATTATTTGAGTAGACGGGTGACCCAGACGACTGTGCCACACCAGACTATGGCCATCAGCTGAAAGATCCATCGGAGCCACAGGAACGCTTTCTGAAACTAGGTGGGCAGACGAACTTGTGCTAGGAAGAACGTACAAACCATGCTCACAGGGGCCTTGAAAAATCACCCTCTTGGTAGTATTGTCTAAGATCTGAAAATCATTAGATGTGAACAAGAGAGAGCAATTATTGTGAATTGATGAACTTAAAGGAGATTGGTTTTAATAGAAGGGATGTGGGTAAGGTTACCTAGGTGAAAGATAGCGGTGGGGTTTTAATGGTACCCTTGCCACTGTGAGAAATATTAAGGGACTCCCCGTTGCAAACAGTAATACCATTGGAGCTTTGATATGAATTTGGACCGTTCAACTTGGATAGATCAGAAGTAACGTGCATGTTGGTCCCAGTATCCAACACCCATTCAGAGGAAGGGCCGGCTTGAGATGCATAATTGGCACAGTTATCACTATTTCAGCTCTCCTCATACCGAAACCAGCAACGAACAGCGGTGTGTCCTGTTTTCTGACAGATTTGACAAGTTGGACGATCCCGATCGTTAGTGCCCTGCCCGCTACTGGAAGATGAATGCCCGCCGCTGCCGAAGGAGTGCAGGTTGTTGTTGTTGCCGTGCTACTGACTGTCATACGGCGGACGACTGCCCTGCCGACCGTCGCGCCTGCGGCCTCCGCTGTTTCTGCGGTAGCCTCCGCGGCTCCCCTGCCGGCCGCCACCACGTCCCCCGCGATAGTTCTGGCTTGCGGTGAGGGCGGCGGCCGGCTCCATAACAGCGGCTTCTCGGAGAAAATGTTTGCTCTCCATATCCACGTTGATTTCTTCACTTTTTATCCACGAGGAGAGAGTAGTCAGGTCAACGGGTGTTGGACTGATGCGAACCGCCTGTTTAATGGAGGAGTAAGCTGATGGGAGCCCCCGAACGACGCACATGACGAGATCTTTTTCAGGAATGATTTCGTTCACGGTGTCGAGGGCTGTGATGATGGTGGAGACCTCGTCTAAATACTCCGCCATAGTTTTCGTGCCTTTGGTAATTGTGTGGAGATGATCACGCAATTGAAAAATATGAGTGTGGGAAATTGATGCATAGCGTGTTGCGAGGGCGTCAACAGAGCTGAAGCAGTTGTGTAGGATCAGACGTGTTTCTGAACCGTGGGAGAGATGACCACAATCAAACATGATCGGATCTGGCCATCCACGGCTTTGCAGGCGGCATGGGCCAGATTGGTTTTTTCTGATTTGTCCATGGCGGTGATGACTGCCGTCGGCGGTTCTGTGCTTCCATCGACGTATTTGAAAAGGTAATTGGCCTCAAGGGCTGTAAGAACGGTGATTTTCCATGTAGGGTAATTTATGTCTGATAATTTTTTGGGAATCAGGGCATGAAGATGACTAAGAAGGAGTTTAACACCAGAAGAAAGTGAATCGAGAGGATCCACCTCAGTTGTCATGGCTGCCGCCGCCCAAGAGAAGAGAGAGAACGATCGGTGTCCTAAAGAGAGAAAAAAATCCTAGAGAAAAGAAGATCTAGGTTTTTTGGCTCTTGATTAAGGAGAACTAATCCTAATAGGACTACGATTAGTATAAAGTAAATACTAATATTATTTAATACTATTTATTTAGTACTATATGTTATTATCTTTTTTTCCACTATCATTAATCAATTATTTCTCTCTCTACCCAAATTTAGTGAATTTACTCATCTTTTTATATTATTTTTTTCTTTGCTACTTTATTTTCATTATTATGCTATTTTTTAAAAAACAAATTGTGTTTTAGGCACTAATTGTATGTATGTTTGGAGTATTATTTTATAGGGAAAGTTTTTTATTCATTTTTTAAAAATTAATATTATAATAGATAATCAATGTAACTATACAGTTTTAAAGTGTTATTCTAATTGAATATGAAACTAGAATTATTGAAGGAGAATATTTTTTTTGAGAGAAATCAAAATATGTTTTTAACCTTTTTCATGTTTGAATTGCGAGAATGTGTTGATCGATTTTAAATTCATACATATCTAAAACTATTTTTTTCTTTTTATACAGTTTCTGTTTTCCATTAAACTTATGAGCAACACATGTTAATAATTTACTATTTTTTAACTTTATTTTTGACGTACTTAGTATAAATTTAGACATTTTAGGATTACAACAACAATAAACCTAGTGTAATCCAACTGAGTATGGTTTCAAAAGGGTAGAATGCATGGAAAGAGGTTGGGCGGGTGAGTTGAAGTTTAACATATTAATGATCATTCCTCGCCGCGTTACAGTTCTTTTTCTATTTTTAAACTCCCCCCTGCGCCCCACTTATGCTATTTCATTTTTGTTCACTTTTTTTTATTAAATTTACATTTTTTTATATTCTTTTGAACACTGAAGATCTAGTTTAACTATATATTCAATTGATATTTTTCTGAATCACATAAAAATAACAAGTCTAAGAAAACATATATATAATTGAATCTAATTTTGCTTACAAATGATTTCAAAATAATTTCCAAGACTAAGAAAGAATTTTCTTCTTTCCATAACAAAATTTATTTTTAAAAAACACAGAAACAAATACTATTTTTACCACATTAGACAAAGAGAGAATAGTCAAACGCTTCAGCTTTAAGCTGAGAGAGTAGAGAAAGCGAGGAGGTGTAAATTGATTTCCCACCTAGCCCTGCTTAATTTTAAAAATAAATTGTTTCAACCCACCCCACAACTACCCAACATAGTATTAAAATTTCTTCGTCCTCCACCCATCATTCCCCATTGCTATCCCTATACACAAATCTTAACACTAACTTAGAGGTAGACTAATACATTCGATAAACACTTAACTCAAGAAAAAGCAGTCCAAAGTAGAATGAAGACACACGTACAAAGATTAGAGCTAGCATAGATGACCTGCATTTACATTAGATTATTACAAACAAAAGACCTGAGTTAGTAGAGTTTATTCTTTCCTTCTCGGTTCAAATCTACTTGAAATTTTAAAACATCATGTCCTAACTTCAAATTATTAACTTACTTCTATCTCATCTTGTCTCTTATTTATTTTTAGGGAACCTGTATTTTGTGCTTTTTACACGAGACCTTATTAATATCTCATCAAATTAACCTTTTTTAATGGGCTTAATATTTTGAGGCCCATAGCCTTTGAGCTTTTCACGGTATTTTTTAAATACCATGTCATGGTTAGTTTAGGTGAAAGAAACATAATCTTTTATCAAATAGTTATAAGTTATAATACGCTCATACCAACTCGAAATGATATTTTTTTTTAAAAAAAAGAAATATAGAAATAGATGATTTAAGAGTTCACCCTTTGCATTATCCTCGTTCTTATAAAGCTAAAGATGAATTTGATGTCGTAAAATGCACATAAAAATTATCTACTTTAATCTATGAAGACCTTTGTTTTTATACTATCCGAATGTGATACAAAAAGACAATTATTTTTACCTTACATATGAAAGGAAAATTTTTTATTTATATATTTCAAGAAAAAGGTTGATGTGATACATATTCAGTTTTATTTCTTGTTTCTCCTCCTTGACAAAACAAAAACCACAACCAACCCACATTCTTTGTCAGCTTTCTTTTTTCGCCTTCTACATTTGTGGTTTTTAGTAATAGCACATGAGTCTCAAATTTCCATGTTTCCTTTTATATATAGCATAGCCCAAATGAACCCACTTAAAATGTATGTATTTTTATTAGTCCTTGTTACTCTTTCTTTACCAATTTATAATAGGTATATTAATATTTTTATCCTCTAGTGAATATTCATTAATTTTAAAAAATATGATTTATTTTGTAATTTAATAACTGAAATTTTATATTAAGCTTTTATCATTATTTAGAAGTAGTCCTCATATGATGTTTCCCATATAAAGGAATATTCCTATTAGTACAACATCACATATATCTAGTCATAATTACAAGAACTAAAATCATATTTTATCACTAACTAATATACAAAACGTGCAATAGAAATGTTATCACCCTCCCCGGCTATTCTTTTTGTGCTAACTGCATAAATCGTTTTGGTGCAATAACCTATAAATCATATAGAAAATATAAATTGTATTAGGCAAATCCAAAGAGATGAATTTGACATAGAAGACGTTGACTAGAAAAATTTACCAATGACCTACCACCTTCTATATTAACTCAGTCACTTTCATAACATGTTTGAAGAAAATTAGAGCGCCCTTTGTCACAAACCTGAGTTGAGTATTTTTTAAAAAAAACTAATTTCGTTATTAATTTACATTCTCAAGGATGTGAATATAACAAAAACCCTTTCGGATGAGTTTTCTAAAGGCCTATGCTTTCTATCAAAAGCCTAATGTTATACGGCCCATTGTAATGTCCATAATTAAAGTATTTTTGTTCATCGACTATTAATTTTTTTACTCAAGGATATGCATTAAAATAAAGGGAATATCTAAACTTCTTCAAACATTTTTGGAAAATTAATATACTAATTAAAATTAAATTGAAACAAAAAACTTAATTTTGCTATTTTCGAAAATACTTATTCACCCCAACTGTTATACAAAAGGAAAATGCAGATATAGTATTATTCCAATCATATATTTATATAAAAGAGAACCATAGGTCTGCCTTCTTGTCGCCACCACAAGCAAGAATTTCCTTTTAAGTTTATCTATTTCAAAAACTAGCCTTCATCTTTAATTAAAATATATGACTTTTATGAAACGTTGTGACTTTAATGAAGAGTTGCGACTTTTATTAAAAGTTGTTACTTTTATGAAAAGTTATGACAGTTTTGAAACGTTGTGACTTTTATGAAACGTTGTGACTTCTACAAAAAGTTGTGACTTTTATGAAAAGTTGTGACTTTAATGAAGAGTTACGACTTTCGTTTCATCAAAATTTGCTACTTTTACAAAAAGTTGCGACTTTCATGAAGAGTTGTGGCTTTCTGAAAGGTTGCAAACTTTTCAATGGGTTGCAACTTTTCCAAATAGTTGTATCCCTTCTTACAAGGCATAATAAACATTTGTTCGCACTATTATTTGTTGTCTATAAATAGAGAGATTTCTTATCATTTTGAAACAAAAAAAAATTATGATCTTCTTCTTCTACGTCCGCAAAGTTAAATATTTGTGTACTTTGCTCCTGTTGAGTGACATCTGACACCACTATTTTTGTATCAATAAGTTGGTGAATAAAATCATTCAATTCTTAGATGATGTAATTCTATAAACATCTATTAATGGAGGGAATAGTTTTCTTAAGGGGACATTGTGCATTCTGTGAACTCGCTTTTTTTCTTTCTATTTCAATATTGTTTTACATATCATGGTTTCTCATTAAGTTATGCTTATGATAATAATTATTGTTTTTTAGTACATGTTTTATACTATGTTGTTTATGTTTCTATAAAGTTATTGTCTCCGGCTATATTGGACACACACACAGATAGTAAGTATATTCATTGTGCAGAAAATAATTATATTCTCATTTCCAAGAATTCATGTTTTGATATTCTATATTAAATTTTACAACTTAAAAGTACTAAATATAAGTTTACATATCGTCTATTTTTGCATAGATATGAAATTTCTCATTTATCAAGTTTTTATGTAAGTTCAAAAGTTATAACTCCTTTCATGTTCAAGCATAAGTTCTTCCATGTTCAAGCGTAATTTCTTATTTGAGTAGGATAACAAGTTTTTGAATTTTCTCATAAGACATATATCAGTATTGTACAATCTGTGCAACTTAAATATTTCTTTTTATTTCGAAATGTGTGTGTATATATATCCTCATTTTCTTCTTTATTTTCCTTTGATGTTGATTAAAGAACCAGTAATTTATTATTTCGTGAATAATTCATTCATTAGAGGTTCTTGAATTATGTGATAGTGAAAAACAATCAAATTCATGTTGAAATATTACTAATAGTTTTTAAGAATCTATTTTCTTAATGTATGTTTATTTGCAAAAAGTTATTTTCAAGTTCAATGCAATTATTAATTATGACCACACGAATCGCGGAAAAATTACCTAGTCGAATTATATTACATAAAAATTTGAAAATTTAAATTTTGAATTGAGTTTGAATTTATTCAACATTGTTGGAAAATTTAACATTAATACTTTACGTCATCTGCATTGGTTGGAAGATTAAAACCTGTCATAAAATGCATACACTTTATGCATGTCTTTTTGTTTTCCATATCTTTTCTCGCTTTTCTATCATGCTCATATAATTCGAGTTTTAAAATTTTCTTCTTTGTCTCGTTCAATATATTGGTGTGTCTTGCATTCAATTTATTTGAAACCATCAATATCTATTACTCTATTTTAATTTTTTTGAGAATTCAAAGCTTTAGATGCTTGATTTTCGGACCGAAAAGATTTTTTTTTAGTTAGGTTTGTATTTGTAAATAGAGCTCAGTATTGTTGTTACTATGAAGATCTTTTTAAGATACATATATGTTTTTGCATTTTGATAGTTAACGAAAATTCTGTATTTTTATCTTATGTGCTGAAGATGCAAGGAATGATTTTGTTTCAAGGAGAAGACTAGACAACAATCATTGGAAGATATGGTCAAGATAATTCAAAAGAGGAATAGGTTGAGTGAAAGTTGTAATTCTAGAGATGTTAGCTGCGCATGGAAAATGAAAAAAAATGGAGCTTTCTAGAGGTGAAGATAGAAATGTGGAAAATAATTGAAAGCAAGACCTCTTGAGTCCTTCACTAATCAAATATTCATCAGTGAAGTATCTGATGATGATGATCATTGCAAAGAAGGTTGATACTATGTTAAATGTGAAAGATGAGGTTGTTTCATATACCTCAAGAATGTGTAGGACAACAGATAAATCCAAAAAGATTATTGATAAAACATAATACTCACATTCTAAATTCAAATCTTGTGCCGATGATCTTGAAAACAATCATAAGAAGAGCCTGAGTTCCTAAAGTTCATTTTTGATTCAACAAACAAATATTGATGATCATGATAAACTAAGTCCACATGTTTCTTTCAATCAAGCACTTCAGTTAATATTTTGATTTGAAGACAAAGAACCTCTTCCATATGACAAAGAGAAAATAGAAGATACTTTTGTTGAAATTGACATGCATGTCTTGGAATCACATACCGGCTTTACGAATCCATCAGTTTACCAAATGCAAAGTGAATGTCACAAATTGGACTCATCTGTTTATTTATTGTTCATATGTCGTACAATGAACTTTTCTTTTCAATTTTTTTTTACTATGCTCTCCAATTTAGTTTTGGTTCATCATAAATTTTTGAAGTCATGTGTCATCTTAATTCTTAGATAACTCGAGGGAGGAACAAAACATAATATTATCAAGAATCACCATTATTCTTGGATATTCTCGGCTACAGAGTTTCAGATGATTTTCCTATTTATGGTGAAGGAACCTTGTGGATTGATTTCCCTAAGTGCCAAAAGCTACAATGTAACCTCATTAATGTGGTGGCTTTGCGTTCAGGTGGCACAACATTACAAGATGTATAACACTTGAGTGGTTTATAGAGAGCCCATATCTCGTACTGACCTAACACCAGAAAAACTTGACTTACCATAGTGCTTCTTCCCTCATTTCTGAAGTTATTCCCACACTATCGGTTTCTAATGATAGATCCTTCAAATTTTCTTCTTAACTAGGAAGTCGAGTTGGTGGATGTGATATATTGTATCCTCCCTCAGAAATAGGAGAGTCCTAGTCTGTAGAAGAATCCGAATCTCTGAAGCACTTAATATCCAAGAGTGATGGCGACTCTCTGAAATATTTTTATGTATGACTTCATCGAGATTCGGTAGCCTGCAAATGACAAATAAGTTCCCAATTTTAACAATGAACAAAATGTAAACCCAAGAGTATGTCCATTAAATTTTTATGGCTAAGCTATTACACAAAACTTTTATATACTTAGATTGAGTAGAACATTTGTGCAGTAGAAAAAAAATCTGTTTGAGAGAAGAAGACTTGTATACTTACAAAATTATGGAAGATGTATTTTCCTACAAAATCACATGTGAACAAACTGAATATATAATTTCGATTTATTACTACGTTTCATTGTTTAATATTTAATGTGATTAGTTTAACTTCTTTTAATATTTAATTATTTGATGATACTACATGTAGAAGTAGTCCATATATGACATATTAACAATTAAAAAAAGAACATTTTTCATTTGTAAAAGATCAAATAAACTAAGTCATATATCACATGTGAACAAACAAAATAAACGAGTCCAATTTTTTCATCTAGATAAAGCTGGTGGTTCCACATCAGATAATCTCTTACTTTTTCCAATATGTATTGCCGAAACAGGTGAATTTATAAATCCAACTAAATATACTTCCATGATACACATGTCTATATCAATAGAAAGATTGTCAATTTCCTATTCCCATTCTTCTTTCTCCAGATGTAATGGTTCCTCGCGTCAAACATGAATACGAAATGAAGTGTTTCTTAGACAGGAACCTCCAAAATCCTGGACTAATCTTCTCTCTTGTATCCTCCAAATGCCTCCACAATCCATCTTTTCCTTCAACTATAACATCTTCTCGAATATGAACATTCGTAGGATAACAAAAACCTTCAAGAATATATTTTCCATCAATTTCATAGTCCTCTCAAACTCCTTCTCATCACATAGAAGCATCTCATATTTATTGTACTTTTCACCATCAACAACAAGTGGAGGACTATCCAATTGGAGATCCACAAAGAAATTACATTCCGTGTGAGTCCCATTGTCCACCCATGTTACGCAAACACCTCCACAAGTTTAGAATTCCCCTTTGCTAGACTCAAGTCAATTACAATGTGGACACAAAGCTTCCTCAAATAGAGGCATCCTTTGAATCCATAAATATCCACCTAAGTCAAATTTCACAACAATAAGCACATTAAAAATACATTCAAAAAATAATTCAGATTTTTTAAAGGACAAATAGTTTTATTAAGGGGGACAAGTATTATGAGAAAGAGTAAGTAGTACTAAAAGAAAAGTGTGAAACACTGTTGTGACCAAAATATCATAATTAAATATTTTATTACAAAGGTTCATAACACGTATGGTATGAATTTATTGATAAACTAGGTAAATTTTCCGTGGGAACTAAGTTAATATTCTACTTCTCAATGTCTGATAATAGAACTGTTTTGAATGGGTACAACCTTACGATAAATTATCAAGAATAATTTATTCAATGATGAAATGAATTTTTTTTAATCTTAAAAAAAAATTTAAAAAAATATTTTTAAGTGTCTATGCATTTTATTTTTAATTCTTCACTTTAGTGTAGTTATTCATCAGCAAAGTGTTTAGAAAAGATATGTTATTCTTTCATTGTCTATATTTGTCTTTTTAAAAGGTGGTACAAATATTTTATTCAAATTTTATACATCTTATCTAAACATTTTATTCATCAATGCTAGAGTTTTACTCTGATTCAAGCCCTCTAGTTAAAGAATCAAAATTTTATACATCTTATATAATTAGTTGTGTACTTGATGGGTTAATTAAAATTTAGAACGACGTCTCTTGGAGTTCAATCAAAAAATGTATGTCGCACAAATATTTTGTGTTCAATGATATCTTGGCAAGTGTCTTATTCAAAATCATTCAAAGTCGATGACACTACTTTGATAGCCAAAAGACAAATTGTGTTGTTTATGTTTCCATCAATACTGTCATAACTTTATTACGTCTTTGCAATTTTTAATAGAATATTTGTAATGAGAAAATTTTTATGTAATTTATGATTATTATGGCTTCATCCTACTTTTAGGGGCAATTAATTGACTCTAGTTCAACATTTGAACCCAAAACTTTTGATTAAGGTTGAGTATAATTAATAATTATCATCCAACTACATTTCTTTATTTTGGATGTCACTGATCGATTGAATGTCTCGATAAGATAGAAAGTTGAATAACTTAAACTCTAAGGTAGTTTGAAACAACTATAACTTTAGAACACTAAAAATTAAATTGTTGGACATCCCATGTATCTTGTAGCCACGGAAAACACTATAAATATCAAAATGTTCTATTTTAAAAGTTAAAGACTTCTAATCTACAAGACACTAATAGTCTAATGATTGCATCTAACTCTTGCTTAAGATATTTTACTTCAACATAACGATCAAAAGCATGAACATAAATAAGAAATTTTAAAACATGTACTCAAAAACAGAAATCAATAACATATGCATAAATAAATCATTGTAAAAACATACAAAGATCTATAACCACAGAAAGGAAAAAATTGAGCCTATAGAATGCACATTGTTCCTTTAAGGAAATTGTTATCCTCTATATCCCAAGGTTTAAAGGAATAGACTGAGATAAAAGAATTTTATTCACCATTGTATTGATAGAAAAACAATGTTGTTAGTGATCCACTCAACAGGAGCAAGGTGCAAGATTATTTCATTGTACAAAAGAAGAAGAAGTTCAGAATTTTCATTGTTTTAAAATAAGAGGAAATCCCTCTATATATAGAAAGTGAAGGATAATATGAATAAATTCTTATTGTGCCTTATCAGAAAGGTCAAAACTCATTCAAAAAGACTCAACCTGTTACAAAAGTAATAACTTTTCGTAAAATTCACAATTTTACATAAAAGTCGCAACTCTTCACAAAAGTCACAACTCTTCATGAAAGTGGCAACTCTTCATAAAAGTCACAACTCTTCATAAATGTTATAACTTTTTTATAAAAGTTCCAACTTTTCATTAAGGATAAGAGTAATTTTAAAAATAAATAAATTCAAAGGGGATCCTGATTTGTGGTGGCGCCACAAAGACATTTTCGTTTTGTTTCTTGTAAACAACATAACTATGTAAAATTAATTGAAACAATAACGCAATCTTACTGATTTATATGCATACTAGGTATATTACCCTAACTTCACACGGAATTGAACTATTTTGCTAAGCTTACAGATTATCATCCAATAATATTCATATTTTTGATGAATAAATTATATTGTGAAGAACATTAATTTTTTTTAAGTCATGGTGTTCCAAAATCTTAAACTGCTATATTTCTTTTCCATTTTTATCATAAAAAATTATGACTTATCGAGAGATTTTTAAGTATATGAATAAAGTCTAAGAAAATATCCATAGAAATAGCTGATTAGAATTAGTGAAGTTTGAAAAATTCCAAAACGTTATACAAAACAACAATAGACATAAAAGAAGAGACTAAAAAGTTTCGAACAACAACACTCCAAAGTAAAGAGGAACATCACGTCCACACAAGAACATAATTAACTAAACCGAATGGAAGACCTTGAGCCTATATCTTATGAACCTCCATCAATATGCTTTTATAACAGTATGACATATCGTGTATATGTTAAAAATCATCCTAAAATTGGAAGTATCACAAATATTTTTCCTCGTTGTCTCATAGTAGTCATTATTATTTCTGTGGTTTCATATCACCTGTCCCTACTTATTTGGAATTGAACCATAATTATTGATATCGTTATAGTATGCATTTACAAATAATTAGTGCAATTATCAGTCAAGTAGTAGGTGCATCTGAATGGAGCTGTTCACAACAACATATTTTGTAACAAATGTTTTTACAATAACCTACTAAAACCATACAACATAATTTTGTGAACACTTGAACTCATAAATATCAAAAAGTAATAATAAATACAACCTTACTTTCCATGCATTCAAGAACAAAAAGGCATGTTGCTAACCATATTTTTCAAAAATATAATCTATCAGGTTGTGTACAAGTTTACTGTTCAGAAATTTAATTAAAACTATACAAAAGAAAGAGTAGTCACTTCTATTTTTTTTATCTAAATAAAGATTTATCACTATAGTAAAAATGATTATAACAATTAATATCTTTATTGTAACCAAATATGTATTTTCAGAAATAATTAGTACTCTTTATAAATGTCTAGAAAGTTTTTAGCAACATATAATTGAACGAAAATTAATTAATGTTGGTCAAGGCTCTATCACTCTTCGTCAATGTGGATATTTATATTCCAGAAAAATCATTATTTTTATAGTATATTTAGGACTTTTTTTTTGTTTCAAGAAAACATGATCTCTTATTTTGTCAAAAAGCAGAGACAAAGAAATATGACAAATGTCACGCCCAGAGCCTACACCCTGGACGTGGCCGGCACCCAACAACCCTTGTTGGCCTTGAGCGAACACTTGGTCTGGCTTACTTAACTCAGTGGAAGACTGTACACATCTCAGATAAAGAATTAAAAGCATGCTAAAATTGCTCTAAGTCTCAATAATTGACATATTAAATGTAAGATAATTAGACTCCAAAACTGAACTACTAACTGTCTATGAAGCGTCTAAACCGACTAAGATGGATGTCGGGATAGGCTCAACAACATACTAATGAACCAAACTCGAAAAGAAATAAAAGGGATGAGCTCTGGAAGGACGTTCACCAAGTGACCGTGGAGTGCGCAACTGGATCAACGGTGCGCTACGTGATGATCCTAGTTACAAGCATCTGCATCATGAAACGATGCAGGCCAACTGACATTAGTACATTTAATGTACGAGTATGCAAGTTGGAAAGTTAAATGACCACTTAAGCTTGAGGGGATTAAGATGAACTTACATTGGCTCTGCTCAAATCAAGAATACGCTTAACTCAAAGTATGTATATAAAACAATTTAAAACACATGTTATACACACACACACACACACACAATCACACACACACACACACACACAGATATATATATATATATATATATTTATATATATATGTATGTATGTATGCATGCATGTGTATATAACTTGTAAAACAATAAAATAACTTAGTTCATTAAACAAATGTAATAACAAACTCAACATTACTTATATATGACAGTAATATAACTTTGGTTGGAGATTTTCTAACCTACAACCGTCACTTGATCCTAAGTGATGGTACAACTTTTTACCTCATGCTTCTAAGGACCATGTTATACCTTGTCATCGGCATAGGATCTTAAGCTTAGTGTATCCTATAGATTAACTTACGTGATCATTTAAAAAGTATGACATATCAACTTTCATGATGACTTCATGATTTACACGGATACATGAATTAATATGAACTCTCATCCCTACATCGGTTAGCTATACTACTCCCAAAATATATCTTAGCTCATACTTTTAATAAAACTTCCTTCCTTTGGGTTGAGATAATTTGCTGAACTTTTTAACTTTCAAAATCTTCCTTTGGAATCAATGTTTCCCTTTTTCTCAAAACTATTTTGGAACTCTTAATTTCCTTTTAACATAAATGTCAAAACATTTATAAACCTTTAGGGAATACATAGTTCCCTTATAGCTTTTTAGAAATGAACTCAACTTTTACACTTTGATTAACTTGAAACATAACCCTTTAGGGATAATTAGTTCCCTTATAACTCTTAACTTTATTGACTTTGATATTAACTTTCCTTTAATTGGATTATGAATTCAAGGATCATGATCTCATGCATACAGATGATTTGATGATGTACATTAGATTGTTAGAATCAACTACAATTTAAAGGTACATCACTTTTGAACTAGTATGACGAGATAGGGAAAGAACGGGGTCTACAAGGGTCTAAGTGCTCTGAGAGGTGTGGAGTGATAGAGCATTTCGTACATACTCTAGTCTAAGTCGCTCTGGATGGCGTGGCATGACAGGTCCTGTCATACAGAGCCTGCCCTGAGGGGCTCTAGCAGGCGCGACGCCCCAAATTGTAACAAATGGGACCTTCGGATTTTCTTCTATGTTTTTCATTTCTAAATATCCTAAATTTCCATGGATCCCACCCCAAACACTTAGTATCTCTAAATACCTCGTTATCTAATAGATTAGACCCAAAAACAGTCCGAAAACATGAAACAAATCTACTAGAGATACAATAGAATTGAAATAATAAGAATGTAACGAAAATTCATAAAGAACTCCAATATTCATCATTAAATTTAATCAAATTGGGGTGTGGGTGAAAGGAACCAACACAGAATGATTTGAAAAACCTTGATAGGGATCACCCCAGACGAAATCCAAACAATGATCTTGGCGTTCTTTGACGATTCTTGATCTTCTTCTCCCAAGCCCTGAGCGTTTTAATTCTGAAAAAACATAATTGGGACTTGTTTTTTACCCCTAAATAAACCTTAAAACGAATTAGGAAATACTAGGGTGAAAAGACAACTTTACCCATACAAAAGTCAAAATTGGACTTTCCTCAGTCCAACATCTCAACTTCCAAAAAACATATCTCCCTCATATGACATCAAATATTTGCAAACTAAGTTTCATTTGAAATATCTTCCCAAGAGATTTACAACCATAGAATAAATCATCCAAATTCCTCCTGAGCTGGAAGTTATGACCGTCTGAAAATGACTAAATTTCAGTTTTAAAAGCTGAAATTTTTTCCAGATTCCCTACTTATTCTCAAAATTGAATATTCTTAGTTTCTTAGATTATTTTTAGTTATTTCAAGTTAAGAGTTTCTACAAAATACTTAACTTGAAACAAAAAAAAGTGAACTGATTGTGTCTACTTTAATATTCAAAGAACAGCTCAACGACATTCAAATTGTTTGTACCTAAAAAAAAACAATCAGTATAATATATTAAATATGCAAGCAAGAGAGCAAACTTTTTGGTTCTTTTAACAAACGTATTCATTGTTCCATATTAGTTATCACATATTTGTTTTTGTGCATTGTCAAATACATCACAATCCACAAGAAATTTTTCTAAAAAGTATATGAAAAAACATGTAGAAAGGGAAAAAGACTGATTTTTACCAAAGTTAAAAAAAGTCAGCAAAACAGCAAATAGAAATTGCAATAGATACATGAATCACTTCAGAGGAAGAAAACTTTAAGGAATTAAACAAACTTAACAATAAATGTACATAATGCATTTGGATTAGACTCCTCTATAGAATTAATAACTACAAATAATAGTGGTAGAAATAAAAGCATTGTTTGCTATATAACAAAATGTAATGAATTTAACCATTTCAACAACGTTATGACTTGTGGAATAAGAGGTGCAAGAGTAGTAAGGCCACCCAATCAAAATTAATTTTCTTTGTTTATATGAAGAAATCTATAGAATGGAACAATAGAAAAGATCATTTTTCAATCATCTTTGCTGAAATTTTTAACAGAGTAAAAACAAGTCACCAAAAAAAGCAAAAAGAAATTGTCATAATTACATGAATCAATATGACTTATAGTAAAGATTAAGCTCCATGAAATAGTAGGTAGAAAACTTTGAGGATGGATAAAACTTCATAACAAGCTTAATTAATGTATTTGAATTCGACTACCCTGCAACGCAAAAGCACCTACAGATGATAGTGACATGAAATCCCTCTATTTACAACAAATGCTAGTGTGAGAAAATGCTTATTGTGCATTATCGAGAAGGTAACAACTATTTTGAAAAGTTACAAACCTTCGGAAATGTCACAACCTTTAATAGTCTCAATTTTTCATAGAAGTAACAACTCTTCATAAAAGTGAAAAAATTTTCATACAAGTTAAAACTTTTTATTTGAAAGTTCTTAAATCTTCATGAAAGTCACAAATTTTCATAAAAGTTATTATTTTTCATAGATGCCACAACTTCTTATTAAAGGGAAGACTTGTTTCTGAAATAAATAAATTAAAGGGAAATTCTTATTTCTGGATAGTTTTCATAAAAGTCAGATATTCTTGTGAAAAGGGAATTCTAGTTTTGAAAATGAATAATTTAAAGATGAGTTTTCCTTTGTGATGGTGCCACGTAGGGATCCTAGGGCTCCCTGTTCGCGTGGTTATAAATAATAATTACATTGAACTTATAAATAATGTCTTACTAATATCCATATATTAAAAATAATGGGGAAATAGATTCCTAAAAAATAGTAGTAATATTACTACTTGAATTTGATTATTTGTTATTATCACATAACCCAACAATCTTCTAATGATTGAATTAGTTATAAAATAATAAATAGTTGATTCTTTAATCACCATAAAAAGCAAAATAAAGAAGAAAATCAGAATATATATACAACGACATTTCATAATAGAAAGAAACATTTAAGTGGAATCAATTATACAATTCTGATCTATGTCTTAACAGAAAATTTAAAAATTTGTTAACATATTAAAAAAAATAAATTACGCTTGAATATAAAAGCAATTATAACTTTTGAACTTTCATAATGAGTTTCTTATATTGACAAGTGATAAATTTCACATCTATGTAAAAATGGATTATATGTAAGCTTATATATTTAGTAAATTTAAGTTATAAAAATTAATATAAAATATCATAAAATGAATTCTTGGAACTGAGTACGATAATTTTTTGTGCATCATGAATATACATACTATATGTGTATATGTTAAATATAACCGGGGATAATAACTCTGTAGAAACATAAACAACAGAGTTTAAAACATGTACTCAGATACAATGCTTATTATCATATCTACGTAGTAATAAGTGTAAAAGAATATACCAAGATATGTAAAAATTGAATAAATACAAAGGAAAAAATAGAGTCCAGTGAATGCACACTGTCCCTTTATGAAAACTATTCCCCTCCAATGCCAAAGGTTTGAAGAATTACATTCGCTCAAGATGGAACTCTTTTATCCACCAAATTATTGGTAGAAAAAAGTGGTGTTAGTAAGTCGTTCAACAAGAGCAAAACACACGAATATTTAATTTTGCGGAAGTACAAGAAGAAGATCAAAATTTTTGTTGTTTAAAAATGAGAAAAAATCTCTCTATTTATCGAGAACAAAGGTTAGTGTGAAAAAATATTTATTGTACCTCATCAGAAAAATTACACCTATTTGAAAAATTTGCAACCCTTGAGAAAGTTCTCAATCTTTCATTAAAGTTGCAACTTTTCATAAAGTCACAATTCATCATTAAAGTCTCAACTTTGCATTAAAGTCATAGCTTTTAAAGTCGCAACTCTTCATTAATGTAATCTTTTTGAAGTCGCAACTCTTCATTAATGTCATCACTTTTCATAAAAGCCATAGGTATAGATAAAAGTCACAACTTTTCATAAAAGTCACATCATTTCATTAAAGAGGAAGACTAGTTTTGGAAATAAATAAATTTAAAAGGAAATTCTTGCTTCTGGTGGTGTCAACTTTTCATAAAAATCACATCAGTTCATCAAAGAGGAAGACTAGTTTTGGAAATAAATAAATTTAAAAGAAAATCTTGCTTCTGGTTGCATCACATAGACGTACCTAGGGTTCTCTTTATATAAAATATATGAGAGGATATACTATTTATGATTATTAAATTTTATTCAAGTAGTCAACTATTTTTTAAATGATTAATTTTATTTTACAATTCTCCGAATGTGTCATTTCACTAATAATACTAAAAGGTGGTACATGAATTACAACACATGGTGTGTTTCTTTGTAATGAAAACTTATTGCATGAAAAAATATTTTGTAGAAAAATAAATGATTCTGTTATTTTTTTCTTTTGTTAAAAAATACATTATTGGGTTATTTTCATTTGGGTTTAATCCGATGGGGTAAAAATTGGGTGACTTAATTTATGAAGGTCAGGTAACATTTTTAGAATTTTAAAAACTAATTTTTGTTTTCAGTTAAAATAGATTTTTTCAACAACATGTTAAATAAAAACAATTAGCTAGCTGACGGGATATTATGTACAATACTTTTTAACAAGGTATTTATCCTCTATACCTCATAGTGTTTCGGTCAAACTGTTGGGAAAGGACTAGCATAACTGAATTATAAATACTTCAGTTATCATAAATAACATACCTAAATTAGTAGGGCTAATTATTTCCTCTTTAATACAAATCTAATTTAAGGTTAAAAATCTAATGTTCCAACTCCCAATCTTCCAATCATCTATTACAACAAAGAAGAAAAGATTTTCTGACCAGAGGGGGGGGGGGATTTCCTCTATGGTAGATTAGTCGAGAGACTTGAGAGGTGCTAGTTTATGCTACAAGTGACGTAAGTGATTCAAGTAAGATCTCTCTCATTTATAGTTAGGAAACACTTGTGATTACTTCTTGAAACAAACCCATGATTTATCCTATAAAGTTGATTTTCTTGTGATGGGATTCTTATTGTGAGGCACATCTATTTCTAAAAACAAACTTAGACAGGTCAATGAGCCTCACGATGGAAAACCTCCCACAAGAAGATCACTTCACCAGCCAACATTTAAGAGGTAATCACAATGGTTTTTCTAGTGATAAATGAGAGAGGTCCTACTTAATAACTTATATCTTCCATAATATAAACTTGCGCCTCACAAATCTTCCAGTTAATATACCATAGAGGAAACCAATAGGAAAATAATTTATGCCCCCAATGAAAATCTTTTCCTCTATTGATGTAATGGATATAGAAATATTTGGAGTTTTCTGATTAGATTTTCAAATTTAAGAGAGATTTGGATCAAGAAGGAGATATAAACTCTACTAATTGATGTAGGTTATTTATAATAACTCAAGTATTTATAATTCATTTACTTGGGAAGCAAAAATAGCATGATGGCCTAATAGCTTCACCTTGTTGCTTCTGATACCATTCTAACTTGAGGTAATAGGTCCTCCCTAGTCTCTTGATTAATCTTGTGTTATTCTGTTTCATTATCTCATTCCCTCAGTTATCCTTACATTTCAGCATATTTATATTATTCATGAAACTCAGTTTAGTCGGATATTAATTTCTAGTATTTAGTTGGTAGGGATTTCAGATCTTTCTTCCAAACTCAATTTGTTTAGACCTCTTTTGGGAACGAATGTTCCCAAAGGACTTAAATTGTAATACCTCAGAAATCATATGAATTAAACTAAATAATTAAAAAAAGGTGAACCATAGAGGGGGTCACGTGCCGTGAAAAGGACCATAACCCATTACCCTTGTCGTGGTTTACCTCCAACCAAGCTTAGAGGATCGGCTCTAATGAAGGACTACGGACGACGTGACGGTCCATCGAAATTCACATGGGTTGTGGATGGGTGTGTCGACATAACTCAGTAAGACCCAAGTCTCTTTTGAAAAACAATGAAGGACTTCACCATTCGTCGTCCTTCACACGGTTCATGAAGTTTACCATGGATGGGTGTAATAATATCAAGTAACATTGTCACAGAACCACGACGATTCGATGGGTCATCGTCCCATCGATGGTCTGTCAGATCCTTCGTAGATGGAACTTCATAAGCTTTAAGATCAGGGTTGTTTTAACATTTTTCCTATTCATTGGGAATTTAAACTACATATCATAATATCTAAGCTAGGTAATTTACTCCATCTTATCCTAATAATCTAGTTCAAACCTACCTAAAATCTTTATTCTCCTATAACCATGTAAATTAGAAGAAGAAGAAAATAGATAAAGAGGCACCAGTTTATTCCAAGAACATGTAGAGGATTTCTTAAAGTCCGGCTTGGAATTTCTCTGGAGATTTCATTACCATGTATGTGGGACTTCAATAGTGGGTTACTTTCACAAGTAGGTTCGTCTAATTAAGTTAGTACTTTTAATCCTCCAATATTATCAAACGTAAGGTTTCTATATTTTTAAAGATTAGTGTTTTATGGTTTCTTTGATCTAAAGAAAATTGTTTATTAATAATTCAATATAAATCATACATATCACTCAAAACCTTAGCTTTTGTGAATTTATCCTAGTTCATGAATTATAGTTTCTAGGCCAGTTAGAAAGAAATTTGTGCCTCAAATTTTGAATGCGATATTCTCAGTATATAAATGTTGCATTCAGTAATCATATAGGTGTTGACCTATTATTTTTAATGCATTTAATCTATATGAATATTCATATGGAGTAGACCTTGCACCAAGTTTGACTAGGATTCTACGTACCCTAAAGTCATAGTACTACGTGCCGCTATAGGTTGTAAGTCCTCTGCGTTAGGAATCAATTTTAGTGATCATGTCATAATTATTCCTCTATCACCCTGTCAAGGTATATTTGATCCTATAAACGGGGCGTATATATATCAGACTCCGTGTTTAGCTCACGTAGTTTATGTTGGTTAATAGTATCTCCCACAAACAGACTCTTACTGCATTGACCAGTTATTCCTAGCAGGTCATCAGTAGTAGAGGCTTTTAGACATATAGTTAAAATTTAGTTGTTTAGGGTGGTTTCCCCTTGACATATTCAAATTTATTATCATATTGTCTCCTTAGTTTTTACTCAGTTGTTATTTATTCTTCCACTTATATTTGTTATCCTTTCAGTATAGTTGTGATATAGCAGACGTAGATTTAGCTTGGGGTCATTTGTGATCCTATATGTCCTGTGTTATGTCTAGGGGGTAGCCTCAAGGTGTGACAATAATGATTGGGGACCATAGGAAGGGATAATATTATGTGATAGCACAAGGTGATTATACGAATTGTGTTGCCATGTTATTTTACATTCATGTAGATATAATATGTTCTAAGTGACTATTTTGTGTTATTGTGTAAGATCTTTAATTTCAAAATGAGTGTATGGTTCATAAGAATGTCACACTTGTGTTTGGGAAAGCTCTTTGCATTTCTTCAATGATGTTAAACAACTGGTACAAATACGGCAGAGGGGAAATGTTGCTGAAATTAGTAATTTAAAGAAAAAATTCATATGGTTATAATAGCAGATCAAGTCACTACATCGTTGCCGCAATATTGAAAGATGTCATGGCATTGTAGAAGTTTCCATAGCGATGCTTAGGCGCTATAGTAGACCGCCGCGATAGTAGGGAGAATCAAAGACTCAACTCTATTATTCCTATTATTTGCTTTTGCTTCAAAATAAATTTTTATCAACTGTTTAGTTCATATCAATGCTATAAAAGAATAGGAATTGATTACACACATCCTAGCATAGAAACAAGGATTACCAAAACCCAAAAAGAAAAGGTATAAAATTAGTCCACTCCCAAATGGGATAACCAAAAACAATATCAAGATCCTAAGTTATCTTCTAGAAAGATTTTCGATAGTAGGGGCTGAGACTAGGCGGAGGTAGGTTCGGCATCATCATTCTCATCCTCTTGTAGACCCGCTACTACTGTCCAACTTCATTCATCGTCCATCTTCTGAATCTTATGGAATCGACAAGGCTTCTACCTTACCAGTAAGGGGTTGAACGCCCTACCACTCTGCACCTTAAAGGTTGTGTCATCTAAGGACACCCTTGCTTTCTTGCAAAGCACAGACACTAGGCCAGGAAGAAATGGGGACATCTTTATTCCGTGGTAGAAGTCCTTCCACTATAACAGGATCTGCTCCCCCACATTCACCGGGATCCAAGCGGTGATGTAGGCTACCACCATGTCTCATCGATAGGTCACATCAGTTATGTTTCTCGATGGAAAAATCCTTTGGAAAATCAACTTCAACCACCTCTGAGCTTCGGTTGAATAGTAGTGGCAGGTAAGTCCCTTTGTAGTGGTCCAACTGATTTCTTCCAGTGTATCTCATCCACCAATGTATTACGTAGCCATGTCATATCCTTCTCCCTCAACTTGTCCATGTATGGTTCATAAGGAACCTCTGGCACTCCGAACGCTATATTCACAGATCGGGCATCCGCGGGGACATCCACTCCACGGATGTGAATTGTGGGGTATAGGGAATCCCATATGACCGTAGGCAAATGAGCATAGAACTCTAGCACCCACTCGTGCTATGAGAAATGAGGGGACGGACACAACCAAACGACCCCTACCGAACTCTTGAATCCGGTTGTAGAAGGTGGGAGCCTTTTCAGCAACTCCGCTCATCTTAAAGGCCTTCTCTAGACGAAGATCCATATGTCAAATTTCCTTGTAGCGCTTATAACTTGAAGCATCAAGAAATATCTCATAAGGGTAGTTGGGACCCTCAATTCTGTGTATCGTTAACCTGCACATCAGAAATCTATGTTAGTAAATCATAGAATTATCTTAGGAGTTCATGTATTAAGAGAAATCTTCTTTTGAGGCAGCCTAGGAAGCCGCAATACTTTCTCTCTTTCCTTGTAACGGTCGGGATGACGCTACAGCAAGAAAGGAGCCATATGGTGCCCATTCATAGCTCCATAGGGATGATGCCATGGTGGGCTGTAGACCTCTATAATGGCACCCACTAATCAATGGCTCCCCTGGATAGAAATATTAATTTTCAAAAATTCTTTTTACATATAACTATTCCTAAAGAGCTGCACTACATAAATATGTCAAAATTTAGTCATTTCAAGTACTAAATCATTCCCGAAATTATTTTTTTAATGAAGATGAATCCTTTAACTTCACCTACCATTACAAAACCATTTTAAGATCTATTGATCATGGTCCATTCGTCCAGAACAAATAATAGCATTACAAACATAAGGGCGAACCCCATGCTTCAATGAAGCAATAAAAGAACTTACTTGAAAATTGAAATGTCAACTCAAACCGTATTTTGCTCTGTCAATTCTTAACATGAAATTGTCTTTATGAAAAAAATGAAGGAGAATAGAGGACCTAAAGTTTACCTTATTTTGTTGATTCTTAACAAAGTTATAAGAGATTTTAGAGGGTTTGAGACATAATTTAAGTGGTTAAAATGTCTATGTAATTGACACTTGAAAAAAGGGGAAAATGTGTCCTAAAATCTACTCTAAAAGTGTCTACAGATCAATTTATTATATGTCAATGTGTTCAATGTAAAAAAATTATAGTTCGATTATCTAAATAAAATTTAATTTAACGGGGTTGTAGAATTATTAGGTCAACTTTAATGCTCTTAAATAATTGTAGTAATTAGTAACACTCTCATTTACTTAAAACCATTTCTTATTTTGAAAAAAGGAAGAAGAAAAACATAAAGATAATAAATCGAGGAAATAGAGCTTACAATTCTTCACGTAAAAAGGGACAAAACCAACAACAAATTAACAATCAGAAAAAAGGAAAAAAAGACATTATGCATTCTACAAACCAGCTCACCTTATGACAGCTTGTTCCGTATAAGTGGTTTACTTTGAAGGGGCCTGCTCTTCATCATTGAGTATTTTTTCATAGAAATTAGGCATTAGACAATTAAATCCAAGGATCAAACTAGGATACTGTTAACACATTTGATTAACTCTTGCGATGACACCACCAATATAAATATGGATTAACTCGGGTATACTTTAACAAGTTATGTAGTATTGACAATCCATTTTACTACCATGTCAAGTGCATCAAGTTTTCTATGTAGAGGATCAAATTGAAAAAGATGTTTATTATGCAAGGACCAAAGTCAATGTTGATTTATTTTGTTTAGAAGAAGATCAAAATTTCCCTAATATTGGAAACACGTTTTTTGGGGAGCCAGACAATGACATTGTAATATCAAATGAAATATCTGATATTGATGTTGATCTTAAATGGTCATGAGAAGATGTACCTTGTGATGTCATTGATATGCCTACTAATTACCAACATTTAGAATACATGGAAGAAGATACGAACAAATCAGAAGAAGATGAGGACTTTGATGATATCGATTGGAATTGGATGGTAGATGATGATTGACAAAGAGTTTTTTTGACTTCTTTTAACATATCTCTATTGTATTTTCATATGTGTACTATTGGTTGAAAGTAAATTGAAAGAATGTTTATTTTACCTATTTTATTATTATTGCGTAGTTTTGTCTCTTTGGGTTTTCTAAATATTATTTGATATTTGCGTTAGTGTTTCATTTGCTGAAATGAGTTGATTCATTTTCTTCAGAAAGCCTATGTTAATAATGTAGCAAGAAGTGATGATTCTGATTTCCGCTTCATCCTTTCTTCTTTTTACTAGTTCGTTTTATTGTGAGTATATTTTATTTTCGGTGTTTCAGCTTTATCTTCTTGATTATGTTGGGATGTCTAACTCTTGATCTATATATCTCTATTTCTACAGTAGGTAGTACTTGGTAGTCATGAAACAATGAGAGTCTTCAAGAATAATAAATAATGAATCAAGAGGAATTGTTTAAGTGGAACACTCACATCTTTGGCTAATAAAAAGAAGTTGTTGCTAACTAAAAGACGAAAAGAGCTAATCACCAAAAAGCGTCAACATGTAACTGATGTAATTGAAGAACAAGAACTGCTAGAATCACGTAGTCCAGAGATAGGAGTTTATATTCAAGTTGACTCAACTAACAATGTAGTGCAACCATTAGAACAATAAATTCAATTGAATTCAACTGATCTTCAACTAAATGACCAATGTTCGAAACAAGGCAAGAACATCCATATTTTGTTTATAATTTTACTTTTATTTTTCAATAATAAAATAAACTTTCAATACAACTTGGGAAAGATTATCTTTATTTGTGTATATCATTGTAGACTCTTCTAATAAAAAAGACAAAGAGGTCCAACACAAATGTTATCTATACATGGAATGCATGATCATAAACTCATTGATTTGAATAAAGATGGTCAGCAAGTTGGTCCTAGTAATGATGTAAGTAATAGAGTTTAGAAGCTTACTCGGTACATATCTAGGACTTGACCCTCTGTCCTCTTAATATAGAAATTGGAAGCTGATGGAAACAAAAGATTATTTGTGGGATTATACCAAGGTTTGAATTTTCCAATTATCTATTAAGTTAAATATATTTAAAATTTATTGCACTAACTCAATGTCCAATTTTTTAGGAGAAATGAGAAATTCCAGGAATCGGACACAGATGGACTCCAAAAATAATTCTACATGCTAGGAGAAGGCATAAGTTTGATTTTAAAACACACCACTTCGAAGCCTATGCTAATGATCAAATTCGAATGGAAAACAAGCTTGATGATGTTCCACCATCTCAATTTAAGGAGCTTCTTTAATATTGGAACTCAGAAAAATTCCAGGTAAGTCTTATTAGTTAGTACTACTTCGACTATGGTAAATTAGAGTTTATATTATCGTGTTGCCTTCTATCCTTGTTGGACCCGAGAACAACCTGGAATATATATTTCTTGGTTGAATTTTATTCGTTATGGATTGAAAGACTTCTATCTTAGTAAGAGAATATTATGATAGCTGATTTGGTGGTTATTTTAGCTCTTCATTTCAAAAATCTTAAAGTTTTATAAAGAGCTTTTTCTTCTATAAGTGATCACTAGAAGTGTCTCTTCTGTCTCTTCTTTTTTGGGAGATCAACCGAGCTCCCATTTTTTCTTAGGAATCACCTAGTTACTGGAAGGAAACTTTCCTATATTTAAAATCACTTGATCATTGTGGGGCTTCTCTTATATTTGTAGAAAATATTAGAAGCCAATAGGGAAAATCGAAAAAACTGAAGAATCTAGATACTGTTGTCAAAAAAGCTTTGCTTTAGTTCGCAATGATTTGGTATGAGCTCTTGCGTAGCATTGACTAGAACCTTGTCGCATTTTAAAGTTGTGTTTGATATCCACTTTTAATGTGTACAAGAAAAAGAGAGGGAAACTAGTGATAATACATCACTTAAAGATTTTATTAGTGCCTCAAGAAAAAGTATCCCAATCAATCATACAAGGATACATATGAAGATAAAAATAGTAAAATTGTGAGATTTTTATCTACTTTTTTTAATTTTAATTTGTTTTTTCATGTTTAGTATTGATATGTTTACTTGAATTCTATTATTTTTAATAATAAAACCGCAATATAGGCTGAGACAGAGAATATTGAAATTCTACAAAATAAATATGGTCATGAGACAATTTATGCATCTGCTTCTTTCATGGGATGAGAACATCAAGGACATTTGAGATTATATGAAAGAGGGGTTACAAAAACTACTTATAAAGGGAAAGTGAGACATTTCGATGACTCATCAAATACAAAAAATGACCCGCGAAAAAGATGAAAGAGAGATGGTTGAAAATGAATAAAAAAAATTGAGGAACAGAAGGAACAATAAGACAAACAAAAGACTACGATGAGACAATAAATTATTGAAGATTTCATAAAAAAACTACCACATTATGGCCTACAAATCAATGATAGTGTTCTAGCAACATTAGTTAATGTTTCGTCAACACGAAAAAAATATTATTCATCTTTCATCTACCAGTGGAATCAATTAAGGTCAGAATTCTCTTCGTTCTTCTTCATTTTTTTATACTACTGCTTTTGCATTTTCTTGTTTGGTGCATCTTCATCTATTGATTGTTATGTTAATCAGTTTCTACTTCTTTTTCTTGTGCTTTTATACATGCAATCTACTTGTATTATTGCTGGTGCAACTACGATAATATTTTTATTTTTATTGAAGTTGATATTATTTAGATTAGTGTTACAGTTGTTTTCATAGTTTAGGTGTTGTTGGTTTTTAGTAAAATCTACTAACCCTATGTGTTCCTTTTTACCGTGTGGTTCATCGTTTGTTTCTGAAGTATAGTGAGTGACTTTGTTCTTGTTATATTTACTCTTGATTTAGCCCCTATTTCTTGCTTTGTCTCACTTAATTATTCTATTTAAATAATCAAATATCATGTTTATGATTGTGTGATCTTTCTAGTTCTGATTTTGAAGATTGTAGTTTGTGATTTATTTGAATTCCATGTCTTCCGTCCTTTGGTTGGGAGAGTTTGAAAACACTGATCGTGGATTGAGTTTCCTTGTTCAATAGCAACAGTTGTAATGTAGTTACTAATTAATTTGTTCCTGACTTAGTTGTTCCTTCTCAACTTCTTTACCAGGTGCTAATTCTTCTAAGTGTTTATTGCTGCTAAACTGTCTTCATCCGTGTACATTGTTATAGCTATATTTTTCGAGTGTTTTCGTGAAAGGTTTTGTTCCTCCTCATGTATATTTAGATATTCTACCTCTTTTTAAGTAATATCACAAAGAGTATTGTTTTCCTGTGAGTTATCTTTTGTTATGGCCCCTGTTATATTTAATTTACTCATCGTTCTTGAACAATATGTCTATGGTAAGTCCACATTATTGTAATTCGCTGCTTCCTTCAAAACTACAATATCACTGGTCACTTTTTTTTCTAAAAAAAAAAGTTATATGGTGGTATAGGTTATGGACTGAAAGAGAAAACAATAGGTCTTGTATGTCTTCTTTTACCTTTTAATTTTTGAACTTCCTATTTCCAAATTTTTGACCCATTTTAAATTGTAGGTAAACAAAATGAGCAAAGCGAGGATGAAAGTAGCGAAGACCTTACTTAAAGAGAATTTGTTTATCTTTGTATGTACAAAAATTCTAGCACTATTTTTACTTTTTGGACTAATTTAGTGAACTTAAATGAATGTCAACTCTTGAATATTCTAGCACTACTTTTACATGTTGTCTTAATTTTGTGAAATTGAATGAATGTCAACCCTTGAACATTCTAGGACTTCTTTAAATGTTTGAGCTTAATTTTTTGTATTTTAGTGTTTCTAAACTCTTTAATTGTAAATCAAGATCATGTGTTTTTATGTTTAATATATGGATGCTACAAGTTGAAGTAGATATTAGTTTATTATTTTCTATCATTGTATTATAATTTATTTCAAAACTAAAGAAAATACTCAATGGCTAAAGTAGCTTGCAATAACCATCAAAGTAGTCTATTCCAATAGCATAATAACATTATTGTCACAATAGTTTTGAAGAACCGTTGTAATAGAATAGACCGAGCTATATAATAGAGATTTTGTGATAGGTCTTTTGCAACAATTCACAATTATTGCAAAAACCACAGAAAAGAGTCGTCCTAGACTAAAAAATAAATGTTGCAATAGTTTAGTAGAACCTTTGTAATAGAGTAGACCGAGTTGTATAATAAAGTTTTTGCTTTAGGTCTCTACAAAAGTTCACAATTGTTGTACAAACCGCAAAAAAATGTTGTCCGAGACTAAAGAATAATTGTTTCTATAAATAGTGTGTTTCAACAATTTACAATTGTTGCTATGCATTGATTACTATAGACATATCGCAATAGTCTTATCTGCAACACACTAGTTTCTGTTGCCATAATGCAATTTCAACACTTTTTGAGTCTATGGAAATGATTATTCTTGTGTTGCAACAAACCTATTTTCGAGCAGTGTTAGCTGATAGTAATCTATGCACATTCTATGAGAACCATCTTTCTTCCTAACAAATAAGACCGGAGCACCCCAAGCTAAGACACTTGGAAGAATGAAACCTTTATAAAAAAGAACTTTCAACTACTATTTTAACTACTTAAACTTTTCTAGATGTATTTTAGATGGACGAATAAAGATAAACTAGTATCAGGAAAAATGTCTATACCAAATTTTATTGCTCTCTAATAAGGTACTCTGGAAAGATCATCTGGAAATACCTCTAGAAACTCACTTACAACTAAACTTACTAAATAGGAGGTGTCTCAACAATAGAGTCATTAATTCAGACTAAGTGATTCACAACCCTTTAAAATTAACTTTTTCTCCTTAAGATACAAGATAAAGCAACCCTTAGGAAGTGTTGAACTACAAATTCTCTCAAAAACTCGCTCATTAGGAAACTTGTACTTAACAACTCAAGTTGGGTATAACAAGCATTAAGGAAGTCCATACCTAGAATGACATAAAAATCTACCATATCTAATTCAAATAAGTCAACCATGGTGTCTTTGTGATTGAGAAAATCGTACAATCATAATAAACTCTCTCACATAGAATAGACTCACCAGTATGTGTGGAAACACTGAAGACTCAAGAAGTTGCTCAAAAGGGATATTAAAACTCATAGTAGCATAAGGAGTCATAAATTATAGACTCACTATTGGATTTACAAAGTATAAACACCAGAAGTAAAGACTTTGATCACACCTGTGACAACATTTGGCGAATTCTCTTGCTCTTTGTTACTAGTGATGGCATATAGATGGTGTTACCCTCCTCCTATCCCTAGAGTAGTTCCTCTACGTGAAACTTTTTCTGGTGGAGCAAATGAAGAAGATTGGGGTCTAGTGTCCATATTTCCACCGATCTGCATGTGTTTAGGACATTCTTTCATGAAGTGACCCTCTTGAAAGTACTTGAAGTAACTAGTGGATCTATCGCGACATGTTCCTAAGTCGTTCCTACAACACTTAGTACATGTATCAGTCAAATTTATTCCTTTTGACACATTATCTTAATACTAAGTAGGTCAATATCTGAAATTTTGCAAACTTTAATTATTGAATTTTACCAATATTGCTTGGTGCAGGTGTACTAGCAGATGATGGAACTGTTTGTTTTGCTTAATGTCTCTCAATGTAAAAGTCTTTCCATTATATAGAATGAATAAATATTACAAATCTCTAAAGATTTGTCATTCCTATCTCTAAAGATAATTATTCTATCTCTACAAATTTGCTATTCAATACCTCGATATCTGTTATTCTATCAAAATATTTATTCCTTTGATTATACAACAAATGTATATAATTATGCTAATTCATATCACTATCTAATTACATTAATATATACAATAATTTAGATTTTCATCATGCTAACACCCCCCCTCAAATTGATGTCGGTGGATCAAGAAACATCAATTTGCCTACTAGAAACTGATGGTGTTGTCGTGCCATAGATTTCATAAATGCATAAGCTATTTGAGAATCACTGGACACATGTGGAAGAGTAATGACTCCTTTATCTACATCTTCTGGTATATAATGACAATCTACTTTGATGTGTTTGGTCCTCTCATGAAAAATTGGATTACTAGCAATCTAAATAGCACTTGAATATCAGAATGAAGATGAGTAGGTTGAGATAGAGGAAATCCAATTTCAGCAAGTAATCCTTGAATCCATATAGCCTTGGAGAAAACAATAGACATGGAGTGATATTCAGCCTCTGTTGACTATTTTGACATACAATCTTTCTTTTTACACTTCCACGATATCAATGACTCCCCAAAAAATATGCACCAACCAGTGACTGAAAGAAAAGTATCTGGACATCCTGCTCAGTCAGAATCACTAAATGCATCAAGAAGAATAGGAGAACCACTTGGAAAGAACAATCCACGAGTAGAAGTTCCCAGAAGATACTGAATGATGCGAAGAACAACCAACAAGTGGAGATGAGGTGGAGCTTGCATAAATAGGCTAACTTGTTGCACTACAAGAGAGATATCAGGTCGAGAAACAGTAAGGTAATTTAGAATCCCAATCAATTGTCGAAACATAGTTTGATCAGGAAGGACATAACCTTCCTCACAACGATACTTCACATTCGATTCTAATTGAGTATTTACGGAGCAAGAATCTTAAAGACCAGCTAAAGAAATCAGATCCTGAGTATATTTGTGTTGGTTAAGAAACACACCTGAAACAACATTATGAACTTCCAAACCATAAAAATATGTAAAAGCACCAAAATCTTTCTTATTAAAAGAATCTTTAAGCTGCCATTGGAGGCTAGTGATTAGTTAAGAATATGTTCCTGTGATGATAATGTCATCTACATACACCAAAATAAGAACACAACCTGTAGATTTTTCCTATGAAACAAAGACGAGTCATATTTCCTCAGCTCAAAATAAATGTGGACCAAATTAGCCTGGAACATATAAATCCAAGATGTTGGAGCTTGTTTTAATCCATACAAAGTCCGCTTCAACTTGCATACATCTGAATAGGTGATGAGAACAAACCAGGGGAAGGTTTCATATAAATCACTTCTTTGAGATCACTATGAATAAAAGCATTTTTGACATCCATTTGATAAAAAGACCAGTTTTGTGAAGAAGCAATGGTAATAAAAGTTTGCATCGTACTAATTTTTTCTACTGGTGCAAAAGTCTCCTCAAGATTTCCATCAAAATGATGTTTAATTGAATAAACCCATTTACATCCAATAGGGCGGAAATTTGAAGGACATGAAACAATGTCCCATGTGTCATTTTTTATAAGAGCCTAATGTTCCTTCTCCATTGTTTTTTTTTTCAATATTCAAGCTTGGAGCTGCGTGAGTACTAGTTGAAATAGAGATGGTGAATAAAGTAGAAGAAAAACCCATACCATTCAGGAGTTTGAGACACTCTAGCAGATCTCCGAGGAGGCTTAGGAGGAGCAGGCCTGGAAAAATTCTCAGATTCTGGTTGTGGAGCAATTTCAGGAGGCGGATCTGTTTAAGGATTGGGTTAAGTTGGCCGACGTCATTCATATACATATCCTAGTTTTAACTACTTAGACGACAATGACAAGTCCTCAAAAGTAGGAAGAAGAGGAGAAACAGAAGATGACTAAATATGAGTAGGAAAGAAATATTGATTCTCAAAGAAATATTGATTCTCAAAAATATGAAATTTTTTAGAACCTGGATCATAATAATAAATCCTTTCTCAAAGTACAATATCCCAAAAAAGCACATTTAGTAGACTGAACAGAGAGTTTATTGCGTTGAGGAGGAGGCAGGTGCACAAAACAAACACAACCAAATGTATGAATACTATAATAGCTAGGATGCTTTTGAAAAAAGACGATAATATGAAGACTCAAGGTTAAACTTTAGATGGAAGTTTATTAATAAAATAGATAGCAGTAGACACATCTTCGACCCAATATTTAGATGGAATAGAAGACTCAATCAATAAACTATGAGTGACATCAAAAAGATGACTCTTCTTACGCTAAATGTTTCTTAAAGTGAGAGTTTTTCCATTATATAAAGCGAATAAATATTACAAATCCCTAAAGATCCGTCACTCCTAACTCTAACTATCAACTATTTTATATCTACAAATATGTTATTCAATCCCTCCAAATGCGCTATTATATCACAATATTTATTCCTTTGATTCTACAAAAAATCTATATGGTCATGCTAATTTAAACCACTATGTAATTACATTAATATATACAATTATTTAGATTTACATCATGCTAACAGGAACAAGTCCCTAATATTTCTGTTGAAAAGAATAGTGGTTTGCTTTATTCTTTTGCGGCTCAGGCTCACTCCATGTCGTAGTTTTCTTGCTCCTAAACTCTTCTATCCACGATATTTTTGTCCTCAACATTCTGCACGTGGATCATCAACCTCGATATATCCATATTTCCTATTAGCATATCTATCTTGCCCCTCCTTACTAAAAAAATGACACAACCCTGCAAAAAAATCGACTCATCCCGCTCCTCATGACAGCAACCATATCCACAACATAGCGATTAGGTGAACATAAGAATATACTCATGCAGACTCAGAGATTCCTTCTAAATATTGAGGAATTATCTTACTTGCTTCTCTTATCCCATGAGGAAAAAAGCCTCAAACAGAACAAACTCAAAATCTGTGCACCCGCATTTCTACCCTTCTTCCATTTGACAAACCAAATACAAGCAACACTCCTCAGGTGATAGGCAACTATTTAAATTCGCTTAGCATAGACAATGTGCATAACCTCAACACACATTCTGTAGTCTCTTTATATAGTTTTCTTGATCCTTAGTGACACGTGAACCACGGATGTTTGGAGGATTCATCCTCCAGAACTCACTGATCGTTGAAATACTACCCACTTCTTGTCATTTTTCTCTTAACATGATTAGCATGTGGAAGAACTCATATACCTCTTTAGATATCAACCCTTGGCGAAACAACCTTCGGTTTAAGAAGAAATCTCTATGAACGCCTTGACTTTTTTCTTTTTCTTGAACTATTCTCAAACCATAAGCATTAATTTAGATTAGGTAAATTTAACAGAATCAGTTGCTTTGGTAAGAATAATACAATCATACCCAACTAAAATCAAGGTAACTTTTCTTAAATGGACAACCCAACTTCAAAGGTGCATATCTCTCCCATATGAGATTCAAAAATAGCAAACTCGGTGACCTTTTAAAGAGTATGAAAAGACATATCATTTGATATATTATTTACCACCTAACTTATACTCTATCGAAAGCTATTGTCATTTGAAGTTGTCCCACAACATATACTTAGTATAACGTGCCAAAATTTAAAACATTACTTTCTCGAAAAATGATTCTTTCTAATTATAGTTCTTACCTGGAGGGATGTTACAGTAAGGGCACTCTTCACTACTACTGTTCATAATTTTGGAGCACACACTTATTGGATGAAAATACTACCAAGCTAAAAAACGACTTCCTCATAAGGATCTAAGCTGAAACAGGGCTTAAAGAAGAGAGTTCATCTCGCTTTGAGATTGAACACATGATTCACATGAACATGGGTGAATTCCATTAAAACAAAACACTTAACTTACTGATGGACTTCTCTTTATCCCTTCTAGAGCCTCATGACTTCCTCAACGAAACTTATTTTACTTTTAAACCTTCTGTAGTACGAGAGGTACTCCAATGGATATGAGAACATATGAGTTAGAATGAGTTTATATAACATAGCTCTGTTGCACTATTACATGTACAAAATAAGAGAATTTTTTTAAAATGTGTTATAAGTGGGGCACTCTCAACCATATAGAAGATCTTACTGACATGGCTTCATAAACACTCTAGTACACTTGAGCTCTTTGCCCTGATACCATTTTTTTCAGGACAAAAGCTTATACCATAGATGTGGTTATTACTCGAGAATCATTGTTGGCCCTAAGAAAACCCTTATCCTTGTTGTCTACAAGGAAGACTAACTCAAGTATAAATAAGCTGAAAAGTGAATTAAATTCATTGAACTCCAATAGTGACTTTAAGAAAGTCAGAACAATACTTAAAAGAATGTAACTACACAAAAATCTTCATGTTTGTCTATCTATGAAGCCTCTATTATTACGGATGATATTGGGACAAGACCCAAAACATCTCAATACTGCTAACTGTAAGGTAAGGTGGAGTCTTCTAAAAACTATAAGAAGGCACACCAAATCTGACCACAATATCACATAACTTCAATTATACTCATGTTGATTATCATCAATTTATGTATCTAAATCATAGAATGATGCAGGCCAAATGAAAAATTAAATAAATGAATGAACCTGTAAGGGAAATTCTAAACCATAAACAAAAGCTTGAAGTTGATAAACAAGAAAGATACTCTCCTTTTCATCTTTACTTTTTATAAACTCACTCAAATAAACTCAACTGAAGAATAAGATACTCAAATCAAACATATGATACTCAACTTAAAGGTACTCAATTCATGATAATCAAGAACAAAAAAACAATAAATGACGCAATATATGCAAAACTTTTAAAAAATAGATAAAAATTTAATTGTGTTAAAGAATACAATAATAACTCAATTTGTATATAAAATACTATATAACTCTGTGGGAGATTATCTAATCGATAACCACTATGAACTATTTGATGATAAACAGTCTAGTCACGTTTCCAAAACTGCGTATACTTTGTCAGTGTATAGAACGTACTACTAAGTGAATCCACTAGTTTATGCTCAAATTCATTCAGGAATCATTTAAAAAGTATGACCCTTTATATCCACGTTTGCTACATGGTTTATGAGGGCAGTGAATTGTCTAAACTATCCCTATATCGGTGCGCAAAACTACTTTGTAAATATAACTTCTTCATATGTTAAAAAAACATAACACTTTCTATGGTTTAAGATTATTACTCAAAAGGTTTTCTCTTAAAAGACACAGTACTAAAAACTCTTCATTGAACTCTTTTGGAAATCGATTTTTCTTCTCGTCTTAAATGTAAAAACATGTTTTCTTGGGAATACTTAGTTCCCTTATACTGTTGCTTTATTCATACATAAAAATAATTTCTCAAATTATATTAAAATCATATTGTGATATATTCATTGAACACTCAGGAAGTCATACAACATAAACATTGTTGGTATATCTAGATATCATACTACTTAAACATTCATGGCATAGTAGATACCATATTACTTAAACATTTATGACATAACTAGATACCATACTGCTTAAACATTGACGGCATGCTAGATACTATATTTCTTAAACATTTATGTCATACTCAATTATCATATTAAACTGGTTTTAAAAAGTTTTTCTCGAAGTTCAGATTAACTCTCAAATGTTGGCTTTGAAAAACTTCTCAAGATTTATAAATCAAAATAAAGTTTATGTTGAATTATAGACATGAACAAATAAAATCAAGGATGTCAATAATAATATAGAAACTCAATAAATAGGAATAGAATTTTAAAAGAACTGTGAAATCGAGAACTCAAATTAACTAAACCCAAGAAATACACAAATCTAGGGGAAGAATCCAAGATTTCTCTTTTACCGCTTGAATGGATATGTAGGGTGTGAGGAATACCAACACTATGATAGCCTTAAATACCTGGAAGAACAAGCTTTTAGAAGAATCTTGAAGAAGAACTTTCTTAAAAGCCTTGCAACCCTAGTTTTAAGGTAATCAATGAACAAAACCTTTCTTGAAATTATTAAATTAGTTTCTTGAAATATCTAAGGCCATGAATTATGATTTTCATTAGTGATTAATAATTGTATGGAGAAGTTTGAGTTGAAAATAATGAATTCTTGGAACAAGACTTATCTTGAAGAAAAATCTTCAATGTAGTCTTCTACTTTCATTTTTCCTTAGTGTTTCTCCCTTAGAAAAGAGAATGATGTATTAAAGTATACAAATTTTATTGTTTTTGAGCCTTTTATTAGTGAAGAAATTCTTGTAACACCCCGTCTTCTACGTGTACTGTTCTTATTTATATAATACTTATTAACTGCCTTGTGGTATAATTATGGATTTAGTTTCATAGGAAACTAGTGGCAATATAATAGGTTGAAAGTGAACTGTCCGTAGATTTTGATGCAACCTAATTAAGTTGATGTCGATGGAAGTATTTAAACTTGAGATCATAAGGTGGTATTTGAGTCTAAAGTATAAAGTGACATAGTGTATATAAGTTCTAAGTGATGTTAAAGTTATTCAGGTCTAGAAATGGAATAAAATATTGAGGTGCTTGCTTGACTTCACTAAGCTAGTAGGTTACAAGTAAGTGTATCACCTACTTTGACTTATTGAACAGACCAAGTAGGTGCTTCACCTATGAAGACTCGTTTAACTATTTTATTTGTCCAAGTGAACTACACCTATTTGCATTAATTTAGCCCAAGTTGAATAGAAGAATAAGGGGAAAATGGAAAGAAAGGCCCATTTTTCCCAAGACCACAAGAAATAATTTTAATGGAAAACTAGGTGCATCACCTACTTAAATGTGTGGACCAAATTATAGACACTTGTTGGATGCAAATGAAGTACATGAAAGGGAGCAAAAGGGCCAACTTTCTTAAGTCCAAAAAGAACAAATGAAAAGCACAAGTAGGTGGGTCACTTAATTGACAAATCAAAAAAGGAGGGAGAAACTTGGCCAAAGCAGGTCCCTTTAAAAGAGATTGATATCAGCTTTTCCAGCCATTTTTACATTGACAAAGTAATCTGATTTCTAGAGCTTTCGCTCTTTTCTCTCTTAAATCCATATAGAACACATTAAATACGATTAGAGGTCTTGAATAGTCATTTCAAGCTATTTGAAGGTATAATTTAAGACAAGTTAAGGAGGACAACCTTTGCCTTGAAAAATTCAAGTCTTAAAAGGTTGTAGTTTTATCCAGCAAGGTAAGGTACTACAACTTTCTCCCTCTTGTGAATGAGTTAATTAGGACAATTGGTATGTGTTACTGAGTTTGAAATTGTCACTTTTACATGGTGAATTTTGAGGAGGATGTTATGGTGTTCAGTGCATGTTGGGATAGCTATGGTGGGGACTCCTCTTTAAATTAAGCTATGAGCTTGTTTGAGCACTTTAAACAGTAATGTAAGCTCTTCAAGTGCTGGCGAATATGAACCATGATTCATATTTCTTCTATTACATTATTTTTTTCAAACATTGTTCTATGTGTGTTATGATAAGGGATATGACTAGATGTGCGGGGAAGTTAAAGAGATTTTAAAGAACATAAATATTGTTTGGAGTTTTGGGGAGGACCTGATATGAAGGTTGTACAGTATATAGACACAATTAAAGGGATAGGAAAGGAAAGAAAACACTAACTAGATATATTGCATCTTACTGCTTGTTACAATTTTGTTGTGATCAAGTGGCTCAAATTGATTGATTAGCTACTAATTCTAGTCAAACAACTTATTTTATTGTAGATTAGTGATCTGAAGACAAGGAGCTTAAGTCATACGTTTTGAATTGTATAGAAAGGTTTATAAGGCTATTTGATTTCCTATTTCTTTTGCATGAATCCAAAAACATGCATTAAAAAAATTATTCTTTCTAGGTTCCCTTTGTAGTGACTGATCAATAGTTGCAGTTCTTACTCCCTAAAGCATCGAAGTGCATACTTTAATATGAGTTTGTTACTAAATGTGCGTGTTTACTCTGCCAAGTGTTAGCATGAAAGGTTTAAACTTGTTTCATTGTCAAAGTACCCCTAGCACGTGTTTCCACTATATAATTCAAAGTGATCATAATTGCACATGGTACATATGTTTATAGGATGGATATACGATCTGCCCATATCTTTCCAACTTGCTTCAAATGTTTATAGATATGTTATCTTGTCACGCGTTCAGATGTTCCCTTTATTGTTATTACTCTCATTGTGTTAGAAAATAATGTTAACTCACATGATCACTACTTGCTCAGTTGTACGTTTATATGTACCTACATGGAATATGTATCTGCCATTAAGTTTAATCTGCCCTATTTTCCCTTGGTTCCACATGCATGAACATCTTGTATTTGTATCATATTGAGTTAAAATCTCTTGGCTGAAAGTTAAATTGTCTTCTCTAGATGTTCTTCATTTTGTGATGTGAAAATCTATACCGAGTCATATAAGCTCCTAAGTACTACGTTCAAGTTACATTTGCTTCCCATGTCATTATTAATATCGTAAGTCCATATTCATGTGTCTTCTCCTACTGGTTCGTAGTTCCAAATCTAAATAAGGATTATGAACACCAAAATAATAATCAGAAACAAGTTTTGAACTTTAAAAAGAACAATCTCAAAAGAGTTATGATTATCTAAGGAACAATACCAAAAGAGTTATGGATTGATAAACAACAATCTCAAAGATGAAAGAATCTAAGTGAAGTAATCAGTATGATTATGGGTGGCAGCGCAGGGGCGAAATCCTAGCATGGGCGGATCCTGATTGGTATGGTAAGATGGCATCTCAGGGGCGAAAGCCTAGCATGTGCCAATCCCAATTTTGTAGAATTATGAGGACATCAGCTGCATGGGTCATCCTCTTCTAACGCCGATCAGCTGGACATTTGTATCATATGTTGTATAGAGATTATAAAGTACATAAAAGTATAGAAGAGAATGTAACATGCATGATTCTACAAGTGTAAAGCAAAGTTTGTCTCTGATCCTTATCTATAACAAGGTGGTTTCACTTGATCTCTCATGTTACATATGGTTGTATTACGCCTTACATATTAAGTACATTCTTTCGTACTGACGTCCCTTATTGAGGACACTGCATTTAATGTTGCTGGTACATTTACTCAACTAGTAGATCTTCCCAATACAAGCACATTATACTCAGCGGATGTTGGTGAACTTCAGGTTGATTCGGGGCTTTGACGAGTCTTTACTATGTGTAGTTTCATGGTGTTACCATCATGGATTAAAATAAAGGGTTTGTAGACATTGTAAAGTTATCATTTGTATTCATAGTTTAACTTGTAACATATAGCGGTCCAGCTAGTCAAAATGTGTTGTATATGAAGCTTCATCAGTATTCTGCATAGTACTTTACTTTCTCATCGTAGATTACTTGTAAAGCATGTGTTCATAAGGTATTTGTCCGCCTCACCTAGGGCTTGGGACTGACAAAAGTGGTATCATAGTAGTTCGTCCTAGGGGGTGTACAAAGTCGTATCCAGTAGAGCCTTAGTTATGCATATGTTGCCGCCACATTTATAACCAGGGGGTTGCTTGGAAATTTAGGAAATGTTACCTTCCTTCATAATCCTATTCGTACGATAGAGCAAAGTTAAGAAGCCAATTTCCAATTGTACCGGATAATTCTATTCATATTAACTATGGTTAAGGTTAACGATTGTTCAAGTGTCAGCATGTGACATTCAAAAAGGACCTCAAGTTACCAAAAGTTTGAATAGATTGAGCTAATTTGTTTCTTCCATCTCACTCCACAAGGTATATTGGCTTTTATGTTATTTGCATTTAAAGTTGCATTTGTATCATTTGCATCATGCTGGTTCAAAAATGATTTGTCACCTAGTTACATATATTTCTTCTAGTATTTCCAGGTACATCTTCTTAGGAGGATGTAACCATCTCTTGAGTTCTATATTACCTCCATGGTTATTGGATTTATTCCTATAGAGGACACTTGTTCCTAGTCATTGATATACATAAAATTTTTAGTGTTGCAAAAGTTCTCAAAATTGATGTAGTTAAACTAGGTTGTTTTAGTTCAAAGAAGCCAGTGGCACAATTTTATAGGTGAATGTAATAGTGCAATAGTTTTACTACAGATACCACTAATTGGCTGACAAAGCTTATTCTCACCATATGTCCTCCCGAGTACTTTAATGTTTGCCATTTATATGGTATGGGCCAACAACTCTTAATAAGTACTAATAACACTTGTATTATTTTCATGATTATAAAAAATAGGGATATGAGTGTCAATTGCTGCAAATGATATATGTGTGGTGGTTCCTTTGATGATCTATGTGTTGGATAAAAAAAATTAGTATGTGCCTAAAAGGTAAGGATAATGAAAAGAAAGTTAATTGGTTAGAACTAACTTATGATTAGTTGGTTGAACATAATGGAATCTAGTACATGAAGCTTCTAGTTTTGATAAAAAGTTACTTATTAGATAGGAAGCTTGTGAGAATGAACACAAGCCGAATATGTACAAACAACTTCTCATTAGAAAGAGATAAAATATGTCAAATTGCCGAAACATAGGGGTAAGTGTGATATGAGGATACTGTTGAGGAGTGAGAAAGAAGTTTATGAGAGAGTAATTGCTAAAGTGTATGCATAAAGAAAATGTTATCAACGCCTCAATGCTAACAAGTTATAATGGTGCACTAGGAACAATTTTGTGAACCTTTGTCACACAGTGAAGTCAATTTAGTATCGATTCAAGTTTTGATATTTAGTCTTGATAACAACAAGAAAAAATGAGGTGAATTTGATGTTACCTATATAAAATATGGACCTAGTTTATCCACATCATTAGTACAAATAGAAGTAAAACATTATACATACATATAGACTTCCATCACATTGAATAGAGATATTACCGATTTCATTTTATATATACCTATAGTAACTCATCAGTCCTTATCCAGTTAAGGAAAATGAAAAAAATTAATCATATGCATATTGCTAGTTGTTCTTATTTGCTATGTTGCATGGTAAAAGAGTCGGAGCACCCTCACTTATTATGAAAAAAGGGAAGAAATCTTTTAGTATGGCCATACCTATCGAGTTAAGCCCAAATCAGCTAACTCTATGACGTTATGATTCATAATATAACTTTATAGGTACCTGACATTTAAATGTTATTAGAGTTCATATTTCATGCTGCGTTCAAGCTTCACTATTTATTTTCTTTTTCGACCTTCAAAGGTCATTAGGCCTTGAGTGTGATATAACACAAGCTATTCATGAAGGCAAAATTGACCTTGGCCTCCTACTCTAAAAGATGAACTTATTTTTTGAGGATTTTCTTTTTGTATCTTGACTATACTATTTATATTAACCTAGACGGAAGCCCAGTCCCATTACCAGAACATTAATAAGAATTCTTAGGAGATTGGAGAGAATAGATAGGATATCAATTGTATGTCTTTTGAGGTGAGTTGGGAATATGAGCAAAACTATCCAACCTATAACTTAAACGCTTAAGACAATCTTTTTACCTTAGTACGGTAGAGTGGTTCTATAATATATATCGTAGTTTCCAAAGGTGATTTGTTATATAATTATACATGCTGCATGTTCTATAACTTATCTATTTGTATGTCATTTTCCCTTTGTGGATTGCCTTCTCACAAGTTACCTAACGTCACGGAATGCTTACATGTAGGAGTTATCCTCTTTAGAGCACCCTTTTTTATTGATGTTTTTATAGGAACTTTTCCTTACATGTTAATTATTGGCACGCTAATTAATCATATGACCATTTCTATATTTTTTGCATACCAAGTAGCCTACTTTCTTAAACATTTCAGGCCTTACAGCTTTTTTGGGCCATATGTTATGTGCTCAGTTAATCATAATTCATATTTGTGATCATTGACATGTTAGTTCACCTATCCATGCAATACAATGCACTTGCTCAATCTGATTTGTGTTTCGTAGGTTATTTTCTTATATGTCTACAAGTCATATGTACTACATGTCTAAGCTTACATACTCATGAATCATGTGATTATATAGTCCATTCCTGCATTACCTATAGACATTCATTCACACGCTACCCTATAACTCATATACACGCGTACACCATGTATTTGTATAGCTTAACGCCTGTATACCTTGCACTCTCTCTTTTGGGCTAGTCCGCCTATGTGTCATGCCTAACGTGACTTATTCATCTGTATACTATACCATATTCTATTCTTATTGATTTGATTTTTAAACAATTTTTCTTGTGTCATTATGTAGTGAAGATTTTGACATGAAAAGATTGGGTATATACGTAAATTTAATCAACCATAGACAAATAACTTAGCATAATACCCTATTGGCAGGAACGGCATAAAACTTAGATTTATATTAACAATTATGTTTTCTTAAAGACTCACCTATGAAAAGCGTCATGAAATAAAAGATAAAGGAATGTATTGCCTTGATAGCCTATTATTTTATGTGTCAGTTAATATACAAAAATAATTGGGAGATAGTATAGTTATTTTTTATTGTTAATGCCCGGAAGCTAAGCTCAGAATTTGTAACCATAAGTATTAAGGAAGGAATAGAATATAACATAAGATACTTTGGAATAGACTATGGCAGAGAGATACTAAGTAACCCTCCTTATTCTAAGCATGAACATAAGAATCTGAGATCATGTGGTCCCCTTATATGATCATAAATCCTACTAGAGTTTATTAATTTGTTGTGTCAATTGTGTGTCTTGTATTTAAGTATATTACAGTCCTTATTTGTACGAGTCCTACTTGTATATCTTTAGTTAATTACATGGTATAGAAGGGGTTTAATTTTCATAGTACTATTTCATGAATCATATCTTTGAGACATCATGCTAGATTTTTCTATACATATTTTAGGTTAGTCTATAAATTTTAGACGGTCCTTCCTATTTAAAATGGGGATTCTCGCAAATCTCTATATGAAATTTGAATATTAACTTAACTACTAGGTTCACCTATCATTCGAGGAGGAATGATGATAAGTGGGGGAGAAGGTAACACCTCGTCTTCTACATGTACTAGTCTTATTTATATAATTCTTATTAACTACCTTTTAGTATAGTTATGGATTTGGTTTCAAGGAACCTAGTGGAAATAGAATAGGTTTAACGGGAACTATCCATAGATTTTTATGTGAGCCAATTAAATTGATATCGATGTAAGTATTTAAACTTGAGATTATAAGGTGGTATTTGAGTCTAAAGTATAATGTGACGTAGTGTATATATGTTCTAAGTTATGTTAAAGTTATTAAGGTCTATAAATGGAATAAAATATTGAGGTGCTTGCTTGACTTCAACGAGCTAGTAGGTGACAAGTAGGTGAATCACCTACTTTGACTTATTGACTAGACAAAGTAGGTGCATCACCTACTAAGACTCTTTTGACTATGTTATTGGGCCATGTATACTACACCGATTTGCAATAATTTAGCCAAGTTGACTAGAGGAATAAGGGTAAAATGGACAGCCAAGGCCCAATCTTCCCAAGCCCACAAGAAATAATTTTAATGGAAAACTGGATGCATCACCTACATGAAAGGTGGCAAAATGGCCAATGTTCTTGAGTCCAAAAAGTCCAAATGAAAATTCCAAGTATGTGGGTTACCTACGTAAAAAATTATGGCCCAAAATGATGTAGAAAGTTGGCCAAAGCAGGTCCCTTTAAAAGAGATTGATATCAGCTTTTTGCAGCCATTTTTACTTTAACAAAAAAATCTGATTTCTACAGCTTTCTCTCTTCTCTCTATTAGATTTATACAACAACCAATAAATACCATTAGTTTTCTTGAATAATAGGCATTTTAGGATATTGGAAGGTATAATTTTAGACAAGTTAAGAAGGACCACCCTTACCTTGTAGAATTCAAGTCTTAGCAGGTTGTAGTTATGTCTAGCAAGGTAAGTTACTACAACATTCTCGCTCTTATGGTTGAGTTAGATAGGACACTTGGTATGTGTTACTGAGTTGGAAATTGTTACTTTTACATGGTGAATTTTGGGAAGGATGTTCTGGAGATTAGTGCATGTTGGGACAGTTATGGTGGGGAGTCCTCTTTAAATTAAGCTATGAGCTTGTTTTAGCACTTTAAAAGTAATGTTAGCTCTTCAAGTGCTGGTGATCAGAAACCATGATTCATATTGCTTCTATAACATTATTATGTTCAAATATTGTTTGATGTATATTATGATAAGGGATATGAATGTATGTGTAGGGAAGTCATGGAGACATTAAAGGACTTAAATATTGATGGGAGTTTTGGGGGAGGACCTAATACAAAGGTTGTACACTATATAGAAACGATTAAAGAGATAGTTAAGGAAAGAAAACACTGGCTAGATAGATTGCAGCTTACTACTTTATTATTATATAGGTGTGATCAAGTGGCTCAAATTGATTTATTAGCCACTAATAACAGTCTTACACCTTATTATATTATAGAATAGTGATATGAAGAGAAGGATCTTAAGTAATACGTTTTGAATTGTATATCATGGTATCTAAGGCTATTTCATTTCCTTTTTCATTAGCATGAATCCAAAACATGCATTACAAAAAATAATCTTTCTATGTTCCCTTGGTAGAGACTAATCCATAGTTTCAGTTCCTACTCCCTAAAGCATTGAAGTGCATACTCTAATATGAGTTTGTATTAAATGTGCGTGTTTACTCTACGATGTGTGAGCATGCAAGGTTTAGATTTTTTTTATTGTCAAAGTACCCCTATCACGTATATCCATTATATATGTCAAAGTGATACTAGATTACACATGATACATATGCTTATAAGATTGATATACAATCTGCCCATATCTTGCTAACTTGCTTCAATCGTCTATAGATACGTCATCCTGTCACTCATTTATATGTTCCCTTTCTTGTTATTATTCTCACTGTTTTAGACAATAATGTTACCTCACATGATCACCACTTTCTCAATAGTACATTTATATGTACTTACTTGGAATATGTATATGTCCTTAAGTTTAATCTGCCCTATTTACCCCTTGGTACCACATGCATGAACATATTGTATTTGTATCATATAGAGTTCAGATCTCTTGGATAAATGTTAAATTTTCTTCACTAGATATGATTAAATTTGTGATGTAAAAATGCTTACCAAGTCATATAATCTCCAAAGTACAATCTCAGAAGAGTCATTATTATCTAAAGAACAAGGTCAAAAGAGTTTTGAACTAATAAGCAACAATCTCAAAGAAGAAATAATCCTAGTGAAGTAATCAGTATGCTTATGGATGCAGATCAGGGTTGAAATCCTAGCATGGGCCTATCCCAATTGGAATGGAAGGGAGGAATCTTAAGGGTGAAACACTAGCATGGACCGATCCCGATTTGTATGGAAGGGTGGCAGCTCAGGGGCGAAAGCTTAGCATGGGCCGATCCCAATTTGTAGAATTATTAGCACAAGATCCCAGGGGTTAAAATGCCTACATGGGTCATCCTCTTCTACCACTGATTAGCTTTTCAGTTGTACCATATGTTGTATAGACATTATAAAGTATAGAAAACTAAAGAAAAGACTGTAGCATGCACGATTCCACAAGTACAATGCAAAGGTTGTATCTATTTATTATCTATTGGTATTTGATTTCACTTGAGCTATCATGTTACATATGTTTGTATTATGCCATGCATATTTAGTACATTCTTTCGTACTGATATCTGTTTTGGGGACGCTGCATTTCATGTTGCAAGTACATTTACTCAACTAGTAGATTTTCCCAATAGAAGCACATTATACGGAGCAGATGTTGGTGACCTCCAGGTTGATTTGGGGCTTTGCTGAGTCTTTGCTATGCGTATTTTCATAGTGGTAACATCATGGATTCCAGTTGAGGCTTTGTTGACATTATAATGTTTTCATTTGTATTCATAGTTTAACTTTTCACATATAGCAGTTCAGCTAGTCAAAATATGTTTTATATGAAACTTCATCAGTAATGTTTATAGTAGTTTACTTTCTCATCATAGATTACTTGTAAAACATGTGTTCATAAGGTACTTGTCCGCCTCACCTAGGGTTGAGGGCTGACAATTCGTTAAGGGTTTTCTTGGAGGGAAAATAGACAAAAATGATCATTTCAATGTTTTCCGCCGGCTATTTCATATAATCATTGTATTAGGTTAGGAAAATGGTCATAACCTTTTATTCAATGATTGGATTGATGCGAAATTGGTGGTGTTCTGAACTAGATTCACATAACTTTAATTTTGAAAGGTTACGGGCCATGTAACTCTTTATATTCTAAGAGATTTGTTGTTTGAAGTTGAAGCAAGTAGAATCTTTACATGAAATCATAATCAATAAGAAAACTTCAAGAACACTTATCAAGAACTCATCAAGAAATTAAATTGCTCAATACTTATAGATAAATATGCAAAATAAAATCATGATTGGCGTGTGAGTGAAAAGATTCAACAATATGGAAGCTTACATTTGTAACACCTTAGAACTTATCAGAATAGAACACAAGAAAAGTAGGTGAATCGCGATAGGGTTCACAAATCGTAACAACAACCATGGTCGGTCGACTTACCCGTGGTTCACACTTACCTAGAAATTGTGCACCACGGTACCCTTTATAGATAAAGGACAATGAAACAAGGTGTAAAGAGGCTCAAAAACTGACACATTAAACCATGGAGCCCTTCGAGTTGTGTTCTTGATGACGGGATGTGGTGGCATCCGTTGACCAGAGTTAACAGTTACCAACCCAAGTAAAGAACCATGGGGACCTTCACAATCCATGGTCCTTCACATTGGCCGTGGTAGGGCTCATTTTTGGTCCACCCAAGACCAGTACCACTTTCTAGAAAATCATGACCGATTTGACGAGTTGTGGTCCCTTTGATGGACCGTAATACGGTTAGTGATTGTCCTTCTATTAATTTTAAGTGTTGTCATTTTTTCCCCTTACATTGGACACCTAAACTATTTTATTTGAACCATAAACTACGTTGGTATACTTTGTTTAAGCTTAGTAACTTGGTCAAAATTTACCCAGAACAAATTTTCTCAAAAATTCATCGATTGTAGAGAAAAAGAGGATAAAAGAGGCGACCAAAACCCTTAGAAGAATGCAATAGGATTTGTTAAGTTGCATAACTAAAATCCAAAGATTAATTTGTGAAATTCATCAACAAGTACGTAGGATTTTTTACCAGTGGATTTATCTCATCCACTAAGTAGAATATTGTAAAAAATTTTATTCATATATCTTGCTTAGACCTAGGGTTACTAAACCTATATATATTGGTTGTGATTTATTTGTTAGAGTATTCCCTAATAAAGTTATCATTTTTTTTGTGGAATCATTGATTAGCTCTTTGCATGATACTCAGAATCACTATTTGTAGATTCTCTTACTTAATGAATTTGACATAAAAAAGAAATACATACTCAATTTTATGAATTTCACATTATTAGTATATAATTTTTATATTATTAGATTTTTTATGAAAATATTTTTAGCTATTCAACATTTTAGTCATAATATGTTATATACATATTTTTTTGGGAGTACTCTTAACACTGAGTTTGACTAGATTTCAGCATTCCCATATATTCCGAGAAATATATGCTCTCATAGGATTCTAAGTCCCCTATGAGGGAATCATATTTAGTGATCACGCCAATCCTGTTTTTATACCCCTAACAAGGTATATTTAATCGTCTCGGTGGGGAAACATAGATCAGCTTCCTCAGTTAACTCACACATGTTTATACCGATTAGCAGTAGCTTTCACAGTCAGAATCTAGTGCATTTGAACAGGTTATGATGTATATTTAAGTATTTAGTCTCAACATGCTATATATTTGGTCATTGCATTGAGTTTAGTTCATTTCAACATATACCTTAGTATTTCTGCGATGTTTAGATTATATTATTGCTCAATATGATTAGTTAAGCTATATGTTTTCTTAAGCCTTTATCCTGTCCTCCATGATTAGTTCCATCAAAGTACTGACACATACTCAACGCTACATATTTTTATGATGTAGATTCAGGTTTTATACATTCACATAACGTGTAGATTAGTTCCATATCTGTACTCAATAGCACTAGTGGTGAGTCCTCAAACTTCGAGGACAATAGACATGTTTTCCATTTCAATCTTTCATTTCAGTTTCAATTTTTCTTGGGTTATTTGGAAAATATCCCATCGATTTTAGTTAGTTTGAGACTTTTTCAAACATAGTTTTGAGAGTAAACATTTGAGTGATTGTTCAGTATCACTAAACTCTTATTTCAATAGTTATATATTAAGGTGCACTTTAAGTATTCCTCACTATTAGTTATCTTACGATTAAGATTCTGCAAGTTTATCGTTTCATGGATATATTCTACTTTTCTTATGATATTCTAGCTCAGTGTTAGCTTGGGGTCACTAATGATCCTAGGTCTTGTGATCTACCAAGATGGTAGCCTCGATGACTAAAAAACATGGTATTAAGAGATTAGGTTTAAGAGTTCGAAGTTGTCTCAAAATTGCACTAAGTAGAGTTTGTTTCATGTGTTTTAAGTGCACGACATGTAATGAGAGAGAGAGGCTAAAAAGTGTTTTTAAAAAATCATTCTCTTTGATACGCTTATCGTGTGTGAGGTATGATCAAATTTGCCCATTCTAATTCGTCATTGTGTATTTCATATCATATCTCATCATATATCTTCATAAGGGAGTTTCAATGCCTGCAATGCTAAGGCAGTGCCCCATGTTCCAGACCATGAGGTTTTGAATGCATAGTTTTAAAATGCTATCAAGTTTTTAGCTCAGATTCTAGCGAACCACAACAGTTAACAAGTTCCAGTTCATACTAATACTAATGTTGGGTTGTGACAGCTAGGATCCGAGACTTTGTTAGGATGAATTGTCATGAGTTTCTAAGGTCACAAGTTGGTGAGTCTATAGAACTTCATTGATGAGGTTAAGAAAATATTTAGAGACATGAAAGTGGCTGGTAATGATAGGATTGAGTGTACATCCTACTAACTTAAGGATGTGCCTCATATATGGTTCACAGAGTGGTAGGGAAACAAGTGTGAGAATGTAGCCCCTGTGATGCGGGAGTGCTTTACTAAAGCTTTTGTGGACAGATTCTTCCTGAAAGAGTGAGAGAGGCTAAGGCTAAGAGTTAATGAATTTAAGTCAAGGTACCCTTGCAGTCTAAGAGTAAGTAGTTTATTTTACCTAGATCTCTAGGTATTCTCTACATATGGTTGCCGACTTTAGGTCACAAATTAGTAAGTTTCTAGTTTTAGTGTTTGAACTTGGTGAAGACGTAGTGCAAAGATACTATGTTGTTAGAGGATATGTATATAATTAGGGTCATGAATCATGCTCATCAAGTTGAAGGAAATAAGCTTAGGGGAATGACTAAGGACAACAAGAAAGCTTGAACAGAGAACTATGAGTACTTTAAGAAAAAATAAGGTGGTGAAGATCGCTCACAGTTTCAGCATATATATTCAGCTCCATCCTCTTAATCTACTAGTTCTCCATCCCCAAGATTTCGACAAGATCAAAAAGGTAGGGCATCAGGATCAAAGTTTGAAGGGAGTAATTGAGGTGACATGACCTACCCTACTTGTCTAAAGTGTGGTAACAACCATTTCGGAGAGTGTCTTATGGGAAAGGAAGGATGTTTTATGTGTTTTAAATTTAATCATACGTTGAAAGATTTCGCTTCTTCTAAACAAGAAAAGAGGGTAACAATAATAGGGGTTAGTCTCTAGCTCTAGCAACACCAACACATCGCCCAACTCTATGGAGTGCTTTATGTTGTACAAGTGTCGTTCAGTGCGAGAGCATGTTGTATGTTCTTCAGACTCGCAAAGATTAAGAAGAGTCTCCTTATATGGTAATTGTTATGTTGTGATTCTTTCATTTAGATGTTTGTGCATTGTAATATCCAGGGGATACTCTTTCTTTTGTGAATCCCTATATAGTAGTAAACTTCTGAGTTAGTCATGAAACTATTTCAGTACCCTTCTAAGTCTCTACTCCAGTTAGTGACATAGTTATAGCTAAACTTGTATGCAAAAATTTCCATGTCACAATCTCTAGAAATGTCATATAAATAGACATTGTAGAGCATGAAATGGTAGATTTCTATATCATTCTAGGCATTGATTGGCTGTATTTATATTTTTCCTCGGTCTATTATAGAACTTGTATTTTTTCCCAAACAAGCCTCTATTAGAATGGAAGACTAGTATTTCTATGCCTATGGGTCAATTTATCTCTTACCTTAAGGCTAGAAGAATTATCTCCACAGGGTATGTATACCACCTTGTTCCGGTTAAGGATTTAAGCTTTGAAGCCCTAACTCATGAGTTAGTCCTTTTAGTAAATGAGTTTCCAGAGGTATTTCGAGAAGATCTTCCCCGAGTTCCTCCCCAAAGGAAAATTGACATCAGAATAGATCTTTTTTCAGATACCCTGGCCATTTCAACTCCTCCTTACATAATGGCTACAAATGATTTGAAGCTATACAAAGAACAATTGAAAGTACTTCTAAATACGGGATTAATTTGATCTTATATCTCTATATGTGGTACACAAGTGTTATTCATGAAAAAAATGATGCTTCTATGAATGTTCATGTACTACCATCTGGTTAATAAAGTCAACATAAAGAATATGTACTATATCTCTAGGATTGATGACTTGTTTGACAAACTTCATGATGCTAGTCATTTTTCAAAGATAGACCTCACATACAATTATAATTAGCTCAGAGTCAATGATACTAGCATCTTCAAAGTAGCCTTTAAGATTCGTGTGGTCACTATGAAATTGTTATGTTATTTTGGAATAAAAACTTCTATAGACACTTTCAAGGACTTATTAATAGGGTTTTCAAGAAGTATTTGTACTTTCTCATTATTGTCTTCATTAATTATATCCTCATTTGATCTATGAATGAGGAGGTGCATGTGAATGATCTAGGTGTTGTTCTTCAAACTCTCAAAGATCTCTAGTTATTTGCTAAGATTAGAAAATGTGAGTTTTGCTTACAATCAGTTTCTTTCCTTGGTAATATCAAATCTAGCATAGTAATTCGAGTGGATTTTCAGAAACTACAGGCAATGAAGCAATGACCCAGACACACCGGTCTAACAGATATCAGATGTTTTGAAGGCTGGGCTAGTTATTATAGAATATTTGTTGAAGCATTTTCATCCATAGCTTCTCTATAGAAATATTTGAGTGAAAATATATTATGTTTTAGTGGTTAGATGAGTGTGATAAAAGCTTCTCAAAACTACAAATTACGTTGGCTACAACACCAGAATTCTCTAGGAGTTATTTTATCTATTAAGATGTATCCACAATCGTCCTATGTTGTGCTTTGATGCAGCAAGGTAAGGTTCTAGCTTATGTTTCTAGTCATTTAAAGGTCCTTGAGAAGAACTAACTGACTTATGAACTCGATCCTACAACAATAGTATTTTCCCTAAAGGCTTGGAGACATTACTTTTATGGTGTTCACGTTGATGTGTTCATATATCATAAGAGCCCCAGTATGTGTTCACTTAGAAAGAGTTGAATCTTCGTTAGAGGAGACAACTTCAATTCTTCAAGGACTATGAGATGAATGTGTTTTATCATATAAGTAAGGTCAATATAGTAATCTATTCTCATAGAAGACTATATATGGGTAGTGTATCCCATATTATGGAATAAAAGAGGAAATTATCAAAATATTTTAAGAGTCTTGCTCGCGTAGGAGTTTTTCTTGTGAACATATCAGATTGTGGTGTGATAGTTCAGAATATATCCAAATCTGAATTGGTAGCGGAGCTTAAGATGAAACAAGGAACTGATACAATATTATATCACTTTAAAGGTGCAATTCATCAAAAGAAAGTTGATATTTTCTCCCAAAATGAAAAAGAAGTACTTCATTACCGGGATCGCTTATGTGTTCCTATGGTTAGTGAGTTGAGGCAGCAGATCCTTAAAGAAAAACATATTTTTTTTGTATTTTGTTCATTCAAGTGCCACTAAGATATATTGTAATCTATGAGAAGTCTATTGGTGTAATATCATGGAGAGGGATATAGCATATTTAGTGGTTAAGTGTCTTAATTGTTATAAGGTTAAGGGAGAATATTAGAAACTAGGAGGTATGAGAAGATGGACTTCATTAAAGGTCTACCTCCTACTTGCAAGATACATGACTCCATATGGGTGATAAAAGAAATTGATACTAAGTCCTCCCATTTTCCGGCTATCTACACAACATATTCATTAGTGGATTACGCTAAACTATGTTGGAATGAGATATTCATCTTACCTGGGGTTCCTTTGTCCATCTTCTAAGAAAGAGGTCCTTAGTTTACCTCTCATTCTAGAAATAATTTTAGAAAGTTAATGGTCCTCAGCTAAATCTATGTACAATATTTCATCAACAAACAGAAATTAGGAACAACATACTATTAAGACAATAGAATACATGCTAAGAGGTTGCATGATCGAATTAATGTGTAGTTGGTATGATCACCTACCTCTCATTGAGTTCGAGTACAATAATAGTTACCATTAAGTCTTCAAATGGCTTCTTATGAGGCATTGTATTGGAGTATATGTAGATCTCTAGTTTTTTGGTTTTAAGTAGATGAAGTACATTGATTGAGCCATATTCGGTTTATGAGGCTATGGAGAATATTAAACTCATCAAAGATAGACTTAATATCGCTCAGAGTCATCAGAAGTCCTATGTATATCTAAGGAGAAGTAACTTCGAGCTTAAGATTAATGATTGAGTTTTTTTGAAAGTGTCTCCTATAAAAGGGATGATGAGATTTTGCAATACTGGGAAGATAAGTCCTTGATACACAGGTCCTGAAAGAATATTGAAAAGGGTTTGTAAGGTCACTTATGAGTTAGAGTAGCAAGTAGAACTTGCACTGGTTTATTCAGCTTTCACATTTCCTTGTTGAAGAAGTTTGTAGGTTATCAAACATTTATAGTACCATTAGAGTGTGGTCGTGAAGGAAAATATCACTTATTAAGAAGTACAAGTTTAGATTCTTTACCATCGAGTTCGTAGGTTGAGAAACAACAAAGTCTACAAAGTCATGTTTATGGCAGAGTCACTTTGTTCGCGGAGCTACTTAGGAAGCAGAAATAGCCATTAAGTCTAATCATCTTTATCTCTTTCCTTTCGATTTTATTCTAGCTTTGGGTAATAGCTCATCTCTAGATTGTAACACCCCGTATCAAAAACATACAAAAAAACAACTTTTTCAAAAAATCTACAAGTGCAAAAGATGGTGGACATCGATGGACCGTAGACTTACCCACGGTCAGTCTTGCACATCTGTCAATAGGGTAAGAAACCCCCAAAATCTCAGCCCGAAAAAATTTGGTTAAGTCATGATCGAAGGATGGACCTACGATCCGTAGGTCAGACAACGGTCCATAGTCCGTGACCGTCAATCAAAACCTTATTCACCTATGTATGACCAGTACGATCCGTAGGTCTGACCGTAGGTGGGAACTACCAGTCAGTTAAGGGCGAAATGCAATTGGGTCAACTCTTAATGGTCATAACTCTTATCACAAAATGAATTAGGTGTCTCATTGTCTATCTACAGATAGATAATTGAATTATCTTGCAATCGCCACCGACCTTGCTAAAATCAGACCTCCAAGTAAAAAGTTAAGTCCATTTTAGTAAAGTCATGTCAAACAAGACCAACCAATGGACCCAATGATGGACAGTCTATGAAACAATGGACCGTCTGTCTAGCCTGTCGTTTGGTTTAACAGAAATCAACTCAGGGGTCTTTTGGTCTTTTTCCACTTTGCTTAAATCTTAAAATACGTCATTTTTAACCCCAAATTATCAAATTTTAGTCATTTTAAGACTGCAAACATAACAAGATCTTACCTAATTCAAAATCATAAATAAAAAGCTAGAAAATACAATCAAGAAAGTAGAAAAAAGATCAAGAACCCTAGTTCAAAAATGAAGCAATTTCTACCAGATTCAGCCCTGATGTCTAAGTGTTTCTCCGTGAATTTTATTACTAGGATTAAACCTAGGGTTCCTAGAATTACAGCAGAACTTCATAGTTTTTTATTCCAAATCTGGTTATCATGTTATTACTCAGATTATCACATGAATTTTAGAACTCTTGCTTTGTATTTCTTAAGTTCTTGAATTATACATGCTAGGTCATATATTTCAGTTATGCAGTTATACATGCTTTAGTTTAATACATCATTATCAGATCAAGTGTTGGATGTAAGTTTTGAATTATCCAGTGTTTACAGAAAATTCAGACATAATTAGTTAATTGCATAAAATTATGAGAGAAGCATAAAATCAAGTTGGACTAGGGTTTAGCATACCCAATTAGTCCCAGAACTACTAGCCAAGTAGGTTGTAAATCCCGTCTGTGGGCATCAGTGTAGTGCTCACACCAACATGCATTTATAACTGTGATAGGGTATATTGGGTCTTCCCGATGGGGCGTATACATCAGACTCCACATTTAGATCATGTGGTTTTATTATCGGTAATTAGTAGCTCCACATTCCAGTCAGACTCTCAGCATTGACCATTAATCAGTATATACAGTATTCAGTCTCACCATGTTATAAATTGGTTATTGCATCATGTTAGCTCAGAAATAAGTATATCATGTTCAAATTATTATACTTGCTTTTGTACTTGTTCAATTATGTTTTATTTTAGCTTTACTCTATCCTACATGATCAGTACCTTTCAATTATTGACTCATATGTGCACTACATCTTCTCGTGATGTAGCTTCAGGTTCTAAGCATCCAGATCAAACATAGATAGATTTTCAAATCTTAAATTTAGCAGATTCCGTTGTGAGTCCTCATTCTCCGAGGACAATAGTCATGAGTTTCTTTTCAGTTTTAGTCGTTTAGTTGCTATTTTTTCTAGACTTAGTTGGGTTTATTTCAGACATAGATAGTTTCAGCTTAGTATTGAGTTAATATTTTATTTGTATTGAACTCATCAGTTTTCATATATATACTAGTTTTAGCATATGGGTTTTCCCCATCTTTTCAGTTAAAAATTATGATTTAGTTTGCAATAGTTTATATTCTTTAGTATGTTCATGATCATGACAACAGGGTTAGCTTGGGATCACTTTTGGTCCTAGGTTCCGTGTCCGCATCTCGGGGGTAGCTCAGGGCATCATGAAACTTGGTATCAGACAATAGGTTCAAAAGTCCTAGGATGTCTAAAAAAGCCGCAATAAGGAGAGTTCCTTTCATGGGTGTGAAGTGCACCACATCTAATGAGAGGGAGGCTATGAAGTGTTTTAGGAAAAAAATTCACTTTCCTGTTACTCTTATCGTGCGTAAGGTATGATCTTATTCCATTGTAACTTGACATTGTGCGTTTCAAATCACGCCTCCTCGTACAGCTAACACTAGGAATATGAATGCTACGAATGTAACCGCAACTCCTCCAGTCCTAGATCAAGAAGTCTAAAATGCTGATTTCAAGAATTCCATAAAGATGTTGCTTAGAGTATGACTAACCAAAAGAATTAAGTTCGTGCTCATATGAATGAAAATTGTTGATCAATAGTAGAAAAGGTCTGTGAGTTTGTTATGATGAATCTGCTTGAGTTCATAAAATCTCAAACTAATGAGGATCCATAGAATTTATTGGATGAGTTCAAGAATATCTTTGAGGTAATGCAAGTCATCGAAAATGCTCAGGTAGAGTTAGCATCATAGTATTTTAGGATGTTGCTCATATATGGTACACTCGGTTAAAAGAGAATAGGGGTGCAAATGTAGCTCCTATCACTTGGGATAGCTTTAGTGAGACTTTTCTCTATAGGTTTTTCCCAATAGATTTGAGAGAGGCAAAGTCTAAGGAATTTATTAACTTGACGCAGGGTAACATGACAGTCCAAGAGTGTGGAATAAAGTTTAACCAACTCTCCAGGTATGCTCCTCACATGGTTTCTGAGTTCAGGGCTTAGATTAACAATTTCTTGTATGGAGTGTAGGATTTGGTGAAAATTAAGTGCATAAATGCTATGTTACTTTGAAATATGAACATCTCTAGGCTTATGACTCATGCTCGACATGTTGAGGGTGATAAGCTTAGAGAATATGCTAAGGAAAATAAGAAAGCTAGGACTAGAAACTATGACAATTCTCAGCAGAAATCAGGTAGTGGAAATCGCTCACAGAGTCAGAAAAAGTTTTCAGCTCCCACCCCTTCATCACCTAGTATTCCATTCTCCTAGAACAAGTATGACAAGAAGGGTAGAGCACTAGTCTCTATGTCTTAGGGAAGTGTTTCAGGAACAAGACTTACCCCCACTTTCCCTAAGTGTGGGAAGAACCATCAGAGCAAGTGTCTTGCAGGAAAAGAAAGATGTTTTGTGGGCGGTCAATCTAGTCACAGGTTCAGTGATTCTCCTTCGTGACAGTGTCAAGGAGATGGTAATGGAAATGCTCAGTCTACAACTTCAGCAGCACCAGCAATTCGCCCAACTCAGTAGGATAACTCATCTGTTACAGGTGGCGGTCGGTGCAAGAATAGGTTCTATGTTCTTTAAGATTTCTAGAATCAGGAATATTCTCCATGTAGTCATGGTATGTTACGAGTCTTTGACCTTGATGTTTCTGCATTGATAATAGTTCCTTTCACTTTTCTTAGTGTTCTGCTAATGTGTGGTTCCATTTTCTTTTGATGTGAATAATGGACCATATATTATGCTTGTGTTGTCTGCTAAATTAGGAATGTAATGAGGTCAGAATATTTGGTCTATTCTTACTATAATACCTCATATATTCCGTTTCTGGTCTTGAAATGATGTTAGCAGAAAAGGATGTAAAACATAAAGATATGAGTTTCTGGTTTCTTATCTAATGTAATTGAACGTGTCGTCTAAAATAGGTATGATTCCCATCTGTTGGATCCACTTGCAAGCTTACAGTTCACAACAGGAACATATTACATGTTATCCTCCAGAATTAAGAAACTTGCCAAAGATTTATGTGGGGGACGTTGCGTGTTTTTCTTAGAAGGGGGATATATTCTCATGTCTCAATCAAATTCAGTTGTAGAATAATTTCGTGCTTTTCTTGGGGATCGGAGCTTGGCTTCAGAGCTAGACGATCCATCCTACTTGTACAAAGAGCCATTGAAGAAGGGGAAGCAGATTATTGAAAAATTGAAGCACAGTACATACACTCCTTTTGAAAGATTATATTGGCAGTGATCTAGAATTAATATACAGCTTTGTACAGGACACCATCACTAGTCTATAATTCCTATACAACTTTGTTTAGTATATACCATATAGATTATATTGGTGTTGTAAATTCGTAGCCAAAATTTGTTTAAAAGTACAAGCTAAATTTGATGAAAGCCCATTCTATTTAATTGTTTCTTTCTTGGATACCAAATGCTTATATATTGTATGGTGTTGCAGAGGAATTGATGTATATCTATAAAGGAAAAATGCAAGTTTTAGTATTTCCTCTTCATTTTAAATTTTTTCTTCTTTTCTTCTTTTTCGTTTTTTATTACCTCTTAATTTGATTTATGGAAATAATAAGAAAATCCATCAAGGGTATTTTTGTAATTAAACTTTTGTCTGTTTTTTTTACACTTTAAGTATAGTGTTATAATTATGTTATGATATGGTATGATGATTCTATTCTAGTAGAGTATATGTCGTTCTCCATTTGAGAATAATATGAAATCAAATTTGTTGATTCTCTAAATGAACTCTCATACAGAATTAAGGATGATTTATTCTTTAGATATCAAACTCTCATACACAGTAACCAAGAAAATCTGAAGAACTAACATCCCCTAACCATTGAACTTCTATAGTAAAAAAATCTAGTAAATATTGAAACATATTCAAGTACTTACGTCACATACTTAAAAGTAGAAAATTCTCCCATTGATTTGAATGGTCTTGCATGAAGAATGAGCGAACCAGGAAAAGTACATGAACATTATAAATAGATGTGAGGACTCCCACATATTGATTATAACTTCGGCCTTTTTTTTTGTTGTAGCTACTAAAAGAAATTATACGTATCAAATCAAGAGAGCACAATATTATCATTTACGGAAAAATGGTCCCAATTCTCTTTCATGATTCCAAAGGGAATATGGAGAACTCTTACCTTAACTACACTTACATCTTCAATATTTGTGTACTTACTTCTATATGCAAGACTATTTACCTAGAAAATTGTAATCCAAGTGAAGAGGAGTGAGCCTCTCATTGACATGAAGCAAATATTGAAGAATTTATTAATGTGTATGGTCAACGTGATTTCACAATATCATTTTCAACAATAGTATATTGCAAATTGCAAAGAAATGTGCAGAGATGCTTCACATACGGACAACATAGCGGGATAACTCGAGAATTAAGTACTATCAATTCCTAGATTAGAATTATGGAATATATAAGAATGGTAGTTAAGAGTTCTTTTAAGTTAAAATCTTACTAAAATATCGAGAAAGAGAAATATAACTAACCTTAAAAATAAATTAAAGAAAATATTAATTGATAAAATAGCATACCAAATTGCTACTATAGTGTGCTTCACGAGTCTTCTTTTCCATAGCTTCCACTCTACATGTTCATAATTAGTTAGACCATAATCGGTTAATTCATCACAATAGTGATTAGGTAAAATGGCAAACCTCACAATGTTAAACTCTTTCGAAAAGAGAGATTAAATCCCTTGAACGAAGTTGTTCAGAATTAGTAAAGAAAAAAACATTTCATTGAAACAGATGGGAAGTTCTACATAGATTAATCTTTGATTCATCAAGAGCATAGTTTTAGTTTAATAGAAAGAAAAAATTTTATTTTCCTGAAGCTACAAAGATTAAATGGAAAGAGATCAAAAATAGTAGTAGGGAGTGTATCTGTTCCACTTCTCTTAGAACTATCCCAAAGATATCAAGAAATAAATCAATCAATATGATATTGTCGTTAATAATATAATGAGTGAGTCATCCAGTTTTGTGATCAAAATTCAGAGGATCACCCAAACTATTTTGTAAAACAATTACTCACAATTATAACCAATTTTTATTAATATCTTCATCATTTGGTGCTGATGAAATCTTTGCCAATATCAAATTAAGAGTCATGGCACCCCACAAGAATTATTCTACTGTTGATGACAAAATAAATATTTTGCACTATTTTCCCTAACTTGATCTAAATTAAAATAATGACATAAAAAGATTTTATTTGTGCAAATCCGTCAAAAGAGTCAATATGTTAACACACAAATACAATTTAGTTAACTTTGGTACCACACTCATCTACATCAACTACAGTCTCAAAGCTTCATTTAAAGCCTACGGGTGTCAAATGAGTTGGTTGAGCTTAATCTAGATGGGTCCAGATGATTGAGTTAATAAATGGTTGAATTGTTAACTCACCCGACGGTTACTTCATTTGGGATGGATTGGGTCAAGACGAGTTATATAATAAGTATTAAATTAGTGTGAAGGTGAATATAGGTAAGTCAATATGGTGGAGTCAATAAACAAATGGCTCTCAATTGCATGGACAGTTCAATGTGCTCATCGGCGCCTTACCATGACCCTGAGATGAGAATCATCCAAGGCACATTAGCATGTACTACTCCTCATGTTTGTATCGAGGTTTGAAACCAACATCCTTATTAGAAGAATAGATAGGGCAATTCTGGTTGCCATTAGCACACCCAAAGGTTAATGTTGTTGGGATGGATTGAATCAAGATAGAGTTAACAATGGGTTCCCAAATTTGATGTTTCACCATAAAAATACAGTTTCTTCTTTTTGAAAATTTTCTCCTATACATGATTTAAACAACAAATCCATCAAAATTGAAACATGAAACAGTGATCATCCGAAAATCTTCACTTTGTCACTATAAAAATTTTGAAACAACAAAGAATCAAAATAAATAGAAATCTTGAAATTGTAACAAACTAAGAAATTACCCTTTTTTAACAGCATTCAGCCCCATTATTCTTTAAAGTTCTATCCAGAGGAAGAGAGAACTCACCCCCATCCCCACCCCATCCTCATTGGAAGTTCTTGTTTTCACTCTAAAAATGAATACAATGTTTTTGGTGTGCGTACAATTTTAGTTGTGCCAAATCAATGTTTGTGTTATGAAATTTTTCTTTAATTAGGTGCCAAGTTTAAATTAATGTTGGTGGGGGGGGGGGGGTGATAATTACCATGGTTTATGCCTCAGAACTGAACATGGAATATTCTCTCTTTTTTTGGGTTTTGATTTTAATTTTTTATAAAATCAATTTCGCGAGGTGACTTTATTCCGACCTCTTGTGAAGTCGGTAAGTTTAGATTGATTTAAGGACTTTTTTAATATATTAAACACCATATTCAATATAATGCTGAGTTAAATTTAAGAGGTAGGATATGCAAAGATCTTATCCCTTACGTTTGTGGGATAAAGATGTTGTTTCTAATTGATCCTCAATTCAAAGTTTGGTTTATCCGGACCTCTTCTGAAGTCAGTTTTCTTAGTCATGAACAACTCATCCTATACAATCTTAAAAGTGAGTTTGAAGAGGATAAGATGTACACATATTTTACCCCCAATCTTTGTGTGATAAAAAACTGTTGTTTCTAATATAGACTCACGATTTAAAAGACAATTTTTGTAACATGGTTGTAAAGAAAAAAATACGCCAACAAAAGAGCAATAGGGAAAACTAAATCTGATCTACTCCTAGATATTCTTTGAGTCACCACATAGTATAGTTTTTGTGCAAAAAATAATATAAAATATTACAGGATGATATATATATTTATATGTGAAAACCAAGTAGTTTTTGTTGGTGAAATTACAAAATTACAATTGCGAGTATTATGAAGAAAATAAATAATCTTTTGGATGAGGTGTAGATATCTTGCTCTCTTTAAGGAAATTCAAGTTCACGAAAATAAATATTTTCACCAGTCTAGCTGTAATCCTATTAACTTGACCCCTCTAGGATACAACTATTGTCAGTCTTTCTATGTGAAACAGAATAACTGATTCAAAAAAAAACTATTTACATAAACACGAAGTTATCAAAGTCCAATCAACCAGTAAGAAATATGAAAAAAAAATCACAAAAAGCTAAAATTTGTAAACGTACTAGAATCTGAAAATTTAAAATAGAAAAAAATTAAACCCACTGAATGCACAGTGTCCCCTTAAGGAACTTATTTCCCTCTGGTATCCGAGGTTTGATCTCAATCACCAGTGTATTGATATCCAAAACTCTGGTGTCAGTGAACCACTCAACAACAGTAAACATGAATAATATTTGTGCAGAAGAAGAAGGACAAATCAAAAAAATTCGTAAGGAACTTAGCTGTAAGGATGGCTTCCCCAAAAGGTTTCACGGTGAACCAGAATTGATCATCAAAACATCCATCATCTCCTTTAATCTTTTGTTCTTCGCCGAACTATGGTCTATAGGGTGCGGTAGTTTGATGAATAATACCATATTCCAAACACATCTGTGCAAAAAGAGATTTGTATTCTCTGCCCCTATCACTTCGAATCATTTTTATCTTTAGATTCAATTGGTTCTCCACTTCATTTTTGTATTGCTTAAATACATCAATTGTTTCATCCTTACTATTTAGCAGATATACAAAACAAAATCTAGTGCAATCTTCAATAGAAGTTATAAAATACTTTTTCATACAACGAGATGATGGCAACTTCATATCACATATATCTTTATAAATTAATTATAAAGGTTTTGAATATCTTTCAGATGTTTAAAAACCTTTTTTCTAAACAAATTTCGAATTTCAATTTATCGCATTTAAAATCAAGCAATACTTCTAATGTAACCAGTATCCACAAGGCTTTGTAATTTACATGTCCTACATGTTTATGCCATAAATCATTGAACTCCAATAAGTAAACAGAACAAGACTTCTTATTAATGTTGTCAACAACCATTACATTATGTTTTAAGAGATCCTAGTTGAAGTTTTCCGTTTCCTAATAACATCTCATTCTTACTTATTAAATATTTGTCACTAACTAGGTGATACTTAAATCTGTTCTTAACTAGCAGCGCAACAGAAACTATATTCTTCCTTATAGTAGGGACATGCAGAGCAGTGTTCAAAGTCAACACCTTGTCGGATGTCATTTTTAACATTACTTTCTCAGTTCCTGCAATCCTTGTTTTTGCAGTGTTTCCCATAAACAAATCTTCATCGAACTCAACAGAAGTAGACATTGCAAAGGATTTTTTCGCAGAGCAAATATGTTGAGTGTAACCTGAGTCGAGAAATCACTCCTTGGGATTTCAAATTAAGCTCCACTCTGAGATTATTGCACACAAGTCATCAGCATCATTCATCTCTTCCACGATGTTTGCTTCACTATTGCCTTTGTCTTTGTCTTTGTCCTTTATTGGAGCACAAAAATCAAAAGACTTATGATCAACCTTACAAAAATTGTAATAGTTGCCCTTGAATTTCTTCTTGGTCTTTCTGACTTCTCTCTGTTGGACTTCTTTCTCTTCTTGTCTTTGGTAGGAACTTTTTTAATAATATTAACTCCAATTATTGTCGAACTCTTATGAGACTTCTTTTTGGAGGTTTTGTTACCTTAATCAATTTTGAGCCGAATCACACAATCTACAAGCTTCATTTTCCTACGCTTGTGCTTTAGAAAACCTTGAAAACGTTCTACAAAGGAGGTAACTTCTTGATCATTACAACCACTTGAAAAACTTCATTTATTACCATATCTTCAACAATCAGATCATGAAAAATAAGTTGAAGTTCCTGCACTTGTGATCCAATAGTTTTATTACCTACCATTTTATAGTCTAAACACTTTGCGACCACAAAGTTTTTCAAAAATGCATCTTATGTCTTATATTTCTTCTCAAGTGCATCCCAAACTCTTCTGGAGTTGTCATTTCACTATAGACATAGACATTATACAAGTCATCCTTTAAAACACTCATAATGTAGCATTGTTGTTTGTCATTCCTGATAAACAAAAGTTGATAAAATCTTAGTGAGCAAAAACTTATAATTGCAGACTTAAAAGAGTATAAAACCCCGAAGGTTTTTGTCTCTACCAGAAATACTAATTAATAATAAAATATAATTTCCTTAAGATTGTTGTCAACCTGTGTTTGAAAAATAGAATTACTGATTCAACAAAACTTTTAGAAACAAGAAGTTATCAAAGTTTATTGAACCAATAAGAAAGACGAACATAAATTAATTCACAAAAAAAGTAAAATATGTAAACATACCACAATCTGGAAAAAATTAGAACAGAAAAAAATTAAGCCACTAAATGTATACTATCCCTTCAAGAAAATTATTCTCATCTAGTATATGAGGTTTGATTTGGTATATCTCCTCCGAGGATAGAATAATCTCAATCACCATCGTATTAATACAAAAAATTCTTGTCATAGCGAACTACTCAACAACAGTAAAATACACATAGAATCTTTGTGCAGAAGAAGAAGGAGAAATAAGAAAAATTTGTAAGGAAAAAATCTGAAGAATGAATGTATTTGTAGGCAAGAATAATTGGTTCTTAAAGGTTGCAACCCTTGCAGAATTCACACGACCATTCGTGAAAGTTGCTACCTTTCAGAATAATAACTTCTAATGGTGGAAAATTCAAATGAGACGGGAAAGAATTAAAATAAAATGGATCGCGGGAGGATCCGAGTCGGGTTGTTCAACAAACTAATTAATCAAAACGTTTTGGCCATGTAATTTAATTTAATTAATTAAATAAAAAATTAAAACAAACATTGTCTAAAAAATAATCTCTTGATCAATCATTTTTCAAAGCCAAAGACAAAGACAAATCTAAATTTGAAGCCAAGCCGAGCGAGAGATGACGACGACGCAAGGGGGGTCCCTTTTTCCAACCCTTTTAACAATTATTAGGAACGTTTCTATAATAAAACTCTCCTATTTTTCTTTCTTCCACCGAGGAGGCACAAGTGCATTTTTACTAAAGCATAAGAGGACTTTTCATGTTCCCAACACGGTGGAAAATTCTAATAAAATAGGAAAGCATTAAAATAAGATGGGCCGCGTGTGGATCTTCGGTGAATCAGTCAATTAACTAATTAATTGAAACATTTCAGTTAATTAACTAATTAATTGAAATATTTTGGTAATTCAATTTAATTTGAATAAATAAATACTGAATAATTAAAACAAAATTTTCCAAAAAATAGTCTTTACATCGATCATTTTCCAAAGCAATGTCAAAAGCAAAGCCGAAGTCAAAGTCGAGCCGAGCGAGCGACGATGACATCGCGAGGGGGTTCCATCTTTCCAACTCTTTTAACAATTAATATGAGTGTTTCTATATTTATATTTTCCTATTTTTCTTTCAATCACGGGTGAGGAACAAATGTCTTTTCACTAAAGTATAAGAAGACTTTTCAAGTTACCACCTCTTCAAGTTGTCAACTTTCCAAGTTCCTCTTCTTTTTTTTTATCTTCCCTCCATTTCCCATTAACTCTTGCTACGTATCCAACCACAAACTCCAACTTAGTAAACTCTAGACAAGAGTTGAGTCAAAAGCTCTATAATAAGAACACCTCCCTTCAACTAAAATAAAATTTATTTTTTCACTCACTTTAATGAACTCTATGGGAGAAAATTCTTCTTGGCAAAAAAGATTGTGCAATAGTGAATTTGGTAGATAAATGGCCTAAAACGAGCTTAAATGAGTTACAAGGCATAAAATGGTAAAATAATGAGTTAAATAATAGAGACAAAAAGAGAAGGTATGGCCATGACTACCACATTCAGTCACAGTACAAAAGACATTTACTCCAGCTGTTTTATTAGCACAAGAGGTTGATACATACCAAATAATTGTTCACAACATCAACTGAATTATGTTAATTAAATTAGTTGTATTTTTTCCCCTTCAAACCCCAAAACATCGAAATATTATAGATACTCTCAAATTAAACCTCCCTAAAGAACCATAAGCGATCGTTTGCACGTAAAGAACCCGACTTGTAGGTTGGGGTCGATCCCACGAGGAATATAGTCTAGACTTAAGTTCAATTTACAATTATCTTTGTTTAGCCAAGGTTTTTCTGAAACAAGTAATTGAAAGAGGGAGTGATTTGTGTAATAAATTCGTTAAATTGTATGATTAATAAATAAGAAAAAGTTAATCTCGGATGTTATCAAGATGAGAAAGAAACTAGGGCATATGTCTTCCCCATAAGCTCATAACTCCGTAATCCTTATAATAGCAATCATTTCCTAGTGTATTACATACAAAGAGATGAGTTAGGTACCTCTAAATCCTTGGTCCGACATCTAGAGAATTTTATACCGCATCTTGGTCTTGCTACTTGTGTATAATTTACTAACCCTTACCATTACCTCATATTAGATGTCAAATTGATGTATAGCTTAGTTTTAACCCTCTCAAAAGGCGAGTTCTAACATTAGCCACAGGTAAAAAAGACTTCTAAACAAAAGAATTATCAATGCATTCAAAAATACTATTCGAAAATTACTTAGTTACTACTCATACTTCGCTTTTTGCTAATGGTTCCCACAATTCTAGTTGTGGATTTAGTTATCCAAACTAGAATGAACATGATTAATAGTTTTAGATGGAAGAATCATAAACTTACGCAATACGACTGAGAAAAAAATCATAAATCCAACTTGAATTGCAAACCATAATCTTCAAAACAAAACCCGGATATCACTAAATTGCTTAAGTTGAAAAATTAGTCTCCAAGTGAAAAGTAAAATAAAGTAGTAATGTCTTCCCCTCAAAAGGAGGTTTTCATACCCTATTTACAAAAAAATGTCTCAACATAAAAGGGAAACAAAAATAAGGAAAGTTTGTTTAGTAACGCGTCTTCGTTCCATGACACTGACTCACACATCCTCAAAGGATTTATAGTCTAAAAGTCCTTTTCGTCATCCAAGACTTAGAAAATATTTTCAGCTTTCATAAATCAACTTCTTTGAAGTAAAAGACGGAACACCGGTACGGACCGTAGATAGACCTACGGTGCGTCGATCCCTCTCCATAGATACACATTTCGATTTTGTCACAAATCAGGAACTAGAACAATCACAGTCACATTTTAGGGTGTAGTAGTACGTTCACTAGATCAATCTATGGACCGTCAATGGTCGTCCTGGTTCCATACTTAGTCAGCTTCCCTGAATCTCCTTCCATGCCTTGTCCTGTTGATCTACAATCATCCTCTACGTAACGTCAATGGACCTACGGTCTCTAAATGCCCTTTTAAGAAATTTCTTCCAATTGTCTCTTTACTTCCACACTGAAACATCTTTCCTGGAATACATGATAAAAACACCTAGAAACAAATACATAAAGGCCCTGGACACAAACAATTCTTTAAGTGAAATGTATTGAAACTACTATATACACATGTTATATCATTTACCAGAACAACGAAACAAAAGAAATTGAATTCACCTAAAACCCGTCTATAAACTCGACCACCTTCTAGTGAGCTTCATTCATTATTACCAAAATATTCTCATTTTTTCTTAATCGTTCTTCTTTCTTTCCCTTTGCATTCATAATCTCTATCATTCTTTAATTTGCAAGCAAACTTATTTCTCAGTCTCACACTCCTTCTGACTAATGAGTCACCTTCTTGAGATTTGTTACGTTCATTATATGCACTTTTCTCCATTTTTTATTTGGCAAAGATTGGGTAACTTGCAGCAAGTAATCAACACACAATTTCATGACAAAATAAGTATTTCTTATTCATTTATGTCACAATTATGGTTCTAAGTTCAAACGCGAAAAATACTGAAGAGTTTCATTTGGATAATAAACAATGTTATTGTTGAAAATCAACAGGAGATCTCTAAGGGAATCACCAACACTACACTCTATTTTACTCTCTAAATATGTATTTCTATATTTTTTAACACAATCAACTCCGACCTAATTCTCTATTTTTTACTCTCTAAAAAGAATATTTTTCTCTCTCCTTAATATTATATTAGTATTTCTATCTCATACTTATTTTCTTATTTAATATAAATCATTTATTTCTTTTTCTCAATGATTACTTTATATAATTCTCATGTGATAAAAATCTTATTTCTTCAAAAAAAAATTTAATATAAATTATATTTTATTCTAAATTTTTAAATATCATAAATTGTACGAAAATATTATATAATATATAAATTAATATCAAATTTAAACAAAAATAAAACACGATTGCATAAACATTACATAAACACTCAATTTTTTGAAATTATTACGTTACTCCCATAAATGCTCTATAAATGCATTAAGGAGTGCAAAATGAGTATTTTTTTTCCTTAATATTATTATTTCAAGCTAAATATCATCTCCCACTATTTATGTCTTTGTAGTTGGAGTCTCTACGACATCTTGTCTTGGTGCATTAAGATCAAGTGCTCAATTATCACATTGTGTAGTATAACACATTTAGTCATAAATCATGTAAAACTTCCTTTCTCCAAAAACATGACGGTCTTGCAATAATTGTAAAACACCGAATGCATGTTCCACATCTTTTCGACAAGTTCTTGTTTCATCGCGAATTAATTATTATGTTTTGTATTGTATTTTATCTTGTATTTAAACTATTATGTTATGTATTGTATTGTGATTTGTATTTAAATTAGTTTTTTCATCTTGCCATTTAATTATGTGTATTATTTATAAGGAAAATTAATAAAAAAATAAATTTATTATTGGTGAAAAATATTAAAAATATATTAATTGAAATCATATATTTATATAAAAGAAAACCTTAGGTCAGCCTATGTGGCGCCACCAGAAACCAGAATTTTCATTTTAAATTTAGTTTTTTCCAAACTAGCCTTTCATTTTCATGAAAAGTTGTGACTTTTATGAAAAATTGTAACTTCTTTTACAATATGCGGCTTTTATGAAAGATTGTAACTGTTCCAAAGGGTTGTAAATTTTGCAAAGAGTTATAACATTTTCGAAAAATTGTGACTTTTATGTGAAGTCGTGACTATAATGAAGAGTTGCGACTTTTACATCAAAAGTTGTAACTTTTGTGAAAAGTTGTGTCTTTTATGAAGAGTTGCGACTTTTATGAAAAAAATATGACTTTTACAAAAGGTTTTGAACTTTCCGAAGGGTTGCAATTTTTTCAAAGAATTGTAACCTTTTAAATAAGTCATAATAAGAATGTATTCCGACTATCCGTTATTGAGTATAAATAGAAGGATTTCCTGCCACTATTATTTGTAGGTGTTTTTTCGCTCTAGGGTAGTTAAAATGCAAATACATTAATTAAGCTTCTTTGAAGTTTGTTCCACTTCTCAAAGCTTTCTTTCTCTTGTTTTATGGAGCTTAATATGTAATTTAAGCCATAGTCATTCATTTGAATTGCTAGGAAAAGAAGGTTGCTTTTATCGTTATTTTTTGATATTTTTGAGTTCAAATGCTCACAAAATTATGCTGTGAAATTTTAGTATGTCATGTGTTGAAATTTTGGTTTAGAATATACAGTTGTGAACCGTTCCATTTAGAGGTCACCTACTTTATGGTTGATAATTGATTAATTTTTTCTAACTGCGTACTATAATAATAAAAATAACTATGGTTCAATTAAAAAAAAAGTTGAGGCCGGTGATATGAAACATAATCAGTAGTAATTACTACTCTGAGACAATGAGGAAAATCATGTATGATACAATCAATTTTAGGCTCATTTTAAAACATATACATGATACATCATACTATAATAAAAATAGATTGATGGAGTTCATAAGAAGTGAGCTGAAGATTTTCCATTTGAGTTTAGTTTATTATGTTCTTGTATGGACGTAATGTTCCATTTTACTAGGGAGTGTTGTTGTTGGAGGTTTTTTTGTCCCTTCTTTAATGTGTGATTTTTTTCTTTATAACTATTTGGAATTTAGATAATTTCATTACTTCTGACTAACTATTTCTATGGAGATTTGGCTTAAACTTCTTTCTTATACTCGAAATTTCTCTATAACTCATAATTTATATATGAAAAAAAATACATAACTTTAAGATTTTGGAGAAACGTTTTGCCTTGAAATAAAATTGTCTTGACAATGTAGGGTATATATCTAGAATAAGTAATAATCGAATGATCATACGTGAGCTTAATAAAATAGTTCAATCCCGTGTGAAGCACGAGTAATTTACCTAGTTCTTAAATATACAACAACAAAAACAACACACTAAACAAACCACGAGATAAGGAATATCACATAACCCTAACTAGCATGATCCTATTCTTGAGAAATACCGAATCAAGTTCAATCTAGGAGAAGGAAAGTTGTAGCCTACCTTTAGGCTGACCTTTCAGTCTCCAAATCACGTCTTTAGAGCTTTTCCTTTCTGAATGGCCTCCAAATGATGCCACACTACCAAAAATAGTATCACAATGTTAATTCGGTCGTGAAGAGACCAAAAACAAATAAAACAAAGAAGAACCAATTTTAGAATGCAGATGGGAACCAACACGGGAAATTCCAAAAACGACATCGTCAAAGGAGACAATTCAGTACCCTAAACTTGTGTCCTAAAATAGAACATAGTTCAGGGCTCTGAAGAGGTTGAATTCAGCAGATGCAAATATGTAAGCAGTGAAGAAAAAAAAGCCATGGCAGCCCACAAAACACATTTTCTACCTCAAAGTGAGAGTCCACCATGCTCCCCAATCACTAAAATGCATAGTCCTAACCTTACTGTACACAAAAAACTTTAAACCACCCAACTAAAAGATATATCAAGGGACAAATCGCATGAAAAAGTTATGGAATAAAGTTGATCCCATATAACTTTTAGGACTACAAAGTTGCTGCTTAAGTGACCAGCAAAGTCAAAAAAAGAGACAGGTCAACAAGAGTTGGGCCTTGCTTTTGTGAGCCCCTTGTCGCTAAAGTTACACTCGCTTAATGACTCAAATCCATGAAATAACTTCAAAACTGAAACTGACAACACATTTACTCCAAACTTGATATTCTAGAGTTGATGGAATTTCAGTTCGATACTCATAGCTTCAGTTGTTACAAAAAAGACTTTTGAATACTTGAACTCTCCAAAACTCTGAAAATTCCAAAACAATCATAGGTTTACAATAAAATTTCAAAAATGACTTCACAAACCGATCAAACATGACTCCTTGGAACTATTGAAAGGGGTAAATAGTAATTTCTAAAAAATTCCAAAATTGACATTCAAAGTGATTACATCTCTTGACCTCTAGCTATAGTAGAATATATCCTCATCATATATGAGAGAGTAGAAAAAGGAATCTTATAATCAATGGAATAAAGTACTCACACTGTAATACCCTGTAGCCAAAACAGACAAAAAATTAGTTTTTTAGAAAAATCTACAGGTGCAACCTAAGTGACCATCGACGGACCGTAGCCTGACCCACGGTCCGTCCTCCATAACCGTCGATGGGATCAGAGACTCACAAAAACTCAGCCCCGAAAAATTGTCTATGTCTTGATCGACAGACGAACCTACGGTCCGTAGGTCAGACGATCGTAGTTCGTGACCGTCGATCGATACCCCCTTCACCCACTCTCTTCCAAGAACCATGGATGACCGCACGGTCCGTAGGTGGACCCATGGTCCGTAGGTTTGATTTAGCATAGTTAACGGGGAATTGCAGTTGGGTCGATTTCAAATGGTCATAACTCTTAGCACAAAATGAATTTGGTGTCCCATGACCTACCCGCAGATAGATAATTAAAATATTTTTCCATATACACTGCGCTTGCAAAAATCTGACCTCTGAATAAAACGTTATGCCCGTTTTAGTAAAGGAATGTCGAATAGGCCCAACCTACGGACCAATCGACGGGGCGTCGGTCAATTGACGGATCATTAGTTCTGGTCGTCGTTTGCAACTTATCCAGGGTCTTTTCGTCATTTTCCACTTATTATAAAGCCTAAGATGCCCCTTTTTGATCCTAAATCATCAAATTTTAGTTAGTTTAAGCCTAGAAACATAATCAAAACTTGCATAAGTCAAATTATTAAATCAAAAGTTAGAAAATTAGATGCAACAAAGGAGAAAAAACTCAAGAACCCTAGTTTAAGAACAAAGCAAGTTTCCAGTAGTTCCAGCACTGAAATCTAAGTGTTTCTCCATGAACTTCATCACTAGGTATGTCGGATTTCACTAGTGGGTTTCTTTCACCCATTGGGTCCCTAGTTTTCAGTCAGATTCTTGATTCCCATATCATGATAAAACCTAGGGTTTTTAGTACTTCGCTATAACTTCATAAGTTTATTAAATATATGTTCCAAATTTTATTGTAAAGTTATTAATCATATTATCACATGAATTTCAGAACCCTGGCTTTGTATGTCTTTAGTTCTTGAACTACACATGCTAGGTTAGACATTTCAGTTATGCAGTTATACATGCCTCAGTTTTTAATGCATCATTATGAGATTAAATATTGCATTTTTAGTTTGCATGTTCAGTTTTGAGTTATCCAATATTTGTAGAAATTCATACATAATGAGTTAACTACATAAATCAATGGGAGTAGCATAATATCGAGTTGGACTAAGGTTTAGCATTTCCAAAAAGTCTAGAACTACTAGCCAAGTAAGTTGTAAGTCCCCTCTGTGGGTAATCAGTTCAGTGATCACGCCAGCATGCCTTTATACCTTTGACAGGGTATATTGGGTCCTCTCGATGGGGCGTATACATCGGACTCCACATTTAGCTCATGTGATTTTCTTATCGGTTATTAGAATCTCCCACAATTCAGTCAGACTCTCTGGATTGACCATTTATCAATATATTCAGTATGCAGTTTCAACATGTTTATAAATTGTTCATTGCATCCAGTTAGCTCAGAAATCAGCATATCATATTCAAATTATTATACATGGTTTTATGCTTGCTCAGTTATGTTTTATTTCAGCTTCACTCTATCGTACAAGCTTATTACCTTTCAAGTGCTAACACATACATTCTCTACATCTTCTCGTGATGAAGGTTCAGGTTCTCAGCATTTAGATCACGTATAGATCAATTTTTGATCTTTAGTTCAGTAGATTCAGTGGTTATTCCTCATTCTCCGAGGACAATAATCATGAGTTTATTTTCAGTATTTAGTCTTTTACTTTAGTTTTTGCTAAATTTAGGTGAGGCTTGTCCCAGTATTTGTAGTCAAGTTTAGAGGCTTATCTCAAACATAGTTAGATTCGGTTTAGGATTGATTTAATATTTCTTTTGTATTAAACTCATATTTTCAAATATCTCAATTCTAGAATATGGGTATTCTCCATCTTTTCATTATAAATTATGATTTAGCTTCCGCATCAGTTTGTTACCTTTAGTGTGCTCATGATCATGCAATCGGGGTTAGGTTGAGATCACTTGTGGTCCTAGGTTCCGTATTAGCGTGTCAGCTGCAGCTCGGGGCGTGACATACAATAAAAATAATGAATGGAAATTTTCTAATGTCCAATAGCCTCTTTAAGATAGATAAAAGACATTTCAACATCGATTTACAGGACTTTACTAGACTCTTTTTGTACTAGTGATACTAATGAACTTTGTGCTCTGACACCAAATTTTCACTACCGAAAATAAGGAAGCTGATGAAACCCCACTCAACCATGCAAAAAGGTGAGCAAACCCAAACAACTCAACCCAAACACAAAACACAAATATATGAAAGGAAAAAATTTAAGCCAATAAGCAACGCCTTTTATAAAATATTTAAAGAAACGTGGAAAGTCCATACAAAACCATCCAAAACTTTGAGATACTAGTTAACACCTTACCGAATTGGAGTACAACTCAATATGTCTCAAGATCATCCAATGGAGGGAAATCCACATAAAGTAAGAGGATAGATTACATCGAAGAAGTATGAGGATCAACCAAGCAGCTATATTAGAGTCAAGTAAGAAATATTTTAACACCGCCATCGATCACATGTTAAAGGTACTTGGCTCAGAATCTGCATAAAAAGGTATAGAAATAAATAAGTGTGAGTATGAATCTACGTGTACTCTACAAAATTATAGACTAAACCTTATCCAAATTGATGGCTAGGATAACCCCTAAACTTCCGTAACCTACTCAAACTAAAATATCAAAACATCTCTATAGGACTCAGACTAGTAGCTACATTTGTTCTTCATAATACAGCCGAGTCCTCACGATCGAAACCTACCAACACAAACCATCATCACAAATGCTAGTAGACCCAACACAAGCGTACAGGCCAAAACTCCATCAGCCCCGACCTAGCTAGGCTTTCATTCATATGTGTGTTTTACTCTATCCATTAACTTTTACTTGTTATATTTTGAATTTACATTTCCATTAAAAAACAATGATAAAATAAAATAAATGTTTGACATGACTATTTCACCACAATACCCCAATTATTTAATTTTAAGTATTAAGTCATGGAAAATTATGTGGGAAATAAGTATTAATGTTAAGGTAGAACATGGAAAAATAAATGTCTTTGCCTAATATGTGAGAGTGACAAGAAAAATGAAAATGAATTATAGAATGGTAGACAAGTAAAAAATAACAACAGAATGTTAAACTAACCTTAGTAATGATGCTTGAAAAATCTAAATTTAACTAATAATCTTTCTATTTCATGTGGTTATTTAATACTATGGGTAATATAAGAACACTATCTTGATTAGTGAAAATCACTACTACAAAAGGGACCTTTAGCGGCAATAAAATATGGCTTTAGCGGCAATAACATTTGCGTGATACTTTATACCAGCCAATGAACTTTCGCTGGCTATGTTGGGGTCCGCAAAGGCTTTTGCGGCAATGTGGGAAATGTTGGTAAAGGGTAGCAAGCATTGCCGCTAAAAACCATTAGCTTTTATTGCAATTGACTGCGCAATTATATTGACTGCTAAAGGTAAATAATATTGTCCTACTATTGTCTTTTATCGACCATTGATTTAGTCAATAAATCTAAATAAATAGCCGGTAAAAGGCAGTACTTTTAATGTCCATTATTTACGCAAGTGTGTTGGCTGCTAAAGGTAATTTTTTAGGTTATAACTATAGCTTATTTGTGTGGATTGTTTTAATCGAGAAATTTAAATAAATAGACACTAAAATGTCTTAGTTTTAATATTGATTGTTTGTCACAATTTTTTTGGCTACTAAAGGTAATTCATAAGGTCTCCGTGGTCCTTTAGTGTCCGTTGTTTTAGTCAATAAATCAAGCTAAATAATTTCTAAAAGATAGTAGTTTTAACGGCAATTCAATTTTCTCATGAAATTGCTGCTAAATATCATAACATTTAATCGCAATTGTTTAGCCGCCGCTAATAATATCTGCTACATTTATCGATAACATGTATACTTAAAAATCCAATAATCGCATGCGCAAAAGAGAGCCTCGTAGTAACAATTATTTTCGCTAATAGTGAAAACATATATATTACTATTAAAACATAAAATAGAATATATAGATGTTTAAATCTGTATAAACAAAAGGGATTACTCATCCAAAATAGCAAACACAACTTTTAAAAATAAACTTGTATTGTTGAAACCATCGAATAATGTCTTCAGATGAGTTGTGTTACTCTTACTCGAATAATAACTTTGAAATAACCCACATATTAAATTTGCAAACTTCAGATTATATTAACCTGAAATAAAAAAGAAATGTTTCAATAGATGAAATTCACTTCAGATTATATTGACCTGAAATAAAAAAGAAATGTTTCACTAGATGAAATTTTAAGTATAAAAATATTGCAAGTAGTGTGACTAATATGACAGTTACAAGTAAGAATCATTTAGGTAATTCAACATTATGTGGAGAACAAATATGCAAGTTGATCATTTTCGGTTAGCAGTAGCACATAGCAAGTCTACTTCAAGAATAATTCGTGCACTCTCTTTGGCATGTCGTTTGGTGATCAATATAAGGATAAGTGGTAAGAATATTATTCTACATCATATTTTAGTCGAATACTTTTAGTATCTGTACAAAAACTATATATAATGGTGAAGAAACTCTAGTAACCTTGACCTTCTACTACAATTCTATATTGCGCATCAAAAACAATGACATAACTGCAAATTTCATTTGGTCCTAATCGTTGTTTATTGATCTATAGATAATGAGAGAAGTGAAATTTTAGCATCCTATGACACATCATGTATGAAAATAAACATGCAAAAATCTTAATCTTTGATCTAACCACCACAACTAATGCAACTGATAACTTCACCAGTTGAGATACAAAAGACATGGACAACACTTAAATTATGTTAGAACATGAACAATTCTACAAGATTAAACTAACACAAATAATATCTATAACAATTAATCAACAACTAAAGAAAAGACAACGAAGAGTATATGTGAATAGTGAAGAAACATAATTTTATAGCCTACTGGTCTTCAATGTTCGTGTTGCCAAACCAAATCTTGGGTATAAACAAAACGTATGTAGAAACTTCATATGGTCCAGAAAACTTAATAGAAATAAAGCTCCATTAGATACATGGGGCTTGGTGTGTCGGACCAAAAAAAGAAGGAGAACTGTGAATCTCTGAATGTGTGATACGGAAGGAGGTTGCGGTAGCAAAACACGTGTGGGACATTCCTCTAAAAGCATATAATCAATGGGTGAAATTGATGCATCATGTCTACATAAATGGCACTGACGGGTGGCAATATGTGTCTTCAGAAATCCTTTCTGAAGATACATCTTCTCTATTTCAATTGTTTGATAGGTTTCTAAAAGTGCACCAAATAGCAGAAGCAAAGATTACATATGCACAGTCTTATTCTCAGCATGAGCCTCTAATATTCGAGCATTAGCTCAGTGGAATGCCTGGGATTATGGTATTTCAGATGTCAAAAGTCATAATAAGGGAAGATGTGATCAACCTATAAGAGATATTTTTGTTTTCTGGCACATTTGTGACTCCATACAATCATCAAAGGAAGAACTGCAGTAGGATTTGCATCTTCTTGCACCTTGGTAGGTCATCTCTACAACATTTAGTGTTGATGATCTGGAGTTGAACTATGTGAAGCATCTTTTTAATCAATATCAAAACCTAAATGACCCTTTCATGAAACTTTTGGGTTTCAATCTGAACTTGGACTCTGAAGTTGATGTAGAAACATCTCCAAATGTAGTTGAGGTTTCTAGTTCACCTTTGGCCTAGAGCAATGATTAAGATTATGCAGAAAACATTCAGTCAACGACATTATCTTGTAGATTTTTTAGGCAGTCAAATCTGTCTCCTCCAAGAAAAAATTCCTCTCTTGTAACATTATTTGTGAGGCTTGGGCTCAATTGTTCTTATTTCAAACATGAAGAAGAAGGTGCCTATACTTTCAGATGAAAATGTTGTAATCAGATGTTCCAATGAGTAAAAGGTTTTTCCACTTAAGAAGGAAGAAATTAGGGTGGAAGCTAGTAAGACATTGATAGTAAGTTAAAGGGTAGACATTATGGAGTAAAGAGAGCTTGATGCACACAGAAATAGAGAATTGTAAGTTCTGCTTTTTCCTAGGGGATCAATTCTTTATTAGTTTGTTCATTTCATTCTCCACCCTCACCGCTTTCACATATCCATACCAAGTACAGCATAAACATAAATAACTTACACTCTCTACACCTGCTCTTTATGTAGACTTGATCCACCCCTCTGTACCCTTTATGTTGGTATTAGAAAAAGATATGTCATATAAGAGATAAATTCACACCAGGATATAACCAAAATTGATGGCTTCATGGAAGATTACTTACCAAAGAGAGGCTCTACCGAATGGGGATCTACCACGATGATAACTGCGAACTATGTGAGGATGTTCCTGAAATAGTGGAACAAATTTTTTTTGACTATCCGTTCTAAAAAACAGCAGCAGAAGAAAAATCTTGATTTTGTGAAGGAGGCAAAGGAATCAATTCTAAAGTGTGGGTCTCTGCTAGTTGTACAAACAGAAGAATAAATGGAAATGTTCCTACATTACCATCTTCATTCTCTTTGTTGTGCTTATATATTGATAAAATATATGCATTAACTTAACAAGTAATGGACTAGGTCCCTTACTACACTAATGAATAAAAATAGAAAGTTAAATGCAGTAAAATCAGCACGATGATTTTACGTGGAAACCTCGTTGCTTAAGGGAGTAAAACCACGACCTGTCTCACAGGATTTTCAATCGTTTTCACTAATAGACAAAAGCAAAAGTAAAACATGATTACACCAAATGTAGGAAAGACTTATCAATGTCACAGTTAAGCAATAGTCCTCTATTGCTTGACAAGCCTAAGTAGAAAATAATCTACCCACTTAGCTATCCCACCTAGACAACCTAGACTTTAAACAATACACACCGATTCCTTTATAGATTCAGGAATGGTTTACAGTTTAAGAACAAGAGAATGTATTCCTAAACAACTAGACGGAAAGCTCCATAGATTGCTGTTGTTCTTGGAATAATTCTGCCTTTGCTTTGTAGTAGCGTTTGCAAGAGTTCTTGAAATTTTTTATCAAGTTGAAAAAACTACTTAAAAGATTTTTAGGAAAGTGCCTTTTATATGACCAAATCACTTTCCTAAACCTCTTTGCCATTGGCTGGAAAAGTCACACTTTCTGACGCCAACGGGAAGTGTGCACCTACTTTCTGTACCGTCTCCAGCTTGCAGTCAGCTGGCTCATCATCATCAGAACCTGGTACCTCTACTAGGTCCTTGGGTTTGTTTCATCTGCAATACTTAAGTAAGAACTTGCAATACTCAAGTAAGAAATCTGGTACCTTGACAAGGTCCCTATGTTTGTCAAAATATCAAAACTACAAATAACATTTTCCCCCTTTTTGATGATGACAAAAACGATCTAGGATCTTCTCCAACATTGTTCCCCCTTTTTATACCAACTTTGTTCCCCCTTTTTGTATTCCCCCTCACTGTATATTCTACTTCACTGAATTATCATTTAGCTACACACATTTTTACTTCCCCTTTTTGGCATCATAAAAAAGATATGCAGTAAACCAGTGAGGTCAACATAAACACTGAACAAGATCAAAGCTATCAAGCAATCAATCAGGAATGGAAAAGCATGCACAAAAGAAGATAACTAGAATAGCAAAGGAATAAATTAACCAGCACGCCATTATAACATAAATACGTTAAAAACAAACTGAATATCTATCAACACATTGATAAGCCACACAAAAAAAAATTGACACAAGGGGGGTTGTTCAACAGGCTAGGAAGAGGGGGGAGGATGAGACAAGGACTGGATAATAAGAGTGAGTCGTGCATTGGTAGCATTATTTTCATTGATGGCCTTTTCCTGCAGGGCAGTTATCTTCTCCTTCAACTCAGCATTCTCTTTCTCCAGAGCTTGAACCACTGAAAAACCAGGTCCCTCACTCTATGCAGTAAGCAGTTCTGCTTTGAGTATAGCAATCTCTGCCTCTCTACCAGTTAACCGCACAGTAAGCTCTTCAACCTCGTGCTTAAGCTGATCTTGATCATTAATAAGTTGGGACATCTTGCTCTTAGGATAGCCTCTTCCTTCAATGCATTCGCACCCAACCAAGGTACTTTCGAATATAGTCTTCTTAACTGTCCCCATTTTTCCCACACTGAGAGGAATTTGAAAATGCTTGAATACCTCCGTGAGAAAGTATCCACAACCCATTCCGTGAACACCTTTTCTCTCAATGACAGCTTTGTGGATATGCTCAAGCATTATACCAGGAAGGTTCAGGGCCTCGAAGTTGCACAACATCTCCATCACAAACAAATCAGCAGCAGTTGCTACTGTCCTCTTTTTAGTGCGAGGAAGGAGAAATTTGTTGATGAACTCAAAGACAAACTGGTACTCACTCTTCATGATTTTCTTATAAATCCCAGAAACCTTGGTTGTGGGTGTCTTATAAATCACAGCAGCAAACTCAGAAGAGCAAGTTCTGCCCAGTACAGACCGAGTCCCCTCTCTAGGCACCCTGAGAATTTTTCTCAACACACCCTCATCTAAACATATAGCAATGTTATTTACTCGTGTGAGGAGGCTCCCATTGTCCTTGAATTGAATATTATAGTAAAATTCGCGCACTTCTTCTTCATGGAGGATGGGGGATTTCTAGTTGAACAAGTGTAACCAAGATTAGATCTCTACTATATCGTCAAGAGAGTCCATGCCAGGAAGAGTTATGATCCCCATATCAAAAATTCTTCCTGCCAAGACAGCTTGGTTTCTCATGCTGTCAACCACCTCGTGCAATTTGACACTCTCAACTTTCCTGGCTTGGGAACCAGGTCCCTGTGACCGCTTTCTCTTTTTCTCAGATCTCTTTCCTTTTGACTTTGTGTTTTCAACTTTCTCTGTAGCCTTTCCCTTTTTCTTCTCTGACCTCTTTTTCTTATTTTTCTTTTCCACTTCTTCTCCAGACAACTCAACCACATTAGCTTCAGGTATTTTAAAATTTGATACCTTAAAGGTTCTTGCACTTCTAACTGCAGCAGTAGAAAGTGCACTCGCCTTCAAGGCATCAGCCATGAACTTTTGAGCAGCAGACCTAGTAGTAGGTCGTCTCCTAGAAAACTCCTCTACAACCTTCTCTTTTCCTTTTCTAGATTTCTCTCCTTCTCTTCTCTCAACCTTCCATTTTAAAGGTTCTTCCTCGCTTGCAGAGTCAGATGAAGATGAAGAAGACTACCTTCCTATATCAGGGGTCTTATCAAAGATAGGTTGAGTGGGTCTTACCTCTTCTATTTCCAAGACTTCAGTATGCTCTGCCCTTTCTTCTTCCCGCATCATGGCCAAGCTTTCAATCACCAACTCTTCACTCGCTGCCAATATGTTGGACTCAGAAGCCTTATGCTTGGGTAGATTCCCTTCAAACACATTGCCAGGCAACATGTCTTGAAACGGACAAAGTTTGGTAGGCAGGACAGAACTGTTTAGATCTACGGCGAAAAAGGGGTTATCAGGGATGCCTTGTTGAGAACTGGAAGGGAAAGGAAATCTGGCTTGTGTAGTGGTCGGAGAATAGAAGGAAAGAGGTTCTATTTCACTGAGAGCATTGAACATCTTTTTGGAAGAAGATGAGGGGGAAAACATGATTTTCACACTAGAGAATAGTTTCTTTGAACGGTCAAGAGAAAAAGAAGAAGACAAATTTTGCCTTTTGAAATTTTGCTAAAACCCTTCGTGAACAGGAAGAAAAAGTGAAGAAACAGATGAGAGTTTCAATAAGAAGTAAAGGTTTTTAATGAAAGAGAAAAGGTGCCAGGTCCGTCATTGGATGCGTCGTTTGAGAGAGAAACGATGGGACAAACGGTCAGAGTAACCGATGACTAACACGTGGCATTATCAAAACTCATATTTTCAGTTTCAAATTAATGTATAAATGCTAACCTATATAGGCACCAGGTACCATAGCACAGTTAAATTTTATTCCTCAGTTGTTCTAGTTGCTTCCCTTTCTAAGAAGGTCCTTACTGAGAGAATACCTACAAAAGGCACGAAAATGATCTTTGTTCAATATTTAAATATTCACACAAAGGATACCTGCACTACAATTTTTAGCCATCAAGGGAGTTCAACTGTTGGAAGCTAAGAGCATCACTTGGAGATCAACATGCCCAAATTCAACCGATTTCTCTCAAATTGATCCTTGCTAAGAGCCTTGGTGAAGATATCTGCAATTTGGTTTTCCGTTGGACAATATGTAAGCACAATATTTCTCTTCTCAACATTATCCCTCAAAAAATGATGTCTAAAATCAATATGCTTTGTTCTCTTATGGTGGACTGGATTCTTTCCCATACTAACAACACTAGTATTGTCAAACATAAGAGGAATTGCTTTGATGTTGATCCCAAAATCTTCCAAGTGTTGCCTGATCCACAGCAACTGAGAACAACAAGCTGCAACAGCTACATATTCAGCTTCAGCAGTTGAAAGAGCCACAAATTTCTGCTTCTTGGTACCCCAAGAGATAAGTGATGATCAAAGAAAATGATCCATTCCAGAGGTGCTCTTCCTGTCAACTTGATAACCAGCAAAATCAGCATCTGCAAAACCAACCAGATAAAAAGTGTTACCTGCAGGATAGAAGAGAACCAGGTCCCCTGTTTTCTTCAAGTATCTGAGAATGCGTTTTGGCAGCCTTTAAGTGTGAATCACGAGGACATGCTTGAAACCTGACACACATTCCAACACTATAGACAATATCAGGCCTGCTAGCAATCAGATATAACAAGGATCAATGATTCCCCTGTACATTGTCTGATTCACAAGAGGATCAGATTCTTCTACTATCATCTTGTAATTTGTCCCTATATGAGTATCAATAGGTTTAGAATCAAACATATTGAATTTCTTCAGTAGCTTTTTGATGTACTTCTCCTGACATATTGAAATTCCATTTGATTATTACTTGATTCGCAGACCTAGGAAGAATGTCAATTTACCCATCATGCTCATTTCCAACTCCTTTTCCATTAATGATGAGAATTCTTCACACGGATGTTTTGCAGTAGCTCCAAAAATTATGTCATCCACATAAACTTGAATGATAAGCAATTCTTATTCTCTTTTTAATTAGAACAAAGTATTGTCTATCTTGCCTTGTTTGAACCCATTCTTCAGCAGAAACTTTTACAACCTTTCATACCATCCTCTTGGAGCTTGCTTCAAGCCATATAGTGCCTTATTCAATCTGAACACATGATTTGGTAGGTATGCATATTCAAAACCAGTAGGTTGCTTGACAAAGACCTCCTCTTTAAGATATCCATTCAGAAAAGCACTCTTCACATCATTTCGATACAGCTTGAACCCCATAAATGCAGCAAAAGCTATTAAAATTCTAATAGCTTCCATTCTGGCAACAGGTGCAAAAGTCTCATCATAGTCTATTCCTTCTTCATGATTGTATCCTTGCACCACCAACCTGGATTTATTTCTAGTAATCACTCCATTTTCACCAAGGTTGTTTCTGAAAACCCATCTAGTTCCTATTACTGTTCTGCCTTGAGGTCGAGGAACCAGGTACCATACCTTGCTTCTTTCAAATTGATAAAGTTCTTCCTGCATAAAATTTATCTACTCTGCATCACCTAATGCTTCTTTCACATTCGTGGGCTCAATAGATTGTATGAATACTGAGAATGCAACTAGATTTCTTGTTTTTGATCTAGTATGAATTCCAGAATTCAAAGAGAAATGAGATTATCAAGAGGATGTGATGAATTATGCTTTCATCCTGACCTTGGAGCAGACTGATTGAGCTAGTAAGCATGTTCTTCTTCATCAATAGTGACATCATTTTCTGGGGAGTCTGATGTACTATGGCTGGATTTTTGAATAGTACCGGGTACCATATCATCCTTTTCAACCTCAATAGCCTCTTCAGGTAGACTATGATTCTGATCATCACATTCATTTTTCAGTTGTTGATCTGCATCAGTTTGACCTCCTTCAGTCTTCTTTGATTTTATTATTTTCATCACATCATCATCATCATTTGATCCATCATTCTTCAAGCTTCCATATTCAGCAAATACAACATGAATGCTTTCTTTAATGCATTGAGTTTATTTATTGAATATTCTGTAAGCTTTGTTGGATGAAGAATATCCAACAAATACTCCTTCATCACTTTTAGGATCAAATTTTCCCATATCATCCTTCCCATTATTCAGCACAAAGCATCTGCATCCAAATGCTCTAAGGTAGCTTAGCATTCGCTTTCTGTTGTTGATCAGCTCATATGGGGTCTTATTCAAAACATCTCTTATTAGACACCTATTGGTAACATGAAAAGCTGTGTTAACAGCTTCAACCTCGAAATTTTGAGGAAGATTTGATTCAATAATCATAGTTCTGGCAATGTTCACCAAGACTCTGTTTTATCTTTCCACTACTCCATTTTGTTGAGGAGTTCTTGGAGCAGAAAAATTATGGCTCATACCATTTTCCATGCAGAATTTATCTAGTGTTGAGTTCTCGAACTCAGTACCATGATCAGATCGAATGCTGAAAATAACTTGATTCAATTTGGTTTGAATCATTTTTAAAAATATCACCAACTCTTCAGCTGTGTCTGCCTTTGTTCTCAAGAATCTTGTCCAAGTGTATCTCGACTAATCATCAACAATCACCAAAATGTACTTCTTGCCATTTCTGCTTTGAACCTTTAAGGGTCCACACAAGTCCATATGGAGCAGCTCTACTGTTCTTGATAATGTTACTTGCTTTTTGGGCTTAAAGGATGATCTGATTTGCTTTCCTATAACACAAGCTTTACAGATATTATTTTTAGCAAACTTCAGCTTGGGCAGACCTCGGACCAGGTCCTTAGAAATCAATTTGTTCAATAAAGATGAGCTTACATGCCCTAGCCTACAATGCCAAAGATCAGCATTCTCATTCTTAGCACTAAGACATGTTAGGTCATCTCCATGAGACATTTCTAAGTGTGCCACATACATATTTTTACTTCTGTGTGCAGTGAGAATTACCTTGTTTGTAGTTAGACTCACCACAATGCATTTCTCAGAAGTAAATTTGACCTCATTTCCTTTGTCACAAATTTGTGACACACTAAACAAGTTGTACTTCAACCCATTCACATGATACACATTGTCACTTGAATCTTCAAGAGATCTTCCTACTTTGCCAACTCCCAAAATGTACCCCTTCTTACCATCACCAATACAGACACCTCCTCCTTGGAGTGTCTTGAGTGAGAAAAAGTTACTTACATCACAAGTCATATTTTTAGAGCATCCACCGTCCATATACAAACATTGACTGCTGCTCTTCTCACTCACCTGCACCAAGAATCACTTGTTTAGCTTGGGAACCTATTTCATCTTGAGTTCACAGTAGGCAGACAAAGGAGTGATTAGATTATATTTAGTCTAATATGGTAGATTTTGAAGCTTTCTAACAAAGGACAGAGGAGTAGGGACAAATTTTTTCTTTGAAAGTGTGTGAGTTGATACATGCTTTGATGGACCAGGTCTCTCCTTTGGTACATTTTGCCTTTCAGCATAATTAGAGAGCCTTTCCTAGGAGTTTCTCTAGCTAGAACATTCAGCCTTCAAATGTCCATTCTTACCACAGTGAAGACATAACAAATTGTCAGATACAAACACATACATACTATGAAGATTATAAAGAGGAGTCATGTTCAGACTTCCTAGTCCTTTCTTATTGAAATTACTCCGACTTGTTGCATTTGACTGTAACTTTGAGGATTTTGTCCAATTAAGGGATTTTTCAAGTTCTTCCTTAAGTTTAACAATATCTTGTTCCAATTTGTTACTCTTTTCAAGCGACACACCAAGTTTTTTCTTAGAGTTTTTCAATTTCTCTTGAATTTCAGCTTGCAAACCATTAGACATTCCATTCAATTTTTCAGCTTCTTCAGTAATGTAGTTCAATTGGTTCGTAAGTTCAGAGTTATTTGACTCTAGAGACACCATTCTTGACATTTTCTCTTCAAGTTTAACTTTGTTTTCAGTCAAACTTTCAAGTTCAGCATTCATGGTATCTCTTTCAGTTGTTAACTCTATCACAGAATCAATCATGACTTTGGCCAAAGTTCTCAATTGTGTAAGAGAATATTTATCCAAGTCATTTTTCATATCTGGAAGAGTTATCTGATTATGCTCTTCTTCATCTGCTGTGTGAGCCATGAGAGCAAACATTTCATTGAAGACAGTTTCCTCCTCATGTACAACAACCATGGACACATCTTTTGGCTCATCAGGGTCTTCTGAATCACTTGAGGAATCACCCCATGCAGCAAGAGACTTTCTGACAACCAAATCTACAGCAGATTTTCGATCACTCTTGCCGAGTACCAGGTCCCTTCTATTCTCTTTGTCACTTCTTGGTTTTTAATGTTCCTTGCTTTCATTCTTGAGCAAAGGACACTCTCTGATGAAGTGCCCAACTTTTCCACACTTGTATCAAGTATCACATTGAGCAGCATTTCGAGTACCATTTGTTCCTCTTTTATAAACTTTTTTTTCCTCACAAATTTTTGAAATCTGTTGATGAGATATGCCATATCAGCATCAGTGGAATCTTCATCTGATTTGTTCTTCAGCATCAATGACTTGTCCTTCTTGGCTTCCTTCTTCGATAAATCATAATTTTTATTTATCTCGTGTGTCTTTAGATTACCAATCAAAGCATCAATAGTCAACACCTTCAGATCCTTGGCTTCTGTAATAGCATCAACCTTGCTCTCCCAAGACTTTGGAAGAATTCGAAGAACTTTTTTGACTTGTTTGGTCATGCTTATAGGTTCACCCAGACTTCACAGCTCATTTTTAATGGAAGACAACTTGGTGAACATGTCATGTATTGTTTCTCCTTCCTTCATTTTGAAGTTCTCATATCGTGAGGTAAGCATATCAATCTTAGATTGTTTGACTTGTTCAGTTCCTTCATGTGCAGTCTTCAAGCAGTCCAAAACTTCCTTAGCAGACTCACAGGCTGACACTCTGTTGTACTCATAAGGTCCTATCCCACAGACAAGAAGAGTTTTAGCTTTGAAACCTTTTTCAATCTTTTTCCTGTCAGCTTCGTCATATTTCTGGGTAGACTTTGGGAAAAGAATAGTTTTCTCTCCATCCTTTTCTTCCATCGTAGGAACAAATGGTCCATCCAGTACAATATCCCATAACTCGCTGTCTTTAGCCATGAAGTAATAGTGCATTCTAACGTTCCACAAACTGTAGAAATGTCCATTTAAATGAGGAGGTCTGTTTGACGACTGACGTTCTTCGAGGTTAAGTGGAGCTGCCATTCTAGAACAAATATCACTTCCTTGGTGTTAACCAAATAGGTAGTGCCTTCTCTAATACCACTTGATAGAATATATGCCTTCACTTAAGGTTATCACTTCCTGGTCCATTACATGTTAAGTGAAGGCATACATTCTATCATGTGGTATCAGAGCAGGCACTACCTATTTGGTTAACACCAGGGAAGTGATTTTGTTCTAAGAATGGCAGCTCCACTTAACCTCGAAGAAGGTCAGTCATCACACAGACCTCCTCATTTCAATAGATATTTCTACAGTTGGTGGAAAGTTAGAATGCACGACTATCTCATGGCTGAAGATAGCGAGTTTTGGGATATTATACTAGATGGACCCTTTGTTCCAATGATGGAAGTAAAGGATGGAGAAAAGACCATTACAGTTCCAAAGCCCAGGCAGAAATATGATGATGCTGACAGGAAAAAGATTGAAAAGGGTTTCAAAGCTAAAACTCTTCTGGTCTGTGGGATAGGACCTGATGAGTACAACAGAGTGTCAGCCTGTGAGTCTGCTAAAGAAATTTGGGATTGCTTGTTGACTGCACATGAAGGAACTGAACAAGTCAAAGAATCCATGATTGACATGCTCACCTCACGATATGAGAACTTCAAAATGAAGGAAGGAGAAACTATACATGACATGTTCACCAAGTTTTCTTCTATTACAAATAGGCTGCGAAGTTTGGGTGAACCTATAAGCATGACCAAACAAGTCAGGAAAGGTACTTCGAATTCTTCCAAAGTCTTGGGAGAGCAAAGTTGATGCCATTACTGAAGCTAAAGACTTGAAGGTGCTGACCATGGATGCCTTGATTAGCAATCTTAAAACACATGAGATGAATCGAAACTATGATTTGTCAAAAAACAAAATCAAGAAGGACAAATCATTGATGTTGAAGTATAAATCAGATGAAGATTCAAGTGATGATGATGATATGGCATATCTCATCAGTAGATTTCAAAAGATTGTGAGAAAAAACAAAATGTATAAAAGAGGAACAAATGGGACTCGAAATGCTGCTCAAGGAAATACTTGCTACAAGCGTGGAAAATCTGGACACTTCATCAAAGAGTGTCCTTTGCTCAAGGCTGAAAACAAGGAACATCAAAAACACAGGGGTGACAAAGAAAACAGAAGGGACCTGGTACATGGAAACAGAGATCGTAAAGCTGCTGCTGATATGGTTGTCAAAAGGGCTCTTGATGCATGGGGGGATTCTTCAAGTGATTCAGAAGATCCTGATGAGCCAAAATATGTGTCTATGGTTGCTGTGCATAAGGAGGAAATTGTCTTCAATGAAATATTTGCTCTCATGGCACAAACAGAAAATGAAGAAGAGGACAATCAGGTAACTCTTCTTGACATGAAAATTGACTTGGATAAATATTGTCTTAAGAAATTAAGAACCTTGGCAAAAGTCATGCTAGATTCTGTGATAGATTTAACATCTGAAAGAGATGCCATGAATGCTGAACTTGAAATTTTAACTGAAAACAAAGTTCAATTTGAAGAGACAATGGCAAGAATGGTGTCTCTAGAGTTAAATAATTCTGAACTTAAGCATCAGTTGTGTCAGTTTACTGAACAAGCTGAAAAGCTGAATGGAAAGCCAAACAATTTGCAAGCTGAAATTCAAGAAAAATTAAAAAACTTCGAGACAAATCTCAGATTGTCACTTGAAAAGAATAACAAATTAGAACAGCGTGTTGTGAAACTTAACGAAGAACTTGAAAAATCTCTTAAGTGGACCAAATCCTCAAAACTACTGTCAAATGTGACAAATCAGAGTAATTTCAGTAAGAATAGACTAGGAAGTCTGAACATAAGTCCTCCTTATAATCCTCCTAGTAAGTATGTGTTTGTGTCTGACAATCTGTTGTGTCTGCATTGTGGTAAGAATGGACATTTGATGAATGAGTGTGTTAGCTGGAAAACCTTATGTGAAAGATACTCTAATTATGCTGAAACACAGAATGTACCAAATGAGAAACCTGGTCCTAAAGAACCTATCTCAACTCACAGATTTTCAAAGAAAAAATCTGTTCCTGCTCCTAGGTCCTTTGTTAGAAAGATTCAAAGTCTACCATATTGGGCCAAGTACAATCTGATCACTCCTTTGTCTGCCTACTGGGAACTCAAGCTGAAATGGGTTCCCAAGCTTAACAAGTGGTTTTTGGTGCAGGTGAGTGAGAGGGGCAGCAGTCAATGTTGGTATATGGATAGTGGCTGCTCTAAACATATGACTGATGATGTAACGAACTTCCTCTTACTCAAGACCCTCAAAGGTGGAGGTGTCTCATTTGGTGATGGCAAGAAGGGGTATATTTTGGGAGTTGGCAAAGTAGGAAGATCTCTTGAAGATTCAATTGACAATGTTTACCATGTGGATGGGTTGAAGTACAGCTTGCTAAGTGTGTCACAAATCTGTGACAAAGGAAATGAGGTCAAATTTACTTCTGAAAAATGCACTGTGGTGAGTTTAACTACAAACAAGGTAATTCTCACTGCACACAGAAGTAAAATTATGTATGTGGCAAACTTGGAAATCTCTCATGGAGATGACTTAACATGTCTTTGTGCTCAAAATGAAAATGCTGATCTCTGGCATCGTAGGCTGGGACATGTGAGTTCATCTTTATTGAATAAGTTGATTTCAAAGGACCTGGTCCGAGGGTTGCCCAAAATGAAGTTTTCTGAAAATAAAATATGTGAAGCTTGTGTTAAAGGAAAGCAAATCAGATCATCATTCAAGCCCAAGAATCAGGTTACATCATCAAGAACCTTAGAGCTGCTTCACATGGACCTTTGTGGAGCCTTGAAGGTTCAAAGCAGAAATGGAAAGAAGTACATCTTCGTGATTGTTGATGACTATTCAAGATACACCTGGACGATATTTTTGAGATCAAAGGCAGAGACAGCTGATGAACTGGTGGTGTTCTTCAAAATGATTCAAACAAAATTGAATCAAGTTGTTTGCAGCATTAGATCTGATCATGGGACAGAGTTTGAAAACTCAACATTGGATAGATTCTATATGGAAAATGGTACAAGCCACAACTTCTCTGCTCCAAGAACTCCTCAACAAAATGGAGTGGTGGAGAGAAAGAACAGAACCTTGGTGAACATTGGAGTGTGTGCCAGGTTTCAAGCATGTCCTCGTGATTCAACTCTAAAGGCTGCAAAACGCATTCTCAGATACCTGAAGAAAACAGGGGACCTGGTTCTCTTTTATCCTGCAGGTGATACTTTTGATCTGGTTGGTTTTGCAGATGCTGATTTTGCAGGTTATCAAGTTGACAGGAAGAGCACCTATGGAATGGCTCATTTCCTTTGATCATCACTTGTCTCTTGGGGCACTAGGAAGCAGAACTCTGTGGCTCTCTCAACTGCTGAAGCTGAATATGTAGCTGCTGCAGCTTGTTGTTCTCAATTGCTGTGGATTAGGCAATACTTAGAAGATTTTGGGATCCACATCAAAGCAATTCCTCTAATGTGTGACAACACTAGTGCTGTGAGTATGGGAAAAAACACAGTTCATCATAAGAGAACAAAGCACATTGATGTTAGACATCATTTTTTGAGAGATCATGTTGAGAAGGGAAATATTGTGCTCACATACTGTCCGATGGAGGAACAGATTGCAGACATCTTCACCAAGGCTCTCAGCAAGGATCAATTTGAGAGAAATCGACTAAAGTTGGGGATGTTGATCTCCAAGTGATGTTTTTAGCCTCCAACAGTAGAACTCCCTTAATGGTTAGAATTGTTGTGCAGGTATCCTTTGTGTGAATTTTAAATATTTGTACAAGATTACTTTTTGTACCTTTCGTAGGTATACTCTCAATAGGGACCTGCTCAGCAAAAGAAGAGTCTAGAACAATTAAGGAATGAAGTTAAACTCTATCATGGTACCTGGTACCTGTCCAGGTTAGAATTTTTACATTAAATTTAAACTAAAAAATTTGACCATTGAAAATGCCACGTGTCAGTCATCGGTTACTCTGACCGATCAGTCCAATCGTTTCTCTCTCAAATGACGCATCTAATCAAGGACCTGGCACCTTTTCACGTCTTTTAAAAAGGGGTCTTTTCTTCTTGAAACTCTCATCCGTCTCTTAACTTTATCTATCTCATTTATCACAAAGGCCTCTCACATTCAAAGGCAAATCTGTCTTCATCTTCTTTTTGTTCTTCAACGACCCCTTCCAGTATCACAAATATGTCTTCTTCTTCATCTTCTTCTAAGCAAATGCTGGACGTACTTAGTGAAATTGCACCCCTTGCATTCTATTCTCCACCCCTGCTCAAGCCAGCACTCCTCCCCCACCCAGTCCTCCACAAAATACTCCAGATAAACCTTTCTTCTCCATCGATCTAAACACTTCTACAGTACCTGGTACATGTGAAGACATGTTGCCTGACAACATGTTTGAGGGAGATCTACCAAAACACAGGGCTTCAGAGTCAAATATCCTAGCAGCGAGTGAGGAACTCGTGATTGAGAGCCTGGCAATGATGAGAGAAGAGGCCAGAACAGAACACACTGATGCCCTGGAAATAGAAGAGGTAAGGCCTTCTCAACCCATTTTTGATAAAACCCCAGATTTAGGGCGGTACTCTTCTTCCTCGTCATCTGAATCTGCAAGTGAGGAAGAACCATTAAAATGGAAGGTGGAGAGTAGAAAGGGGAAGGAAAAGGTTGTGGAGGAGGCTCCTAAGAGAAGACCTAATACAAGGTCTGCTGCACAAAAATTGATGGTGGATGCCTTGAAGGCAAGTGCACGATCTGCTGCTGCAGTCAGAAGTGCACGAACTTTCAAGGTATCAAATTTTAAGATACCTAAAGAAAAATCGGTTTAGTTGTCTGGAGAAGAGGTTGAAAAGAAAAATAACAAGAAGAAGTCAGAAAAGAAAAGGGAAAGGGTTACAAAGAAGGTTGAAAAGTCACAGTCAAAAGGGAAGAAATCTGAAAGGAAGAGGAAGCGGACACAGGAACCTGGTCCTCAAGCTAGGAATGTTGAGAATGTCAACTTGCAGGAAGTAGTTGACAGTCTGAGGAACCAAGCAGTTCTCGCTGGATGAGTGTTTGATATGGGGATTATTACTCTTCTGGGCATGGACTCTCTGCATGACATGGTGGAGATCCAGTCTTGGCTGCACCTGTTCAGCAAGAAATCCCCCATCCTCCATTAGGAAGAGGTTCATGAATTCTATTACAATATTCAATTTCTGGAAGATGGGAGTCTCCTCACATGCGTGAACAATGTTGCCATTTCTTTGAATGAGGACGTGTTGGGAAAAATCCTCAGAGTGCCTACAGAGGGGACCCGGTCCGTGCAGGGAAAAACTTGCTCTTCAGAATTTGCATCTCTGATTTCAAAGACTCCCATAACCAAGGTTGCTGGGATCTATAAGAAAATTATGAAGAGTGAGTATCATCTGGTCTTCGAGTTCGTCAACAAAGTGGTTCTCCCTCGCACTGAAAAGACAACACTTGCTACTGCTGCTGACTTGTACGTCATGGAGATGCTGTGCAGCTTTGTGGCTCTGAGCCTTCCTGGTCTTATGATTGAACATATTCACAAAACAGTTATCGAGAGGAAAGGAGTACATGGAATGGGTTATGGATACTTTCTCACTAAAGTATTCAAGCACTTTCAGATTCCTCTTGGTATTGGAAAGGTGGGGAAAGTTAAACAAACAATCTCTGAGCACACCTTGTTTGAATGTGAGTGTATTGAAGGCAGAAGCTTACAAAAAAGCAAGATGGCTCAACTTCTTGAGGACCTGGATCAGCTTAAACACGAGACTGAAGAACTCACTGTGCGGTTGAGTAGTAAAGAGGCTAAAATTGTTGTACTCAAAGCAGAGCTGCTTACTGCCCAGAGTTAGGGACCTGGTTCATCAGTTGTACAAGCCCTGGAGAAAGAGAACAATAAGTTGAAGGCGAAGATAACTGCCCTGCAAGAAAAGGCCATCAAGGATAATGATGCTGCCAATGCACGACTCACTCTTGTTATCCAGTCCCTGTCCAAAACACCCCCCTCTTCCTAAACTGTCAATCAATCCTTCCCTGTTTCTTTTTTTTTGTGTGCCTAATCATCGTGTTAATGGATTTTTAGTTTGTATTTAATGTATTTATGTTATAATGGCATGTTGGTTACTTTATTCCTTTGTCGTTCTTCCTATGTTCTTTTGTGAATGATTTTCCTCTACTGTTTGATTGCAGATTCGCTCTGATCTTATTCAGTATTTGTGTTGACTCAATGGTTTACTACATATCTTTTTTATGATGCCAAAAGGGGGAAGTAAACTGTAAGTAACTAAATAAGGGGGAACATACTTTAAGGGGGAATATACAGTAAGGGGGAATACACAGCCAGGGGGAACGATTTTGGTGAAGATTTCAGATCATATCATTGTTTGTCATCATCAAAAAGGGGGAAAATGTTATTTGTAGTTTTGATGATTTGACAAACTTAGGGACCTCATAAAGGTACCGGGTTTTCTACATGAGTATTGCAGGTGTATTGTTCGAAGTATTACAAATGAAACAAAACTCAGGGACCTAGTAGAGGTATCAGGCTCTCATGATGACTAGCTAGTCAACTGCCAGCTGGATATGGTGCAGAAAGTAGGTGCACACTTCCCGATGGCGTCAGAAAGTGTGACCCTTCCAGCCAATGGCAAAGAAGTTTAGGAAAGTGACTTGCCCATATAAAAGGCACTTTCCTAAACACTTTTCTCTAGTTATTGCAACTTGATAAACACTTTTCAAGAACTCTTGCAAAGGCTAATACAAAGCAAAGGTAGAATCATTCCTAGGACAACAGCAACATCTAGAGCCTTTCGTCTAGTTGTTTAGGAATTTATTCTCTTGTTCTTAAATTGTAAACCACTCCTAAATCTATAAAGGAATTGGTGTGTTGTGTTAAAAGTCTAGGTTGTCCAGGTGGGATAGCTTAGTGGGTAGATTGTTTTTCTACTTTGGCTTGTTGAGCAATAGAGGTCTATTGCTTAACGGTAAGATTGATAACTCTTTCTTACGTTTGGTGTAATCGTTTTTCGCTTTTGATTTTGAAGATTAGTGAAAACAATTGAAAATCCTGTGAGACAGGTCGTGGTTTTACTCCCTTAAGCAAGGAGGTTTCCACAGAATATCATTGTGTTGATTTTACTGCATTTAACTTTCTGGTAATTTTCTGTAGTAAAGTAAGGGACCTGCTCCATTACTTGTTAAGTTCTATCAACACCTTTATATAAAAGGGATACACCTTAATGCATATTAACAGGTGTATCGAGTCAATCAATTGCAATCAAAATAGTAGCAACCAGAGATCACAAACACAAATGAACTTCTCTGAGGAATCTGAAATCATAGTTAATACCTAAATATTGATTAGTTTGTCAAGTGTATTTTCTGTATTTTTGTTAGTTAATGCGTAAATACTGATTAATAAACATAATAGAAAAAAATAATAGGGTTAAATTAGAAAGGAAGATGTATAGAGCAGCAAGAGTAATAAAACATGATACAAACAGAGGAGTGGAGATGAATGACCTACAGAGCTGTAAACTTTGTTTTTCCTGGGCGTATTTGCTGTTGGAAGTCGCTGCTTCACATTGGTGTTGCTGGACATCGCTGCTGCTGAAAGTCGCTGCTACGAATGAATATATTGCGTTGGATGTGAATCTCTACGTTATTTAGGATGTAGAATGCTTGTGCGTATGGGAGATTGTTTTAAATTTTTTTTCCTTATTTGCAGCTTATAAAGGGTTATGTTCATAGTACTCTTTTCTTTATTCTCTAGCAATTTGTTTCATTTTTTTACAGAATTTAGAGAATTGGGGGAAAAAATTATTTAGAGAAAGGTGCAGCTTTAAATTATAGGAAAAAAGGTTTTTTATTTTTCGCGGCTATTGTACGGAATTGCTACTAAAAGTCTACTTTTTCTTGGCCATTATACATTAGCCACAGGGGCGGACCCACATGGTGTCCGCCGTGTGCTCGAGCACCCATTAACTTTGTTACGAAATATATATATCTATGTAGAAATCGATAAGTATTTGTATAAAATTGACATAGAGGACCCAATGAATAAATCGTATAGATGGTCCAATGGTTCTAGGATGGGTACTTAAGACTCTTTTAATGTTGTTGTAATAAGGTTCGAATCTCATTGTTAAGACATATTTTTTTATAGTTTAACTTCAAAGCACCCTCAACCTTAAAATCCTAAATCTGCCACTAATTAGCCACTAATATATTGCCTCACATGAATACATCAGCGGCCGTTTTCTTATTCGCTAAAGTTCATTATTTTAATAGTGAATGAACGAGTAAAATGAAACATTTATTTTCATTCGTCCACCTTTACTTGTCCATTATATTAAAAATAGTAACTGAAATTTACTTATTCTGTTTTGAAAATCAAGAGATATTTTATCATTTTATAACTATTTTATCATTATTAATAAATAGTATCTATTCCCCAATGTTTAAATAGCTTATAAAATTATTCTTTTATTAATTATTGTTAATGGAGTATTTAACAAAAAATCTATAAATAAAGATGAATGGAGAGAGTAGTAATTTGTAACCTATATTTCGAGGTAAAACAAAAAAACGTGGGCACATCAATTCAGATTCAAACAAAAAGAAAAAGTAGCATTCAGTTCCAAGTTCCATTGTAACTGAACAGATTTTGACTAATTGATGGCAAAAGAAAGGGTACAACATGATTTCTCACATTGTTTGTTTCAACCCCCAAAAAGAAAAGAAGAACTTCGCAAAGTTTTCTTCCAGAGTGACAAAGTTTTCTAATAGATTTCACAAAGTTTTGTGAAGAATTTAGTGTACCAAGATCAATTGGAAAGTGAAGAGGCAAGACATGTTGGAAAAAAGGTAATGTTTATTTTATTATTTTAGAAATTTGGTAGATAGTAACAAAAATGAGACTTTACGTGCTTGTTATTTCATTTTTCTAATTTGATAAGAAATTTTTGCTTCTGTGAATTGGGACATCCATAATTTTGATGAATAAGCTTTGCTTCTTGCAAAATTTTCTTTATCCCAAGCAAAGTATATCAAGATGATGTGCTTTTAAAAAAATCAATGTCTTTAAATATAAAGGTTATGTTTTTTTTGCACATACCTTTTAATTCAATCAAATTCACCCATATAATATTTGTCGACTTCGAATAATGTTTTCTAATTGCAGTTGAATAATTTTGAAGCTTAACTTAGATGTGTGAGGTATAAAGGTTAGCTAAATATTAATTTGTGATAATTGATATCTTACAAGTATGCTACAGTTTTTATACTCTTTTTGATGTTATTCATTACCAATCTGTGTCAATGTACAAGTGATTCCTTGCAGATAACGCAAAATATTATAGAAACCCTTGATGGTAATACAATTTTGTTTAGGTTGTTTATTTATCAAACAAATGAATCTTGAGTTTCACCAAAAAAAATTATATCTCAATTTTGTTTACCTAGCTGAGCTTCTCCCACACTCCATCCTTTCTCTTCTCAACCTCACAACGAGGCTACTACTCCTCCACAATGGAGATTTCTAAATGAAGTCTAGTACACAAAACAAAGACATAATGGTTACAATTTTTTTAGAATCCAATGTCCAAATAGTAATTGTCCGACAAGTGAAGACATTAGACTTGTTGCGAAATGAGGTAATTTTCACTTTGTTGTTTCAGAATATTAATAGTGACAAAAATGAGTTGGATATTCATTGTTTTATGTTTTAATTTCATGAAAAAGATTTGCTTCAGTGATACCCGTACCTCTGTTAGTGTGTAAATTTCCTAACCTAACAAAATTTCCTAACCTAACACATGATGACATTCTCAGGTTAAATTTTACATATCTACAGTCATGGAGTTCCACATATTCCTTGGCACTAGTTAAAACTTTTCACTACTAAGAATCTTATACTAGCTAGTGGGTTCTTATAGTGACTGATAGGCGCAATTGCTTAGAGATTTTCCTTTCTTACAAAGTTTTCTTATGCACCAATATATGAAGTATATCAATATGAGGTTTTATAAAGAAATTGAGTAGAAGCTCTAGTTGTACTTTTTCATATTGAGTTTCTGTTAGGTGTGCAAAAATGTTACTCTTTTGGGATGTGTTTCTACTACTAACTGTTAATGTAAAGAGGTATAAATGGTTCCTTAAACGGCAAAAAAAAGATCTTTTATCGTGCCTTCTAATGAATTCTCTACTCGAGGACCTAGATTCACATACAATGTTACTATAAATTGAGGTGTCTTATGTTTTGTTATAAGATCTGCTCTATCCTCATAAATGTATAGTTCATTATATTCAAAATATGTTGCATAAGATAAATTTGAATGGAGAAAATGGTTTGAGAGGATTCATATAACCAGATCCTCACTCTTTTGAAATTAAAATGTAATAGTTGTACTTGTAGAATTGTACTTTAACTGACTGTCTGTATCTATTTTCATATGTATCGTCGTGTAGAAGACATAGGAAACATGGAATGACAACCTCAGATGCATTGATTTTACTCTTAGTTTTTTCTTTAATAGTTCTTAAGGAAGTTGAGCTACATTATTGAGATTTAAACTTTCTAGTTTCATAAAAATCTAATGTGTTTCTGCAATTGAGCTAGACCTATTCTCTCGACAACTCAATGGTTCATGTGTGTGGAACTTTCCCACCCTGAATTAAAGTAATGTTGTTTCTTCACTAATCATGAATAGATTGTTGTTTTGGCTTAAAATCTATATCTTAGAATGAAGGACCAAACACAGTGAATTCGACCAATTTAACTACGCAATCATGTGATGAATTCATTAATGGTGAGAGAACGAGTGTTGATCCTGCAGAAGTTGTGTCTATGAGAAAGAGGAGTAGTGAAGAACGATATGTTAACATTTTGGAAAACTAGTTTTGCCATTTAAATTGTTGTTTGGCCTTCCAATTTTATAGTAAATTAGAATCTCTATCATGGCTCTACTTACGGTAGGTAGTGTCTCCCACTATGAACTTTTTTAATAGGATTGTAACATAAATAATTCTTGTTCTTCCTTATTTCCACATTATTTTTCCTCAACAAATTTAAATTCCTTTTTTCACGAGATATCCTAATGTTTGTCCGTTATTTACAAGAAAACATCTCATGTATATTGTCATTTTTTAATATTCTATTGCTAACATGATATTGTGACACTTTCACAATATCTACATTAGTTAAGATTAAGTTTCTAGGAATATTTATCCAATAAGATATTTATATGGTGGTAAAATATTAACCCTAATTTCCACGGTGTTGACGTGTAAGTGTTGTTGATATTTTTTTTCTTACATATATACCTTTATTAGAACATACATGCTCTACCTAATTGTATTAACCTTTTATACTTCTATGGTCAATATACAGATAACTTTAATAGTCAATTAAAAATTTGTTTAAATTTGTATTGGATTACTTAGTATTGCGTGCCCAACATCATGGTTTGGGCTGTGGAGGAGCTATTATAGTCCTAAATCATATTATAGTTTCCCTTGATTTTCTTACCTTATTAGAAGTTTATTTTTCTCTTGTAGGAAAATCAATGTATTACCTTAAATGCTTTAATTTTTTGATAAGAATATATAATTTCCTCAATATTTAGGTTATTCCTTTATTGGAGGAAAATTTTGGAACTCTATAAATTGAAATTTACTCTTCTCACATAAAATATGAAAGCATCCACAATGTAGTCCTGTTGAGACTTTTATTAATGGAGAGAATTTTTTCCAAACATAGAGGTTATCTTCTTCTTATAATATTTTAAACACAATAGATATGTTGAGTCTGTAGCTTTCTTTCTTTTATGGTGCTAAGCTTATATTTTTTTCACATTGTCCCTTTCATCGTCTCTTAACTAGAATGGAAAGTTTTGTTGTGCCTAGGCAGTTACTGAATTTAGCCACATGGATGTCTAACCATGAGATGTGAAATTTATTTCGTTCATATAATAGTTTTTAGCTTGAGCGAAATTTATCTTATTCATAGGGACCTTCTTTGTTATTCAGTTTATTCCTTCTTATAGAAAAAAGTAGAGTACTTAATAATATTCGATTTGTATGTTTCTATTTACTTTGGTGGCTACCTCTCAAAAGTATCTTTCTTCTTGTTGGAAAATTAGTGTAATCTCAAAAGATGGTTAATGAGCCGTTGTAGAAACACCTATATATACACTACTTTGGTTAAAACAAAATAGCAAATTTATCTATCCCGATTTTATTTCTTCCATCTAGGTATATTATTTCTGCTTCTAGTTAATCCCTTAAAAAGTTTGTTGCATCTTGGGGATATGTCTTATTATATCTTTGAGGATAGTTTCTTAACATGCCTCAGTGTAATGGTGTATTTTTCTGTCAAATTATTGATCCTCAATATTTACCTCTATCATAAAACTGCTTTTTTGGCCAAGGCCTTCTTGAGTCCCCTGAGTCTAAAAGGAGCTATTACATATCTAAATCAGACTACTCAAGGAAGACCGGATGCATAAAAAGATTCTAACCAGAGGTACTTCGAAATCTGCTTATCCCTCTTATTTGTAACTCATCACTACACTAGTGGCTTAATTATTTTCATGTCAATTAACTCTTACATTGTGATATATTCTAGTTTTCTCGTGCTGTCCATGTCCAATTTGAAATCTAGCAATGTTTATATGCTCGTTCTATTTTAATATGAAACATATTGATTTTAATCGTCTTTCACTATTTCTGATTTGCTAATCCAAATAAAGGGGATAACAACATTTACATAATCTTCTTATCTGTACCTCATTTTTACCACAGATGATCTACATTTGTTACAAAACATAGAAATTTAGCTTCAGAAAATATAAAAGTTATTCTGTTTGAAAATGATCATATGCCTCAAAATATATGAACATTGCATACTAAATAGAATTTACATCTTTATAAAATTCTTAATAATTATGCATAATCACTTTATATATCCAAACTCGATATTGTATTAATGAACTATAATGTACAACTTCTGAGCATAAGGTTACTTGTGTTGCCATTGTTGATCATATAATGTTTCTATGTCTTTAGACTGTTATATGTATAGTTTCAAGTGTGTCAAACATTTATTAATGCATCTATTTACAAAGTTTATAGAGAGTTGGCAAACAACCCGAAAAGGAAAAATTAAATAACTTCAATTTTATAGCAAACTACAAATGTCTTTTATTAAAGAAAAAAAATTAATACTTTCTTAAATTACATTGTACTTAAAGTTTGTATCAAAATTTGATTGTTTAAATGATATAATACATGAAATTTGATTACCTTTGAGAAAATAATTTAAATAAACTGTCAAAGTCTACGAATGATCAACATTTATTGACTTAGGTAGTGGATTTGATTGTTCAAATACATACTGGTTTTACTCTTTTAGAACTATTTGAATCAATTTTGACATTGTCCAAAATACACCTGTGCATAGAAAAATAATTTTGTTGAATTCCACACCGATCAATAGGAGATAAATAGGCACAACTTAGATAATATCGATTTGTTTTTTTATTTTGTCCAGTCCATTATTGTTTGTTATTACTCTAAAAATGGACTTATATTATGTCATAGTGAGTTTGATTCTATTTGAGCTACATTTTGACATTTAATAAAAAAAATTCTTGTTTGTTCTTGAGTTCACCAATAATCTCATGGTTTGATTAGCATATTGTCATTTCTTTATTATATTAGACATGTTAACTTAAATCATCAATTAGTTTTTGTTTATTTTTCTTTTATAATTTTTCCTACTTCTAATAAATTTTGGAAGTCTACTAACAATATTGACAAATGTTTGTTTGTTTTCTGTTCTCTATTTATTTTATTTCAATCTTCATCTCCCAATTATATTCATCTAAATATGGTGAATCATTGAAAGTGTTCGCATCTCACAGAAACAAACACAAAAGGATACGCAAGTGTATATTTGATTTCTCTTGGCATAGAAAATGTTTGTTCTCACTTTTTGCCTCCTTGATTTTGTGGTAAATTTGATTTTTTTTCTTATGTTAATTCTTAGATTTTGATTTGTTGGACACTTTTATCAACTCTTTAGTGTCCATGTTTCATTGTTGTGTATGGATATATACTCAAAGTAATTAAATCTGATTTTAGAAAACAAACCATGATTGGACAAAATGTTTTTTATTTGTATTCATTCGTTAAAGAATAATGAATATTACGAATTAAAAAAATGAAATCTTTTGTTCAATCATTGCTACACTTTGCTTAAATCAATTTTAATTCGACTGAGTAGCTATTCATGCAAAACTATGAAAATATAGACACTAACACTGATATATATCAATACCAAATAAAAAATGAAGATCGAACATGAAAAAATATATTTTTACCACAAAATCAACAAGACAAACAAGTGTGAATAAACATTTTCTGCCAAGAGGAACCAAATATACGTTTAAGTACCTGTTTGTTTTTGTTTGTGTGAGATATGAAGACTTGCAATTATATATTGTATTTAGACTAATACAATTGAGATAAACTAAATAAATAAAAGAAAATGAAGAATAGAAAAAACTAAGCTTTTATTGATCTTATTACTAGTCGTCCAAAATTTATTATAACTGGAAAGAGAAAGGGAAAAGGAAACCTAAAATGAACTGGAGATCACAGTTACATATTTAATAATATAGTGACAATATAATAACTGAACAATCAATATATAGGTGAACATCAGGACAAAAAAGAAAAAAAATCATTGAATGACAAAATGAGATTTGGATGGAATCAAAGTCCCCATCACATAATTTAAGTCATTCATCGTAAAAAAATTAATTCAATTGTGAATTGACTAAAATAATAAAACACATCCGTTATTCTCTTAGTTGCATTAGTATGTTTCCTCTTGACAGTTGAGCTATTTACATAGTACTTAAATTTAATGAAGAAGCAAAATAGTGTCACCCCTACTAGTTAAAACGGCTTGTCTTGTCCTATATGATATTCTGAAAAAAATATGAATTAAAAGTAAAAAACAAATGAGTCAGTGTCTCGTATTTTATATGTATTGTCTTGGACATTGAGCCTTTCCATTTTAAACCACATATGTTACAAGTTTTATATATATATATATATATATATATATATATATATATATATATATATATATATATATGATCTCATAGAAATCTTGTAGCAACTATTCGATCATATGCTAGGCAAGACAACTCATATACAAATAGAGTGACGAATGTCAAAGAAGAAAAGTTTTCTCTTAAAAAATTAAAACATAAAATAATGCACATCCATGTCATATCTATTACTATCAAAATTTTGAAACAATATAGTAAAAATCACTTTTTTCCCAACATGTCTTATGTTGTGCCTAACGAATGATTTTGGGTTTTTGATGAAAGATGTTCATGAAACAATCAAACAAATTTTTTGGCGGGTTGGGGTTTGGTTCTGATGATTACCTCAGAAGGGATCTACAACTTGTTACAGTTGGGTAAATGTATGAACAGGTCCAATCTATGTTGCCTAGAGTACTAAATTTTTTGTTTGTTCTGCTTCATGAGCGGAAAAATAGTGGCACATACGGTTAGTATAATGTACTTGTTCTATTGATTAGTAGCTTACTAAATGTTGAAATAAGGCATACTTAACAAGGTTAGTTACTATGAAGAGATCAAGTTCATTATATTAACCGTATATTCCCCAATACTTTCAATCACGAAGCAAAACAAACATAAATTTTGGTGCCCCAGGAAGCTTCGATAGGGCTTCAACCATTTTCTCAACTCTAACAAGTGGTGGATCTCTTCTGAGGTGATCATCAGAATCAAATCCCCAATGCCCCAAAAAATATTTAGCTTCCATGAACATATTTCAGCAGAAACCCAAATGATTTCATCAGGCACAACATAAGACATGTTTGAAAAAAAATAGTTTTACTTTGTGATTTCAAAATTTTAATTATAACAAATACGAGATGGATGTTCATTGTTTCATAATTTTGTTTTGATGAGCAAACCAAGCTAACCTTCAAAATCAAGTCATGGTAGTACAAGAGAGTTCTTGATCAAGAATAATTGTCACTCTCGGATAAAAATAAGTGAGATAGAGTAACTTACTGCAAGCATACGTGATATTGTGTTCAATATCTGAATCTATGCAATATTCCAAGCTTATTCGAAGGAATCTTATTAGAGAACTGTGAATAAGGTTTTGAGATATTTGAAGAAGACATGATCCGGTTAAATTCTATCCATCAGAAGACTCATTTGATTTGGTAGGATATGTTTATGCAGACTATGATGGGTATCAATCAAGTTGAAAGAAAGAGCACCTCAGGAATGACTCATTTTTTGGGCTCATCTCTTATCTCCTAATTAACTAAGAAAGTAAAATTTTGTTATCCTTCCAATAGTTGAGGAAAAGTATGTAACAATAGCAGCTTGTTGTGCACAACTCCTATGGGCATGAACTTAGAGTCTTTGGAGTGGTTATTCACACTATTACTCCTTTGTGGGAAATACAAGTCTCTTAATTTGACTAGGAATCTTGTCTGCATAAAAGAACAAAGAATATTTAAGCGAGGAAACATTTTCTGAGGGATAATATTAAAAAGGGAAACATTAGTATGTAATTTTGCAAGAGTGAAGATCAAATTAAACATATTCTCATGAAAGCTCTGAGTAGGAACCTGTCTAGAGAAACAAGTTTAAAGTTGAAACTTGTTTGAGTTGGTAATCAACATGTACATGACTATAATATAGAAAGCATGTATCCTCATTTTCTCTATATTCATGTTTTAGTAAATTTACTTTCATACCTTTTGTAGGTATACACACAAGGTGAGTGAACTGATAGAAAAAGGAGGTAGGGGAAGATCTGTGCAGTTACATCGAACGTTAGCATTCTTAACAAAACACTTACTTAAGAGAACCATTGCAATTTCCATATGGCAGTCATCCACGTATCTGACCATCGTCCAATCATTGAATACCAAACGATACTTCCTTTCAGGAGATCTTACACCATTTCAGTTATTTTTATATTCTCCATTGCCTTCAATCTCTCCCGAAATTCAAATTTGCTTCCAAAATCAGATCGAATCATCTCTGTTTGTTAATAAGATAGACAATCTCTCTTAATAACCCCCTACTTCGACCATTCCTCCTACCAAACAAGAAGGTGTACCTTCAGCTGAAGATCTGTCAACCCCTAGTAGAAGAATCTTTAACCCCCAACCACTGAGGATCTAGTCTCACCTAGTGGTGAACCCTCTTCAAAAATCATATCCATTGTTTGTTCTCCTATCATAAACCTAAATAGATCTCAAAAATCTTCTCTTGAGGTATCTATTAACTCAAAGGTTCAGTCTGTGAAAAAAACCTCTAACCTTATGTGCATCGAACCTTATTTTGTTCTCCCATCCCATCTAAACAAAACTTCAATGGAGATCTTCCAAAAGGAGAAGTCATAGGGTTGAATATTTTTGCTACAAGTGATGTGTGGATTATTGAAAGTCTGACTGAGATGAGGGATAATATAAGTGTTAACTTGAGATATTTTGCATAATGACAAACTCAAATCTTATCGCAGGAAATCAAGGAGCAAGATTTGGAGACTGATAAGAAGCATCAACCAATGAAATAGTTTGATTAAATTAATCTAAATAATTGACCAATTAGATATCAATCTCACTAGATACTACATTGGTTCGTATAAGCAAAAAAACAAGAAGCAAAATCAGACGACCAAAATAGGCAAGCAGATCAAGGAATATCACATTTGTGATCTCAAGCAACAAGTCAAGTCACACACCAGTACATTGAAGAGTAACTACAAAACTCTATTTCAAGGAAGAATGGACAATGTTGTAATTCAATCAAGGAAGAGTTATTCTCAATCAAGGAAACATTACAAATCCTTGATTGATGGAAATTCCCTTGGGTTCTCCTATTAGAGCTAAAATCTACGCAACACCAAGTATATAAATTAAGCCCCTTCTAAAATGAAAATGCACAACTTCACTTGAATTTATATCGCAATCTTCTTTCGTCTTTCATAAAGCATTGGACACATTTTAGTGAACAATCGAAAAAGAAAAGAGAAGGAAATATATTGAATGTATGTTATACAAGTAAAGGTCATATAAAGATCGAAACTCTGATTTGCATATTTAACAGGTTCTCAATTAACATCTCTGTACAACCCAAGTTCTCTTAGTGTTCCGCACTAGAATAAAAACATTATGTGTCTATCTACTTTCTGCTCTTTATTTATCACTAACTTTAGTATCTAAAATACAGGGAAAGTTGACTTATCCAACAGATCAGTCGACTAGGAATTTTAATTCTTCCCTCCCCTCTTAACTTTCTATAGGAACTCCATTTTGTTGAGAGGAAAACCAAATTTGTGTTCCTTCTGAACTCTCTTGGTTTGGGTTTTACCCAGATTTTGTCAGACCTAGGCACTCGTTTAGCTGTTGCTTCTGCTGATACAGATAAGGGTGAAAATAAGGATGATCAACCTTTATGGTGGAATTTTGAAAGGAAACAAGTTCAGTTTTCAAAAGGAAAGGAAGAAGTAGTTGAGGATCAAAGTGTGACCAAGTCTTTCTAATACAAGGGGAACCACTCTGAGTGATCGATGAAGTCTAGAAAAACATGAACTAAACCGGAGAAAAAGGAAACATTCTATTATTGATAAGGGCTAGTTTCCTGATGTGAATCCGGTTTAAAATTTTTAAATATAAGGAAAAAGGTGAGACAGTGTATGCAGATGTTGTTGCAGTTGAGAAGAGAAGAGGGGAGCCACTAAACAAAAAGCCTACCAAAAACCAAAGACAATAAAGCCTGAAGCACAAAAACATGTGAAGAGGAAGAGGAAGGATTTCTCTCTAGATCTTTTGGATGAGTCATATTCTAAGTCTAACAAGGAAAAGGAAGGATGAGAAGGAATTGACAATGATGAAAACATCGAGAACCTGAGAACTCCAAAGAACAAAAGTTCTCAATGAAAGTGTGTCTAATCTTTAAATAAAGACAAAGCGATGGATCAGAAGCCTGGTTGTTGTTGTAATGATACAAAGCTGGAACCATTTTTTACAGTACATGTGCCTATACTGCATGAATCATAAATGAGGGAATTCTACTACAAGAATGTATTTACTGAAGATGGGAGACTAAATACTCAAGTAGGCAACATGTGTTCTGTAACAACCCTAAAAAAATGAATAAGATAAATGCTTAAGGTGTCAATAATGATTGCGATTAGACCCAGGGTTCACACGGATTGATACGTGTAGAACCAGACCTCGGAACCCTTACTACGGCCAAGCCAACTATCTTGGGGAGTTATATGATTTTGGTAAGGTTGGAACCAACCATGTAGGGCTCTCGAAAAAAAAGATTTCATCGAAAGAGTCTTTACCAGACTTTAAAGAGGAAATTTTAATGTTTGAGGGTCCAGGGGTAAAATGGTCTTTTTCAGACCAAGGGTAATATAGTAATTACCCTAAGGAAATAATTATTTAATTAGTTAATTTAATTAAAGAACCAATTAGGCTCGGGTTAATCCGAAATGGTCAATTTTACAAGGGTCACTCCACCCGAGTTCGAGCCCCAATGGAAGCAACATATTGGTGATTTAATTATGTTTTATAGTCTGATTTTTAAAGGAATAATGGTCATATTACTAAGATAATTAAATTAGGTTTTTATTTAATGTAATAAGGAGTCCTAGTTTGACTGATTCCCAAACTAAAACTCTTAATATTAAACTACTCTCTCACGATCTGTCTCTCACGTGCCATAATCTCTGTAACTTTGGTTTTTGCCAAAACAACTAATATAACAGAAATAATATTAAGATTTCTTCACACTTGAAGAAATCACATGAAATTTTAAGAAAAACAAAGTAACCAAAAATGTTAAGGCAAAGAGAAGTTGTCCGTCGAGTGGTGTGGACGTTGAGGAAGCTTGGACTGATTTTGGAGAGGGTTTTTGGGTAGAAACTTCAACATTTGAAAAATCAAATAACGTATGGGTTCCTTAACTCTTGGTCCCTTTCCCAAGAGACCTCTTAAGGTTCAGTCATTAAGTCCAAAAACTAAGATAATTTTCCCCGTGGCGTGTTCCTGTCACTAGCTCCCACTGATTCGTATGTTGGGTATGTTTGCTGGTAGATTTAGGTGTGTGTGATATTTTTTGTGTTGAATGTGAATATATTTATTTACGTGAAATCATGAAAATAACAATCAATGTGTGTTCAAAGTTATGTGCTAGTGTGTGCCAGTGCGTGGCTTTGGCAAGGGTCTCGGCTTGATGCTCAAAATTAGATAAAGTTGTAGATGTTGTTCTATTTACAAAAATCCACGAAAAATAGTGATGATCATTTAAGGAAATGTAGATGATTTAGTTACAATATTTTATCCAAATAAACTAATGAAAGATGCGCCTAAAGATGTGATAAAATGGTATATGAATATGCCCTTGGAACTGACATGAAAAGATTGATGAAAGGAAGCTAAAAATAATGAATAAATTTCCGGGTTGGTGTACCTTCAAAAAGAAAGTTGGAAATCGTGAAATTTACATTTTAAAGAGGTGAGACCACAAGGATTCGAACATCTAGCCTCACCCTTTGGCTACTGGAATTCGCGAAAAAAGCAAAATAATAGGGGGCTGGGGGAATCGAAACTGGGTCTGCCGGTTTAGGAAGAAGAGAACGAGAATTAAAATAAATAAATGGGAGGCGTGTGAATCGAACCCACGACCTCCAGGCAGCGAGTGAAGAAGAGAAATTAAAGAAAAGAGAGAATCGAACCCACGGCCTCAAGGCTGGAAATGATAATGCAAAATTAATTAATGAAATAAAGTGAAGCATTGGGGGTTCGATCCCACAACCTCACTACCACACGTCTAACTTAGTGAATTTTTCATTAAAAAATAAAGATAGGAGGCTGTGGGGGTTCGAACACACAACCTCACAGCCCCGAGCGAAATTAACATTTAAATAAGTAGGTTGTGGGGGTTTGAACCCACAACCTCCCAATTCCCAGCGAAAATTAAGAATAAATAAAAGAGGTTGTGGGCGTTTGATCCCACAACCTCTTGGTTTAGGTAAAATTGGGCAACAAGATGATAATGAAAAATAAAAAAGGCTTGTGGGAGTTCGAACCCACAAACTTCATCCAACCTAAGATGAAAACCAAGTAGAAAACTAAAGATACAGTGTTAATGATGGGGTTCAATCTAGAGTCCCAATATCACGGAGATTAAAATTAAAATCAATGAAAAATGTAAATGTTATCCAAGTGATTCGAACTTGGGTTTCTTTGCCCAAACATCCGTATTGATACAGAAGTGAAACGTGAACAAAATATCCAAGAATAACTCCACCTACTTAGATCGAAATCAAGATCTTGTCATATATACAAGATACCTAAGTCTTGTACTACATAATCTTAGGAATGTATGAATCACTTAACGAACTACGAATGAAGCCCCATGGCTTGTGTGTATAGACTCATAAGTCTAGCATAAGTTCAAAAGTAAGTGAACCTAAGATGTATGTAATGAAATGATGAACCCTAGAAGGGTTAAGAATGAGTGTAAGATACACGAAATGGCCAAGTGCATTCGCATAAGATGAGATGAACAATTAAATGAGGAAATGAACAATGAAATGATGAATCCCTAGAAGGGTTAAGTAAGGGTGTGAAATACACTAAATGACCAAGCGCATTGTCACATGATAAAATGAACATTAATGTAATAAGAGGTGAGTAACTATTAAAAGAAAAAATGCTAATGATAATGAATGTATTGACAACATGATATCATGCTAATGTAAATAATGAGAGCAATCTCAAATGAGCCTAAGTAAATGTAACCAAAACGTACTCACCTATGAGAGTGTAAGATAATGAAGAGACCAGTCTCTTTGAACACTCTAATGAAAATATTGAGCTTAACACACTTAATACTAATGATGAGATGATAAATCATCTAATGAGCTATGATGTCCTCATACTAGAAGCCAGCTTCCATGACGTATGAGATGAATATAATGGAACTTTATACTGAGCACCGATAGACTAGCTGTGAGCGATGATGCCTTCCTTCGGGAAGGGTGAAGGTTCACGTAACTCTCATGAGATAAGATTGTCTGACTTGCCAGGTATGGTTCTTCTTATATATCCTAGTTGTCGAACCTATACAATCAATATAGGGATCTGGCAGGGTTAGATTCCCATGTACGCTAGAATGTTATGGGTCACTTGGGCCGGTGATTCCACCTCTTTTAGGTGTGGGGTAGAAATTGGATTTGATGATGCTCACATGATCTGTGTCGGTTAAAGTTAAATTCCCAATGAATGAATGAGGCCAGCCTCAAATGTTGTACATAATGAAATGAATGATACCAAAGGTGTTAGGTTAGGATAATCAAAAGGCGAGTTAGATTCAAGTAATGACATTAGTTCATTCTTGGTCATTGCACAACGAACCTAATGAAAGTTTTAAACTACATACTAGGTATAGCTTGTATTTACACTGGCCAATGAATGAAATGAAATGTCGTACGTATGAATGAACGAAGTAGACTCTGTGTTTTCTAATGAGGACTTCCTAGTTGAGGTCCCATGTGTTGAGCCCTCATTTCTAGGATGTTTGATGTTAAGTCCATGATCCCAATGTCTCATGGCATATGAATGAATGATATTAAAGAAGTTATGTGCTACATGTAAAATGTATTGTATGCTATTTGATCTTGCTATGTGTAAATGTTATGGGTTGTGTGCAAATGTGAAAAGTATGATGATATATGTTTAATTCTCATGGCATAACTTTCCTATTCCAAATCTTGAAAGCTCACTGACTTTCCTAGTTCAATTTTGGAAAACTCATTGACTTTCCTAATCCAAATTTGTAAACTTTCCTAATCTCAATTTTCCAAGTCCACTGACTTGACTTCCCAAAATCATGTTTTTAGGAAATAGCTATTCTTTCACGTGCATGTCCTTGGTGTGTGCTTGCATATACCCATAATTAGTACAAGTCTATACTAACCCTATTCAAACTTTACTCTTTTAGGTGCAGACACAGGTTGGATGATAGAGCTACATGATCATCGTTGTAGTCATCCAGACGTTCAACATTCATCCAATTTTGGTGGGTCCTCATGCTTTCGAGTATGTTGTTGTTTTATATTCTAGCTTAGTGTTAGAGTTGAACTAGTGGAGCATGTTCCACTAGCATTTCTTTTTTGTTTTTATTCAGACTATGTATTTGGGCCATTTTGGCAATTATACACTTAATAAAAATTAAACTATTTCTTTCAGTTGCTTACTCTTAATGTTAGATGGTTAATGGTAAAAATTACGTATTAATGATAATGTTTTTATAAGTATTTTAGGAAACAAAAAGTTTTAAATTTTCTACCAAAATTAACCTATCTAAAGAAAGAATGACATAAGTAGGCTTCTTTGTAACCTTTGAGAGGTCAACGACGCCACTCTCGTCTAGGGTCTAGATTCCAGTCGTAACAAAGTTTGTATCAAAACACTAGGTTATATTCTGTGGAATACAATTTCACATCAACCACATTGAGTAGTTTCTATGTGATGGTAGTGAAGTGCACCACTATCCTGGATTAGAGACTGCATGGTGCGTAGGAAAATTTCCTTTCTTCTGATCTTATCGTGATTTTCCTAGTCTCTAAGTTCTTGGTGTTATGAGCATGTATGGCATCAATCCTTGTTGTTTTTCAGAGAATGAACACTAGGAGAGCTAAGGGTAAGAGGAGAGGAGGAGCAGCTGCTGGGGGTAATTAGAATCCACCTCAGGCTCCAGCTGAAGGAGTGGCCATGCCACTTAACCTAGTTGGGTTGACTAATGCTGAGGTGAGTGCATCTATGGCTTAGATGGCACATGCCATTACGATTTAGGCTCAGGCTATGATTTCCCAGGTCAACCGGCAGGATGTTCAAAGAGAAAATCCACCGGTTCGTAGCATGGGTGACATGCCGCGAGGTTTCACGGGGATAAACCCTCATATATTCATAGGGTCTAAGACATCAAGGATCCTCAGGGGTTTGTGGACGATGTACATAAGGTTGTGGTGGCTATGGGGGCCACATATACTAAGAAGGCTGAATTGGCTTCTTATCATCTCAAGGATGTTGAATAGACTTGGTGCAAGATGTGGGAAGATAGACGAGTTTTGGGTGGAGTGCCACACTTTGAAGTTGTTCAAGACAATATTTATGGAGAGATTCTTCCCAAGAGAGATGAGGAAAGCCAAGGTTGAGGAGTTTATCAACCTTAAACAAGGCTCTATGAGAGTTAGGAAGTATTCCTTGAAGTTTGTTAAGCTATCAAAGTATGTTTTTTTTCCTTAGTATTTAATAGCATGAATGAGGAGAGTACTGAACCTTGTTTAAATTATCCAGGTATGGTACCTCCCTGGTTTCAAACAGCAGGGATTAGATGAGCAGGTTCCTCATGGGAATCAATGGAGACCTGGAGGAGGAGTGTCAATCTGTGATGCTTCATGATAATATGAATCTTTCCATGTTAATGTTGCATGTCCTGCAGGTAGAGGACAGCCGCAAGACGAAAGGTGTTCGTGATGTTAGGAGGCCTAGGCCTCAAGATCGGACAGGACCCAGCCATGGAGGCCACAGAAAAAATTTTGGCATCCGTGAGCATCCCAAGTTCAATAGGGGCAATAGAGTTCTGGGAACTCTAACTCTTAGAGGAGTACAACACCTAGAGGAGGCAGAGTTGAGCCCAAGAAGGGAAATGAAGGTGAGATGCAGTGTCCTAAGAAGAAATGTGCTAAGTGTGGCCGAGCTCATAGAGGAGAGAGTGTGAAGACAGGGCAGTAATGCCTGCTTTGGTTGCAGTAATAGTGGGCACATGATTAGAGACTGCCCATAGAACACAGTTCAGGCTGGAGGTAATGCTCAACGTATGCCAAATGCACAGGGTGCAACAGCAGCCGAGCCTCCTAAGAGGAACAGGTTCTATGTTGTAAAGGGCAGGGAGGAGCAGGAGAAGTCCTCTGATGTGGTCACAGGTATGCTACAAGTATTCTCAACTTCTGTTTATGCTTTACTTTATCCAGGGTCTACGCTTTCCTTTGTAACTCCTTTGGTTAATATCACTTTTGAGATATTGCCTGAAGTTCAGCATGATCCTATAGTGGTTAGTACACCTTTAGAAGAAAATATAAGAACTAATAGATTATACAAGGACTGCCCAATAGTTGTAAGTGGTATGACTATGTGTGCAAAATTTGTTGAGATACCCATGCATGATTTTGATGTTATTCTTGGCATGGAGTGACTTCACAGTTGTTATGCTTTCTTGGACTGTCTTAGTAGTTTGGTGAGATTTTGCTTCTCTAATGAAGAAGAGTTAGTCTGGGAGGGGTACAATTTGAGTCATCCTAATCTCTTGATTTCAAATCTTATGGCCAATGAAATGATGTCCAAGGGGTTACTATGTCATCTTGTGAGTTTTAATGATTTAGATCATGGCATTCCTTCCATAGACTTAGTGTCTGTAGTTAATTAGTTTGTAGATGTGTTTCCTGAAGATTTTCCTGAAGTTCCTCCCCTTCGAGATATTGACTTTGGTATCAATTAGAACCTGATACTAAATCAATCTCAATTCCTCCTTATTGAATGGCTCCAGCAGAACTCACAGAGTAGAAGCTCCAGTTGAAAGATCTCACTGATAAGGGTTTTATTCACTTGAGCATATCCCCTTGTGGCGCTCCAATGTTGTTTGTAAAGAAGAAAGATGAGACCCTTAGAATGTTTATAGATTATCGGCAACTCAACAAAGTCACTATAAAGAACAAGTATCCACTTCCCAGAATAGATGACTTGTTTGACCAACTCTAAGGGTCTAGTTTCTTTTCAAAAATTGATCTTTTTTCAGGGAACCATCATTTAAGGATTAGGGATCGAGATATCACAAAGACAACCTTTCGTACCCGCTATGGGCACTATGAGTTTCTAGTCATGTCATTTGGTCTCATGAATGCACCTGCTGCATTTATGGTTCTCATGAACAGGGTCTTCCGTGAATACCTTGACGCTTTCGTCAAAGTATTAATTGATGATATTCTCATCTACTATAAGACCAAGGAAGAGCATAAACAACATTTGAGACTAATCTTGCAGGTATTTAGACGACATCATATGTATGCCAAATTCTACAAGTGTGAATTCTGGCTGAGATCTGTGACCTTCTTGGGTCATGTTGTGTCAGATCAAGGTGGATAGAGGGATCCTAGGAAGACTGAAGTTGTAAAGAACTGTCCAAAGCCCCCTACACCCAATAACATTCGTATCTTTCTGGGATTGGCTGGTTACTACCGCAGTCTTGTGGAGGGTTTTTCTTCCATTGATTCCCCACTAATAGCTTTGATGAAGAAGAAATCCAAGTTTGAATGTACTAGGACTTGTGATAAGAATTTCCTGGAGATTGAGCACACACTCACTTCAGCCCCAATTCTTACTATGCCTAAGTGTGGCGAGAATTACACTGTCTATTCTGATAGATCTAGGGTTGGTTTGGGTTATGTTCTTATGCAGGCTGGTAAGGTGATAGCTTATGCTTCCATACAACTCAAGGTTTATGAGAAGAATTATACCACTCATGACATGGAGTTGGCAGTTGTACTGTTTGCACTGAAGCTGTGGAGGCATTATCTATATGGAGTGCATTTGGATGTGTTCATAGATCATAAGAGTTTCTAGCACATGTTCACACAGAGAGAGTTGAATCTACGTCACCGAAGATGGTTGGACCTGTTGAAGGATTATTACATGAATGTGCACTACCATCAAGGTAAGGCTAATGTTGTGGCTGATGCTTTGATCAGGATGTGCATGGGGAGTACAACACATATTGAGGACGAGAAGAAGGAGTTGGCAAAAGAGGTACGTAGACTGGCCAGACTGGTGTGCAATTGGTTGACTCTACTAGTGGGGGTGTTTCAGTTCATCCTAGTTTTGAATCATCATTGGTAGTTGAAGTCAAAAAGGGTTAGCATCTTGATTCTGTGTTGATGGAGCTGAAGGACTTAGTGTTGTTAAAAATTGAATGAGTCTTTTGCTTTGGAAGGTGATGGCATACTTAGGTATCAGGACAGGCTGTGTGTGCCAGATATGGATGATTTGCAGACCAAGATTGTGGTAGAGGCCCATGGTTCCATATATTCCATACATCCATGTTCCACCAAGATGTATTATGATCTTAAGAAGATCTATTTATGGGATGACATTAAGATGCACATTGCAGAATATGTGGCTAAGTGTCCTAATTGTCAGCAGGTTAACGCAGAGCATCTTAATCATGGTAGTCTGACACAGATTATTGAGGTTCCGAATTAGAAGTGGGAAGACAGTAATATGGACTTTGTCGTTAGTCTTCCGTGGACTAGGAGGCAGCAGGACTCCATATGAGTTATTGTGGACAGCTTGACTAAGTCTGCTCACTTTATCCCTTTGAAATCTACCTACAGAGCCGAGGATTATGCGAGACTTTATATAATGAGATTGTGAGATGGCATGTGATTCCTTTGTCTATCATTTCAGATAGAGGAGCTCAGTTTACTTCACATTTCTTGAGATCTTTCCTGAAAATCTTGGGCACGCAGGTAAAGCTTAGTACCGCCTTTCATCCTTAGACTAATGGGTAGGTAGAACGCACCATTCAAACATTGGAGGACATATTGAGGGCATGTGTAATTGATTTCAGAGGTAGCTGAGATGACCATCTTCCTTTGATAGAGTTCTTGTATAATAATAACTATCACTCCAGTATTGGGATGGCACCGTTTGAGGCAACGTACAGTAGGAGTTGTAGATCTCCAGTTGGGTGGTTAGAGGTTGGAGAGTCATCCATTTTGGGTCCAGAAATCATTCATGAGGCCTTAGAGAAGGTTGGAGTGATTAGGGACAGGTTGGCTACTGCTTACAACTGGCAGAAGTCATATGTAGTCAACAGGAAACGGCCTTTAGAATTTGATATTGGTGACCAGGTTTACTTAAAGATATTACCTATGAAAGAGGTGATGAGATTTAGTAGAAAAGGAAAGCTGAGTCCGAGGTATGTTGGGTCATATGAGATCCTACAGTGTGTGGGTGAGGTGACCTATGAGATAGAATTGCCTGCGGAGCTAGCTTCTGTCCATCCAGTCTTTCATGTATCTATATTGAAGAAGTTCCTAGGTGATCCAACATCGATTTTACCTGTGGAAGGTTTGGGGGTTGATGAAGACTTGTCTTATGAGGAGGTACCTGTTGAAATCTTCGACAGACAGGTCAAGCGGCCGAGGAACAAGGAGATTGCCACTGTGAAGGTATTATGGAGAAATCATCTTGTTAAGGGTGCTACGATGGAGGCTGAGGCCACATGAGATCCCGCTACCCTCATCTTTTCAGCTCTTAAGGTTAGACTTCCTACTCTTAAGTCTATGTTTTCTTATCTCTCCGTATTTTATTGTTATTGCTTGACTTTGCATAGTGATTATGTTATGATCTGATTGGTATTACAATGTGTAGTGGTAGTTTTATTCAAGGACGAATGTTCCTAAGGGGGGGGGGATAATGTAACAACCGTAAAAATGAATAAGATTAATGCTTAAGGTGTCAAGAATGCTTACGATTAGACCCAGGGTTCCCATAGATTGATACGCGTAGAACCATACCTCACAACCCTTACTACAGCTAAGCCAACTAACTTGGGGAGTTAGTTGAGCTTTTAAAGGTTGGAACAAACCATGTAGGGTTCTCGAAAATGCAGGTTTAATCGAAAGAGTCTTTACCAGAACTAAAAGAGAGAATTTTATGTTTTGAGGGTCCAAGTGTAAAATGGTCTTTTCCAGGCCAAAGGTGATATCCTAATTACCCTAAGAAATTAATTATTTAATTAGTTAATATAATTAAAGAACCAATTAGGCTCGGGTTGACCCGAAATGGTCATTTTGCAAGGGTCAATCCACCCGAGTTCGAGCCCAAATGGAGGCAACATATTGGAGATTTAATTATGTTTTATAATCTGATTTTTAAGGGCATAATGGTCCTTTCACTAAGCTAATAAAATTAGGGTTTTATTTAAATTATTGAGGATTCCTAGTTTGACTAATTCTCAAACGAAAACTCCTAATATTAGACTACTCTCTCACGATCTCTCTCTCACGTTTCATCAGCTCTCTCACGTTGGTTTAAGTCATAACAACTAAAAGAACACAAATAATAGTAAGAGTTCTTCACACTTGAATAACTCACATGAAATTTTAAGAAAAACAAAGTAACCAAAAACGATAAGGCAAAGAGAAGTTGTCCGTCAAGTCTTGTGGACATTGAGGAAGCTTGGACTGATTTTGGAGAGGGTTTTGGGTAGAAACTTCAATGTTTGAACAATAAAATAAGGTATGGGTTACTTCCCTATTGGTCCCTACCGCAAGAGACCCGTTAAGTTCAGTCATTCAGTCCGAAAACAAGGATTGTTTTCCCCGTTGCATGTCCCTGTCACTAGCTCCCAATGATTCATATGTTGGGTATGTTTGCGTAGATTTAGGTATCTGTGATGTTTTTGTGTTGAATGTGAATATGTTTATGTACGTGAGATAATGAATGACAATGTGTGTTCTAAGTTATGTGCAAGTGTGTGCAAGTATGTGACTTTGGCCAGGGTCTTGGCTTGATGCTCAAAATTTGATAAAGTTGTAGTTGCTGTTTTATGTGCATAAATCCATGAAAAATAGTGATGTTCATTTAATTAAATATGTCTAATTTATTTACAATCTTTTAGCCAAATAAACTCATGAAAGATGCGCCTAAAGATGTGATAATATGGCATATGAATACGCACTAAAAAACTAACATGAAGGTTGATGAAATGAAACTAAAAAAATGAATAAATTTTCGGCTTGGTGTACCTTAATTTTTTTCAAAAAGAAGGTTGGAAATCTGAAAAATTAATAAATGGGAGGCGTGTGAATCGAACCCACAACCTCCAGGAAGCGAGTGAAGAAGAGAAATTAAATAAAAGAGAATGGGAGGCGTGGGAATCGAACCCACGACATCAAGGCTGGAAAGGAGAAGGCGAAATTAATTAAAGAAATAAAGTGAAGTTTTGGGGGGTCGATCCCACAACCTCACTGCCACACGTCTAACTTCATGAATTTTAAATTAAAAATAAAGATAGGATGTTGTGGGGATTCGAACCCACAACCTCACAGCCCCTAGCGAAAATAAAATTTAAATAAGGAGATTGCGGGGTTCAAACCCATAACCTCCCAATTCCCAGCGAAAATTAAGAATAAATAAAAGAGGCTGTAGGGGTTTGTTCCCACAACCTCTTGGTTTAGGTGAGATTGATAAACAATATGATAATGAAAAATAAAAAGAGGTTGTGGGGGTTCGAACCCACAACCCTTCGATCAACCTAAGAGAAAAACCAAGTAGAAAACTAAAGATACAATGTTTATGATGGGGTTCAATCTAGAGTGCCAATATCATGGAGATTAAAAATAAAATCAATGAAACATATAAAAGTTATTCAAGTGATTCGAACTTGGGTTTACTTGACCAAACTTTCGTATTTATACATAAGTCATACGTGAACAAAATATCCAAGAATAATGCCACCTACTTAGATCGAAATCAAGTTCTTGGCATATATACAAGTTATATAAGTCTTGTACTACATAATCTTAGGAATGTATGAATCATTTAACGAACTATGAATGAAGCCCCATGGCTTGTGTGTATAGACTCATAACTCTAGCGTACGTTCAAAAGTAAGTGAACCTAAGATGTATGTAATAAAATGATGAAACCTAGAAGGTTTAAGTATGAGTGTAAGCTACACTAAATGGCCAAGTGAATTGGCATAAGATGAGATGCACAATGAATTGAGGAAAAGAACAATGAAATGATCAAACCCTATAAGGGTTAAGTAAGGGTGTGAAACAAACTGAATGGCCAAGTGCATTTTCATATGATGAAATGAACATTCACACAATAAGAGGTGAGTAACTATTGAAAGCAAAGGTGCTAATTATAATGAATGTAGTGACAACATGATATGAGGCTAATGTAAATGATGAGAACAATTTCAAATGAGACAAAGTAAATGTTACAAAAATGTACTCACCTATGAGAGTGTAAGATAATGAAGACATCAGTCTCCATGAACACCCTAATCAAAGTATTGAGCTTAACACACTCAATATTAATGATGAGATGAGAAATCATCTAATTAGCTATGATGTCCTCATACTAGAAGCCAGCTTCCATGACGTAAGGGATGAATGTAATCTAAATTTATACTGAGCACCGATAGGCTAGCTGTGAGCGGTGATGCCTTCTTTCGGAAAGGGCGAAGGTTCACGTAACTCTCATGAGATGAGACTATCCGGCTTGCCGGGTGTGGGTCTCCTTATATATCCTAGTCTTCGAACCTATACAACCAATACAGGGATCTTGCAGGGATAAATTCCCATGTACGCTAGCATGTCATGGGTAACTATGGCTGGTGATTCCACCTCTTTTCAGAGTAGGGGAGACATTGGATTTCATGATGCTCACTTGATCTATGTCGGTTAAAGTTAAAAGTACCAATGAATGAATAAGTCTAGCCTCAAATGATGCAGATAATAAAATGAATGATACCGAAGGTGTTAGTATAGGATAATCAAAAGGTGAGTTAGATTCAAGTAATGACATTAGTTCATTCTTGGTCATTGCACAACTAACCTAATGAAAGTTTTAAACTACATCCTAGATATAGCTGGTATTTACACTGGCCTATGAATGAAATGAAATGGTGTATGTATGAATGAACGAAGCAGACTCTGTCTTTGTTAATGAAGACTCCTTAGTTGAGGTCCCATCTATTGAGCCCTCATTTCTGGGATGTTTGATGTTAAGTCCATGATCCCAAGGTCTCATGGCATATGAATGAATGATATTAAAGAAGTTATGTGCTACATGTAAAATGTATTGTATGCTATATGATCTTGCTATGTGTAAATGTTATTGGTTGTGTGCAAATGTGAAAAGTATGATGATGTATGTTTAATTCTCATGGCATAATTTTCCTCTTCTAAATCTTGAAAGCTCATTTACTTTCCTAATCCAAATTTGTAAACTTTCCTAATCTCAATTTTGCAAGTCCAATGACTTAACTTCCCAAAATCATGTTGTTAGGAAATAGCTATTCTTTCTCATGCATGTCCTTGGTGTGTGATTGCATTTACCCATACTTAATACAAGTGTGTACTAACCTTATACAAACTATACTATTTTAAGTGTAGACACAGGTGGACAATAGAGCTACAGGATCATCGCTGCAGTTATCCAGACGTTCAACTTCATCCGATTTTGGTAGGTCCTCATGCTTTCGAGGATGTTTTGTTTTATATTCTAGCTTAGTTTTAGAGTTGAGCTAGAGGAGCATGTTCCACTAGCGTTTCTTTCCTGTTTTTATTTAGACTATGTATTGGTGCCATTTTGGCAATTATACACTTAATAAGAATTGAACTATTTCTTTCAGTTGATTATCTATTAACGTTAGATGGTTGATGTTGAGCAATTACGTATTAATGAGAATGTTTTTGTACGTATGTTATGAAACAAAAAGTTTCAATTTTTTCTCCAAAATTAACCTATGTAAAGTAAGAATGACGTAAGTAAGCTTGTGTACGACCTCAGAGAGGTCAACGACGTCGGTTTTGTCTGGGGTGTAGATTCCAGTCGTGACATGTTCCACTTGAATGAGGATACTTTGGGGAAAATTTTACAAGTGCCAAGGGAAGAAATCCAGACAGTTGTTGGAAATTCCCTATCAAAGGAATTTGTTTAGGAAATTAGCAAACATCTCAATCAAAGTTATGAAAATATTCCTTAAAAGTATCTCAAAAAATAAGTATTAACTGTTTTTTGAGTTTATCAATAAGGTGGTGTTTGGAAAGGTGTGAAAAGAGAATTCTTTCCTCTGATGGGTACTTATTGCTTATTGAGCCTTGAGCACAATTGAATTAATTAGACTCCCTGCCATTATGTTGGAGAATATGAACATGAATATGTTTATAAAAGATGGCAAAGATGGCATGCACTATGAGTATTTTCTAACAAAGGTGTTAAAACACTTTGAAATTCCCCTTGAACATGGAGATAGAGGCAATGTGAAGAAATTATATCTTTGAACACTCTTATTGAGTGTGGAAATTTTGAAGGGAAGGAAGGGAACATCAGTAAGGTGTCTGAACTATTGATTGAACATGACAACTCAATTATGAGTGAAATACATTGTAGTAACTCTGGCGAACAGGAATGTAGAGATTTCTTGCATGGATGTTAAGGTGCAATTAGCAAAAACTGAGGGATCAGGCGAAGAAGAATTAGCTTCCTTAAACGTTCATAATGATTTCATGGCAACCAAAATGTATAGCTCAATGAGCTACTTCTCAGGAATATATGCTGAGGTAGATGCTCGCTTATCCCTACTCTTTCAAACCCCTTCTTACAAGCCTCTTCCTCCTAAGTTTGAATATATACCTTCATTTGAACTAAGTCGATATTATCCCTGATCTTTTTTGTAATGTTAATTGGAATGTTTTGTATGTTCCTCTTTAGTTATGAATGAAAATGAACTTGTTTCTACTAACTTGTCTCACGACTTAATTAATATTTTACTTATACTTAGTGTTATCCGAACCGCCAAGAGTTTTCTTCAATTGCATTTCTATTAACTTTATTCATTGTTTTAACTCTTTTTATGAAGTCAAAAGTGGGGAAATTGTTAAGGGTATGCGATCTGTTAGTAGTTTCTTGAAGAGGACCCGGTCACGCTGATATGGAGCACTAATGAAAAAAGGAAAAGGGTGAGTAAGTTTGTCAAATGTTATTTTGAGCTAACTCGGATGTTTGAGGAGTTAACAAACTTTCAGATCTTATAGGTAACCAATACCATGTGAGACTAAGAGTTCCTTTACTTGAAAAGTACAATTGTCTTAAAGTTGCAATAGTATCAGTGTTGTAGTTGGTGCACGTCTGTTTGCAGAACAATGTACTCTCAGCGAATGGCTTGCTTCAAGATTTTTTTGTTTATCTTATACAAGTCTCTTCTCCAAGGATACAACATAGATTTCTATGAGATCATCTATATATATATATATATATATATATATATATATATATCCTTTTTTGGCACGAATTTTATGAATTCTTCTAATTAGTGTTATTTGTAGGATATAGTCAAAGAACGCCAAATGACATTGGCCTTTCCACGTGGCGGCAATTGAAAGGCACAAGATCATGAGGTGGTTCGGCCGAAAAAGAAGAAAACCAAATTTCGTTTGGTTTTGGATTCCTAATTTGCTTTGGAATCAATTATTTTATTTAGGATTTATTACAATAATGATTTGAGACATCAATTTAGGGGAGACACTTTCGAAAAGAAAATCGTCAATATTTTTTACGGTTCTTTTCTTCTTTCTGTTTCCTTAGAGATTAGTAGTTAAATGCCTTTTTTCTAGGATTGTAGATATGAATGGGTTGTTTATTATTAAAGGCTTTTTGAATTAATTCTTGTTTGACATTATAAGTTACTTTTATATTCTTGTTTTAGTATTTCTTGACTGGTAATCTAGAAATAAATTTATTGTTTATTCTAAATATTGAGATAGGAGATTAGATAAACCAGGGAATATAGAATGATCGGTCCACCAATTAAATTGAGGTGATCAATGTTAAGGAGTGACGCCCAGACGAACACCTTGCTTGGTTACGATATAGGATAAAATATAAATGCTAGCCAGTTAGTCTATTTATCCCTGCTCAACGATGTAGTTAGATAGCTAACTGGACTAGGCGATGAGAGGTGTGTAACCCGAATCATACTTTCAACCCCATAAACCAGCAATTGAAGTTAATTCTAAGCAAAAAATATGATACATGAGATTCAATATATGTTGCAGTCCTGGGATTTTCCATTTTATTATTTAACTAGACAATTTATCGGCGCTTCTCGCGGGCATAAGAAATCATTCTAACCTTTTGAACAACTTTACAAATGATCAACTCTTATAAGAAAAAAAAAAGTAAATTTTCGTAGATTTTTAGAACATTCATATAAATTACATGATTTGACATTATCTCATGTCTAAAAAAATTTAAATATACAATTAATGATTAAAAATATCTTGATATCTTATTATTTTTATATTTTACATAATTTATCATATTATATGTTTGATGATATAATTATCTTGTAAAAGTTGAGTGATGTTTTTATGTAGTAATTAATAATAACTTCTTTTTTTTACATGAAAATATAGAATCTGATAATTTTATAGTTATCATAACTCCTTTTGTAAAAAGATTTATCTTAAAAAATTTTATTATCAATATTTACAAATAAGTTATGTCCGTTAAAAATTATACACCGCAACAACATAAATAATATTTTTAGAGGCAATCTACTTGTTTGAGCTTAAATGTTCTCCACTTTTCTTTATTATCACTTTGTTATTATAAGAAAAAATTATAGAAGGAGAAAAATATATTTTGAAAAACAATAAAATAATAATGTCGCCCTTATAGAAATGCATTCTTCATTAAACTGTGGAAGGCCCTTCCGGATTCTTCATCAATGCAACTTTACTACTTTTTAGGAATATTTATGTATGATTGTTTCATTATGAAAGTATACGTAAATTAAAACTTTGTATTGTAGACTCATGTTAAAGAAACATTTTCGAACATTAAAAAATTAAAAATGAGTCTTACCTAGATAATACGAACGCTCACAAATGACTTGGGAAATAAAGGACAAAAAATCTATGTTAATAGACATATCTTTTGTAGCTTAAAATATTACTTTTATTTAGAGTAGGTTTTGTTTCATATTCTTCAAATTAAGTTTGACTAAAATAGTCATATCTTACGTCAAAAATATTTAGAACAGATGAATGAGAAAGGAAAAACCATTTAATGGACGAAGATCTTTGTCATAATGATATTATATACATATCAAACAAAAAATAATCAATACAATTGTAAGGGACAACAAAAGAGCGAGAAAATACATACATTAAGGAGAGTAAACTATGAGATATCCAATAATGATAACAAATCATTATAACCAAAAATGTTATTTTATTTTGAAATAAGATACCTCAAAACATTGACTAACACTTCTGTCAACTTTCAAACATTAAAGTAATCATCATATCCACTAAAAAATTTTGTAAATATAGACAATAACATAAAATAAAAAAATATGGTCATGCATATCTATTAACTCTCATGGATTTTATAAATAATACAAAATCACATTATTGTTTGTGAAGGAATAACGTTGTTGATGAAGAAATTTGAGATTTTAAGGGTTGTTTTGAAGGTACCTTCAATAATTTCAGTAGGTAAAATATGCTTGAATAATCAATTAACATTTGTTTTTAAATTTTAGTAACAAAAACTTATAATAGTAACTTTACATAAACATAAACAACAATGTTTAAAGCATATATTCAAAAACAACAATTAATAATATAAGCATAAACTAATGATTGTAAAAAAACATACTATAATATGCAACAACAGAATGAAACAGGATGAAAGAAATTAATCCCATGGAATGCAAAATGTAGTCCTCTATTTTTATAGACAACAAATGATAATGTAAAAAATATGATTATAGTCTTATCCGAAAAGGTCACAACTCTTTGGAAGTTGCAACTCTTTGAAAAGTTCACAACATTTCATAAAAGTCACAACTCTTCACAAAGCCACAACTTTTAATAAAAATCACAATCTTTCATGAAAAAAGTTACAACTTTTCATAAAAGTCACAACCTTTCATAAAAATCATAACTTTTCATGAAAGAGGAATGCTAGTTTTGAAAATATAATAAGTTTAAAGAGAATTATGGATTACAATTTATTAGAAAGTCACAACCCTTTATTTGGAAAGGTATTTAATTTTAATATGATACAATTAACTTAGTTAATTAATAGTATAAATTGAGTTTTTTTAATTGGGTGTATTATAGTAATTGAACATTTAGGTTTGAAAGTTCATGCTTTTAACGTAGTATAAAATAGATTAGATCAGTACAATTTAGTAAAAATAGTTAATTGAAAAGTCCTTTGGGTTCAATAATTTGGTTTTTCAAGGGCCACTATATTACTTGCGGGACCACGCACACTTCCATGTGGAATTGGGAGCAAGTTATTTGGCGCCGCATTGGGGACTTAGAAACTAGCTATTCTTCTAGGTTATACTTTTTCTTTTTATTTATTTATGTATTTATTATTAGTGTTTTTCCAAAAAAAAAGTCTTTCTTTGAATAATTTCGTACTCTTATTGATGTGGATAATTGGGATAAATGTGGTCAGGTGATAAAAGTCCTTTATGTAATATATGTGGTCGTCAGTACATTAATTGGAATTGTTGTCCTAAAACTTATTCCCTTCCCCCGAACCACTAATATTATTATTCTGTTATTGGTTATTTTTGAAGGGACGATGAAGCAGAGAATGCAAAACAATAGGCGCTTGAATGTACAAACATGTTGGACAAGATTAATTAAAAATCACCAAAAAAATATTTGAATGCACAGAAGGGTACTAAGAAATCATGGAACAAGAACATAAGCTTGATGTTCTTAAATTAAAAATTACAATTCAAGCTGAATTAGAAGACATTGGGGCCTAACAACGAGAAAGTTGTGGAGAAAAAGATAGAGTGAGCTAATATTGGATACATGGACGAATTAAACTTCTAAATATTGAAGAGTCTATCCATGATGAAATAACATACTTGACAACCCACCTCATAGAAGAAAGATTTAAGCTCACACAAGAAATAGATCAATTTGGCTAAGATATTCATGACTTAGAGGCTCACTTGAACAAAAATATCTAGGCGTCTGAAGCTTAATTATAAATTGTTGTAGATTAGGACCAACTAGTGGAGCAAAAAGAGGGACTTCAACAATTAACTACACCTTATTTCTTAATATCGATGTTGACAAAGAGTACAAAAGTGAGAATGTTGTAAATAAGGCTACTTTAGACTTGAGGGAACTTGAATCTCATTGAAATAACTTTTTCTATAAAATTTGCACCAATCAATGAGTCTATTGATGAAGAACAAGGCTCCTACATTCCAAAGTTTTTTAGTCCACGTAGACAAAACAACATTCCTCACTTAAGGACCATGAAGTGCAAGATGCGACATAAATTACTTGTTTCTTTTATCTTTATGCCTCCCCGAGAGGAGTAGAAAAATAGATGCAAAGCTAGGGATAAAATTCATAAGTTCAAAGTGGAAAAAAAGTGATGAATGTACTTGTGTCGTACCGTGACATTAAGTTAGATTCTTATTGGGAGGCAACCCAATTTATAGTGTAACTTCTTATTTTTATTTTTATTTTTTATTATTAGTATTATTTTTTGTGTTGTTCTTATAGGTTTTGGAGAAGTCTGGATATCAAAAATTTGGAGCTAAGGAGCATGTTTGAGCTTAAGTGTAGGGTGCGTATGAGCCTTTATGAAAATTGAAAGATCATGCTACTAGCTAGGGCTAAAGGCCTCAAGGAGTTTTTTCTTACCCTCGATTTAAATTTTCTTTGATGCTTTAGCGACATAGCATATTTTAAGTGCGGGGGTGTAAGAATAAATTCCTAGTTTTTATTCTTTTGTTGATTATTTAATTTTTACGATGGGTTCCTTTAATTTTGTTTTCGATTCTTTTCCTGAGGATAGTCCTTTTTACACAGATTGTCATTTATTTTATTTTTTTAGGAATATTTTTTTTAAGAAAATAAAAGATCCTTTTAATTTGTGTGATACTTGTTATTTAGGTCAAATTTATTAGTAATACTTTCTTGTGAATGCGTGATTAAAAAAAATGCTAACTCTTTGACACCTAAGCTCATGGATGTGATTGTATGTAACTTATTCTATTTTGTAGTTTTTTATGATCCTATATATCTTATAAGTTGAATTGATCCATCTTGATTGATTTTTGTGCCAAGTGTGCTGAGATTTTGTGTATTCTATTTTTGCATCTTAATCTAGAACTTGCCCGGTATGATGTTGAAGCGAAATAAATAACGATTCTTTGGTTAGGAGATGATAATAGGCTTACTTTGATTTGTCTGGTAATTTTATTCTTTTCATATATTAGAACACTATTTAGCCTTTTTGAGCCTATAGCCTTTTGTTGGTAGCCATAGTTTGCCCTTGACTATTATGTTGAATCCCTAGTTTTTTCACCTTGCTTCCTTGAACATAATAGCATAGACTTATTCTAATTTTGAAGAAAATGGTATGGTTGAGTGAAATCTAATCAATGATAGCTACAAAATTCATAAAAATCCCTCGTTAAAAAAATGTGATGTGAAAAAAAAAACTAAAGAACTTATTTTGATGATGATTCTGGTCTTTCCACGGATATCGTGCACCATAATGAATGTAAAATATGTAAGTTAAGGGTGGCTTTGATGAAGTAAAACTTTAAAAAAATAATTAAAACATTCTTGAGATGATTAGAATTACTTGTGAAATAGTTGTTGAAGAGAGGGCTGAAAATAAAGAGAAGAAAATAATGGGTCATAAAGTCCAAAATTGCAATGTGCTTAAGGAAGTATTAGTCACTATTATATAGTTTTCCTACCCAGCACCTATCCTACATTACAACACATTAAAGCCCTATTTGATTATATTCGATCATGCTTAAATTATTGGAGATGTACATAGCAAACATATGGTTCTTTGTACATGCATGTGAATTTTGTTTGTGAGGGTGAAGTTGTTCTTGATGTGAAGTCCTTAATTTATATTCAACTTTTGAATTGTTTGTGTGAACTATTATTTTTTATATGAGGTCACTTGTTTCATGATAGATAGGTGATTTTATTAGCTTTCTTTGATGGGAGTAGGTGAGCAAGCTTGAATTTCATGAGTTTAAAGTCTTTCTTGAGGTTAGGAGGTTAGAGGTTTGCTGTTTATATGGATGTCTTGCATAATGATTGCTAATTGTACTTTATGTTTTGAAATTTTTATATGACCTAATTTTTTGTAATAACCAAAGCGATGACATTCCTATTTTGATTTATTTGTGATGAGCTTTAATGTTGCTCGAGGACGAGCAAAAGTTTAAGTGTGTGGTCATGATGTGAGGCCAAAAATACATATTTCTAATCATTATTTTCCTCATATTTATTATTTATATATGTCCTTTTTGAGCATGAATTTTATGAATTGTGCTAATTAGTGTATTTTAATTGTAGGAGTAAATTGATGTAAAGTTGAAGAAGTTTTAGAGCTAAAATGAATTAAATATGGACAACTGAAGATGGAAATCAAGAAGACAATTTAATGGATTAAATTGAATATTACATTCATATATATTATTTATGTGTAGATAGCCAAAAAACCCAATTGACATTGGTCTTGCCACATGGCAGTAACTGAAGGAACCAGAACCTGAGGTAGTTCAGCCGAAAAAAAGAGAATAAAATTTCGTTTGATTTTAGATTTCTAATTTTCTTTGGACTAAATGATTTTATTTAGGGTTTATTACATCTAAAATATTCCATACAAATATTTGTTTCAGACATCAATCTAGGGGAGACACTTTTAAAAAGAAAATCATCAACACTCTTTAGAGTTCTTCTCTGCTTGTTTTCTTAGAGATTAGTAGTTAAACACCCTTGTTCTTGAGATGAAGCTGCGAATGGATTGTTGATTATTAAAGGATTTTGAAATTAATTCTTGGTTGTCATTATAAGTTACTTTTATATTGATGTTTTAGTATTTCTTGACTGGCCATCTAGAGATAAATCTATTGCCTAGTCTTTAAATCAAGAGAAGAGAGATTAGATAGACTGGGGAATATAGAGGCTCGGTCCACCAATTAAATTGAGGTGATTAGTTTTCAAGAGTGACGCCCAAATGAACACCTTGCTTGGTTACGAAATATGATTAAATATAAATGCTAACTGGGTAGGCGACGAGAGGTGTGTATCCCGAATCAAACTATCTACCCTATAAACCAGTAATTTGACAACAAAATTTAACTCTTACCCTATAATATGATACATGATATCCAATACATGCCGCAACCTTGGGATTTTTCTTTGTAAGTAAATTTATTGTTTTAGTCTTGCATTCTTTTCTTTTGGCACTCTTCAATAAATAATTAGACTATTATAATTTAGTAAAAATAGTTAATTGACAAGTCCTTTGGGATCAATATTCTAGTTCTTTTAAGGGTCACTATATTACTTGTGCGACCACGTAAACTTGCGTGTGTAATTTTGAGCAACAATTATCTTTGTTCTTAGTGGTTATTAGGTTACATATTTATGTATTTATTCATGTAAGATCTATTTCTATGTTATAAAGGAATTAGATATGTATCAATCCTCATCATTTGGATTATAGCTAGAGTTACCTATGTCTGGACCATAGACCGGCTAGAGTTAGTTGGTCTAGTGAGACATAGAGTTACTTCTCGGAATTGAGTAGCAGAGCTATTACATTAAGAGGAAGGGATAGATTACTAAAGTTTGTAATATGAATGTTTTATCCTTTTGATTATAATGGATTTGTGTTTGAATCCCACGTGACATGTCATAGTTTTATCCTCTCATAAGCAATGGGGTTTCTACCTAAGCTTATGTGTTGTTTTTTACTTTAAGTTATTTATTTTCCACACTGATATTTAATCAAGGACATGGTCCATTAACTAATAGAGGACACATATTTTCTTTCAGGGCCTCAACAATCCCGATTGTGATGTATAGTGTGACAGACCTAGTCAAACTGAGGAGCTTGTTGTGGATTGATAAATTGACAGATTCATGATCTAGGAGATGTAGTTTCAGTCATGATAATTCAAACAACAACTTCTGATATTAACTTGGGCAAAGATATGTGCTATGGTGATGTTGATGATGATATGTTTGACATATGCTTTGATAAGGCAACCAAGGATGAGAATCTTTCACCTTGGCAATAAAGGAGGAGGAAATGTCAATCAAAAGGAGGACACATGGAGTGCGAGATAGTTGGGATAGTAAGGTGATGGAGGATTTTTTTCTAAGTCACTTATCAGTGTGATTAGAAGAACAAAATCATACAGTAGTGTCAACAACATCCAATATATTCATGAAGTAATGAACTATCAAGAGTTGTTGGATAGATTTGACGAAGAAGACGAGATAAAAGAAGTTTCAAGTTAGATGGGAAAGACATCTTTTGGGTTCATACATACATAAAATGAAGTGTGGGGTTTATAACTCAACTTTATTCTTAATTTTTTTTGGATTACTTAAGCATCCTCATTTATAACATCATCATGGAGTTTATTATAAACACTATAATGATGATGGAGTACCTAATTATTTCTATCTATTATATTCTTGATGCTTGTTAATTAGTAGAGGTTTGTTACCTCATAAATATTAATAAATAAGTCTAGATCCCGTTGCAAGTACTATTGAGGTCCACTTTTATTTAATAATTTAAAAAACTAGCCTAAGCACATCGCCTAATGGATTCTGTTAAAAAAAGACTGAAATTTTGGCCCATTTTATATTCATTTAAGTCGTGTATAACTGATCACACACACACATCGAAAATTAATATCTACTTAAAAGAGTTCAATTTTCAAATAAGAGATGATGGTACATTTTGTGGATTCCAAGGAACCAAACCCGGTAGTAGTAGCATTGATAGTATTGGGGCCTATGTGAAGGCCATCAAATCCTCCATCATCACACGAAGATGATGTACTCGAAAAAATGTTAAATAATCAAATATGAGATTCATGATCTTACATCTCCTAGATTTCATGGCACCAAACATGGTAATAGAAGTATTGAGAGTATTGGAATCTCTGTTGAGGCCATCAGATCCTCCATGTTCGCACCAAGGTGATATAGTTGAAAAAGGGTTAAAAGGGAACAAGGTTAAATCAAAATATATAGTTTTTAAATGATTAAAATACAAATATTGGGACTAGTTACTAGTTGGGAAAGAATTGAGTGAAATACAATATTTTTAGTGATGGAACATATTGTTCGATTGAATGATCTAAAGATTCTAGTTTGTGTCTGATTTCTATTTATCAAATGCATTTATTTCTACATCTCGTCAAGTCTCAAAGGTAGAAAAGTCATGTCTTGTTATTTATGGAATAACACTTTATGCAAAAATCACAAACTATGAAATATAATTAAATAAGAGCTTTAAGGGTGAAGGATGTGTCAAATATATCATTCACAAATGGTCGATAAAGATCAAGTTAAATACCGGAGGTTACAAACTAATATATTTTTTTTTGCCTTTTCATTAACGTAATAATTCTATGTTCCAAATTTACAATTATAATTGAAAATCATGCTGGATATTAAGTTGACAACATTACGTTTATCATAGAAAATCCAATAACTAGGCTACAACTTTAACCCATGAGAACCGTCTTCCAACTGATCATTGGTGAACCACAACTTTAACCCATGAGAACCGTCTGCACACTGATCATTGGTGAATCTCCTTCTTCTTCTTGATCTAGCTCAGTTGGAGTTATTGCTTTGGTATCCTATCATCACCGCCACAATGTTTTGAGAGTGACAATCCTCATAGTCCATCATATCCTTAGTATCAACTTTTATCAAATGTATCAAACAAAAATTCCTTTGGGGATGCATCCAACAAGATGTTTGTGAGAGAGATTTAAGACTTTAAGAAATTTGAGGGATGCAAGTTGATGCAGAATTTCTCAGTTAATTTTGTTAGATGAGGATCCAATGATTCGAGAACAGGTAAATTTGCAACGTTCCTGGTCTATGAGCTTCCAAAACATTATGAAATAAGTTCAACCCATGAAACCTAATGAGATCTCCAATAATTTGATAGAACTGGACAAATTAGGTAATTGTATGAAAAATCTAGCCATCCAAGTTGTGTCTCACTTTTATTGAAGGATAAGAAATCCAGTTTACCACTGAAGTTGTTATTTCGAAATGATAAGTCCCTGAGCTTTCAAAATCTAACGAAATCGGAACTTGGTAATTTAAAATGGTTATTACTAAGGTCCAAAGCCTCTATGTAGGTGATATTCGATAAAAGTTTAGGAATAGACCCCGAGAGATCACAATCACTCAAAAGTCATGAAGTCAAGGGATTAGACTTGAATAATATGAATGTGACAAATCAATGTGTCAAGCTAGAATAACTCACGAAATTGAGGCAAAATGAGAGATCTACAGAATGTTTGGTTAATTTATAACTTTATATCATAGGAAAAGGAAGGTCAAGAATGTGTGGATCATGCAAGGAACATTAGCATGGAGTACTCCTCATGTTTTTACCGAGGTTAGAAACTGTAACATCCCGGATCCGAAACAGACCAGATTTTTATTTTTCAGAAATTGTAGGTGCAACCTATGAAAACCATTAACAAAATGTAGTCTAATATACGACCTGTGTTGTAGGAATGTGGTTCACCACTACAACGCCTCCCCACACCAAAATTAGAAAATCAGCTAAGTCTCGACCCACAGATTAGACACACGGTCCATACACCAAACCACGGTCTATGGAACATGACCTGAGATTATGGCTCCCTTTACCCAGCCTCTGACACGAACATCGATGGACCTGTGCGGTCCGTAGATATACCTATAGACCGTAGGTCTGATCGTTGGTGAAGGTCAACAATCATTAAGGGAGAAAATCTTAATTAGGTCAACTTCAAATGTTCATAACAATTAGCACAAAAGGAATTAGGTTTCCCATGACCTATGATATGATAGATAATTGAATCCTCTTTCTAACTCTACCAAGTTTGCTAAAATCTGGATCTCTGAATAAAAAATTATGCTCATTGTAGTGAATCAATGTTGAGCAGACATGACCTACGACCCCAATCTACATAACATAGATTGACGTATAGCCCGTGGGTCCTGTCTGTCACTCACTTTGACAACTTTTAAGTCAGGGGTCTTTTGGTCTTTTCACATTTCATTTGGCCCCTAAGTTACGTCGTTTTCCTAAATTATAAGGTTTTAGTCAGTTTAAGCCTAGAAACATAACTACAACTTATCTTAGACAATCATTAATTAAAAAAAAATTAGAAACAAGATAGGAGAAAAAATTCAAGAACCCTAGTTTCAATTAATTCCATCCCCGAAATCAAAATATTTCTTCATCAATTAATCATTAGGCATGTGGGATGTCACTAGTGGGTTCCTTCCACCATTAGGTCCCTAGTTTTCAGTCAATTTCTTGATTCCACATTATGACTAGCCCTAGGGTTTCTAGAATGTTATAATTGTAAGAATCTTAGTTGTTAGAATGTTCCAAATCAAATTACCTTGTTGTAACTCATTTTATTGCATGAACTCCATAAACTTAACTATGTATTTATTTAGTTATTGAATTACACATGCTAGATCAGATATTTCAATTATTCAAATATGCACGTGTCAGTTTTTAATGCATCACTATTAGATTAATTATTGCATTCTCAATTTGCATGATCAGTTTTGGATTATCCAGTAACTTACAAAAATTTAGTCATAATGTTTAATTACTTAATCCATTGGGATATCATACTACCGAGTTTGACTAGGGTTCAATGTACCCAAACAAACCTAGAACTACTAGCCACGTATGTTGTATGTCCCTTGTGTGCGCATTATTTCAATGATCACGCAACATGCCTCTATACTTCTGGCTGGGTATATTGGGTTCTCTTTATGGGGCATATATATTGGACTCCACATTTAGTTCATGTTCTTTTATTATCAGTTATAAATAGCTCCACCTTTCAGTCAGATTCTATTACATTGACTATTTAACTATTTATTAGTATATTTAGTATTCTGCTTTAGCATGTTATAAATTGGTTACAACATTTAATTTCTCAACGTTTAACATATATATATATATATATATATATATATATATATATATATATATATATATATATATATATATATATATATATATATATATATATATTTCAAATGTATTCTATTTTGCATGCTCAGTACCTTTCAAATATTGACGCATATGTTTCATACATCTTCTTGTGATGTAGGTTCAGGTTCTCACCATCAAGATCACGCTTAGATCGGTTCTCGATCTTCAGTTCAACAGAATTAGTGGTGATTCCTCATTCTCCTAGGACAATAGTCATGAGTTTATTTTCAGTATTTTTATTCCTTTAGTTTGAGTTTTGCTAGAATTAGTTCTCCTAGGACAATATTGTTTCTAGTAGACACACAATTCAAAAGGAAAGTTAAAAACTTGGTTGTAAAATAAAATATGACAACAAAATAGTAATAAAGAAAATTTAATCATAGATGTACTTTTAGTGATCAAATAGTATAGGTTTTTAAAAATAAAATAAAGATTCCACCCCACAATAATAAATTTTTTCATCAGTCCAGTAATAATCCTCGTTGCTTGTTCCCTCTAGGATACAACAAAGTCTGACCACAAAGTACAACTCAACATACACCGGACAAGAGTTGAGTCAGAAACTCCATAAAATAACACCCCCTTCCACTATAAAAACTCTCTCTCTTTAATCAATTTTATGCACTCTATATTTACTTATAAGCAAAAACAAAGTAAGATCATCAGTATTTATCGGAGGGAGAATCCTTCGTTGTAATGAATAGGAAGATTATGAAGTAAATAAATGGCCTAACACGAGGTTGCATGAGTTATAAGACATAAAAAGATAGAATAATAAATGAAGTAATAGAGTTTCATCAATAAGATGTTACAGTCATGGTTGACCACATTCACTTGCTAAAAAAAGGCAATTACTCCCAACATTCTAGTAACACAAGAGGTTGATGAAAACCATAAAACCTAGAGATCAATAAAGCACATCACGAGGGTTAGAATATTAATTATAGTCTCCAATTTATATTGATAATAAACTATGAAATATTACAAGAATAACAAAACAAAAGAAATTTAATACACCTAAAAATCATATATAACTCAACAACTTATTATTAAGCTTCACTCTTATTCCCAAAATATTCCTAATTTTTTCGTTGTCGTTCTGTTTTGTTGTTGTAATCATAATCTAGATCGTTCTTGAATTCACAAACATACTTATTTTTCACTCTCACGCTCCTCCTGACTGATGACTCGCCTTCTTGAGCATTCTTACTTGCCCTGTATGTCCTTTAATCCAATTTTCGGTTGGCCAACATTAGGTTACCTGCTGCAGGTGATCCACATACAATTTATCGATAAAATAGGGGTTTCCTACCCATTTCTCTCATAGTATTGGCTCTGAGTTCAAGCGCGATAGAATACTAAAGAGTTTCATTCGGGTAATAAACAACGACCTTGTTGAAAATCGACAACAGATCTCTAAAGAAACTAGTAATTTTCACGTTCGATAAACATCTTGTTCTAACTTGTATTGAATCTTTAATTCCATATGTTGCTTAATTTGTTTAAAATAATATAGATCTTCCTGAAATATAAACATTAGCACTAATAAGGATTATATATAATCCATTTTATGATGATTATACTAAAAAATTTACCTCACATTGAGTTTAAAAAGAAAAAAAAGTCTTTTGCCATTAAACATGTCAAATACTCGTTCTTTCAAATTGTACAACTATTTTATTATCAATCTGTTAAGAATAAATGACATATGTCTATATCAAAATATTCATGCTATAACATTTCTATTTTATCATTAGTGAGAAGTTTTTGTAGTCACACAAATATTACAATGTATTTACGAGCATAAGGTTAAGAATTCTATGTTTTGTGTTGAGCAAAATTAAATCTGTTTTTAAAGATAAAAAGATATGAACTTTAAATCTAATCATGTTTGAATTAATAAAATACTATTTCTTTTTCTTAATAGATAAAAGAGGAATGAATGTGAGAAGTCGAGATTTAAAATATAAAGATAACAAACCACAATATATAGATTAGCAATGTATTTACCTAACTGCGAAGCCGAGATTCAAAAAGGCAACAATGCTTGTGAGATTTAACCCCATTAAGAATTTTTATGAAATACTTACAAACATTCTCCATCTTTTCATTAGATTTATCATCAAATTATTTCGCATGTAACTTTATTATTTCTTCAGCTTCATGTTTGAAAATATTATAAGATTTTTCCTACATAAACATAGCATAACTAAAGATATAAGTTATTAGATTATCATTTTGTTGTCAGGCTTATAATAAAACATGTTGATATATAATTTCAGCCTCATATGGTTATTGGTGAAAATTATAATCACTTGATAGAAATCATTAAGAAGAATAAAATATGAATTTGAAGAGACATATAAAATAATCATACATACTCTTTCAGAAATAAAGATCCTAACATAGAAAAAATTGCTATTTAGAGAAGGTGAACAATTCCTATAGCTAATCAAGGGAATGAGGTTCCGGTGGTTCCTCGGACATGACTAATAGGAAGGTTAGGAGCTCTTGTTACCCTAGCCCGAGCCGTGATGGTTGAAGCAAATAGAGAGGTAAGGCCTAGGATGAATGCTCTTAAGATTACCTGACCTCTATGTTGAGAGACTTTGTGAAGATGAATCCTCTTACCTTCTTTGGCTCTAAGGTGAGAGAGGATCCCCAAGCCTTCATGGATGAGGTGTATAAGATAGTGCATTCTATGGGGTGACTTCTAGGGAGAAGACGGAGTTGTATTCATACCAATTGAAAGAGGTTTCTAAAGTGTGGTACACTCAATGAAAGGGTAATAAGTGGTTGAATCGGGTCCTATAGAACGGGAAGAGTTTAAGGAAGCATTCTTGAAGAGAGACTTTCCCCGTGAAAAGAGGGAGGTGAAGGTTGAGGAGTTTATAAACCTTAGGCAAGGTAACATGAGTGTGGAGGAGTATTCCTTGAAATTCACCCTATTGTCTAAGTATGCTCCATCTTTGGTGTTTAACTCTAGAGATGAGATGAGTAGATTCTTGACCGGTGTTATCAATCTTGTGAAGGAAGAGTGTTGTACATCAATGCTCCATAGTTACATGACTCCATCTTCGCTTATGGTGTATGCTCAATATATAAAGGAATCTAAGATTAGGATGAGATATGGAGATGATAAGAGGGGAAAAGCCGATAAGTAAGGTCAACCTAGGTTTAAGAAGATGGCTCCAGGTTAAGATGATCCTAGTGCTCCTAAGCCCTACAATCAAAGAGGTGGATTTTCTCAAATTGATAAACATACTGATTCAAAATGTTGGAAGAAACATTTTGGTAGACTTTAGCAGGAACTAACGGGTGCTTTGGTTTTCGGAAGGATGATCATAAAGTAATAGATTGTCGTATTATTGCGGCTAGAGGGAGAGAGGCCAAGAAAGCTCTTACTGAAGGTACAGTTCCTATTCCTTCAAATCATGGTCGTTTCTATCACCTCCAAGATAAATCAAATATGCATGAAGGTATCAGTAAGTTATAGTGTTCTCCTTTTTATTTTTGATGGGTTTCTACTAAGTGGGGGAGAGCATGGTGAATAGTTGGGTTGATGAGTCTTTTCTCTTCTATTCTATTCTATTCATGCTTGAGAGTTAGAACTTCTAGTAGCATGTTAGATGTGATTAGCTGTCTAAGTGAAAATGAATTTCATTGATCTCCTTATATTATACATATTTCATATGTTATGTTATATGGTAAAATTAGCTTAAATGATTTTGACTTTCATACTGTTATGTCTCTATAGTGAATTGCTTAAATATTGCATAAGCGAACTTCTAAGCATGCTTAATAGAGAAGTTCTTAGAAATGTTGTAGAATTGTGTTTTATGAGAAATGGCCATACTGTTCTTAGAAATGTTGTAATGAGCATGATGATATTGTAGAAGGAAGGTTCTACTACATGAAATGGAAAATGTATAGTCTTATTGCATAATAAGTTGTAGATGTTGTTTCTACTTTCTTGTCATGTTTCTGAGTCTCTTGATTAGGTGGAATTGATTTTATCCCTATATATGTGATTTGTGTACAATGTGTTATAATTATGAGCTGCTAGTCTTGAGTCTTTACTCTTGAAAATGTTGAAAGTGTTTTGGTGTCATCCGAGGACGAAAGTTATTCAAGTGGGGGAGATTATTACAACCCTCAAAATGAATTAGATTAAACTAGAGTCTATCATGTTTGTATGAGTTAATAAGGTTTTAGAATAATGAATATTAGCATTAGAAGTTAGTTCATAGAGTTTGGAAGTCAAACGTCAAAGAACGACCAAGACGTTTGGAAGTTAGTCTTTGTGTGTGCTAGCGTGCTTTTGCATGTTTTATGTGTTGTTTGGTTTCTAAAATGATATGAGAGGACTCTAATACCTGAATGAACATGTTTAGGGTCAAAAAGTATGGTTAAAACACTCCAAAGAAAACCCTAATTGTCCTTGAGAAGACCCTAACTTTGGCAAGAAACTGCCAAAAGGCAGTCCAACCAACGACCACCAAGCCACGTTCAGTGGTTCAATCGACGCCCCGTCGATTGGGGAAGTTAATACACATTTATTTTTGGGATCTTAGCCACAAAATTTTGAGTTTCTATACAAAACTATGCCTCAACATGACTTCCCGTCGATCAAATGATGGTCAGTATATTGGCAACCATCGTTTCAACCTGCAATTTTCCTGTAGGTTTTGGCCTTGATGACCGTGATTTGGGAAATTAACCCCACATCCTAATTAATTCCTAGACGTTTATTTTCGGTCATAATTTTTATTTTAAGTCAGTTACTAAAACCTAGCCTTATACCTTATTATTCAAAATCAAAACCTCAAGATCAAAAGAATTTCTCTCTAGACTGCATTGGGGCTTGAAGTCAAGTTGAAGCTAGGATTGGATTTCTTCATTGATTTCTCCATCAATATTGTTTGATTTATTTAATTAAGGTATGGTAATTTCATCCTTGATTATTCTCTTATTTAAGGAGACAACTCCAAAGGCTTTTCGAAGATATTCACAAACCTTAAAATCCTATGTGGAATTCTAAACATGGGTTCTTGCATGAAAAGGTTTAAATCAATGTTTTATGAAGTAATTGATGTTAATTAGTGGTTTTAAGATGAAAACTCCATGAACCCATGTATTCCTAATTTTGGCTCTAAAGTAGGTGAATTGATCATGGCTTAATCTTATTGAATCCATGTGTGGATTGAATTGGGCTATTGAATTATGTATTGATCATTGTTAGAATTGGTCATAGATTGCCTTATAATGTTAATTTGTATATTTTGTATTAATGGATCATTGATATAGATGAATTGTTGGCTTAGTCTTGTATATATTATCATTGGTAAGATCTCGTATTGTGTGAATTGGTTGGAAAGAATAAGGAATGATGATGATGGCAATTGAAAGGTGGTGAATTGACCTAATTTCTTTGTATAATGTAGAATTGATATTGAATTATTTTTGATTGCTATGGTCCACTTATGGTGGCGGTGTTTAATTATTATATATGATATGAACATGGCCTTGTACGCATTATTATAATAATTATAGTATCATCATGTTATAGATTGTATAGATGAACAATGTGAAGGATGATATTGTGTATGTGCATGTGTGACGTGAGAGTAGGATCCCTGTAAATGATGGTATGATAATGATGTGTCTTGATTGGTAGACTTAGGTCCCTCTTCTTGATACATGAAAGTTAGGTGAATGTGATCTCATAACTTGGTATGCTTAAGCACCCTTGTCATGTACGTGTAGTGAATGAATGAAGTAATGAAGTCTTAGGATCGGTAGACCTAAATTAGGTTCCCTTTTAAGAAATACTGATATGGAACCTTGAATATGAAAAGAAGGGTAATAATGAGCTATCCTTGAAAAGAGTATTTTGAGTTGGTAGGACTTAGTAATGGTACCTTCTCTAATACAATCAAGGAATGAATTACTATATGAGCATAAAGGAAAAGCACAGAGAGAATATGCTTGTGGTAGTAGCTCTACTTGAGAATGAGACTAGAGCATAAAAAAGCATTTAATATCCTTTAACCATGTTCCAACATGGGATGAGTCCTAGTTCTACCTTTGGCAAGTAGAACACCTTCCATGATGTGGGGTGTTATTACACCTGATTCCATACCAATCTAGTATGGTATATGTTAGTTTGTGACTAATTTCATCATATGGGATGTACATTCTAGTGTTGCATAGGGTCTACAACTTGTAGGTAGCGGAATGGGATGTTATCTACGCATGGAGCGAGTAGGCCTTGAAGGTGCTAGGATGAGTTTCTTAGGTCTTCCAAGACCATTATATGAAGTCCTATAACTGTTTAATTGTATCTTAAATGGCTTAATGTATAATACTAACTTAGTTAAAGCATGTTGAATACAAAGGCTCTTATCTAAGGTAGCTTTGAGGATTACTTAGATGGGCTTGAACAGAGTGTATGGGTGGTCTTTTCATGTGTTACTTACGTGAGTCATACACTTACGTTAGGTGGAGAGAATATATGACAAAAAGGAATATTCTTACTTTGGGAAGTTTTGAAGATTACTTAGGTGTGTGTGAAGGGGTTGTATGGGCGGCTTATTTATATCTTACTTAGGTGGGTCTTAGGATCACCTTTGGTAGGAGGTCTAAATGTTTGTATGGATTCAAAGTGATTTTGGTTGTATCATGTGGATCACTTAAATATGTATTATATGGTAATATTGACTTGAATATGGTTCTTATACTTGTTTGATGAGGTTTTCTATCAAAATAGCATGAAAGCATATCTTAAAGTAAATGTCCGTTTTCGCATGATTATTCTGTATGTTCACCATACTTAGTGTAATCAATGTGCTAATACAATATGCTTCTCTATTTCTACAAGTTTAGGTGGCTACTGAGGTTTTTCTTAGAAGTTGAAGCTTGTGAAATAACAATCTCTCAAGAAGCTTGGTGTGTCCTCATATGTTCGAGCACATGGCTTATGTTTTAGTTTCCTTTTCTAAAAAGACTTTGTAATAGACTATATTTTATACTCAAATTGATGTAAGGGATGTGACCATATGATATTATATGTATCTAAAATTGCTATGACGAGACATAGTTTTTTTTATATATTCTATAATGATTTGGACTATTATAGTGAAAAGTTTTAATTCCGCACTACTTTTCATATATATGAAATTAAATATGTCTAAGGTATTGAATAAGACCTCCGAGAGGTTGAATATGTCGTGTAAGTTATAGGGTATACCCTTTGTTCAGTACAAACATAGTATCAAAGCAGAAGGTTATCAAGTAGTCTTAATATTTCAAAATCTCATAAAATCCACATCTAGTAGAGTCTTGTCCACATGTGGTGAGTTGCGAAACATGTATGAGTGAGAGGCTATAGGATGATAGAAGTTTCACTGTCCTCATTACTCTTGTGTCGTTCCATAGAGTTGAGGTGGTAAGTCTATTTTCCTAATCTTTTCTCTTGCGTGATTAGGATATGAATACAAGAAGGACGCCCGCAAGGATACAAGATGAGGAAGTGGTGAATGAGGGAGTTCCTATCTAAGGTGGAAAAGCTTCTCAAGGTGTTCAAGTTCCTCTAGGTGAAAAAGTCCCTATAGCTAATCAAGGGAATAGGGTTTCAGTGGTTCCCCCGAACATAATTAATGGGGAGGTTAGTTTCTCTTGCTACCCTAGCCCGAGCCATGATGGCTCAAGTAAATACAGAGGTAGGGCCTAGGATGAATGATCTTGAGAGTACCATGACCTCTAGGTTGAGAGACTTTGTGGGGATGAATCCTCCTACCTTCCTTGACACTAAGGTGGGAGAGGATCCCCAAGCCTTCGTGGATGAGGTGTATAAGATAGTTCATTCTATGGGGGTGACTTCTAGAAAAAAGGAGGAGTTGGCTCCATACCAGTTGAATGAGTTTTCTCAAGTGTGGTACACTCAATCAAAAGGACAATAGTCCAGTTGAATCGGGTTCTATAAAATAGGAAGAGTTTGAGGAAGCATTCTTAGAGAGATAGTTTCCCCGTGAAAAGAGAGAGGGTAAGGTTGAGAAGTTTATAAACCTTAGGCAATGTAACATGAGTGTGGAGAAGTATTCCTTGAATTTACCCTATTGCCTATGTATGCTCCATCTTTGGTATCTAACTCTAGAGATGAGATGAGTAGATTATTTACCGGTGTTTTCGATGTTGTGAAGGAAGAGTGTTGTACGGTAATTCTCTGTGGTTACATGAATCCATCAAGTCTTTTGGTGTATGCTCAATATATTAAAGATTCTAAGATTGGGAGGATAGGTAGAGATTCTAAGAGGGGAAGATCCGATGTGCAAGGTCAACCTAGGTTTATGAAGAGGTCTCCAGGTCAAGATGTTCCAAGTACTCCTAAGCCAACTATTAGAGAGGAGAATATTGTCAAATTAATAAACCTACTTTCTAAAATTGCGGGAAGAAACATTTTAGGTAGTGTCTACAAGAACTAATGGGTGCTTTGGTTATGGGAAGGATAATCACAAAGTGAGAGATTGTCCTACTATTGCGGCTAGAGGAATAGAGGCCAAGAAAGCTCATAGTAAAGGTGTGGTTCCTATTCCTTCAAATCATGGTAGTTTCTATCACATCCAAGCTAAATCAAACTTGGATTAAGGTACCGGTAAGTTATAGTGTTCTCCTTTTTATTTTTGATGAGTTTCTACTAAGTGGGGGAGAGTATGACGAATACTTGGGTTGATGAATCTATTCTCTTCTATTCTATTCTATTCTATTCATGTTTGAGTGTCAGAACTTCTAGTAGCATGTTGCATGTGTTTAGGAGTCTAAGTGAAAATGAATTTTATTGATCTCCTTATATCGTGCTTATTTCATGAGGTTATGTAATATGGTAAAATGAGCTTAAATTATTTTGTCTTTCATATTGTTATGTCTCTATAGTGAATTGCTTAAATATTGCATAAGTGAACTTGTAAACATGCTTAAAAGAGAAGTTCTTGAAAATGTTATATGAATGTATTTTATGAGAAATGGTCATAATGTTCTTAGAAATAATGTAATGAGCATCATGATATATGTAGAAGAAAGTTTCTACTACGTGAAATGAAAAATGTAGTTGTATTTCATTATAAGTTGTAGATAATGTTTATACTTTCTTGTTATGCTTCTGAGTCTCTTGATTAGGTGGAATTGATTTTACTCCTATATATGTGATTTTTCGTACAATGTGGTATGGTTATGAGTTGCTAGTCTTGAGTCTTTACTCTTGAAAATGTTGAAAGTGTTATGGTGTCATCCGAGGACAAATGTTGTCCAGGTGTTGGAGATTGCTACAACCCTCAAAATTAATTAGGTTAAACTAGAGATTTTCATATGTGTTATGAGTTAATAAGGTGTTAAAATACTGAATATTAGCATTAGAAGTTAGTTCATAGAGTTTGGAAGTCAAACATCAAAACACGATCAAGATGTTTAGAAGTTAGTCTTTGTGTGTGCTAGTGTGACTTTGCATGTTTTATGTGTTTTTTGGTGTCTAAAATTATAGGAGATGAATATAACATCTAAATGAACATGTTTAGGTTCGAAACGTTTGGGTACAACTCTCCAAGGACCACCCTAATGGTCATCATGGAGGACCCAAACTTTGACAAGAAACTGCCAAAAGGCAGTTCAACCAACAACCACCAAACAACGTTTAGTTGTTCAATCTACGCCTCGATTGGGGACGTGGCTCAAAACTTAGTTTTGTGAGATTATCTCCCTAATGATGAGTCTCTGAATAAATCGAAGCCTCATTAGGATGCCCCGTCAATCAAATGATGGCCAGTAGATTGGTAATCGTCATTTGGGACTACAATTTATCTACGGGTCTCGACCAAGGTGAGGTTGAATAGGAAATTCACCCCATGTCCTAATTAAGTCCTAGACGGTTATTTTGGGTTATTGTTGGCATTTTAAGTTAGTTAAGACTCTAAAACATAGACTTAGACCTTATTATTCAAAATCAAAATATCAAGATCAAAAGAAGTTCACTTTAGACTCAATTAGAGCTTGAAGTCAAGTTGAAGTTACGATTTGAGTTCTTCATTGATTTATCCATCAATTTCATTGGATTTATTCAATTAAGGTACGGTGATTTAATCCTTGATTCTTCTCTCATACAAGGAGCCAATTCTAAATACTTTTAAAAGATATTAAAAAACCATAAAATCCTATTTTGAATCCTAAGAATGGGTTCTTGCATGAAAAGGTTTAAATCAATTATTTATGAATAAATTGATGTTAATTGGTGGTTTTAAGATCAAATACTCCATGAACCGATGTATTCCTTCAATTCCTAATTTTTGCTCTAAAGTGGGTGAATTAATCACAACTTAGTCGTATTGAATTCACGTGTAGATTGTATTAAGCTATTGAATTATATATTGATCCATGTTAGAATTTTTCATATCTTACCTTATAATGTTGATTTCTATATTGAGTGTTTATAGATCATTCATATAGATAAATTGTTGGCTTAGTCGTATATATATTATCATTGGTAAGATCTCTTATTGTGTGATTGGTCGGAAAGAATAAGGAATGGGGAAGATGTCTATAGGAAAGTGGTGAGTTGACCTAATTCCTCTGTATACTATAGAATTTATATTGAATTGTTGTTGATTGGTACGGTCCACCTATGGTGGCGGTGTTTAATTGATATATATGTTATCAACATGGCCTTGTCGGAATTAGTATCATTATGTTATAGCTTGTATTGATGAAAAATGTGAAGGATGATATTGTGTATGTGCATGTGTGACGTGAGAGTATGATCCCTCTAAATGATGGTATGATTATATTGTGTCTTGATTGGTATATTTATGTCCTTCTTCTACATACATGAAAGTTATGTGAATGTGATCTCATAACTTGGTATGCTTAGGCACCCTTGTCATATACGTGTATTGAATGAATGAAATAATGAAGTCTTAAGATCGGTAGACCTAAAGTAGGTTCCCTTTTAAGAAATACATATATGGAACCTTAAATATGAAAATATGGGTAATAATGACTATCCTTGAAAAGAGTATTATGAGTTTGTAGGGCTTAGTAATGGTTCCTTTTCTAATACACCTAGGGAATGAATTACTATATGAGAATAAAGGCAAAGCACAGAGAGGATATGCTTGTGGTAGTAGCTCTACTTGAGAATGAGACTAAAGTACAATGAAGCTTTGATATCCCTTAACCATGTGCCCACATGGGATGAGTCCTAGTTCTACCTTTGGTAAGTAGAACACTTTCCATGGTGTGGGGTGTTATGACACTAAATTCCATATCAAGCTAGTATGATGTATCTCGGCTAGTTCCTAATCTCATCATATGGGATGTACATTCTAGTATTGTATAGGTTATACAATGTGTAAGTAGTGGAATGAATGTTATCTACGCATGGCAAGAGTAGGACTTGAAGGTGTTAGGATAAGTTCCCTAGGTCTTCTTAGACCATTATGTGAAGTCCTCTAATTGTTTAATTGTCTCTTTAATGGATTAATAATAATATTGATTTAGTTAGAGCACGATAAATATAAAGTTTCTTATCTTGGGTATCTTTGAGGATTACTTAGGTGGACTTGAAGAGGGTGTATGAGCGGTCGCTTCATGTCTTACTTAGGTTATTCATAGAGTAACCTTAGCTGGAGAGTCTAAAGGATTAAAAAGAATAATCTTACTTTGGTTAGTATTGAGGATCAATTAGGTGTGTGTGAAGGGGTTGTATGGGAGGCTTCTTCATATCTTACTTAGGTAGGTCTTAGGATAACCTTTGGTAGGAGGTCTAAATATTTAGATAGATTCTAAGTGATTATAGTTGTATAATGTGGATTACTTGAATATGTCTTGTATGTGAATATTGACTTTAAAATGGTTCTTATACTCTTTTTATGAGGTTTTATATCAAAATTGCATAAAATCATATCTTAAAGTAAATGCCCATTTTTACATGGTTTTCTTCCATGTTCACCATATTCAGTTGCATTCAATGTGCTAATTCCATATGTTTATCTATTTCTACCAGTATAGGTGGCAAGTTGGGTTTTTCTTAGAAGTTGAAGCTTGGGAAAAAGCCTTCTCTCAAGAAGCTTGGTATATCCTCATATGTTTGAGGAAATGAATTATGTTTTAGTTTCCTTTTGAAAAAAAAAACTTTGTAATAGACTATAGTTTTTTTTCAAATTTATGTAAGGGTTGTGACCCTATTATATTATATGTGTCTAAGATGTCTAGACGAGACTTAGTTCTTTCTTATATTCTATACATACTTGGCATATTGTTAAAAGTATTAATTCCGTACTATGTTTCATAGGTATGCAATGAAAGATGCTTAAGTACTTGTATAAGACCTCCCAGAGGTCGAATACCCCGTGTACCTTTTAGGGTATACCCTTGGGTTGTTACAAATAATTTCAATGTTTGAGGATGAGGAAATATTTTTATGCATAGATTAGTGTATCCACTTAGTTGAGGATTTCTATACTCCACAAGGTATTGGATAGTTCTGGCAGTATGGATAAGAATTTGTGTCATCATATAGCTCATAGTGATGGTTATCGATTAGAGAATTTGCTATAGATTTATTTTGTATTTTTACATATAATTTAAATTATATTGTATTTTTTTAATGCATTGAGTTGGTATCTACTGTTTTAAAAGATTTTATTTACATCGCATTATTGCTATTGATTTTATATTGAAATGAGTTGAGATTAAGTGGAAGTTGACTTACGTTCAGATTGTATTCTTGTAAATATCATGTAATGATGTCATTGGCCTGCATCTTTTATGATACAGATACATCAAATAATGATCATCAATCGGCGGTTCATTGATCCAGTCAAGTTCTAGAGTTATTTGGTGAACCTCCTTGCTTTCGGAGAATCCCTCATTTATGTTTTATCATTTCAGGTTTGTAATTATGATGTCTTGGGTCTTGTCCCAACGTAATTCTAGTTAGTGCAGGCTTCATGGATAGACAATAATAGTTCATGAGTCTTTTTAATTTCCACTGTTCAATGTTTAAAGACTTGAGTTGCTTTTTTGGCCAATTAAATGTTTCATTTCTAAAATATTCTTAGTATTAATTTGTGAAACTTGAGTAAAAGATTTCTGTTGAATTCATAAGTTGTTGAGTAAGTATTCATCTGAGAGTTGAGCCAGTCAATGGTTATCTTGGGGCCAACAATGGTACTCGAGTACCACTCGAGTCTAGGGTGTAGGCTTGAGGCATGACTAAAAATTAGTCAGATAGACAAGCTAGTTCAAAATAGAGTATCTCACTACCAATGGACTTAATATTGTGTATAGTGTCGAAATGTGTCCAAGTTTCAAAACTTATCTAAAGGAATTTTGTTTTAAGATGTCACGCCCCGAGCCTACACCCTGGGCCGTACTGGCACTCGATGGTCATTGCTGGCCTCGAGTGAACCGTTGGCCTAATTTACCTAACTCAATGAAAGATAACAATCACACTTATAATGATCAAAGAACTTAACTGAACTGAACAATAATATGAGTGGGGATGTTTTAAAGATTTAAACAGTCAACTTGGCAAAGATGGAAACCCAAGTCTTTAACATATGAATGATAATGCAAAGACTACTGAACTAGTAACTGTCCATGAAGCCCTTAACATGACTGAGATGGATGTTCGAACAAACCCCACAACACCCTGACGAACTAACTAGAAACCAATAAAAGATGTCCTCCGGAATGGAAGAAAGCTCACCAACTGACTCAGAAATGCTCAACTGGATCAACGGTGCGCAGGATGCCAATCCTCGTTACTAGCGTCTGCATCATAATATGATGCAATAAAATTATAATTAGTAAATTGAATGTACAAGTATGCGAGTTGGAACGCTAAACAATACAATGTAAGCTTCATAGGAGAATTAAAACAACTTAGCTGGCTCAACTGAAATCTACAAGACTCAACACATTTCAATATAAAGCATTTTAAAAAAAGTGCAATATGAAGAGAAGTTGTTCAAAACATAATGTATACTCTATATTTATGCAAGGATACAATATAACTCTTAGATGTATTTAAGAGTACATTTAACTTTGTATATAAAGTACGTTAAACTCTTGTGGGAGTTTCTCTAATCGACAACCATTATTTAAGAGCTATTGTGATGATAGAAAATTTTGTCTCACTCTTCCAGGGTCATCCTATACCTTGCCATTGGTATAAAACCTGAACTACTAAGTGGATCCACTAGTCTATTCTAAAAAACACTAAAGGAATCATCTAAAAAGTATGACTCTTTTCTACCCATGGTGACTACATGGTTAATGGGGGCTGGGAATAAAGTCTTCCACATATCGATGCTCAAAACTACTCCAAAAAATATTACTATATTATCTCTTATGTCTTTAAAACATGCTTACTTCTATGTTTTGATATTAGTGCTCAAAATATAGTTCAAAGACTATCTTGGAAATCTCAGTTTCCCTTCTTGCGTCATTTAGAAAGCTATCACTTTTTTCTAAAAACTTGCCTGAAGACTTTTTGAAAATCTCAATTTGTATTCTTAATAAATGTGAAAAATTTTATACTACATTGAAAATATTTAGTCCCTATATACTTCTTTGAAGAAAAGAGTTCACCTTACTCTGAACTAAACTAAGACATAAGTCTTAAAACGAAGTAAAACATTTGTAAAAGACTTATCAAACTTGAAATAAACTTCTTCTCTTTATCTTTATTATTTACTCAACAAGATCTTTATGTCTTAAAAACAGTTAAAAGCATTTGTAAAAGGCTTCTTGAAAAGACTCTAAGAAATTTCTCGACATGTATCTTAACTTTCCTTGAATTTGAAGTTATGGATTCAAGGATTAAGATTTGTTTTTGGACAGATCTCATGCCTTTTAGGAATGATTTTAAATAGCTATGCATGACAAAACACCAAAATAAAGAATTGAGGTGGGTCCGCGATGTGGAGGCATATTTAAATTGTGGTTCCAAAAATGTCTTTTGAGGCAAATTTTGTTATGTCAGCTCCCTGATGCGGAGCAGAATTTTCAATTCTAGGAACAGGTCGCGCGACGCGCTCCTTTGTCCAAATTTTTCCCGTCAAACTTTCCTCTTTGTGTTTCTTTCCCAATTCACCCAAGATTTATTCTCTGTCTTAAATTAATATTATATAGAGATACCCAAGAAGTTTAACTATGAACCTAACCTTAAATGACCATAGAACGCAATGTAATGGATTCAAAACTTTCCAATTCAGGATAATTCAATAACAACACATGAGAAAGAATGGGTATTAAGATATCAATATTCTAATTTTTTTGGACGATTCCAAACTATAATTAACATACTTGGAATGTGGGAGAACAATCCAAACATCATGATAGCCTCACATATCAGATAGGAATAATTCCTTGGCAAAAATCCCAACTATCTTGATCGATGTTGATGCATGTGCTTTTTCTCATTTTTTTGTCTCTCCTCCTTTCTCCTTAGCCCTAGCGTGAAATTCCAAATTTCTAAAACTGACTAAATTCAGTCTTGACCCCTATGAAACTCCTAAAAATGGATTAAAATGATAGGGTAGTGAAAAGACTAAAATACCCTTTAAAATCCTAGATTTAAACATTTCCTTAATCCAACACCCAACTTTCAAAGGGCGTAACTCACTCATACAAAGTAGAAACTGCGCAAACTTGGTGGCGTTCGAAAGATCGTTCCAGGAGGTTTCAAACCATATTTAGAAGTAATTCTAACTCATCTTGAACTTGAAGTTATGGTCTTTTAAAATGACGATTTTTTAACTTTAATTTTTTTCCAGATTTCCTTACACTTTCAAAAATTAATCATTTACAGATTTTATTATTCCTTCCAATTTTCTTAGTCACGAGGCGTTACAATATCTCCCCCTTGAGTGAATTCATCCTTGAATGAGGTCATTATTACTATGCTAAGAGTGATAATATCTAGTTCAGATACCCAATAATCAAATGCAACAAACAATTTGCTTGCTCATAATTTAGACTGTACTAAGAAAAAAATTAGTACCTTGGTCTGCATTTCCTACGAATTCGAAGAGGTGTGGATATCTCTTTTTCACATCCTCCTCAGCTTTCCACATAGTTTCTTCAACAAATTAGTTCCTCCAAAAATCATTGTCTAATGCAACTTCTTTTATCCTAAACTTGTGAACTCAGGCGATCTAAAATCTAGACCGGAATCTCTTCATAGGTTAAGATATCATTGATTCCAATATTTTTAGTTGGTATGATAAAAAAAGGATCACCCATGCACTTCATCAACATGAAGATAATGAAATACCGGATGAACCGCTGCTAACTCTTGTGGTAGCTCCAAATGATAAGCTACATTGTCCATCCTCTTGGATATTCTATAAGGTCCAATATACAGGGGATTGAGCTTCCCCTTTTTACGAAACATCATAACACCATTCATAGGTGAAACTTTTAAATATACTCAATCATCTACCTTGAACTCTAACGGCCTCCTCCTCCTAACATTAGTGTAGGATTTTTGATTACTCTATTCTATTTTCAACGTCTCTGTAATCACTTTCACCTTTTCCATAGGTTGGTGAACTAAGAATGTTCCTATCAACAATGCTTCACAAACTTCAAACCATCCAAAATAAGAGTTGTATCTTCACCCATAATGAGCTTTATAAGGATCCAATTGGATACTAGAGTAATAATTGTTATTCTAAAAAACTTAATGAGAGGTACGTGATCATGTCGATTCCCATCGAAATAAATCACACAAGCCCTCAACTTATATTCTAAAGTCTGAATAGTGCGCTCTTCTTGACCGTCAGTCTAAGAATGAAAGGAAGTACTTAACTTCACCTTTGAGCTCAAACCTTTCTGAAAAGATTTCCAATTTGTGCAATAAATTGTGCACCTCTATCTGAAATAATGGAGACCGGAACTCCATGAAGTCTTAACACCTCTTGAACGTATAACTTAGCATAATCCTCTATTGAATGGTTAGTCTTTACTGGCAAAAAGTGAGCAGATTTTGTCATTCTATCGACAATCACCCAAATAGAATCATTCTACACACCAGATCTAGGCAAACCTGTGACGAAATCGATATTAATCATTTGCACTTCCATTCTGGAAGTTATATATTTTGATCAAACCTCCTGGCCTTTTGTGCTCTACTTTAACTTGTTGACCATTCGAGCACCTGGCAAAAATATCAGCAATGCCCTTCTTCATACCATTCTACCAATATACTTCTCTCAAATCGTAGTTCTTCTTTGTGGAAACCGGATGAATGGAATATCTGGAGCTGTGAGCTTGTTCCTTAATCCTCTCTTGGAGTCCATCCACCATAAGCACACACAATCTACCTTGATATCTCAGTACAAAATCTCCCCCTTTTTAAAAATCTAATACTCTTTGCTTACCAAAATGGGATCTTGATATTTCTTTTCTTTAACTTCTAACACTAATGACGATTTACCCCCATTCTTCACCATTATTCCTCCTTCTGTGGAATCCATTAGTATGACTCCTAATCATGAAAGTCTATGCACGTCTTTTGCTAGTTAGTTCTTCTCTTCTTCAAGATGCTACCCATAGAAAACCTACTTAAGTCATAAGCAACAACATTAGCCTTACTTGGGTGGTAGAGAATACTCATGTAATAATCCTTTAGCAATTCTAACCACCTCATTTGTCTGATATTGATCTCTCTTGAACACATATTGTACTCTCTTGTGATAAGTGAAGACATCAACATGAATATCATACAAAAAGTGACACCATATTTTTAAGGTAAGGACTACACCAGAAAACTCTAAGCCATGGGTTGGGTAACTCTTGTCATGAACTGTCAAGTGTCAAGAGGCATATGTTATAACCTTGACATTCTTATTAGAACACAAACCAAACCAACTCTAGATGCATCACAGTACATTAAAAAACCTTGAGTACCCTCTGGTAAAGTTAAAATTAGGGTAGTAGTCAACCTCTTCTTCAATTCATGAAAACTTTTGTCACAAGCTTCAGACTATTAAAACTTCATCATGTTTTGAGTCAACTTCATAAAAGGAGATCCAATAGACGAGAAATCTTTTTAAAATCTTCTATAGTAGCCAGCCAAACCCAAGAAAAACCTGATATCAGTTTGAGATGTCGGACTAGGCCAATTCTACACTACCTCAATTTTCTGGATATCAATTCTAATACCATTACGGAAAGCTATGCGACTCAAGAATTCCATAGACCCAAGCCAAAACAAATACTTGTAGAACTTGGCATACAACTTTATGTCCTTTTAAGTCTGAAGAACTATTCTGACATAATTAGCATGATCCTCTTCATTCCTTGAAAATATTAGCATGTCATGAATGAGACGATAACAAACATATATAAATAAGGTTTGAAGACTCTATTCATAAGATCCGTGAATGTTGCAGGTGCATTTGTCAAACCAAAGGGATGACTAAAACCTTATAGTTCCCATATTTGGTTGTAAAAGTTCTCTTTGAAATATCACATTCCCTTACACTTAACTAATAGAAGCCTAATCTGAGGTCAATTTTCGAGAAACAACAAGCACTTTGAAACTAAGAAAAAATATCATAAATCCTTGGAAGAGTATATTTATTCTTGATGGTCACCTTGTTCAATTCGCATTAATTTATACACATCATAAGGGAACTATATTCTATCTCACAAACAAGACCGGAGCGCCCTAAGGTGACACACTTGGTCGAATAAAGACTTTCTCTAAAACAACTTTCAACTGATCTATCAACTATTTAAACTCTGGTGGTGCCATTATATATGGCGGAATAAAGATAAGACGAGTATCCAGAAGAAGATCTATTCCGAACTCTATCTCTTAGGAGAGACTCCAAGAAGATCATTAGGGAAGTCTTTTGGAAAACCTTTTACGACAAGAAATGACTGAATAGTCCGTACCTCAAAACTTAAGTATTTAACTTGGAATAAGTTATAGACACACATCATTGAAACTAACTTCCTTTCCTTAAGGTACAAAACAAAATAACCCTTAGGCACTACTAAACTGCTTTTTTGCTCTAAGACTAGACTATTTTGGAAATTGAAACTTTACCATTCATGTCCTACAACCAATTGAAACATAACAAGCATAAAGCCAGTCCTTACCAATAATGACATCAAAATCTACCATGTCTAACTCAATTAAATTATCCATAGTGCTTTTTTGATTTACAGGAATAGGACAATCACGCTAGACTCTCTATGCTAGAATGAACTCACCAACTGGTGTAGAAACATTGAATGGTTCACTTAGTTGCTCAAGAATAATATTAAAATTCATGGCAGCACACAGAGTTACAGAAGATAAACTCACTCTTGGGTCTAGCAATGCATAAATAGTAAAGACAAAGACTTGAATCATAACAGTGACAACATCTAGGAAATCCTCTTGCTCTTGGTGATTGTTGAAAGCATACAAGAGGTGTGTTACTCTTCAAGCATCAAAAGTAGATCCCTAAGGTGCAAGCATATCTGGTGGAGTAATTGATGAAGATTATGATCTATTGTCGTCATTACTATTTCCCTACTAGTTCCTTTGGACACTCTCACCTGAAGTTCCCATTCTTATCACACTTAAAATAAATGGCGTAGCCATCACGACAATGACACGAATGGTTCCTGCCACACTTGGCGCATACATAAGGATTACTACCCTCTTCTGACATGTAACCTTGAGAATCAATAGGCTTAGCTGTAAAGTACCTATTATTGTACTCACCATTATTCTTCGCTGAAGGTGCACTAGAAGATGATGGAGGAGGACCCTTCTGTTTCTGTTGGAAGGATGACCAGTTGGCATTACTCTTCTGTTGCCCAGACTCATTCCCTATATTAGCCCTCTTATTCTTGAACTCTTCTCTATCTCATATCATTTCCTCCTCTACGTGATGCACATAGATCATCAACCTCCATATGTCCATGTTTTCAAAAATATTGTTGCCAACCTTTTTTCCTTGATAGACGACGGCCCAAGCCAGGAACAAAAACACTCATTCTACTCCATGTGGTTAACCATATCCGAAGGATAAGGGAATAGTTGGGTGAACTTAAACCCATATCAGAGAACACTTTGAGACTCCTGCTTGAGTGTGAGGAACTCATGTACCTTAGCCTCTTTCATTTCTCCAGAAGAAAAACACCCAAAAAAGACCTCCTCAAAACAAGTTCAACTCGTTGGTGGTACATCCTCATCTCTACCTTCATTCCACTGATCAAACTGAGTTCTACGAATAACCTTGAGTTGATATGCATCTAGCTCAACCCTCTTAGTGTCACTAATATTCATCACCTTGAATACCTTTTTTAGTGCCTCAGTGAAATTCTCTGGATCCTTAGAAGTTCTTGAACTAGTGAAACTTGGGGGAGTCATCCTCAAGAACTCACGAATCCTTAATGTGTCAGTCCCTTCTTGTCGAGATCCTCTTTGTGGATCAACCAGGTTAGTCATAGCTTGACCCGATATCCTAATATCCTCTCTATATTCGACAGTAGTAACTTAACCCTTGGGTTGCACTTCAGGTGCATTGGGTACCCCTTGTTCTTCAACATTCCTTCTAGCTAGAGGACTTCTTGCTGCTCTTTGTGGAGGCATGATTTTTGAAAACACATTCAAGCTCGAGTTGGAGAGAAAATTTTTAGGGATAAACTCTAATGCACGAAAGGGCCATGAAAGAAGTGAGAGATTTCCTAAATGTTGCAACATCATAATTATAGATGTGGCGCGCTTCACATTGATAAATAGAATCTACAGACATGGATTTACAAACTCCATAGAACTCTTGAACTTGTGCTCTGATGCTAAGTTTTTCATGCCCTGATCCTACACATTGGGTAGGACTGACACTTGACTCTGCAGTGCTCAACTTGATCAACAATGTGCTAGATGTCGATCCTCGTTACAACCGGTTGCATTATAGTACGATGCAGGCCAATTGGCATTAAGAGATTTAATGTATGAGTATGCAATTTGGAATGCTAAACAATACAACATAGGATTGGTACGAGAATCTGAAGAACTTATCTTGCTCAACTGAACAATACAAGACGAAACTCATTTCAATATGAGTGCAATATAAAGAAAACATTTTTAAAACATGATGTCAACTCTACATGTATTCAAATATACAATATAACTCTAATATGTATGTAAATATACCATTAAATGTGTATATAAAATATATTTAACTTCTGTCGCAGTTTCTCTAATCGATAATTATCACTTAAGAGTTATAGTGATGATACAACATTTTGCCTCACAAAATCAAGGTCGTACTATACCTTGCCATTATCATAGAACCTCAACTACTAAGTGCATCCACTAGTCTATGCCAAAAGCACTAAAGGAATCATCTAAGAAGTATGACCTTTTTTAACCCATGGTGGCTACATAGTTTATGTTGACTGGTAGTTATCTTAACTCTCCCCCATATCAATGCTCAATAATACTACCAACAATATTATTATATTAGCTCTTATGTTTTTAAAACATACTTACTTCTGTGGTCTGAGATTAGTGCTTAAAAAATATAGTTTAAAGGATATCTTAGAAATCTTAGTTTCCCTGCTTGCTTCATTTAGAAAACTATTATTCTTTTTTAAGAACTATCCCGAAGGCTCTCTGCCAATCTCAGTTTCCATTCATATTAAATGTGAAAACATTTTATACTTCTCTGGTTACTTAGTCCCCTGATACTGCTTTCAAGAAAAGACTTCACTTTACTCTAAATTGAACTCAAACATAAGTCTTAAAATGAAGTTAAAACGTTTGTAAAAGACTAAACTTGAAATGAAGTTCTTCTCCTTTTATTTACTTTTTACTCAACAAGATCTTTAAGTCTTTAAACAAAGTTAAAAGCATTTGTAAAAGACTTCTTTACAAGAATCTAAGAACATTCTAGGCTTGGCTCTTAATTTCCTTGAATTTAAGGTTATGGATTCAAGGATTAAGATTTGTGTTTGGAAATATCTTATGTTGATAAGCAAAGATTTTAGATAGCTAAACATGAGAAAAGACCAAAATAAATAATTGGAGGTGTGTTCACAATGCGGAAGCATATTTGAATTCTTGTTCCAAAATGTCTTTTGAGGCAAACACCTAGTGTCACCTCCACGACACGGAGCACAATTTTCAATTCTGGAAACAGGTCGTGCGATGCGCACCCATGTCCAAATTTCGCCCATCAAAGATTATTCTTCATTTTTTTCTCCCAATTCACCAAAGCTGGGTTATTTTTCTTAAATTAATTTTAGATATAGATACCCGACAAATGTACCTAAGAACCTAACCCAAAACTATCTTAGAATGAAATGTAACGGGTTCAATACTTTCCAATTCACGCTAATTTGGTAACAACACATGAATTCAAGAATAGGTATCAAGATATAAATATATTATTATTCATATAAGACGGATCCAAACTAAAATTACCATGATTTTCACATTGGAGAATGACACCAATGTTATGAGAGCCTTACATACCTGATAGGAATAATTCCTTGTTGAAAATCCCAATTATCTTGATCGGTCTTGATTAATTTGCCTTTTTTTCTCATTCTTCTATTCTCTCCTCCTTTCTCCTTAGCCCTGGTGTGAAATTCCAAATTCTAAAACAGACTAAACTCCGTATTGACCCCTATTTTACTCCTAAAGATTGTTTAAATAGTACGAAAGTGAAATACTAAATACCTTTAAAATTCCGTATTTGGACATTTCCTTAATCCAACAACCCAAGTTTCATGTGGCGTAAATCAATCATACAAACTCAAAATCGTGCAAACTTGGCGGCGTTGGAAAGATCGTTCCAAGAAATTTCCAACCATATATGGAAGTACCTCTAACTCATCCTGAGCTAGAAGTTATGGTCATTTGAAAATGACCAAAAACTCACTTTCAGCTTGGTTAAATTTTTTCCTGATTTCCTTACACTTTCCAATATTAACTATTTGCCGATTTTACACTTCCTTCAAGTTATTTCTAGTTGCGAGATGTTATAGAAGGTTGTGAAGAGGATTAGAAATACTTGAAGAAGACAAGACCTGGTTCTATTCTATCCATAAAAAGACTCATTTAATTTGCTAGGGTATGTAATGCAAACTATGTTGGGTATCAAGTTGATAAATCTGGACACAGTTGGAAAGTTCCCATCAAATGAACTTGCTCACAAAATCAGAAAACTTATCAATCAAAGTTGTACTATTATTCCTAAGAAGTATCTCAAAGTGGAGTATCAACTGTTCTTTAGGTTTATCAATAAGGTTTTGCTGCCCAAGTATAAAAAAGATTTGTTGCCTCTATTGCGATCTAGTACCTTGTTGAGGCCTTGAGCAAAATTGAGTTAATCAATCTCCCTGCCATTATACTTGAGCATATGCACAAGACTGTGTTTGTTAAAGATGGTAAGCATGTCATGGGTTATGGGTATATGCTAACAAAGGTGGTTAAACACTTTGCGATTCCCAGCAAGAGTGGATGATCAATATATCACCAATACGCACCTGAAGATTATAAATTCAAAGGTAAGAGTTTCAAACATTCTGAACATATTCAGCCATCGATTCTCCAACCAATGTGACAGAAACATAAAGATGAGTATGCATGAAATGGAACGTGAGAAAAACATAAAGATGCACCGACTAGTTTTGAAAGATATAATAGTTGGTGCTTGCTTCTTTCCATATCTACAAGAGAAGGCTCTAATTAAATGAATGTCATTTTTCATGAACAAGATCTGCTACTAGTATGCATGCATCTAATATAATATTCTAGGTAACATTGATTTCTGTAACCTTTAACACTTCAAAAATAAGAATCCAGACTTCTAATCTTCGTAATCAGTGGTGGTTAACTATAAGGAGCAAGAATTTGACTAGATAATTCACCACGATTAAAAATGGTAGCTAAAAGTGTTTAAAAAAAATAGAAATAGCTTAATGCATTGTTTACTCTATTATTCATATTAGCAAACCAAAAAAAAAATAAAAGATGAAAGAAAAACACAAAGAACTATCCGAGTCCACAAAATACACTTGTGTGTCCTTAAGAAATTTAATCCTCATGTCACGCCCCGAGCTACCCCCGAAGCGCGGACACGGGACCTAGGACCACAAGAGCTCCCAAGTTAACCCTGCTAACATGATCATGAGTATACTAAATAATATAAATTGATGCAAAATCTAAATAATACTTAAAATGAAAAGATGGGGAATACTAATATGTATAATTGAGAATATTTGAATACTGATGAACTTAACACAAAGAAAATATTAACTCAATAATAAGATGAAACTAATTATGTTTGAAAATAGCCTCTAACTGACTAGAAATGTTTGGATAGGCCCCAACTAAGTATAGCAAAACTGAAACTAAAGGACTAAAATACTAAAGATGAACTCATGACTATTGTCCTCAGAGAATGAGGAATCACCACTGATTTGTGATGAACAAGAGATCGGAAATCAACCTAAGCGTGATCTGGATGCTGCGAACATGAACATACATCACGAGAAAATGTTGCGCATCTATGCGTCAGTACCTGAAAGGTACTGAGCATGTAAGATAGAGTAAAGCTGAAATAATACATGAATGGACGAGCACAAAAGTAAGTATAATATTCTGATAATGATATACTAAATGTTGACCTAACTAGATGCAATGAACAAATTTATAACATGCTAAGACTGAAACTAATTGAACTGTCAATATGGTCAATGCAATAGAGTCTAATGGATCTTCTAATATCCAATAATAATTCCCACATGAGCTAAATGTGGAGTCCGATGTATACATCCCATCGAGAGGACCCAATATACCTTGCACGAGGTATAAAGGCATGCTGGCATGATCACTAAATTGATGTCCACAGAGGGAACTTACAACCTACTTGGCTATTAATTGTGGGACTATTTGGGTATGATCAAACCTAGTCCAACCCGATATTATGCTACTCCTAATGAATTAAGTGATTAAGACATTATGTTTGAATTTCTATAAATACTGGATAGCTCAAAACTGAACACGCAAACTGAGAATGCAACAATTAATCTGATAATTATGCATTAATAACTGAAGCATGTATATCTCAAGTAACTGAAATGGTTGATTTAGCACGTGTAATTTAATAAAGAAAGAAATGCACGGCTAGAGTTCTAAAATTCATGTGATAACATGAATAATAACATAACAATTTGATTCTAAACATATATAAAGTCAATTCATGATGATCTACGGAAATTCTAACAATTGTATGTCTATCCATGATAAGAGAATTAAGAACTAACTAAAAACTAGGGATCTAATGGATGAAAGGAACCTACTAGTTAAATCTCACATGCCTGGTGATGACATCCATAGAAAAATATATAGATTTTGAGGTTGGAACTGCTGGAATCTTGTTGCGTTCTTGAACTAGGGATCTTGACCTTTTTTTCCTTTCTTGCTTTTAATTTTCTACGGTTTGATTTATGACATTGACTTTGGTAAGTCTTCTTATGTTCTGAGGCTTATAATAACTAAAATATGATGTTTAACGGCGTAAACGATGTATCTTAGGGGTTAAATAAACTAGGAAATGACCAAAACACCCCTAGAAACTTCATTGTAGAACCAAACAATGACCTTGACTATCGTGTCATCATTTAATAGATGGTCCATTGTTTGAGTCCATAGTTTGGGTCTGGTCGACATGCCTTTACTAAAATGGCATAATATTTTACTCAGATGTTGGATTTTAGCAAACTCGATGGATATGGAAAGATAATTCAATTTATCTATCATTTCATAGGTCATGGGACACTTAATTATTTTTCTGCTAAGAATTATGATGATTTGAAGTTGACCCAACAACATTCCCCCTCCTAATTGACTGCTAACTTTCACCTATGGTCCGTATGTCCATTGACGAACCGTACTGCTCAATCATGGTTCATCTTAGATGTAACAACCCTAAAAATAAATATACTAAGTAATGTTTAATGTGTCAAGAATGCCTACGATTAGACCGGATTCACACGGATTGATGCCCATAGAACAAGACCTCGAAACCCTTTCTACAGCAAAGCCAACAAATTTGGGAATTTATTTAAGCTTAGAAAGGTTGGCTCCAATCATGTAGGGCTCACGAATACGAAGATTCACTCAAAGGAGTCTTTACCGCACTTAAAAAGAAGAAATCTTAAGTTTTGAGGCTCTAGAGGCAAAATAGTCCTTTTCTAGAATAAGGGTAGTATCGTAATTACTGTGAATATGTAATTAATTATTTGATTAATAAGCTGAAGGGGTATTTTGGGTAGAGAGGGTCGAAATTACCCTTTTAGCAAAATCTTGCTCCACCCGTGTTCAAACCTAGGTGGGAGCAATGATTTAATTTGTTTAATTTAAATTGGTAAATTAATTTAATTAATTAATATTTAATAGATTATTTAAGAAAAATTAAATTCAGATTTTTATTATTAATTATTATTTATTAATTAAGATATTTTATTTGACTAAGTCTTGCCTAAAGTCCTAGTTCTAAGAGAACACTACCTCACATCTCTCTCTCTCTCTCTCACGCCTATCTATGTATTTTCTCACGTCTGATTCTCTCTCAACCTCACGTTTTTTTGCCTACTTTAAAAATCAGAAAACAAAAAAAAAGTTCTTCACACTTGAAGAACTTACAAAATACAAACGAACAACTTAATCTAAGAAATCAAAAGTTAACAAAATTTCTAGTCGGATGAGGTGTGAGATTTGTATGTGGAGATGAATTAGTGGTGGTTTTTGGGCAGAACTTTTAAGTGTTGAAAGACGTGAAATCAGGTATGGGTTTTATTACTCTTGGTCTTTTTCCCAAGAGACCCTTAAGGCTCAGATGAATCTACTCGAAAACTAGGGTTGTTTCCGTTCTTCTCGAACTCCTTGTCCCTAGTATCCCTTTAACTCAATGTTAAATAGGTTAGAGATCATGTTGTTGGTATGTTTGCTGGTATTTTAAGTATGAAGTTTGATTTTTGTGATAATGTGTTCTTGATTATGTGTTTGAAATTGTAAGCATGTAAAGTTATGTCAACCGAAAGTATGTGAAAATGTTTTTATGGTTGAATTTTATGTGTAAATGTTAGTATAAATCATGAGGTGTAAAAGTGGTATAATGTTGCTGGATGAAATAAAAATTCTTGACTGAATATAATCATAAAAATATTACACTTAAAAATGCACCAAATGATCCACGAAATGCCTTGAGAATTAACGTATGAATGATGATAAAAAGAAGCTGAAAATAGTGAACAAATTTCCAGCATTTGGTAGGTTGGTTTCGGCCAAACAGAATGGTACAAAATGCAATGAAAATGAATGTAAAATAAGTGACATCACTAAGGATGGAACCCAACACATCATTACATGATAGCTACAAAAAAATCAAGAAAAGATTAAGAAAAAAATGGATTGGAAGAGACTAATTTTCTAGCCTGCTGGAAATTGTAGTCTCGGCTAAATTTTAAAAAAATGAGCTTCGTTTAAAAAAAATTTTAAAATGTGAGGTCATTGGGGATTCAAACCATGACATTACTAAGTGAAAATTTCATAAAAAATTCGTCAGAAAGATGCAAGGAAAAATAGATGAGGTGAGTGGGGATTGAACCCGCAACCTCTTGAATGGATGAGAGAGTTAGGAGAAAAATAAAGGAGAAAATAAATGTGGAGAGTGGGGATTCAACCCACAACCTCTTAGATAGGTGAGAAAGTTAAGAGATAAAATAAAAGAAAAATAATGAGCTTGTGGGGGATTGAACCCACAACCTCCTTGACTTAAATGAAAAAAGAGAGGAGAAATAGAAAGGAAATATTATGGGGTTGATGGGGATCGAACTAGGGTCCCCCAAATCTGAAAAATGTGATTATCAAGTTAAAAATAAGATTAAGTGTTGTCCAAGGGATTCGAAATCGGGTTCCCTTGCCCAATTCCGTATTGACTCATAAGTCATACGTAAGTAAATATTTAATGAATGCTTCCTCTAAAGATCTAAATTAATATCTTGGCATATCTACAAGATGCATAAGTCTTGTACCACGTAATCTTGGGTAAATATGAATCACTTAGACAAACTATCAATGAATCCTCATGGCTTGTATGTGTAGACCCATAAGTCTAGCATACGTATAAAAGTAAGTGAACCTAAGATGTATGCAATGAATTATGAAACCATAGAAGTGTTAAGTACGAGTGTAAAATACACTAAATGGCCAAGTGCATTGGCATATGATGAAATAAACAATGAAATAATGAAATTAAGAATGAAATGATGAAACCCTAGAAGGGTTAAGTATGAGTGTGAATCACACCAAATGGCCAAGTGCATTGGCATATGATGAAATGAACATTCACGTAAAAAGGGGTGAGTAACTATGAAGAGCAAATATGCTAATGATAATGAATGTGGTGACAACATGATATGAGGCTAATGTAACATATGAGATCAATCTTAAATGAGCCTAAGTAAATGTTACCAAAATGTACTCACCTATGAGAGTGTAAAGTTAATGAAGAGACCAGTATCTATAAACACTCTAATGAAAGTATAAATATTAGCACACTTAATACTAATGATGAGATGATAAATCATCTATTGAGATATGATATCCTCATACTAGAAGTCAGCTTCCATGATGTATGAGTTTAATATAATGAAAGTTTATACTGAGCACCGATATACTAGCTATGAGCGGTAATGCCTTCATTTAGGAAGGGTGGAGGTTCACGTATCTCTCATGAGATGAGACTGTCCGGCATGCGGGTATGGGTCTCCTTATATCTCCTAATCTTCGAACCTATACTTCCAATATAGGGATCTGGCGGGGTTCAATTCCTATGTACTCTAGCATATTTTGGGTCACTCTGGTCGGTGATTCCACTTTTTTTGGTGTAGGGTTTCATGACACTAATTTCATGATGCTCACATGATCTATGTCAGTTAAAGTTAAAGTTCCCAATGAATGAATGAGGCCAGCCTCAAATGATGCACAAAATGAAATGAATTATACCAAAGGTGTTAGGATAGAATAATCAAGAGGTGAGTTAGATTCAAGTGATGACATTAGGTCATTCTTGGTCATTGCACAACGAACCCGATGAAAGTCTTAAACTACATCCTAGGTATATTTGGGGTTCACACTATCCCATGAATGAAATGAAATGAAGTATTTATGAATGAATGAAGAAGACTCTGTTTTTGCTAAAGTAGACTCCCAAGTCGAGGTCCCATGTATTGAGCCCTCATTTTTGGGAAGTGTGAATGTCAAGTCCATGATTCCAAGGTCTCATGGCATAACTTTCCTAATCCAAATTTGGAAATATCATAAAGTTTCCTAATCCAAATTTGGGAGGTTCACTCACTTTCATAATGCTAGGAAAGAGTTATTCTTACTCATGCATGCCCTTGGTGTGTGCTTGCATATACTCATACTTAGTACAAGTGTGTACTAACCCTATACAACTCTAAACTTTTAGGCGCAGGCGCAGGTGGACGCTAGAGATACAGGATAACCGTTGCAGCTATCCAGATGTCGAGCATTCATTCCGACTTGGTAGACCCCCATGCTTTTGAGGATGCTTGTCTATTTACATTTTATCATAGTTGTAGGATTGAGCTAGTGAGTATGTTCCACTAGCGTTTCTTCCCCGTTTTTGTTCAGACATTGTATTAGTGCTATTTTGGCAAGTACATCTGTATCGTTATAATAAACTATTGCTTTCATGTGATGATTTTTATGTTAGATGGTTGATGGTGAACAATTACTTATGTAGTATAATGTTCAGTCAACATGTTAAGAAACAAAAAGTTACAAATTTTCCGCTAAAATTAACATAGACGAAGTAAGAATGACGTAAGTAGGCTTGTCTGTGACCTGTACGAGGTCAACGATGCCGGTCTCGTCTGGGGTCTACATTCCGGGTGTGACATCAGAGGCTTGGTAAATGGGGTCTTGATCCACGGACACAGACTACGAACCGTAGGTCTGTTTGTGGGTCGAGACTTAGCCAATATTTCTGAATTGAGTTTTGGGAGAGTTAAAGTGACAAACGACGGATGCGCTGTATGGGTCGTAGATAAGACTACGTTCCGTTGATAGTGACCGTTGATTGCACCTGCAAATTTATGAAAAGTTTGTTTTTGATATGTTTCGTATATGGGTGTTACATTATCTCCCCCTTGAGAACATTCGTCCTCGAATAAAGATTAAACTAGCTGAAATAGAGGGAGAGATTTGCAATCCCTACTACTAAACACTGAGGGCTGAGTTTCTGACTGAATTAAGTTCCAAGAACATGTAAATATGCTGAAAATACAAATACAAACTGAAGGAACATGATTCGAAGGCTGAATTCACGTATGAATGACTGATTAGCTGAAGAGGAATTATTACCTCAAGATGAAGTGGAATCGGAAGGAAAGAGGTGAGGATACTTGTCTTTCATGGCTTCTTCTGTTTCCCAAGTAGCTCCCTCTATGGACTGACTCCTCTGCAAAACCTTGACTGAAGTGAATTCTTTGTTTATCAACATTGTAACCTCACAGTCAAGAATCTCAACTAGTACATCCTCATAAGAAAGACTATCTTTCACTGCCACACTGTCTAATGGTACTACAGAGGTTGGGTCACCCACACACTTTTTCAAGAATGAGATATGGAAGACTGGATGCACTGCGACTAGTACTGCTGGAAACTCTAACTCATATGCCACCTTGCCAACCCTTTTCAAGATCTTGTAAGGGCCCATATATCTAGGACGTGGCTTCCCTTTTTGCAAAATCTCATCACCCCTTTCATAGGTTACACTCTCAAGAAAACTCAATCATCAACTTAGAACTCTAGTTCCCTTCTACTTACATTTGCATAAGATTTCTAACGACTATGAGATGTCTTAAGTCTATTTCTAATGAGTTGCATTTTCTCCATAGCATAAAGGATTGAATCTGGCCCTATTAAAGTTTTTTCACCTACTACAAACCAACCAACAGGAGATATACATCTACGCCCATACAAAGTCTCATAAGGGGCCATCTGAATGATGGAATGGTAGATATTGTTATAGGCGAACTCAATAAAAGGAAGTTGATCATCCCAACAACCCTTGAAATTGATCACACAATCTCTCAACATATCCTCTAGGGTCTGAATGGTACGCTCTGCCTGTCCATCCTTCTGCGGATGAAATGTTCTGCTAAGGTTAATCTAATTACCAAGACCTTTCTGAAATGACTTCCAGAAATAAGAGGTAAATTGAGGTCCTCTATCTGATATTATAGACAAAGGAACCCCATGCAACCTCACATTTCATTAATGTAAAGCTTGACATAGTCCTCTTCAAAAAATATAGTATTGACCGCCAAAAAGCGAGAAGACTTAGTCATAATCAATTATCACCCAAATGGAGTCATGTTGTCTTCGAATACATGGTAACCCTATGATGAACTCCATATTGATAACTACCAACTTCCAAGTAGGAATTTCGATCTCTTGAGTCATACCCCCTGGTTTCTGATGTTATACCTTGACTTTCTGGAAATTAGGGCACTTACTCACAAAATCTGCTATAACCCTTTTTATGCCATTCCGCTAATAGACTTTCCACATATCGCAGTACATCTTAGTGGCACCTGGATGAATAGAACATTTGGAGTTATGGGCTTCTGCAAGAATATGTTGTCTCAACTCACCCACATCAGGACCACACAATAAACCCTGGTAGCGAAAGAAGACCATCTACCACTTGGAGAAAACCTCCACTCTCTAATTATAGATTGCACCCTTAAGTTCAAGACAGATTGGATCACTGTCTTGCTTTTCCTTAACCTCGAATACCAAAGAATATTTTACCCCAGTCTAAACTGTTACACCACTGTCTGATATGCTTATAGAAGAATTCCCAAGCGAGCAAGAATGTGAACATCCTTCACTAGCTCCTTCATTTTCTTCCTAAACATGGGCTACACTACCCATAGATAATCTACTAAGTGCATCTGCTACTACATTATCCTTACCCGGATGGTAATGCGCACTCATATCATACTACTTAAGGAACTCAAGCCATCTCCTCTGGCGAAGATTCAACTCTTTCTGGGTGAACTAATATTGAAAGCTCTTACGGTCAGTGAACACATATACATGAACACCATACAAGTAGTGTCTCAAGATTTTGAGTGAAAACACCACTGCTGCAAAGATCATAAGTTGGATAGTTCTTTGCATGAACCTTAAGTTGTCTTGAAGCATAAGTTATAACATTATCTCGTTGCTTCAACACGTAACCAAGGAAAACTCTAGATATATCACAATAGATCACATAAATATCTGAACCCTATGGTAGAGTCAAGACAGGAGTTGTTGTAAATTTAGTTTTCAATTCTGCAAAGTTTTTCTTACAATCATCTAACTATTAAACTTGGCCATCTTCTTAGTTAACCTAGTCAATGGTGAGGATATGGATGAAAATCCTTCGACAAACCTTCTAAAATAACCTGCTAGACCTATCAAACATCTGATATATGTAGCATAGGTAGGTTTGGGTCATTATTTCACTGCTTCTATCTTCTGCGAATCCACTCGGATCCCCTCGCTAAACACAATGTAACCAAGGAAAGCAATCGATTGCAACCAGAACTCACAATTGCTAAACTTAGAAAATAACTAGCGATCTTTGAAAGTCTGCAGAACAACTCTCAAGTGACTCGTGTATTCTTCCTCAGTCCTACAGTAAATGAGGATATCATCAATAAAGACGATAACAAACAAGTCCAATTACTGTTTGAACACTTTGTTCATCAAATCCATGAAAGTTGCAAGAGCATTGGTTAGTCCAAACGACATGAATAAAAATTCATAATGATCATACCAAGTTCTAAAGTCTATTTTCAGAATGTCACTATCTCTAACTTTAAGCTGATGATAACCCGATCTGAGGTCTATCTTTGAGAAGTGACTAGCACCTTGAATTTGGTTAAACAAGTCATCGATCTTGGGGATGGGATACTTATTCTTAATTTTTTCCTTGTCCAACTGTTGATAGTTAATGAACATTCTAAGAGAACTATTTATCTTCTTTACGGACAACACTGGTGTGCTCCATAGTGAAGTACTATGTCTGATGAAGCCCTTATCTAGAAGGTCTTTTGACTACTCTTTCAATTCCTTAGCTCGCCATTATGTAAGAAGGAATAGAAATAGGCTGATTATCTCGAAGGAGATTAATTCCAAAGTCGATTTCCCTTTCTGACTCAAGAGTTGGGGTTCCAGATCTAGAATCCTTAACTCGAACTAAATGATAGATGTAACCCTAATATCATTTATCTGGCCTTAATGTAAGAAATGAATCATCACATAGGCGCTAAGCTACTACCCTTCCATTCTAAGATTTGTTCATTTGGAAACTTAAAATGAACAATCCTAGTTCTATAATTGACTGAGGCATAAAAGGAATATAACCAATCCATGCCTATAATGACATCGAAGTCAACAATTTCTAACTCTACAAGATCTGCTGAAGTAACTTTCTGAGATACTATGACAGGGCAATTTTTTGTGTACCCGTCTAACTATTACTGGGTCACCAACTGGAGTAGAGATTGAAAAGGTTTTGAGAGAATTTTTGGACTGACACTGAATTGGATTTCTACGTAAGGAGTCACAAAAGAAAGAGTAGACCTTGGATCTAACAATCCATAAACATCAAGGTCTAAGACTCGTAACGTACCAATGACGAAATTAGGAGAACCTTCCTGATCTTGGTGAGCCTGAAGCGCGTACAACCTCTTCTTGGATGATGGAACACTAGCTGATGAAGGGGCTGGGGCTGAAAATTTCTGCTGACTTTTCGAGTGATTTCCACCACCCGATTTTTGCTTAGAATAGTCATAGTTCTGATTCCTAGCCTTATTATTCTCCTTGGCTTGTTCCTTGAGCCTATCATCCTGAACCTGCTTAGCATGAGTCATAAGCCTATAGATGTTCATACTCCTAGTAACATAGCATTTCTGCACTCTATTTTCACCAAATGTAACACTCCTTATAAGAACTTATTCATCTGAGCTCTGGAGTCAACAACCATGTGAGGAGAATACCTGGAGACTTGGTAAAACCTAAACCCATACTCTAGAACTGTCATGTTACCCTGCCTTAAGTTCATAAATTCCTAGACTTTTGCTTCTCTCAACTTTATTGGGAAAAGCCTATCCAGAAAGGTCTCACTAAAGCAATCAAATAAATAGGAGTTGCATCAATACCCTTATTATCTTTCCACTGAGTGTACCAGATATGAGCAACATCTTTCAGCTGGTATGATACCAACTCAACCCAATCATTCCCTGTGACTTGTATCACCTCGAATATCTTCTAGATCTCATCCAAGAAATTCTGAGGATCCTCACCGGTCTGCGATCCTAAGAACTCATGCGGATTCATCCTAACAATGTCACGGAACCTTGATGCTGCTGATCCACCATTAGAATTCACATGATCATCAAAGCGAATGTTCTGGTTGGCCACACTCTGAGCCAACATCTGAATGGCGTTCCTGAATTCAGCATTAGAGAGTTCTTGACCAGGGATTGGAGGAGCTGTGTTTACATTTATGGTATTCGCATTCCTAGTGTTCGCTCTACGAAGAGGCATGATCTGAAACATAGAACGTCGAGTTAGAATGGAATAATATCATACCTTACGCATGATAATAGTAACAAGAAAGTGATGTTTCTCCTAAAACACTTCATAGCCTCCCTCTCCTTAGATGTGGTGCACTTCAAACCTATGAAAAGGACTCTACTTAGTGCGACTTTTCAGACATCCTAGGACACATACACACAGTGATTTGATACAAAGTTTCTCACTCCCTAAGATAACCCCGAGACACAGACATGAGACCTAGGACCACAAGTTATCCTAAGCTAACCCTGCTGTCATGATCATGAGCATACTAAAGAATATAAATTGATGTGGAAGCTAAATCATACTTAAAATGAACAGATGGGGAATACCCATATTCTATAACTCAAAATTTTGAAATATTGATGAGTTTAATACTGAGAAAATATTAACTCATTAATAAGCTGAAACTAACTATATCTGAAAATAACCTCTAACTGCCTAGAAATGTTGGGACAGGCCCCCAGTTAAGTCTAGAAAAACTGAAACTAAAGGACTTAAATACTAAAAATGAACTCAAGACTATTGTCCTCGGAGAATGAGGATTCACCACTAATTTCTGTTGAAATGGAGATCTGAAATCAACCTAAGTGTGATCTAGATTCTGAGAACATGAACTTGCAACAAGAGAAGATGTAGTGCACGTATGTGTCAATACTTGAAAGGTACTGAGCATGTATGATAGAGTAAAGCTGAAATGATACATAATTGAATGACCACAAAAGCAAGTATAATATTATGATCATGCTATATTAAATGCTGAGCTAACTGGATGCAATGACCAAATTTATAACATGTTGAGCCTCAATTCTAATTGAATTGTAAATATGTTCAATGCAATAGAGTCTAACTGAACTATGGGAACTACTAACTACCGATAATAAAAACACATTAGCTAAATATGGAGTTTGATGTATACGCCCCATCGAGAGGACCTAATATACCCTGTCAGAGGTATAAAGGCATAATGGCGTGATCAGTAAATTGATGCCCATAGAGAGGACTTACAACCTACTTGGCTAGTAATTTTGGGACTATTTGGGTACACTAAATGGTCTAACTCGGTTTAAGCTACTCACAATGAATTACGTGATTAATACATTATGACTGAATTTTTATAAATAATGGATAGCTCAAAACTGAACATGCAAACTGCAAATGCAACAATTAATCTGATAATTATGCATTAATAACTGAGACATGTATAACTGTAGTAACTAAAATAGCTGACCTAGAATGTTTATTTTAAGAACTAAAGAAATACATATCTAGAGTTGTAAAATTCATGACATAAACTGAATAATAACCTTATAATCTGATTTGGAACATAAATGTTACTCTAATTAATAATGATCTGCAGCATTTCTAGAAACCCTAGGTGTATCCATGATAAAAGAATAAAGAACTAGCTGAAAACTACAGACCTAATGGGTGAAAGGAACCCACTAGTGAAGTCCCACACATCAGGTGATGAAATCGACGGAGATATAATTAGATTTCGGGGCTTGAACTGTTGGAACCTTGTTGCGTTCATGAACTAGGATTCTTGACCTTTTTCTCCTTTCTTGCTTCTAATTTTCTAAATTTTGATTTATGATTTTGACTTAGGTAAGTTCTTTTTATGTTCCTAGGCTTAAACTGACTAAAATCTAACATTTTATGGCTTAAAGAACGTATCTTAGGGGTTAAACTAACTAGAAAAAGACCAAAAGACCCCTGTAAATTTTGTTGTCCAACCAAACGATGACCTGGATTGACGGGCTATCGTTCAATTGACGGTCCATTGTTTGGGTCCATAGTTTGGGTATGCTTGATAAGCTTTACTAAAACGGGCATAACATTTTACTCGGAGGTTGGATTTCAGAAAACTCTAAGGCTATTAAAAGATAATTCAATTATCTATAATTTTATAGGTCATGGGACACTAAATTCATTTTGTGCTAAGAGTTATGACCATTTGAAGTTGACCCAACAACATTTCCCCAACTGACTGCTATTTTTCCCTTCCGTGCATAGGTCCATCTACGAACCATACCGGTCAATTGTGGTTCATGTCAGAGGCTGGGTAATGGGGTCTTGATCCACGAACACAAACTACTGATCGTAGTCTAACTTACTGACCGTAGGTCTATCCGTGGGTCGAGACTTGGCCAATTTTTTCTTGAAATAAGTTTTGGGAGAGTTTCAGTGACAAACAACAGATGCGCCTACATATTTCTAAAAAACTTATTAGACTGCGGTCCATTGATAGTGACCGTAGATTGCACCTACATATTTCTAATAAACTTATTTTAGTCTGTTTTGAATACGGGGTGTAACACGTCAAGTACCCGAGGTTGCAGATTAATTCCTCCCAATATCAAACAAATTAACCATTAAAAAAGTAGCGGTACATCAAACTTCAATAATTTCAACGAACTCAAAATGACAGCAACGAATTACACACACAGAGACACGATTGATCGATTTTATTTTCTAAGAGATATATGCAAAAGAAGGGAAGAATTCAATGCTGAAAAATGAGAGACAAGCTCCCTATTTAAGGCTAACAAAGGGTAAAGGTCATAACTCTTAGGAAAGAAGACGACCGTCCATAAAGGTCACAACACTTTCGAAGATACACAATCTTTTAAACGGTCACAACCCTAAGATACACAATCTTTTAAACGGTCATAAAAAGAAAAATCAATAATTTTATGTTTCTAGCTTTTTTTCCACTTCCTGTCAAAACTAGATATACCACTTAGTATTGAGAATACTAACGATAAAGATTGAATCTTTATACAACGATGAAGATTTTATACTTTTTAAATCACTTAGACTTAATATTCTTGACAAAGATTTTGTATTCTGCAAGTCAGAATATTCATTCAACAGAATATCTAACAAATTGCTGAAGTTTCTATATTGTTTTCAAACCAATGCACAATTTGATTTGTTTATGAAATTCATATATTTTTCAAGCCAAAGGAGTAAACAAAATCAGAAGATTTTAGTCTCCAAAAGTCAAACACAATCAAATTTCACATGGAGTATAAACTATAAAAGTTTTTTCCCTCTTAACAGAATACATATTAGTAGTAATCATCACATAATGACCATCTATCCTAAAATTTGATAAATCTCATAGCTTATAAAAGTTAGGGAAAGAAAAATAGAACTTATTTTACTCTCATTGCATCATATTCTATCTGTCTGCAATGTTTCCATGCAAGTCACTTTTCGCGCTATTTTTTCTTCTTTTCTTAATTTCCATCATATTCCTATTTCCCTCAACAAGACATTTCGTTTCAATAAGAAACTATACTCAAGTTCAAATATTAGAAGAAGACAACATTTGTTCATTTATTCTTCATATAGTTATGTAAAACGAAGAATATAAAAAAAAACGCATATCTTAACCTTAATGCACAAAATAACCTTTCTTATTAAACAGAAGACTGAAGGGGTGCACTACTTCAACGCACATGGGAAGAAAACAAAAATAATCTTATCCATCCAAGGAAAACTAATTACAGAAAACATACTCAAACATATTAAGGAAGTACTAATTCATCCCAAATCTATTTTATCATATATGATAAAATAATTTTCTTTTTATTCTTTTTCTTTCCAACAAAAAGAACACAGTAAATAACAGAAATTTACTTACTACATAAAATATCATCAATATAAATTTCTTAATCTTGTTAACTCCTGTATTCGATTAGCAAACTAGAAAAAAATAAAAGATGAAAGAAAAATACAAAGAACTATTCGAGTCCATAGAATCCATTGTGTGTCCTTAAGACATTTAATCCCCTCAAGTACCCGAGGTTGCAGATTAATTCATCCTAAGATAAAAAAGATTAACCATTAAAGAAGTAGTGGTACATCAAACTTCAATAATTTCAACGAACTCAAAATGACAGCAACAAATTACACACACAGACATGATCGATCGATTTTGTTTTGTAAGAAATGTATGCAAAAGAAGGGAAGAATTTAATGCTGAAAAATGAGATACAAACTCTCTATTTATAGCCAACAAAGGGTAAAGTTCATAACTCTTAGGAAAGAAGACAACCTTCTAGAAAGGTCACAACACTTTGAAAAACACACGAACTTTTAAACGGTAAAAATCCTTTAGAAAAGACACAACCTTTCATAAAGGTCACAACCCTCCGGCAAAGTGACAACCCTTCAGGAGAGTCACAACCCATCATTTCTTATTCACACATTTAAAACTCAACATGCATGTCATAATAGCGCAGATTCTCACCTATAGTTGTATGTGTAGTACGGTGTCAGCTTCCCAGTGAAGTAGAGTCGTCTTCATAGGGTCTCACAACATAAAATTAAATAGTTTAACAATAAAATGTTATATCAATAATTTATTTGAAAAAAATATTGATATAATATAGTAAAATCATTGAACTATAAACAATTGGGTACGTAATTAGTGAGCAATAACGTTGATAATATTGTTGGTGTTTAGTGAGATAATCAGTGTTTCTGACTTGTCACATTTTTCAAAGAAAATTATTTATGGACAAAAACTAAAGGTTACGTTTCGGTATTTATCCTTTTGGTTATTCTTAAATTATTCTCCCGGAAAAAGTTAAATTATTTTCCCGGAAAAAGTAAGGTAGGTAAGAACATCATTAAAAGGAAAGATAAACATAAATGAAATAAAAACGTCCAACATTACAAATTTTATTTATTTGAACTATAAAAAGGTATAAACAATTTACTAAATATAAACAAGAAGGAGTCCTAAACAAGAATGAATTATAGGACTTGGAAGGAATCTAGAAAGAACTCAACACCTTAATTTAAGTGCTATAGATTCTCCCGGAAAAAGTTAAATTATTTTCCCGGAAAAAGTAAGGTAGGTAAGAACATCATTAAAAGGAAAGATAAACATAAATGAAATAAAAACGTCCAACTTTACAAATTTTATTTATTTGAACTATAAAAAGGTATAAACAATTTACTAAATATAAACAAGAAGGAGTCCCAAACAAGAATGAATTATAGGACTTGGAAGGAATCTAGAAATAACTCAACACCTTAATTTAAGTGCTATAGATTAGTTTTCTTGAAATATGTATTTTTGTACATGAAATTGTAGCTCTAGAAGAGACCTTAACTAGAAAGAAATAGGATTATTTTGAAGGATAAATTACTTTATTAAGTACTTTTTGATAAATAATTATTGATATTTATTTATATATTACCATCTATATGTAACAAATTGGAGTATTTTAAGCTTATTTTGAATCTAAATTAAAAGATAGTGGTCTATCTTAAGTTATTGCTCTGAATATACTACCAAAGAAATATATTATAGTACTAACAATCGTTAACATTTATCGGTCATGTATATTGAAGGCTCTGTTGGATCATCCATCAGAATTTCTTACTTCGATAAAAGGTTTCCACAATCTTGAATTTCTTGATACGTTAATATATTTGTGATCAATAATGTTCGGCGCCAACAAGGGTACCTATGGACCATATGGCATGAAGACTCGTGTTAATTACAAACTAAAAGAGTTCAACTTTAAAATAGGAGATGATCCTACGTTTGGTGGATTTCATGGCACCAAATAAAGTAACTGCATAGAGAGTATTGGGGTGTATGTGAAGGCCATCACATCCTCCATGATCAAACCAGGACGAGATACTCAAAAAAGGGTTAAAACGGAACAAGGTTAAATAAAAATATGTAATTTCTTTTTAATCTTATTAAGTGCCAATTTTATTTGGACTCATTACTACTCATCTTTAGCTATTTAATTTAATGCTTATTTGACTTAATGCTTATTTGACTATCTTCTTTATCATTTATCTTACCTTATAATTTATTAATTAGAGCTTGTTTGTTAAGTTATATATCGATGGAGTGTTAAATGTTCATTTGTTTTTAATTAACTAGGAGTTTTGGGTTCGAGTCTTATAGGGTACGGAACAGAGTGAAAAATCTTGATGCAAGGGGTGTCTAATGGGCGGGTTGGGTTGAAACTGAAAATATTAAAATGGGTTGAGATAGAAGTCGGGTTGGGTCTTGACCCTCCAAGTTTAGTATGGGCTCAAATGGGCTTAAAAGGGGTTGGGTCTTGACCCGCCCAATCTGATCCGATTAATCTCATTAATTTAACATATTGATATTTTAACTTTTATAATCACAAATTCAAATTTTAGCGAGAAATTATTTTGTAAAAAAAAAGTAATAAATTGATAGATAAACCCTAAAAGATGCTAAAATAATAATAATTTATACCTTTAATATAGAAACATATCTTTACAAAAAGTTTAAAACGAGTTGAAATTGGAGATTGAATTTGGCTCAATTGAGGATTCTTTTCAAATGGGTTATGCTTGAATGAGTTGAGATTGAACCTAATTCAAATCATCTTGAGCTCAACCCTTAAAATTCTGGGCGAATTGGATGGATTATCTATGTTTGGGTTCACTTTTGACACCCCTACTTGACGCATTTGTGAGGGCATATATCTTTCTGTAAGATTAATAACTGATCCAGATTTTGATTCAACCTTTTCCCTGAGGATGTTTCGGAACCAAAATGAAGACGCATGGAAGGCCAACATAGTGGGGACTGTTAGGTGACTAGGGAATTTGTTCTTATGCATCTACAAATGGGACTGGCAAAATAAAATCATATTACAATCATATATCTATAACTGAAGCGCATACATACATGAAGAATTAAGATCTACCGTGACTAAAATTTTGACCAATTTTACGTGTCCTTCACTCAAAAATTTCTAAAGTTAGCATTGGCTAGTCAGATAAAATTTTGATCAAAAATATTCAAAATTTAGTCCTGTAAAATTAAAAACGTCAGCCAATGATGTCTGAAGTTGGTCTAGGCAAATCATACCAAACTTGGTGCCATTCAAAAGAAAATGTGTGAATTTCAACTTTTTAGTTGCATACGTCTAAAATTGTTCCGAACTGGATAAATAGTTGTCTCTAATTGAGTTGGGTGCCACAATCTCTATGCGAAAATTTGTTGAATTCATCTCATTTTTTGGTCAACTTTAGCTATTCAATTGCTACAAGTAATTGTTAAAAAGGAATAGTAATTTGAGTTAAAAATAAAAGATTTGGTGATTAGCAAATTGGTAAAATTTGCAACCATTTTTGATTTTGCTATATTTACGTATGTCATTAGTGACATAGGCATGGTTTTATCCTTCTATAAATAAAGCATTTTTTCTCATTTGTAGAACACACCAAATTAGAGAGAAAAATCATTTTGAGAGCAAAGTGAGGTATTTCATAGACTATACAAGAAAAATAGTATGTGAAGAAAAATAGAGTGTGAGTGATATATTAGTAAGGTGGAAAATCAAAAGAATGTTTTTCCTTTTGAGTGTGTAGTAGTCACTTTGAGTATTGTATTCGTGACTACACAGTGTAAAATTTTTTACTATAGTAATATCAGTTGCTCCTCTTGACCCGTGGTTTTTTCCCTTATTCAGAAGGGTTTCCACGTAAAATTTTTGATGTCGTTATTTTCCCATTTTATTTCCATTACTTTTCATATACATTTATGTTTATTTGCGTTTTTCCAACAAACTGGTATAAGAGCCAAGATGTAATCTGAGTATGTTCTGTGGTTGCAGCACAATCTGAACTTCCACATCAGAAACGATTTACTTTGATTTGCTATAACAATATTTTTTTGAGGAAAAACGATGGAAGCCAACGCAAGTAGAATGGTTACTTTGAATAGTGTTAATTATGTCATTTGGAAGGGAAAAATGGAAGATCTTCTCTATGTTAAGAATTTTTACAAACCACTATTTACCACTGTAAAGACTGATAATAAAACAGATGAAGAGTGAAATTTGTTGCACAGACAGGTATGTGGATTCATTAGGCAATGGGTCAACGATAATGTGTTGAACCATATTTCTAGGGAGACACATGCTCGAACCTTATGGGAGCATCTTGAAAGTTTGTATGCTCGGAAGACTGGCAACAACAAAATGTTCTTAATAAAGCAAATGTTGAGTTTAAAGTATCATGATGGTTCTCCGATGACAGACCATCTGAATAATTTTCAGGGGATCATGAACCAATTATCATCTATGGGCATCAAATTTGATGAAGAAATTCAAGGCTTGCTTCTACTTGGTTCCCTACCAGACTTTTGGAAACAATTAGAACTTCATTGTCAAATTCTTCTGCGGATGGTGTGATCTCTATCGATTCCGCCAAGAGTAGTGTCTTGAACGAAGAGATGAGACAAAAATCTCTAGGTTCTTCTTCATCGGTTGTCGTGAAAACAGACCCTAGGGGAGAAATAAAACTCATGATTTTCAGTATAAAGAACAAAATAGAAGCAAATCCAGAGGAAGACTTAAGGATATTGAGTGTTTTCATTGTGGTATGAAAGGGCACACAAAGAAAAACTGTAGGAAGTTGAAGAGGGAAACAAAAACAAAAGGGAAACTAAAGAAGATATCAATGAAAATTGCATAGCCACCGTCACCACCAATGATCTTGTTATCGTTCTTTATGTAGACATGATGAATATTGCTTGTGATGAGTCAAGCTGGATTGTGGACACTGGTACCGTATCTCATGTGACATCAAGGAAGGATTTTTTCTCTTCTTATTCACTAGGTGATTTTGGAGCCTTGAGTATGGGTAATGAGAATATTTCTAGTTTGGTTGGCATTGGTACAATTTGTCTAAAAACTAGTGTTGGAATTAAACTAGTTTTGAACAATGTGAAGCATGCTCCTGATGTTCGTCTGCACCTGATTTCTGTTGGTGTTTAGATGATGAAGGATATGTTAGTACCAACCTCTGCTTGTATTGATATGGTGAATGTGGTTGAGCGTGATAGTTCTTCAATGTTATGGTACAAGAGACTTAGTCACATCAGCGAGAAAGGACTTAATGTTCTAGCCAAGAAGAAGTTTTTGTCAAATATCAAAAGTGCTAAATTAGAAATGTGTGAGCACTGCTTGGCTGGTAAACAAAATCGAGTTTCCTTTAAATCCTACCCTCCTTCGAGAAAGACAGAGTTGCTTGAGTTAGTGCACTCTGATTTATGTGGTCTAATGAAGACAAAGACATTAGGTGGTGCACTTTACTTTGTCACTTTCATTGATGATTGCTCGAGAAAACTTTGGGTCTATGTCTTGAAGACTAATGACTAAGTGTTAGGTGTCTTCAAGAAGTTTCAGGCTTCAGTTAATAGAGAAACTAGAAAAAAACTAAAATGTATTCGTACTGATAATGGGGGTGAATATTGTGGACCATTTGACGAATACTAAGCATCAAGGTATTAGACACCAAAAGACTCCTCTCAATACTCCTCAGCTTAATGGTTTGGCTGAGAGAATGAACATGATCTTGATGGAGAGAGTTAGATGTTTGCTTTCTGAAGCAAAGTTCTCAAACTCATTTTGGGGTGAGGCTTTATTGACTGTTGCACATGTTAAAAATCTATCTCCTACTGTTGCTTTGCAAAGTGATGTGCCAAATAGTGTTTGGTATGGAAAGAATGTTTCATATGACCATTTGAGAGTATTTGGTTGCAAAACTTTTGTACATGTGCCAAAAGATGAAAGGTCAAAGTTAGATGTCAAGACAAGACAGTGCATCTTCATTGGATATAGCCTTGATGAATTTGGTTACAGGTTATATGATCCAATATAAAAGAAACTTGTGAGAAGTCGTGATATTATTTTCATGAAGAATCAAACAATTAAAGATAATGACAAAGCGGAGAAGATAGAATCTTCATGTTTTATGGTATAGTTCATCATGATGACGTTCCTCACACAATTGTGCATGATGTTGTTGGTCTTGATAATCATGGTGACGCCCAAAATCATGTATCGAATCAACATGTTGATGTATATAATAACAATGATATTGCTATTGATGATAATGTTGCTCATGAAATTATGGACAGATCAATATTCCAATTCGAAATTCCACATGAAAGTTATTTCCTTCCTCCTGTTATTGACCTTGATGAGTATGTGTTACCCACTGATGGGGGAGAACATGAATGTTATAAGGAGGTCATGGAATATGAGTACAAGGATCAAAGGATTGAATCCATGCAAAATGAGATGAAGTATCTGCAATAGAACCACAATTATGAGTTGGTAAAATTGACAAGGGCATGAGAACTTTGAAAAACAAGTGGTTGTTCAAAGTTAAAGTTGAAAAAAACAACTTGAAACCCAGATATAAAGCTAGATTGGTTGTTAAAGGATTTGGTCAAAGAAAGGGTATTGACTTTGACGAAATATTTTCTCCTGTTGTGAAAATGTCCTCGATTTGCACACTTCTAGGTTTGGCTGTCAGTCTTAATTTAGAGATTGAGCAGATGGATGTGAAGACAACTTTCCTTCATGGTGACCTAGATCAAGAGATTTATATGGAACAACTTGAGGGCTTCAAAGTAGAAGGTAAAGAAAATTTTGTAGGCAAACTCAGAAAGAGTCTATATGACTTAAAACAAGCTCCTAAACAGTGGTACAAAAAATTTGTGTCTATTATGGGGGAGCAATGCTATAAAAAGACTTATTCATATCATTGTGTATTTGTACAAAATATTTCTGACAATGATTTTATCATCCTTTTGTTGTATGTGGATGATATGTTGATTGTGGGCAAGAATACTTCCAAGATTGACGAGCTGTTATTTAAGTCTTTTTCTAGGAAAGACTTGGGTCATGCCAAACAAATTTTGGGCATGATAATTACTCGTCTCAGGGATGAAAGGAAGATTTATTTGTCCTAGAAGAAGTACATTGAACGAGTACTAGACCGCTTCAATATGAAAAATGTTAAGTTTGTTAGTACACCTCTTGCTGGTCATATGAAGTTGAACAAGAAGATGTGTCCTACAACTAGGGAGGAAAAAGAGAGATGACCAAAAGTTTCATATTCCTCTGTCGTTGAAAGTCTAATGTATGCATTGGTGTGCATTAGACCTGATATTGCTTACGCAGTTGGTATTGCCAGCAGATTTCTCAAAAATTTGGGAAAAGAGCATTGGGAAGCTGTGAAGTGGATACTCAGGTATATTATAGGAAGCTCGTGTGAATGCTTATATTTTGGATAGAGCTGTCAATATATGCTAGTCCACCCCATCCGGGCTAACCCATACATGCTTTGATATTTTACGGGCCAGGCTAGCCCACCTTTTGTGTGGGCCAAAAAATGGTCGGCTCAACCCACAAGTATGTGGGTTACTGGCTTGCCGGGCTAGCCCACTTTTTAAAAAATTATATTTTTTATATAATTATAAATTATAATTTAAAAATATTATCATAAATATCGACAAAATAATTTTACATGATGTTAATGTTACTACTTGTTAATCAAATTCACAAATAAAATTGTCTTTATAAAATATTGACAAAATGGTCTGGTGGACCCTTGTACTTGTATGCATTTGTATTGTGAACCCTTCTACTTTACCTCTTTGTCATCTGGACCCTTGAACCCGTCTAAACTCAACCAGTTTAACCCTTTCAACACATCGTGACTCTAAATCGCGCTGATGTCACACTCTATGTCAGATAAAATTTGTCACTTCATCTTTTTATTCTTTTTATAATAATATCTTTTTTAACAAAAGAAATATCATAAAATTTGAGGCAATTTTGACAAATTGAATTTTAATTTATTATTTTGAATTAAATGTTTGGGTTTCAGCATCATCATCCATTTTCACAGTCGAATGGCCCAACTGTCGAAGAAAGTCGTTGTTCGTGCCGCTCCACTTGTCGGGAAAACTAGAATACGATCTCTCTCACCAGTATACATCTTCATTACACATACTCACCATTTTTCTGTCCTCCTTTTTCAACCTCCAGAAAAATAGCCGCACCAGCTCCTTGCCATTGTCGACCGATACTAACCACTAGGGACCCCATGTGCTCTCCATCCTCTCCGATGTACCAAAAGGCCAAGAAACGTATTGCCTCCGGCTTACAGAGGCTCCCCGCCGCCTTTGGAGTCTGGTGTAGCAGATCATTGATGGAAGAAAAAAAAGATTTGGGCAAAAATGGATGGGTGAAAAAACATATCGGTTGATTAAAGAAGAATAATTTTTTTATTATTTTACTGTCTTATAATTTAAATATTTTTTAAAAATTAAAATAGGTGTTCACTTGCTCACTTTCCTTAATAGGCGTTTAGCCTCACTCTCTTGCCAACTCAACCATCTTAATGCCACATAAGCATGGTCAATTGTTAGAGGGGTTTGATATATTGTATTTTATTGAATGTAAGAGTCTAGATGACAAAGACGTAAACAAAAGGGTTCATAATACAACTGGTACAAGTACAGGGGTCCATTAGATCGTTTTGTCTAAAATATTTATTAAGTATGTTACCATTTTCAAAAAAACAAAAAAAAAGTTATTAATTTTTTATGAAGTAAAAGTATTAACCTAATTGTTTTGAGTTAGGACTCTCTTTAATTTTAAATTTTAATATTATATTATTTTTTAGTTAAATTTTATTTGCACACGGGTTGACCCTACTGATATTTCTCAAGCCCCTCAAATCGTAAGGCTTATTCATGCTGGCCTAAAAAGCCCTTTTCTTAAATGGGCTCCAAAAATCTTAGTCCAACCCTATTAAACCCTTGGTTAGGCTAGGCCGGACCAACGGGCCTAGCCATATTGATGGCTCTAGTTTTGAAGCATCAAATTCCATTTTGAAAGGCTATACAGATTTTGATATGGCAGGTGACCTTGATAAAAGAAAATTCACTACTAGATATTTATTTACTTTTTCAGGGGGAGCTATTTCATGGCAGTCGAAGTTGCAGAAGTGTGTTGAACTATCTACAATTGAAGTTTAGTATATTGTGGATACTAAAAAGGGCAAGGAGATAATATGGCTTAAGCTATTTCTTCAAAAGCTCGGTTTGAATCATATGGAGCATACTGTCTATTGTGTCAGCCTAAGTGCAATGACTTAATTAAGAACTCCATGTACCATGCAAGAACAAAATATTTTGATGTCAGAAATCATTCGATTCGTGAGGAAGTGGAGAGTGAATCATTTCACATCAAAAAGATCCACACAAGTGACAATCCTGCGGATATTCTAACCAAGACAATATCGAAAGACAAGTTCGACTTATGCAAAGAACTTGTGGGTATGATCTCTTTATAAAGAAGATGAAGATAATTTCTTCTAGTAAATGGGACTGGAGGGGGAGATTTGTTGAATCCATCCCATTTTTTGGTCAACTTTAGTTATTCAATTGCTACAAACAATTGTTTAAAAAAAATAGTAATTGGAGTTGAAAATAAAAGATTTGGTGGTTGACAAATTGGTAAGATTTGCAACCATTTTTTATTTGCTATATTTACCTATGTCATTAGTGACATAAGCATGGTTTTATCCTTCTATAAATAGAGCATGCTTGTTCATTTGTAGAACACACCAAATTAGAGAGAAAAACAATTTTGAGAGCAAAGTGAGGTATTCCATAGACTATAGAAGAAAATTAGTCTATGAAGAAAAATAGAGTGTGAGCGATATTTTAGTAAGGTGAAAACCGAAAGAATGTTGTTCCTTTTGAGTGTGTAGTGGTCACTTTGAGTACTATATTCGTGACTGCACAATGTAAAATTTCTTATTGTAGTAATATCAGTTGCTCCTCTTGGCCCGTGATTTTTTTCCTTATTCAGAAGAGTTTCCACGTAAAATTCTTGGCGTCGTTATTTTCACATTTTAGTTCCATTACTTTTACCATATATATTTTTGTATTTATCCGCATTTTCCTAACAAAAGTGAGTTATTTATTTGTTGTTTTCCAAAATCATGTGTTACAAATTACGAAGTAATGGAGGACTTCTTTCTTTTGAATTCACGTGTCTTAAGTTATTGTATGGAGAACAAAAGTCTAAAATGTGTAATTTTTAGTGTGATTTGAATTGCTAATTACGGTGGCTCATCCTTTTTTTACACATTTTTCTGAATATGAAAGTTTTACTTTTAAAAAAATTAAAGATGTTACAGCGGAATTTACACAATACGTCACTTAGTTTAACCATTATGTTTTGAATTGAGAGATATATACTATGTTAAAAATTGAATTGAATCCCAATTCATTTGGGCATGGCAAAATTACCATGTTTCATAAGTAAAATTAGTATAATCTGGTGTATTTAATCTCTAGCTATGTTGATATTGAAAGAAAATTTGGGAAATATTAAATTTATTGTACGTAAAATTTTACAAGACATTATTTCGGCGACTTAAAGTTCTGACCTCCTGATTACATATTACAACTCTTTCGCATTGCACTAGAAGTTATAATGAAAGGAAAGAGTTAACAAAAAAGAAAGGAAAGAGTTAGCAAGCGATATTGATTGACAAAAGGTAAAAACTAAATGAAGATGGTACATCAAAATAGCAAATCACACCACAATAAATAAAGAATTTTGCGGTTATTATATAGCAGCAATAATATAATTGTCACTATACTATATTTGGGCAATAACAAATATGTGAATTTATATTTACCATTCTATATAAATGTCACTAAAGGCTAAAGCGATTATAGGTGCAATGCACTAACTCAATTGCTGAAAAATATTTTTGCGAGAATAATAGCTATAGCTGAAAGGAAAATCTATAATCACTAAATGTCTCTTTTGTTTATTGTAATGTTATTTCTTAGACCCTAGCTTCATCTGAGGTTAAAGATGGTATATTCATGAAATTGATCTGCTTATTGGTTGATTGATGAAGTTGATTTCCAATGGCAGTGGCTCCCTCGGAGCAGTCTTGATGATATTTGTCAAAACACCAACACCTCTCATCCAATGAATGTGTTGTCGTAAGCTAGAGAAGCTTCTTCAGTAGTATTGAATGTTCCTAACCAAGCTCTGGTTTTCTTTTTTGTGTCTCCAACCTCTGCCACCCACTTTCCCATTTTCTAAGTCTAACCCCTTTGTACTTTTTCATATTTCCATGGACAGCTTAGTTTTGTTTTTATTAGAAGTTTCCATTGAACTTCTTGTCTTTTCATTTTCGACAATGATGATGATTTCCTTTCACGTGCCTTTTAATGAAGCTCTGACTTCTATGCTTTGCTCATTTCTTCTTATAACCTTAGGAGAAGTCAGTATCTCTATTGCTCGGCCTCGAACTTTTATCTTTTTGATGAGGGTTTAATTTTTAATGGTATAATTTCCTTTCCTTTATTTTTCTTTCCAAAGAAAAAAGGTCAGAAGCCAAGAATATGTTTGCTCTAAAAACTTATATATGAGAGAACATTAAGTACATTCAAAGAAAAGTAGAGTCTAAAATTAAAAAAAAGAATTTTCTTGTCTTGCGCCGTATAGAGTTTGTCCTACCTGTTTGGAAAATTATATGCACAAGGAAAATATAGAATTTTTACTGCTTACATGAGTAATAGAAAAAATCTTATTATTCTAGAACATTATAAAATTCATATTATTTTTTCTTTTTGCATAGAAATAAGAATTTGAATTCTAGTTAAATATGGACACTATAACAATCACATAATTAATTATTGAGGCTTGTTATTATGGAAATAATTTCAAATGATTAATTTGAATTATTTTTACCATAATAAATTACAAATCATTCCACTAGAAATTCATAATTGCACTCCTTTATTTCGTAATTCCCATTAAACACTTATATAATTCCCTATGTTAAGATTTTAGATACTAATCAATAAATTAAATTACTGACGAATTTAACTTAATGATTAATTTTCTTTAAAGCACTGCTTAACTTATTTCATGTGTCGGTTTCACAAATTCACTCGCAAGATTTAACACGATGAAAATTTATAAGTTTCTAAAAAAGGCATATCAATCAATGTCTATAATGAGACATGGATTTCATCAACTAACTTATCATTTCACCAATATATGTTATTATCATCCAACTTACCAGGCATATTGACTCATCTAAGAATCTTACCTTTTAACAAAACAAAACGACAATTAATATATACAGATAATAATAGTTATATCAGGATTAAGAAAATAAGTACGTTTAATAGTTTAGAGAATATATTTTGTCAGTCAGTCTAAAACAACTACCTCTACTCAGTCTCGTTCAATACATACAAATTGTACTAGCACAAGAAGTTGAAACTATACCGTTCCCATAATCAAGATAAATTACATACAATATTGTGCTACAATTGTACACGATGAAATGTTCACTTTCCATCCTAGATTGTGAACCAAAAACTTTATACTTATAAGAACCGATGATTTAATCCTCTATGCATAAGTTAAAGCTCCACACATCAAATCATGTACTATATAAGTAAGTAAACATCATTAACGAATATATGATCTATTGAAATTAAACAAATATTTATTCTTTAATAAATATTATTTTTAACACATAATTAATAGTATATATTCCAACGCTACCCTACTCGTGCCAACTGTATCTCTAACTAGAAGAAGTGTTTTCTTTGAAATGACCTTCACTTGGAGAAAAATAATTTTTTACAGCAAAAAAAATTAAATTATATAAAGGTGCAAAAGAAAATTTTGGCAACAACTGCTTCAAAATGCTCAACAACACGTTATTTAATAATTAAATTATGAGACAATGAACATTTAAGAATTTGAAATCAATAAAAATGCAAAGAAAGACAAGTCTAGAAACAAACTAAAAATTTGTACCTTTATTTTGCAACATTTAGCTCCATGTCTCACGCTTTCACTTACCAATTAATTTTTAAACATTGAATTTTCAAGAAAACTTTGTGAAATCTATTAGAAATCTCTTTGCCATTGTTCTTTTTTCCATTTTGAAGTTCTAAGCAGAGAGAGGTGAAAGGAGAAAATAATTATGAAATACAAGTTCTTCTCTTTGAAGTTATAAATAAATTGGAGGAGCTTGGGGCGACAATAACAATGTAACATATTTGGTTGTATCATTTCAGCTGTCACATTTTGTCTTCAATTGAGTTGTGGGCGAGAATCCTGTTCTTAGTTTTTGTTTAATTGTGATTTTTTGTGCTGAATTTTATGTTTTTTTTAAGAAAAAATAGGCGTGACAAATAATACAGTAATGGATGTTACTTTCTGCAAATTTTCTTGGTATCTTATTTGATTACTCTCATTTAATATGTACCAACTTTTAAAATAAATTAGTATCTAGACACGTGTGTTCTATACAAATATTTGTTTGTATCCTTTCAGTTGCCACATTTTTTTTTTCGATTGAGTTGGGCGAGAATCTTGTTCTTATTTTTACTTGTGAATTGGTGTACAACTTTTTTTATTTTTCCAAAACATGTGTTAAGTAATAGATATTACTTTCTACAAATTCCATCAATATCTTATTTGATTGCGCTGATATGTACCAAATTTTTATAAAAATTAGTATTTGGATCCGTGTGTTATACCTGTGTTCATACAAATATTTGGTTGTATCCTTTCAGTTGACTCATTTTTTCTTCAGTTGAGTTAGGGGTGAGAATCTTGTTCTTACTTTTTCTTTAATTGTGTGTGATTAAGTAAGCTCTAGTTCCTCCTCTTTCTCTAGTTTCCTGCAATTTTAATTTTTTTGCATTTCCTGTCGATTTCAGAGAGTCAATTTTAGTAGTTACTCTGATAGGAGGAAGGCCCTATAAATAGTTGCTAACAGAGGCGAATCTAGAATTTAAAGTTGGGAGTGTCACAGAGGAAGGCCCTATAAATAGTTGCTAGCAGAGGCGGATCTAGGATTGAAGATCAGGGGTGTCACAATATTCAAATAATATAAAACAACTGATTGCTTTAATTTTGATTAATTCAGATTATTAATTTTATTTTATTTTATAAACAAATCGATAAAATATATCTATAGTAATATTTTCTTTTGATATTATCTGATTAGAGATAACTAAACAATTCAATTTTTATTTTCTTTTTGAAATTAAATGTCTTATTCGCTGTAACTTTGGGAAAAAAATTACATTAAAATTTGAGATTGTATAAACCATTTAATAATATTAACATAATATATTCATCTATTCCATTGACTTTATGTGTTGTTTGAGATATATAGTGGGAAATAATAAAAATTATAGTTTCAGTCTATTAATTTTACTTAGAAAAAACATCGGTGAAGATCGAAAGAACCTTTAAATTTAAAAGAAAAATATTTTTGAAACTTATGTTTTTGTATAAACTATTATTTATATATATTCTTAATAATATTTAATTGACGCTCATAATTCAGTACTTACTAATTGATAAAACAAAATAAACACTTTACACTCAAATCAATAGATTAATAATTAGTGTGAAAGAAATAAAAAGTTAATTATGAAAAGGGGTCAATTTGAATTAATAAAGAATAGTAAATAAATAAGAATGTATGTAGAAAAAAAAAGGAGTAAGCAAAAAAAGTTAAATATTGTTGCAGAGGCTCAAATCCGGGTTGACGAGATGGCAGACCCTCTTCTTTGCCAATAATGCTATTCCATTGTGTAGTCATTGAGTGGCAAAAATAATATATATTTAATTATTATACATATATACATGTGTATACAACATTTTTTCTGAAAACACTGAGTATCGTGACATCCTACCCGTACACATAAGTCTGCCCCTGATTGCTAGTTACTTCAATGGAATTGTTTTCCCAAAACATGTGTTACCAATAATGAAGTAATGGATGTAACTTTCTAAAATTTCCATGGGTATCTTATCTGATTTCCATCATTTAATATGTACCAAATTTTAAAATGAATTAGTATATGGACACATAAGTCTCAAGTGTGTCCTATACAAATATTTGATTGTATCCTTTTAGTTGTCACATTTTTTTCTTCAATTAAATTGGGGTGAGAACCTTGTTCTTACTTTTTGTTTAATTGTGATGTGGTGTGCAACAGTTTTGATTTCCAAAAAACATGTGTTACAAATAATAAAGTATTGGATGTTAATTTCTAAAAATCAGGTATCTTATCTTGCAACATGTTTTACCAATTTTTCTATCACACTAATATCTAGACACGTATGTTGCATGTGTCACATACAAATAGTATCAGATGGAATGACTTAGATAGTAAATATATAATTAAGTATTTAGAATTAATTTCAATTTATAAAAACGTTGTAATGAATGATAAACAAAACAAAAGTATCCAAACAATTTCCTACAAATTTTATAAAACAGAGATGTAAATATTTGTTATTTGTAGTTTTGATGATTTGACAAACTTGGGGACCTTGTAAAGGTACCAGTTTCTTAATTGAGTATTGCAGGGTTCTTGGTTGAGTATTGCAGATGAAACAAACTCAGGGACCTAGTAGAGGTACCACGCTCTCATGATGAGGAGCCAGTTGATTGCCAGCTGGAGACGGTACAGAAAGTAGGTGCACACTTCCCGATGACGTCAGAGAGTGTGACTTTTCCCGCCAATGGCAAAGAAGTTTAGGAAAGTGACTTGCCCATATAAAAGGCACTTTCCTAAACATTTTTGTTTAGTTTTTACAACTTGATAAAAACTTTTCAAGAACTCTTGCAAAGGCTACTACAAAGCAAAGGCAGAATTATTCCTAGAACAACATCAATCTCTGGATCTTTTTGTCTAGTTGTTTAGGAATACATTCTCTTGTTCTTAAACTGTAAACCATTCCTGAATCTTTAAAGGAATTGGTGTGTTGTGTTAGAAGTCTAGGTTGTCCAGGTGGGATAGCTTAGTGGGTAGATTGTTTTCTACTTAGGCTTGTTAAGCTATAGAGGACTATTGCTTAACTGTAAGATTGATAACTCTTTCTTACATTTGGTGTAATCATGTTTTACTTTTGCTTTTGAAGATTAGTAAAAACGATTGAAAATCCTGTGAGACAGGTCGTGGTTTTACGCCCTTTAGCAAGGAGGTTTCCACGTAAAATCATTGTATTGATTTTACTGCATTTAACTTTCTGTTTTATTCATTAGTGTAGTAAGGGACCTGATTCAATTACTTGTTAAGTGAAGGCATATATTCTATCAAGTGGTATCAGAGCAGGCACTATCTATTTGGTTAACACCAAGGAAGTGTTATTTGCATTAGAATGGCAGCTCCACTTAACCTCGAAGAAGGTCAGTCGTCACACAGACCTCCTTGCTTCAATGGACATTTTTACGGTTGGTGGAAAGTTAGAATGCATGATTACCTCATGGCTAAAGATAGTGATCTATGGGATATTGTACTGGATGGACCATTTGTTCTAACTATGGAAGAAAAGGATGGAGAAAAGACTATTCTTGTTCCAAAGCCTAGGTAGAAATATGACGCAGCTGACAGGAAAAATATTGAAAAAGGTTTCGAAGCTAAAACTCTTCTGGTCTATGGGATAGGACCTGATAAGTACAACAGAGTGTCAGCCTGTGAGTCTGCTAAGGAAATTTGGGACTGCTTTAAGACTGCACATGAAGGAACTGAACAAGTCAAAGAATCTAAGATTGACATGCTTACCTCACGGTATGAGAACTTCAAAATGAAGGAAGGAGAAACAATACATGACATGTTCACCAAGTTGTCTTCAATTACAAATGAGCTGCGAAGTCTGGGTGAACCTATAAGCATGACCAAACAAGTCAGAAAAGTGCTTCGAATTCTTCCAAAGTCTTGGGAGAGCAAAGTTGATGCCATTACAGAAGCCAAGGACTTGAAGGTGCTGACTATGGATGCTTTGATTGGTAATCTGAAAACACATGAGATGAATCGAAACTATGATTTGTCAACGAAAGAAGCCAAGAAGGACAAGTCATTGATGCTGAAGTATAAAATCAGATGAAGATTCAAGTGATGATGATGATATGGCATATCTCATCGGTAGATTTCAAAAAATTGTGAGGAAAAACAAAGTTTATAAAAGAGGAACAAACGGTACTCGAAATGCTGCTCAAGGTGATACTTTCTACAAGTGTGGAAAAGCTGGGCACTTCATCAGAGAGTGTCCTTTGGTCAAGAATGAAACAAGGAACACCACAAACCAAGAAGTGACAAAGAGAATAGAAGGGACATGGTACTTGGCAAGAGAGATAGAAAAGCTGTTGCAGACTTGGTTGTCAAAAAGGCTCTTGCTGCATGGGGTGATTCCTCAACTGATTTAGAAGACCCTGATGAGCCAAAAGATGTGTCCATGGTTGCTGTACATGAGGAGGAAACTGTCTTCAATGAAATGTTTGCTCTCATGGCCCACACAGAAGATGAAGAAGAGGACAATCAGGTAACTCTTCTAGATATGAAAAATGACTTGGATAAATATTCTCTTAAAAAATTGAGAACTTTGGCAAAAGTCATGATTGATTCTGTGATAGAGTTAACATCTGAAAGAGACACCATGAATGCTGAACTTGACAGTTTGACTGAAAACAAAGTTAAACTTGAAGAGAAAATGTAAAGAATGGCGTCTCTAGAGCCAAATAACTCTGAACTTAAGAACCAGTTGAACCAAATTACTGAAGAAGTTGAAAAATTGAATGGAATGTCTAATGGGTGGCAAGCTGAAATTCAAGAGAAATTAAAAAACTCTGAGAAAAAACTTGATATGTCACTTGAAAAGAGTAACAAATTAGAACAGGATATTGTCAAACTTAAGGAAGAACTTGAAAAATCCCTTAAGTTGACAAAATCCTCAAAGTTACTGTCAAATACAACAAATCAGAGTAATTTCAATAAGAAAGAACTAGGAAGTCTGAACATTACTCCCCCTTATAATCCTCACAGTAAGTATGTGTTTGTATCTGACAATTTGCTATGTCTTCACTGTGGTAAGAATGTACATATGAATGGTGAGTGTTCTAGCTGAAGAAACTCCTGTGAAAGGCTCTCTAATTATGCTGAAAGGCAAAATATACCAAAAGAGAGACCTGGTCCTCTAAAGCATGCGTCAACTCAAAGATTTTCAAAGAAAAAATCTATCCCTACTCCTATGTCCATTGTTAGAAAGCTTCAAAATCTACCATATTGGACTAAATACAATCTAATTACTCTTTTGTCTGCCTACTGGGAACTCAAGCTGAAATGGGTTCGCAACCTAGACAAGTGATTCTTGGCGCAGATGAGTGAGAGGAGCAGCAGTCAATGTTGGTATATGGACAGTTGTTGCTCTAAGCATATGACTGGTGATGTAAAGAACTTCCTCTCACTCAAGACACTCCAAGGAGGAGGTGTCTCTTTTGGTGATGGTAAGAAGGGGTATATTTTGAGAGTTGGCAAAGTAGAAAGATCTCTTGAAGATTCAATTGACAATGTTTATCATGTAGATGGGTTGAAGTACAGCTTTTTGAGTGTGTCACAAATCTGTGACAAAGGAAATGAGGTCAAGTTTACTTCTGATAAATGCACTGTGGTGTGTCTAACTACAAACAAAGTAATTCTCATTGCACACAGAAGTAAAAATATGTATGTGGCAAACTTAGAAACGTCTCATAGAGATGACCTGACATGTCTTAGTGCTCAGAATGAAAATGCTGATCTCTGGCATCGTAGGCTGGGGCATGTGAGCTCATCTTAATTGAACAAATTGATTTCTAAGGACCTGGTCCGAGGTCTGCCCAAGCTGAAGTTTGCTGGAAATAAAATATGTGAAGCTTGTGTTAAAGAAAAGCAAATCAGGTCATCCTTTAAGCCCAAAAATCAGGTAACATCATCAAGAACCCTAGAGCTGCTTCGCATGGACTTATGTGGACCCTTAAAGGTTCAAAGTAGAAATGGCAAGAAGTACATTTTGGTGATTGTTGATGATTACTCAAGATACACCTGGACGAGATTCTTGAGATCAAAGGTAGACACAGCTAAAGAGTTGGTGGTATTCTTCAAAATGATTCAAACCAAATTGAATCAAGTTATTTGCAGCATTCGATCTGATCATGGCACAGAGTTTGAGAACTCAACACTGGATAAATTCTGCATGGAAAATGGTACGAGTCATAATTTCTCTGCTCCAAGAACTCCTCAACAAAATGGAGTAGTGGAAAGAAAGAATAGAACCTTGGTGAACATTGCCAAAACAATGATTATTGAATCAAATCTTCCTCATAGTTTCTGGGTTGAAGCTGTTAACACATTATGTCATGTTACTTACACGTGTCTAATAAGAGCTATTTTGAACAAGACTCCATATGAGCTGCTCAACAACGGAAAGCCAATGCTGAGCTATCTTAGAGCATTTGGATGCACATATTTTGTGCTGAATAATGTAAAGGATGATATGAGAAAATTTGATCCCAGAAGTGATGAAGGAGTGTTTGTTGGATATTCTTCATCTAGTAAGGCTTACAGAATATTCAACAAACGAACTCAATGCATTGAAGAAAGCCTTCATGTTGTATTTGATGAAGATGGAAGCTTGAAGAATGGTGGATCAAATGATGATGATGATTTGATGAAAATGATCAATTCAAAGAAGTGTGAAGGAGGTGAAGCTGATGCAGATCAACAACTGAACAATGACTGTGATGATCAGAATCATAGTCTACCTGAAGAGGCTGCTGAGGGTGAAAAGGATGATATGGTACGTGGTACTACTCAAAATTCCATCCAGAGTACATCAGACTCCCAAAAAATGATGTCACTCTTGATGAAGAAGAATATGCAGATCAACCAATTCATTCTGCTCTAAGGTCAAGATGGAAGCATAGTTCATCACATCCTTTTGATAATCTCATTTCTCCTTTGAATTCTAGAATTCATACTAGATCAAAAACAAGAAATCTAGTTTCATTCTCAGCATTCATATCATCTATTGAGCCCAAGAATGTTAAAGAAGCATTGCGTGATGCAGACTGGATCAATTCTATGCAAGAAGAACTCCATCAGTTTGAAAGAAGTAAGGTATGGTACCTGGTTCCTCGACCTGAAGGCAAAACAGTAATTGGAACTAGGTGGGTTTTTAGAAACAAGCTTGAGTGATTACTAGAAATAAATCCAAGTTGGTGGTGCAAGGATACAATCAAAAAGAAGGAATAGACTATGATGAGGCTTTTTCACCTGTTGCCAGAATGGAAGCTATTAGAATTTTAATAGCTTTTGCTGCATTCATGGGGTTCAAGCTGTACCAAATGGATGTGAAGAGTGCATTTATTAATGGAGATCTCAAAGAGGAGGTGTTTGTCAAGCAACCTCCTGGTTTTGAAGATGCAGAGGTACCAAATCATGTGTTCAGATTGAATAAGACACTATATGGTCTGAAGCAAGCTCCAAGAGCATGGTATGAAAGGCTGTCAAAGTTTCTGCTGAAGAATGGTTTCAAAAGAGGCAAGATAGACAATACCCTGTTCTTATTAAAAAGAGAATAAGAATTGCTTATCATTCAAGTGTATGTGGATGACATAATTTTTGGAGCTACTTTAGAATGTTTGTGTGAAGAATTCTCATCACTGATGGGAAAGGAGTTTGAAATGAGCATGATGGGTGAATTAACATTCTTCCTGGGTTTGCAAATCAAGCAATCATCAAATGGGATTTCAATATGTCAGGAGAAGTACATTAAGGAGCTGTTGAAGAAATTCAATATGTTTGATTCTAAACCTATTGATACTCCTATGGGAACAAATTCCAAGATGATAGTAGAAGAATATGATCCTCTTGTGAATCAAACAATGTACAGGGGAATCATTGGATCCTTGTTATATCTGACTGCTAGTAGGCCTAATATTATGTATAGTGTTGGAATGTGTGTCAGGTTTCAAACATGTCCTCGTGATTCACACATGAAGGCTGTAAAACGTATTGTCAGATACATGAAGAAAACAGGGGACCTGGTTTTTTTCTATCCTGCAGGAGATACTTTTGACCTTGTTGGTTTTGCAGATGCTGATTTTGCTGGTTATTAAGTAGACAGGAAGAGTACCTACGGAATGGCTCATTTCCTTGGATCATCACTTATTTCCTGGGATACCAAGAAGCAGAACTCTGTGGCTCTTTCAACTGCTGAAGCTGAATATGTAGCTGCTGCAGCATGTTGCTCTTAGTTGTTACGAATCAGGCAACACTTGGAAGATTTTGGAATTCACATCAAAGCTATTCCACTTATGTGTGACAATACTAGTGTTTTTAGTATGGGAAAGAATCCAGTCCACCATAAGAGAACAAAGTATATTGATGTTAGACATCCCTTTTTGAGAGATAATGTTGAGAAGGGAAATATTGTGCTCACATATTGTCCAACAGAAGAGCAAATTGCAGATATCTTCACCAAAGCTCTCATCAAGGATCAATTTGAGAGAAATCGATTGAAGTTGGGGATGTTGATCTCCAAGTGATGCAATTAGCTTCCAACAGTTGAACTCCCTTGATGGTTAAAATTGCAGTGCAGGTATCTTTTGTGTGAATTTTAAATATCTGAACAAGATCCTTTTTGTACCTTCTGTAGGTATACTCTCAGTAAGGAACTACTTAAAAAGGGAAGCAATTAGAACATCTGAGGAATGAAGATTAACTGTGCTATGGTACCTGGTGCTTGTCCAGGTTAGCATTTATATATTAAATTGAAACTAAAAATATGACCGTTGATAATGCCACGTGTCAGCCATCGGTTACTCTGACCGATCATTCCCATCGTTTCTCTCTAAAACGACGCATCCAATCACTGACCTAGCACCTTTTCTCTTTCTTTAAAAACCCTTACTTCTTTTTGAAATTCTCATCTATCTCTTAACTTCTTCTTCTTGCTCACGAAGGGTTTTAGCAAAATTTCAAAAGGCAAAATTTGTCTTCTTCTTTTCCTCTTCACCTTTTTAAAAGAAACTTGTCTCTAGTGTTAAAACCATGTGTTCTCCTTCATTTTCTTCCAAACAAATGTTGAATTCTCTCAGTGAAATAGAGCCCCTTGCCTTCTATTCTCCGACCACTACACAAGCCAGACTTCCTCCCCCTTCCAGTTCTCAACAAGACACCCCTGATAACCCCTTTTTCACCATAGATCTAAACAGTTTTGTTGTGCCTACGGAACCTGGTCCGTTTCAAGACATATTCCCTGACAATATGTTTGAAGGGGATCTACCCAAGCACAACGCTTCTGAGTCCAACATATTGGCAGCAAGTCAAGAGATCGTGATTGAAAGTTTGGCCATGATGCGAGAAGAAGCAAGGGGAGAGCATACTGAAGTCTTGGAAAGAAAAGAGGCAAGACCCACTCAACCTATTTTAGATAAGACCCCTGATTTGGGCAGGTACTCCTCCTCATCTTCCTCTAACTCTGCAGTGAGGAAGAACCTTTAAAATGGAAGGTGGAGAGAAGAGAAAGGGAAAAATCTAGAAAAGGAAAGGAAAAAGTTGTAGAGGAGGCTCCAAAAAGACGACCTACTACTAGGTCTGCCGCTCAGAAGTTGATGGCTGATGCCTTGAAGGTGAATGCACGTTCTACTGCTGCAGTTAGACGTGCAAGAACTTTCAAGGTATCAAATTTTCAAATGCCTGTTGTTAATGTGGTTGAGTTGTCTAGGGAAGAAGTGGAAAAGAAAAATAACAAAAAGAAGTCAAAAAAGAAAAAGGAAAAGGTTACAGAGCAGGTTGAAAACACTAAGTCAAAAGGGAAGAGATCAGAGAAAAATAGAAAGCAGTCACAGGGACCTGGTTCCCAAGCCAGGAAAGTTGAGAGTGTCAACATGCAGGAGGTGGTTGACAGCCTGAGAAACCAAGCTGTCTTGCCAGGAAGAATTTTCAATATTGGGATCATAACTCTTCCTGGCATGGACTCTCTTCATGATATGGTAGAGATCCAATCTTGGGTACATTTGTTCAACAGAAAATCCCTCATCCTCCATGAAGAAGAAGTGCACAAATTTTACTATAATATTCAATTCAAAGACGATGGGAGCATCCTCACACGAGTAAATAACATTGTTGTATGTTTAGATAAGGCAGTGTTGAGCAAAATTCTCAGGGTGCCTAGAGAGGGGACCGGGTCTGTACTAGGTAGAACTTGCTCTTTTGAGTTTGCTGCTGTGATTTCTAAGACACCCACAACCAAGTTTGCTAGGATTTATAAGAAAATCATAAAGAGTGAGTATCAGTTGGTTTTTGAGTTCATCAACAAAGCTCTCCTCCCTCGCACTGAAAAGAGGACAGTAGCAACTGCTGCTGATTTATTTGTCATTGAGATGTTGTGCAACTTTGAGGCCCTGAACCTACCTGGTCTAATGCTTGAGCATATCCACAAAACTGTCATTGAGAGGAAAGGTGTTCACGGAATGGGTTATGGATACTTTCTCATGGAGGTATTCAAGCATTTTCAAATTCCTCTTAGTGTGGGAAAAATGGGGACAGTTAAGCAGACTATCTCCGAAAGTACCTTGGTTGAGTGAGAATGCATTGAAGGAAGAGGCTATCCAAAAAGCAAGATGGCCCAACTTATTGATGATCAGGATCAGCTTAAGCATGAGGTTGAGGAGATTATTGTGCGGTTAAGTGGTAGAGATGCAGAAATTGCTATACTCAAAGCAGAACTACTTACTGCACAGAGTGAGGGACCTGGTTCTTCAGTGGTTCAAGATCTGGAGAAAGAGAATGCTGAGTTGAAGGCGAAGATAACTGCCCTGCAGGAAAAGTCCATCAAGGACAATGATGAAGCCAATGCACGACTCACTCTTGTTATCCAGTCCCTGTCTCATCCCCCCTCTTCCTAATCTATTGGACAACCCCCCCCCTTGTGTCAATTTTTTTTATTGTGGCTTATCAATGTGTTGATGGATATTCAATTTGTTTTTAATGTATTTATGTTATTATGGCGTGCTGGTTAATTTATTCCTCTGCTGTTCTCATTGTCTTCTTTTGTGCGTGCTTTTCCATTATTGATTGATCGCTTGATAGCTATGATCTTGTTTAGTGTTTATGATGACATCACTGGTTTACTGCAATTCTTTTTTATGATGCCAAAAGGGGGAAGTAAAGCTGTGTGTAGCTAAATGAATGTAGCTAAATGATATTTCAATGAGGGGAATATACAGTGAGGGGGAATGTACAGTGAGGGGGAATATAAAAAGGGGGAACAAAGTTGGAAAGGATCGTAGATCATGGTTTCAGTGTTTGTCATCATCAAAAAGGGGGAAAATATTATTCGTAGTTTTGATGATTTGACAAACTTGGGGACCTTGTAAAGGTAACAGTTTCTTAATTGAGTATTGCAGGGTTCTTGCTTGAGTATTGCAGATGAAAAAACTCAAGGACCTAGTAGAGGTACCAGACTCTCATGATGAGGAGCCAGTTGATCGCCAGCTGGAGTTGGTACAGAAAGTAGGTGCACACTTCCTGATGGCGTCAGAAAGTGTGACTTTTCTAGCCAATGGCAAAGAAGTTTAGGAAAGTGACTTGCCCATATAAAAGGCACTTTCCTAAACATTTTTGTTTAGTTTTTGCAACTTGATAAAAACTTTTCAAGAACTCTTGCAAAGGCTACTACATAGCAAAGGCAGTATTATTCCAAGAACAACATCAATCTCTGGATCTTTTCGTCTAGTTGTTTAGGAATACATTCTCTTGTTCTTAAACTGTAAACCATTCCTGAATCTATAAAGGAATTGATGTGTTGTGTTAGAAGTCTAGGTTGTCCAGGTGGGATAGCTTAGTGGGTAGATTGTTTTCTACTTAGGCTTGTTAAGCTATAGAGGACTATTGCTTAACTGTAAGATTGATAACTCTTTCTTACATTCGGTGTAATCGTGTTTTACTTTTGCTTTTGAAGATTAGTAAAAATGATTGAAAATCCTGTAAGACAGGTCGTGGTTTTACTCCCTTAAGCAAAAAGGTTTCCACGTAAAATCATTGTGTTGATTTTACTGCATTTAACTTTCTTTTTTATTAATTAGTGTAGTAAGGGTCCTGATTCAATTACTTGTTAAGTGAAAGCATATATTCTATCAAGTGGTATTAGAGTAGGCACTATCTATTTGGTTAACACCAAGGAAGTGTTATTTGTATTAGAATGGCAGCTCCACTTAACCTCGAAGAAGGTCAGTCGTCACACAGACCTCCTCGCTTCAATGGACATTTTTACAGTTGGTGGAAAGTTAGAATGCATGATTACCTCATGGCTAAAGATAGTGATCTATGGGATATTATACTGGATGGACCATTTGTTCTAACTATGGAAGAAAACGATGGAGAAAAGACTATTCTTGTTCCAAAGCCTAGATAGAAATATGACGCAGCTGATAGGAAAAATATTGAAAAAGGTTTCGAAGCTAAAACTCTTCTGGTCTATGGGATAGGACCTGATGAGTACAACAGAGTGTCAGCCTGTGAGTCTGCTAAGGAAATTTGGGACTACTTGAAGACTGCACATGAATGAACTGAACAAGTCAAAGAATCTAAGATTGACATGCTTACCTCACGGTATGAGAATTTCAAAATGAAGGAAGGAGAAACAATACATGACATGTTCACCAAGCTGTCTTCCATTACAAATGAGCTGCAATGTCTGGGTGAACCTATAAGCATGACCAAACAAGTCAGAAAAGTGCTTCGAGTTCTTCCAAAGTCTTGGGAGAGCAAAGTTGATGCCATTACAGAAGCCAAGGACTTGAAGGTGCTGACTATGGATGCTTTGATTGGTAATCTGAAAACACATGAGATGAATTGAAACTATGATTTGTCAAAGAAAGAAGCCAAGAAGTACAAGTCATTGATGCTGAAGTATAAATCAGATAAAGATTCAAGTGATGATGATGATATGGCATATCTCATCAGTAGATTTCAAAAAATTGTGAGGAAAAACAAATTTTATAAAAGAGAAACAAATGGTACTCGAAATGGTGCTCAAGGTGATACTTGCTACAAGTGTGGAAAAGCTTGGTACTTCATCAGAGAGTGTCCTTTGGTCAAGAATGAAAACAAGTAACACCACAAACCAAGAAGTGACAAAGAGAATAGAAGGGACCTGGTACTTGGCAAGAGAGATAGAAAAGATGCTGCAGACTTGGTTGTCAAAGAGGCTCTTGATGCATGGGGTGATTCCTCAAGTGATTCAGAAGACCCTGATGAGCCAAAAGATGTTTCCATGGTTGTTGTACATGAGGAGGAAACTGTCTTCAATGAAATGTTTGCTCTCATGGCCCACACAGAAGATGAAGAAGAGGACAATCAGGTAACTCTTCTAGATATGAAAAACGACTTGGATAAATATTCTCTTAAAAAATTGAGAACTTTGGCAAAAGTCATGATTGATTCTGTGATAGAGTTAACATCTGAAAGAGACACCATGAATGCTGAACTTGACACTTTAACTAAAAACAAAGTTAAACTTGAAGAGAAAATGTCAAGAAGGGCATCTCTAGAGTCAAATAACTCTGAACTAAGAACCAGTTGAACCAAATTACTGAAGAAGCTGAAAAATTGAATGGAATATCTAATGGGTTGCAAGCTGAAATTCAAGTGCAATTGAAAAACTCTGAGAAAAAACTTGGTCTGTCACTTGAAAAGAGTAACAAATTAGAACAGGATATTGTCAAACTTAAGGAAGAACTTGAAAAATCCCTTAAGTGGACAAAATCCTCAAAGGACTAGGAAGTCTGAACATTACTCCCCCTTATAATCCTCATAGTAAGTATGTGTTTGTATCTGACAATTTGCTATGTCTTCACTGTGGTAAGAATGGACATATGAAGGGTGAGTGTTCTAGCTGAAGAAACTCCTGTGAAAGGCTCTCTAATTATGCTGAAAGGCAAAATGTACCAAAAGAGAGACCTGGTCCTCCAAAGCATGCGTCAACTCAAAGATTTTCAAAGAAAAAATCTGTCCCTGCTCCTATGTCCTTTGTTAGAAAGCTTCAAAATCTACCATATTGGAGTCAATACAATCTAATCACTCTTTTTTCTGCCTACTGGAAACTCAAGCTGAAATGGGTTCCCAAGCTAAACAAGTGATTCTTGGTGCAGGTCAGTGAGAGGAGCAGCAGTCAATGTTGGTATATGGACAGTGGTTGCTCTAAGCATATGACTGGTGATGTAAAGAACTTCCTCTCACTCAAGACATTCCAAGGAGGAGGTGTCTCTTTTGGTGATGGTAAGAAGGGGTACATTTTTAAGAGTTGGCAAAGTAGGAAGATCTCTTGAAGATTCAATTGACAATGTTTATCATGTAGATGGGTTGAAGTACAACTTGTTGAGTGTGTCACAAATCTGTGACAAAGGAAATGAGGTCAAGTTTGCTGCTGAGAAATGCACTGTGGTGAGTCTAACTACAAACAAAGTAATTCTCACTGCACACAGAAGTAAAAATATGTATGTGGCTAACTTAGAAACGTCTCATGGAGATGACCTGACATGTCTTAGTGCTCAGAATGAAAATGCTGATCTCTGGCATGGTAGGCTGGGGCATGTGAGCTCATCTTTATTGAACAAGTTGATTTCTAAGGACCTGGTCCGAGGTCTGCCCAAGCTGAGGTTTGCTGAAAATAAAATATGTGAAGCTTGTGTTAAAGGAAAGCAAATCAGGTCATCCTTTAAGCCTAAAAATCAGGTAACATCATCAAAAACCCTAGAGCTGCTTCACATGGACTTGTGTGGACCCTTAAAGGTTCAAAGCATAAATGGCAAGAAGTACATTTTAGTGATTGTTGATGATTACTCAAGATACACCTGGACGAGATTCTTGAGATCAAAGGCAGACACAGCTGAAGAATTCATGGTATTCTTCAAAAGGATTCAAACCAAATTGAATTAAGTTATTTGCAGCATTCAATCTGATCATGGCACAGAGTTAAAGAACTGAACACTGGATAAATTTTGCATGGAAAATTGTACGAGTCACAATTTCTCTTCTCCAAGAACTCCTCAAAAAAATGGAGTAGTGGAAAGAAAGAACAGAACCTTGGTGAACATTGCCAGAACTATGATTATTGAATCAAATCTTCCTCAAAGTTTCTGGGCTGAAGTTGTTAACACGTTATGTCATATTACTAACAAGTGTCTAATAAGAGCTATTTTGAACAAGACTCCATATGAGCTGCTCAACAACGGAAAGCCAATGCTGAGCTATCTTAGAGCATTTGGATGCAGATGTTTTGTGCTGAATAATGTAAAGGATGATCTGGGAAAATTTGATCCCAGAAGTGATGAAGGAGTGTTTGTTTGATATTCTTCATCTAGTAAGGTTTACAGAATATTCAACAAACGAACTCAATGCATTAAAGAAATCATTCATGTTGTTTTTGATGAAGATGGAAGCTTGAAGAATGATGGATCAAATGATGATGATGATGTGATGAAAATGCTCAATCAAAGAAGTCTGAAGGAGGTGAAGCTTATGCAGATCAACAACTGAACAATGACTGTGATGATCAGAATCATAGTCTACCTGAAGAGGCTGCTGAGGGTGAAAAGGATGATATGGTACCTGGTACTACTCAAAATTCCAGCCAGAGTACATCAGACTCCCCACAAAATGATGTCACTCTTGATGAAGAAGAACATGCAGATCAGCTAAGTCAGTCTGCTCCAAGGTCAGGATGGAAGCATAGTTCATCACATACTCTTGATAATCTCATTCTCCTTTGAATTTAGGAATTCATACTAGATCAAAAACAAGAAATCTAGTTGCATTTTCAGCATTCATATCATCTATTGAGCCCAAGAATTTTAAAGAAGCATTGCGTGATGCAGACTAGATCAATTCTATGCAAGAAGAACTCCATCAGTTTGAAAGAAGTAAGGTATGGTACCTGGTTCCTCGACCTGAAGGCAAAACAGTAATTGGAACTAGATGGGTTTTCAGAAACAAGCTTGATGAAAATGGAGTGATTATTAGAAATAAATCCAGGTTGGTGGTGCAAGGATACAATCAAAAAGAAGGAATAGTCTATGATGAGACTTTTTCACCTGTTGCCAGAATGGAAGCTATTAGAATTTTAATAGCTTTTGCTGCATTCATGGGGTTCAAGCTGTACCAAATGGATGTGAAGAGTGCATTTATGAATGGAGATCTCAAAGAGGAGGTGTTTGTCAAGCAACCTCCTGGTTTTGAAGATGCAGAGGTACCAAATCATGTGTTTAGATTGAATAAGGCACTATATGGTCTGAAGAAAGCTCTAAGAGCATGGTATGAAAGGCTGTCAAAGTTTCTGCTGAAGAATGGTTTCAAAAGAGGCAAGATAGACAATACCCTGTTCTTATTAAAAAGAGAACAAGAACTGCTTATCTTTCAAGTGTATGTGGATGACATAATTTTTGGACCTACTTCAAAATGTTTGTGTGAAGAATTCTCATCACTGATGGGAAAGGAGCATGATGGGTGAATTAACATTCTTCCTGGGTTTGACAATCAAGCAATCATCAAATGGGATTTCAATATGTCAGGAGAAGTACATTAAGGAGCTATTGAAGAAATTAAATATGTTTGATTCTAAACCTATTGATACTCCTATGGGAACAAATTCCAAGATGATAGTAGAAGAATCTGATCCTCTTGTGAATCAGACAATGTACAGGGGAATCATTGGATCCTTGTTATACCTGACTGCTAGTAGGCCTGATATTGTGTATAGTGTTGGAATGTGTGCCAGGTTTCAAGCATGTCCTCGTGATTCACACATGAAGGTTGTAAAACGTATTCTCAGATACTTGAAGAAAACAGGGGACCTGGTTCTTTTCTATCCTGCAGGAGATACTTTCGACCTGGTTGGTTTTGCAGATGCTGATTTTGCTGGTTATTAAGTAGACAGGAAGAGTACCTACGGAATGGCTCATTTCCTTGGATCATCACTTATTTCCTGGGATACCAAGAAGCAGAACTCTGTGGCTCTTTCAACTGCTGAAGCTGAATATGTAGCTACTACAGCATGTTGCTCTTAGTTGTTACGAATCAGGCAACACTTGGAAGATTTTGGAATTCACATCAAAGCTATTCCTCTTATGTGTGACAATACTAGTGTTGTTAGTATGGGAAAGAATCCAGTCCACCATAAGAGAACAAAGCATATTGATGTTAGACATCCCTTTTTGAGAGATAATGTTGAGAAGGGAAATATTGTGCTCACATATTGTCCAACAGAAGAGCAAATTGTAGATATCTTCACCAAAGCTCTCATCAAGGATCAATTTGAGAGAAATCAATTTAAGTTGGGGATGTTGATCTCCAAGTGATGCAATTAGCTTCCAACAGTTGAACTCCCTTGATGGTTAAAATTGCAGTGCAGGTATCTTTTGTGTGAATTTTAAATATCTGAACAAGATCCTTTTTGTACCTTCTGTAGGTATACTCTCAGTAAGGACCTGCTTAGCAAGGGAAGCAATTAGAACATCTGAGGAATGAAGATTAATTGTGCTATGGTACCTGGTGCCTTTTCACGTTAGCATTTATACATTAAATTGAAACTGAAAATATGCCCGTTGATAATGCCACGTGTCAGCCATCGATTACTCTGACCGATCAGTCCCATCGTTTCTCTCTCAAACGACGCATCCAATCACGGTCCTGGCACCTTTTCTCTTTCTTTAAAAACCCTTAATTCTTTTTGAAATTCTCATCTATCTCTTAACTTCTTCTTCTTGCTCACGAAGGGTTTTAGCAAAATTTCAAAAGGCAAAATTTGTCTTCTTCTTCTCCTCTTCACCTTTTTAAAAGAAACTTGTCTCTAGTGTTAAAACCATGTCTTCTCCTTCATCTTCTTCCAAACAAATGCTGAATTCTGTCAGTGAAATAGAGCCCCTTGCCTTCTATTCTCCGACCACTACACAAGCCAGACTTCCTCCCCCTTCCAGTTCTCAACAAGACACCCCTGATAACCCCTTTTTCGCCATAGATCTAAACAGTTTTGTTGTGCCTACGGAACCTGGTCCGTTTCAAGACATGTTGCCTGACAATATGTTTGAAGGGGATCTATCCAAGCACAAGTCTTCTGAGTCAGACATATTGGCAGCAAGTGAAGAGATCGTGATTGAAAGTTTGGCCATGATGCGAGAAGAAGCAAGGGGAGAGCATACTGAAGTCTTGGAAAGAAAAGAGGTAAGACCCACTCAACCTATTTTTGATAAGATCCCTGATTTGGGCAGGTACTCCTCCTCATCTTCCTCTAACTCTGCAGGCGAGGAAGAACCTTTAAAATGGAAGGTGGAGAGAAGAGAAAGGGAAAAATCTAGAAAAGGAAAGGAAAAAGTTGTAGAGGAGGCTCCTAAAAGATGACCTACTACTAGGTCTGCCGCTCAGAAGTTGATGGTTGATGCCTTGAAGGAGAATGCATGTTCTAGTGCTACAGTTAGACGTGCAAGAACTTTGAAGGTATCAAATTCTAAAATGCCTGCTGTTAATGTGGTTGAGTTGTCTGGGGAAGAAGTGGAAAAGAAAAATAAGAAAAAGATGTAAGAAAATAAAAAGGGAAAGGTTACAGAGCAGGTTGAAATCACTAAGTCAAAAGGGAAGAGATCTGAGAAAAAGATAAAGAGGTCACAGGGACCTGGTTCCCAAGCAAGGAAAGTTGAGAGTGTCAACATGCAGGAGGTGGTTGACAGCCTGAGAAACCAAGCTGTCTTGCCAGGATGAATTTTTAATATGGGGATCATAACTCTTCTTGGCATGGACTCTCTTCATGATATGGTAGAGATCCAATCTTGGTTACATTTGTTCAACAGAAAATCCCTCATCCTCCATGAAGAAGAAGTGCGCAAATTTTACTATAATATTCAATTCAAGGACGATGGGAGCATCCTCACACGAGTAAATAACATTGTTGTATGTTTAGATAAGGCTGTGTTGAGCAAAATTCTCAGGGTGCTTAGAGAGGGGACCAGGTCTGTACTAGGTAGAACTTGCTCTTCTGAGTTTGCTGTAGTGATTTCTAAGACACCCACAACCAAAGTTTCTGGGATTTATAAGAAAATCATGAAGAGTGAGTATCAGTTGGTTTTTGAGTTCATCAACAAAGTTCTCCTCCCTCGCAAAGCGGACAGTAGCAGCTGCTGATTTGTTTGTGATTGAGATGTTGTGCAACTTTGAGGCCCTGAACCTACCTGGTCTAATGCTTGAGCATATCCACAAAACTGTCATTGAGAGGAAAGGTGTTCACGGAATAGGTTATGGATACTTTCAAACGGAGGTATTCAAGCATTTTCAAATTCCTGTCAGTGTGGGAAAAATGAAGACAGTTAAGCAGACTATCTCCGAAAGTACCTTGGTTGAATGCGAATGCATTGAAGGAAGAGGCTATCCAAAAATCAAGATGGACCAACTTATTGATGATCAGGATCAGCTTAAGCATGAGGTTGAGGAGCTTACTGTGTGGTTAAGTGGTAGAGATGCAGAAATTGCTATACTCAAAGCAGAATTACTTATTGCACAGAGTGAGGGACCTGGTTCTTCAGTGGTTCAAGCTCTGGAGAAAGAGAATGCTGAGTTGAAGGCTAAGATAACTGCCCTGCAGGAAAAGGCCATCAAGGAGAATGATGAAGCCAATGCACGACTCACTCTTGTTATCCAGTCCCTGTCTCATCCCCCCTCTTCCTAACCTGTTGGACAATCCCCCCCTCCCCCCCCCCCCCCCCCCGTGTTAATTTTTTTTTGTGGCTTATCAATGTGTTGATGGATAATTAGTTTGTTTTTAATGTATTTATGTTATTATGGCATGCTGGTTAATTTATTCCTCTGTTGTTCTCATTGTCTTCTTTTGTGCGTGCTTTTCCATTACTGATTGATCTCTTGATAGCTATGATCTTGTTTAGTGTTTATGTTGACATCACTGGTTTACTGCAATTCTTTTTTATGATGCCAAAAGGGGGAAGTAAAGCTGTGTGTAGCTAAATGAATGTAGCTAAATGATATTTCAGTGAGGGGAATATACAGTGAGGGGGAATGTACAATGAGGGGGAATATAAAAAGGGGGAATAAATTTGGAAAGGATCTTAGATCATGGTTTCAGTGTTTGTCATCATCAAAAAGGGGGAAAATATTATATGTAGTTTTGATGATTTGACAAACTTGGGGACCTTGTAAATGTACCAGTTTCTTAATTCAGTATTGCAGGGTTCTTGCTTGAGTATTGCAGATGAAAAAAACTCAAGGACCTAGTAGAGGTACCATGCTCTCATGATGAGGATCCAGTTGATCTCCAGGTGGAGTTGGTACAGAAAGTAGGTGCACACTTCCTGATGGCGTCAGAAAGTGTGACTTTTCCAGCCAATGGCAAAGAAGTTTAGGAAAGTGACTTGCCCATATAAAAGGCACTTTCCTAAACATTTTTGTTTAGTTTTTACAACTTGATAAAAACTTTTCAAGAACTCTTGCAAAGGCTACTACAAAGCAAAGGCAGAATTATTCCAAGAACAACATCAATCTCTGGAGCTTTTCGTCTAGTTGTTTAGCAATACATTCTCTTGTTCTTAAACTGTAAACCATTCCTGAATCTATAAAGGAATTGGTGTGTTGTGTTAGAAGTCTAGGTTGTCCAGGTGGGATAGCTTAGTGGGTAGATTGTTTTCTACTTAGGCTTGTTAAGCTATAGAGGACTATTGCTTAACTGTAAGATTGATAACTCTTTCTTACATTCGGTGTAATCGTGTTTTACTTTTGCTTTTGAAGATTAGTAAAAATGATTGAAAATCCTGTGAGACAGGTCGTGGTTTTACTCCCTTAAGCAAGGAGGTTTCCACGTAAAATCATTGTGTTGATTTTACTGCATTTAACTTTCTGTTTTATTCATTAGTGTAGTAAGGGACCTGGTCCATTACTTCTTAAGTGAAGGCATATATTCTATAAATATCACTAAAAGAATTTTGTGTGTCCTTTTGTATACAGATTCTATGAATCAAACAACCATGGACGATGTTAAATTTAAAAATGAAAAACTATTACTAAAAGTGTATAATTAGGTTATATTTTAGTTTACCAAAAATACTTACATTATAATCTATAATTTTCAATTCTTTTAATGTCTTTATAAGAAGAAGTCGTTAAATCCTTATATTGGCATCACTAAATACAATATGGTGGAACAAAATGTATGTTTTAAAGATTTTAATTCATTTTTAAAATTTACTCAGTCAAATAGGGTGGAATAAAATGTAATGCAGAGAGCATACAATTTTTTAAATCCTCCTTATATAAGATTTGTCTTTGTCTTGACACCAATTTATATAAAAATTGCTCTCTCAAAAGTTATCGAGTAGAAATAACATCAACTCATGACCAAGAAGTAGTTGCAGATATACTAAATAATTTCATGTCAAACCACATGAATTCTTATTCACTATACAAACACGCAAAACTTATAATTCAGTGAATGAAAATAAAAATTTTCATTGATACAAAAAGTTTACGGAACACATGAACTAAATTTTTAGCTTAAATTAAAATTAGGAGATGAAAAGGCTTATATCAAAAGAATTAACGCATTTACTACAAAACAAATTGAATTAAAATCTAAAGAGGGTAAATATTTGCACAATTAACTACTGAAAATAAAATAGTCCTCCTCTTGTCTAATTTAATGTATGGTTTAAACTAAAATTAGATAGATTATTGTATTATGTTTTATATTGGTTATTAAAATTTTACTATTTACTATTTAGTTGACTAATTTAATTTTTTTTATTTAATATGTGAATAGAATGATAATTCAACTTTGTTGTTCGAAATTTTTCACTCTATTAATATACTTGTTTTGTTTAAGTGCTTTGCGTGTGTGTCTCATGAATAACACCTCGTAAACTAATAGACCAAACTAGAGCCACAAGCTAGGGTTCTTTGGTGTGTTGTATTGGAAATAGGGTCGTAAATGAAACTTTATGTGTTGAGAATGAGGAATTCTATGGTCGAGAATTAAGGTATGTATTAGAAATAGTAGCCTAGATTAATTTTAGGAGGTTGGTGGTGCATGGGAAATACAATCACCAAGGTAAAAGGGCAAGCCCAAGCCAAAGGGCCAAGGCTGCCAAACATTGGTAGCTATTGCCCAAGGTTCACGGCCCCCTTTCACGATCGCAGTGTGTGGACCACGGTTCGTGAAGGTGTCATTTAAGGTTTGTTAGAAACTTAAGAGGTCAGTCCACGGGGTCAAGACGCTTCCCCAAGCTCACGAGGCACTTCACGAGCCGTTGGCTTGACCACGGCCCATCAAAGTGCCCGTGAAGGTGCCTTAGAGTTTTAGGATTGTTGAGGCCCAAGAAGGGTTGGGGGAGCTACTGCTACATGCATCACGGGAACCACCAAGGACCGTGGTGCCCTTCATTGACCGTCCACGTGGTCGTAGTTCCTTGGACGGGGCTTTCAAGTGAGGGACGTTTGGATAAATTCCTATGTGACTAGGTTTAAGTGGAGGTCATTTGAGATGTCTTTTATTCATCCAAATAGACTATTTATGTCATTAACCCCCAGATTTAACTCACCTCAAAATATACCCAATTCAAAACTCCAAATCACTCCGCTCTCAAATATTTCTCTCTCTAAAAAAAACCTCCATTGAAGAAGAAGCTAAGGTCAAGACCAAAGGCTCCATTGCTTAAGACTGGTGCTAGGGATTTGTTTAAGGTATCTTATTATTTTCATTTATGGATTTTCCCCCCGCATGGAGTCCACTAGAATTTCTTCTAATTTGTAAAGAAAAACTCCAACGAAGGTAGGGTTACTTCCAATGTATGGGTTTTAGGTGGGTATAATTTCAAAAGGTTGGATACTACTCGTATATGCTTAATTTAGTTTTCTTTATGATATTATGAAGAATTAATGTGAATTCCTTGATTTACCCTAAGTTTCCAAGTATGTGCATTTAGGTCTTTTGATGATGACTTGATGATTCTTGCTAGATTCTCTTGGATTATTGTCATTCATGGGACTTAATAAAGATTATTGATATCATAATATGAACTAACTATGCTTATGTATGTATGATAGAATATGAATTGATATGATTATAATTGGGACCTTCGATGAATCACACTTAGGGTCTGTTCTGCCTAATGCTTGTGACTAGTATGTAGTGTGATATTGACTAGTATGATGATGGTGGAGTAGAGATTGAATGTAGGTATTAAGGTCATAATGTTCATCACTAGGTCTTAGAGAGTAAGTCTATTATGATTAGTTATCTTGCATATATGTAGAATGTGGAGGGCTAATTACCTAAAATCAATTATGCTTGATAGAATATAATAGCTTGAGGTTGAGTATTGTGATTCCTTCATGGATAATTGCATTCTGTAGCTTGGGATGGTAAATCACATGGTAGCTTGGGATAGAAAAGACATAAAGAAACCATCGAAGTTGTTCCATATTTGCGTAAAGACACCTAAACATTTAAAGTGTTCTATCACACCACTAAACAACTATATATCGTTGTAAATTGCCCATTTTTACTTATTCCGTCGTCTATGTAATGCGCGTGTTGCTCACTCTCTAGGTAACCCGACCCGATCTTTTTTTTTAAGAAAATTCGTGAACTCCTTTTCATTTCATTTCTCAACTTTTCCCTAAAATATCAAACCAAATACATAGTGTTGTTGTTGACGATAGTGTTGTTGTTGACAATCTCGTTGTTGATCGTTGTTGATGTGTATTTGTGAAGATTCTTGGAGATTTAAGGTCTAACATGTTAGGGTTCTAAAATCTTCACTATTTTCGATTATTCTGATTTTATGGATTATTATAGTGTAGAAGTATTAGAATCGACCTCCTATAGTTGCCATTGTTACAAATACGATTCAACATTGCATTTGACATTTTTCAATCAAAAACTAACCACAAAATTGAGAAGAAATTCAACCATAAAAAAACTTCAAATTAACGTTTACACTGGAAACTAAAAGAGAAAAGACGAATTCCTACCTTATTTTCTTGAGGAAGATGATGAAGTCGTCAAAAAGAGAGAACCAATATTGTTTTTGCCATAGAAATCAAAATTTAGGGCTACCAAAGGCTATTTTTGAGTTTAAATTGGGGAAGATACAAAAATTGATTAAACAATTAATATTAAAGAAAGAAAATGACATGTGGCTGTTTTAAACTGGTAAATAAAAAGGAAAAATGGCCCATGACGCGCCTAACGTGCGTGTAAACAACCCAGATGAGTTAATGGGTAAAAATGGCCAATTTACAACAATATATAGTTGTTTAGTGGGGTGATGGGACACTTCAAAAGTTTAGGTGTCTTTATGCAAATATGGGACAACTTCGATGGTCTCTTTATGTCTTTTCTCTTTATTAATTAATCTCTCATAAGGTTAGCTTTAACTAGCATTGATAGGATGCTTTTCATGGTAGCTTGCATTAGCATAGGCATGGTAGCCTACGATTAAAGACATATGCTCTCTTATGGGAGCTTGAGCTAGAATGGTTAGAATGCTCTTCATGGTATCTCGATTTGGTTAGGACAAGACTATTTCATGGTAGCTTCGGATTGAGACATTAGACTCTCCTAAGGATAGCTTAAGGTTGAGAATTCCTACTCCCCTAAGGATAACTTGTATCTTAATGTGTGGTTGCATGATGGCTGGGTTGGTGTACTTGTATCCTTCCTATAATAGCTTGAATTGTATGATATGTTGTTTTCTATGTTAGTTAGGTCTAGCATGGTAGTATGCTATTCTTTAATAAATTATAATGAAAGATAGTTAGCATTAAGTAAGTTAGCCTAAAGGAGTACTTAGTGTGAATGGTAGTAAGGGAAGCCATTTATACATGGCACAAGTATGACTTGACTTAGGTTGATAGTTCCTAGTCAATGTGAAGTAGGTCTATAGTGATACCTAGAAATGGTAAAAGTGAATAGGGTGACTTATATATATGGTTAGTGTGTTTGGTATTATAGGACTCTCTACATGTGTTGCACAAGTGTGTCTTAAGGTCACTTACTTGTGTAGTTATCTTATGACATGAAATCCTAGCTCTGGAATAAAAGGGTGGACTATGATAAAGAATAACCCAAAAGATGTACTTAGCTTAGGTAGTATTATGGGATGCTACCTTAGCTTTGCACAAGTATGCTTGAAGGTGTCTTATGAAGTGGTTCACTTTAACGTGAAAGACTAAGGGTTGAATATGAATTTATGATTATGTCCTACGTTGACTTGTGATATTATGATGCTTATCTTATGATTATGTTATTATCTCTTATGTTTGTGTCTTATGTTGATTAACCATTTGAGATGTTTATGTTCGTATGTTAGCTTTCATACTTGGTACTTTTTGTGCTACCTCATATTGCCTACATTCTAATCAAATGAAGGGTGTTTGGAGATTGAGTTGCTTGGAGGGTAGAGTCCTAAGGGAAAGAATATTGTAGATTGGTAAGTCCTCCTAGTTTCGATGAAACCCCTAATGTTTATCTTATGTTTTTTTCTTATGTTCAAAGATAATATAAGGGTTGCGTCCCAATACTTTTGTTAATATTATCATAAATGGTTTGAGACAATAATGTTAGAAAGACTTCATCTTTTATGAAATGCTTTTTTATTCTATATTAAAAAAAATTTTAAATTCTCCTGTTTTTCTATGATTTTATGTTATGAATATGCTATGGGCTTGTATGCAACCCCTTCGAGGTCAAGTACGCTATGTCACATCTAGGGGGATCTCTAGGGGCGTGGAAAACTTGGTATCAGAGTATAAGGTTTTAGAAAATTTATGATGTCTCAAGTCACATCTAGCAGAGTCTTATTCAGCCATTTGCGTCAAGACACATTTATGAATAGAAATCTATGGCATCCTTAGGAAAATATCTCACTTCTATGTTCTCTTAGTCATGCCATAGAGTCTGCATTTAGTAGGCCCTTTTCAAATGTTTGCCTATGATTTTTCCAATCTATGTCTAACACTAGGGTGAATGCTAGGAGGGAAGGAAAACATAATGGGGATCAAGATATTCCTCCCCAAGTCAAAAATCAAGTTCCTTCTCAAGTTCTTAATGACCCTCCAATTGGGAATGTCACTCTCGCAGAGTTTAGGGCTTTCATGAAATTGTTGGGTCAAGCCTTGAGTAAAAAAGCCAATAGAGATGTGGCAAACCTTATAGGGAGAATGGGTTCTTATAAGATTATGGAGTTCTTGAGGATGAACACTCCGGAGTTTAGTGCCTCAAAGGTGGAGGAGGATCCAAAAGGGTTCATAGATGAGATTTATAAGACAGTTGCTATCATAAAGATAACTTTTAGGGAAAAGGTGAAGTAAGTTGCTTATCAATTGAAAGATGTTGCCCAAATTTGGTATGAGCAATGGAAAGATTCTAGGCCGGTAAAGATAGGTCCTAGAGAGTGGGAAGCTTTTAACTTGGCTTTCCTTGATAGGTTCTTTCCTCGGGTGATGAGGCAGGATAAGTTCGAGAATTCATCAATCTTAATGAAGGAAACATGATTACCAATGAGTATACCTTGAAATTCACTCTTTTGTCTAAGTATGCTCCATCTTTGGTAGCAAGTCCAAGGGATTTGATGATTAGGTTCATGATGGGGGTATCCAAACTCCATAGAAGAAGAATATCGTATGACAATGCTTGCTGATGGCATGGATATCTCACGCCTCATGGTTTTTTCCCCAAAAATGGGAGGATTCAAAACATAATCTAGAGAGGGATAGGGAGAAAGAATGTCTAGGGTGGAAAACAATGGGTCCACTGGACACGGTCGATCTAAGAATCAACAAATAATTTCTGGTCAATGCTTTTCTGATGCTCCTAAGTGTAAAGATGATAGGGTGTCAACCCCTAGGTCTCAAGGGAAATGTAATGAGTCCCTACGGCCCATTTGTTCTATGTATGGTTAGAGGCATGAGGGTAAATGTTTGGTCGGTAGGGATGGTTACTATAGGTGTGGTGAAAGTGTACACATAAAAAAGGATTGTAATAAGGCAAAGAATAGAATAATAGAGGTTAAGAAAGTTTCCCTAGTGTTCCGGATGCTGGTGATCAAAAGAATAATAGGTTCTATTTTCTCCAATCTAGAGAAGATCCAGAGTGATCTCCTCATGTCCCTTTCTGGTATGTGCTTCTTGTATGTTATAGAAAATTTTCAGATTTCTTTTCTTTTATGACTTGCTATGATGGGCTTCCTATTGTCCTTGCTATGATTGATGTTTAGAAAAGCATGTGCTGTTTGACTCCCAAGGAAGAGATAGTGTGCCTATTCTATAAAGTCTTTACATGATTATGTGTTGCTATGATTTCTTAATGTATGGTTATGAAGTTGTGAATTTCTAGTTAGAATTGAACTAATTGCATTATGTTGCCTCTTGTTGTATCATTCTTGAGTCAATGTGCATTTTAGGGTCCATTAATATATGTTGAGAATGTTGTAGAAAGGAGATGTTAGGTCCTCCTTGGAAATGAGTAATATGTTTCTTACAGACATTTTGAGTTACACGAGGTATGTCTAGCTTGGCATTAAAATTTCTTTAGTTGCGTTTGTGCATTGAATACACGATGGACTACTTTTTTCTATTTGTTTCCTTTAATAAGTGTTTAGGAAGGTCATTCGAGGATGAATGTTACCAAGGGGGAGATAAACCAAATTAGAGCCACAAGCTAAGGTTCGATGGTGTGTTGTATGAGAAATTGAGTCGTAGATGAGACTTTATGTGTTGATAATGTGGAGTTATAGTGGAGTTATATTAAAAATAGTATCCTAGATGAATTTTTGGATGTTTGTGGTTCATGGGAAGGGAAACCACCAAGGCAAAATGGCAAGTCTAAGCCAAAGAGCCAAGGCTGCCAAACCTTGGTAGCTACTGCCCAAGGTTGACGACCACCTTCAGAACGAGTGGTGCGGACCAAGGTCCATGAAGAGGTACTTGAATGGTCCTTATACACTTGGTAAGTAAGTAAAAGAGGACAATACACTGCCCCAAACTCATGAGGTACATTACAAGTCGTTAGCTTAACAACGACCCGTCAAAGTGGGCGTGAATGTTCCTTAGAGTTTAGGGTGGTTGAGGTACGTGAAGGGTTGGAGAGATACTGTTCCATGGACCATGAGAACAACCACGGAACTTGTGCCCTTTACGGACCGTCCAATTGGCAGTGGTGCGAGGGACAGGGCTTTTAAGTGAGGGAAGTTTGGGTAAATTCCTATTCGACTAGGTTTAAGTGGGGGTCATTTGGGATATCTCTTATTCACCCAATTAAACTATTTTAAGTAATTAACCCCCCAAATTTAATTCACTTTACATTAGACCAAATTCAAAACCCTAAATCACTCATGTCTCAAAATATTTCTCACTAAAAAGGACCTCCATTATAGAAGAAGCTAGGGTTGAAGCTAAGTTCAAGATAAAAGTCTCCATTGTTTAAGATTTGTGATATGCATTTTTTTAAGGTATGTTATTATTTTCATCATGGTTCTTACACCCATATAGTCCACTATAATTTCCCCCAATTTGTGAAGACAAACCCCCAATAAAGGTAGGGTTACTTCCAATGTATAAGTTTTGGGTGAGTGTGATTCCAAAAGGTTGGATACTACTCATATATGATTAATTTAGTGTTTCTTCATGATTTTGTGAAGAATTTAAGTAAATTCCTTGATTTACTCTAATTTTCAAAGTATGTGGATTGAAATCTTTTGATGAGGAATTGATGATTCTTGCAAGATTCTCATGGATTGTTGTCATGCATGGGACTTAATAATGATTAGTGATATGATATAATGAACTAACTATACTTATGTATGTATGATAGAATATTAATTCATATGATTAGAATTAGGGCCTTTGATAAATTATGCTTAGGATTTGTTATGCCCAATGCTTGTGACTAGTATGACGATAGTGGAGTGAAGCTTCAATATAGGGCTTGAGGTTATAATGTTGATCATTAGGGCTTCAAGATTAAGTCTATTATGATTATTCATCTTACATATATGTATAACGTGTATGCTTAATTATCTAAAATGAATTATGCTTGATAGAATATAATAGCTTGAGGTTGAGTCTTGTGATTCCTTCATGGATAGTTGAATTATGTAGGTTGGGATGGTATATCTCATGGCAGCTTGGGATTTAGTAATTAAGATCTCTTAAGGTTATCTTGAACTATCATGGATATGGTGCTTTTCATTGTATCTTTCATTAGTATAGACATGTTAGCCTAAGATTGAGGACCTATTCTCTCCTACGGGTAGCTTGAACTAGTATGGTTAGAATGCTTTTCAAGGTAGATTTATTTGGTTATGCCAAGACCGTTTCATGGTTTTTTAGTATTGAGACATTACACTCTCTTAAGTAAATCTTAGGGTTGAGCATTCCAAATCCACTGAGAATATCTTGCATCTTACTGAGGGGATGCATGGTGGCTGGGTTGGTATACTTGTGTCCTTCCTATGATAGCTTGGATTGTATGATACGATTTTTTCCATAGTAGTCAGGTCTAGCATGGTAGAATGCTATTCTTTGATAGATTAGAATGAGAGATAGTTTGCAATAATGAGTAAGTTATCCTAAAAGAGTACTTAGTGAATGGTAGTATAAGATGACATTCATACATGATACAAGTATGACTTAAAGATACTGATGAAGTGTCCTCTTATGTTATGTATGTCTAGTTCGGATAGTTATTATAGTTGTATTCCATGAAATGATTGACTTAGGTGTATAGTTCCTTGTCAATGTAAAGTAGGTCTCTAGTGACACCTAGAAATGGTAAATTTGAATAGGGTGACTTCTAGATATGCTTAGTGTGTGTTGTATCATGGGATGTCCATCATGGATTTCACAAGTGTATCGTAAGGTTTCCTAGGGGTGTATTACTCTTATGACATGAAAATCTAGGTCTTAAATAAGAGGGTGGACTGTGATAACGAATGACCAAAAAGATGTACTTAGCTTAAGTAGTATTATGGCATGATACCTTAACCTTGAAGAAGTATGCTTGAAGGTGGATTATGAAGTGGTATACTTGAATATGAAAGACTGATGGTTGAATATGAATTATGATTATGTCAAATGATGATATTATGATGCTTATATTATGATTATGTTATTTTCTCTTATATTTATGTCTTATGTTGACTAACCATTTGAGATGTATGTTCATATGTCATTGTCCTATGTTCTAAGACTTTATATGGGTTACGTCCCAAGACTTTGATTCATAAATTTCATAGATAGTTTGAGACAATGTTGTTAGAAAGACTTCCACTTTTATGAAATGCTGTTCTATTCTATGTTAAAAGAAACTTCTATATTTTCCCATTTTTCTATGATTTTAGTATGTTAAGGGCTTGTATGCGACCCCATCGGAATAATGTATGCCATGTCACATCTAGGGGGTTCTCTTAGGACGTGACAATATGTTAGGTTATTAGCATTTTAATATTAATATTTTAACATATTAAATTGCTTTATTTTGGAGATATAAGAATGAACATTGGTAGACATTTGTGTTTTAAAGTACCAATTTAATCATGTCAATCATCTTTGACATGGTATCCATGTAATGCCATTACTTTTCATTTTATTGGTTAAATTCATTGTAGAGATAAAAACAATCCAATAAACATTGGAATGGATAACTTCTACATCATCCATTAACATGGGTTATCATCCATCACTTTATTTCATTCTTAATTCCTCCATTACTCTTTGCAACCTATGTAACTCCCATTATAACCTATGTAACTCTTATTGTAACCTATGTAACCTATGAAACTCCTAAGGCCTTTATCTTCACTATTTACTACCTCCATTATCTTCCTATTCATTGCTAGGAAGACTTCTTGTAGTATAAATAGTGGTGTTCTTCATTTGGTTTGATACACACAATTCACAAGAGAAAACAACGAGTGAAAGAGTTAGTCTAAAAGAGAGTTCTTATTAGTTGAAGGGGGGTGTTCTTTTTTATGGAGCTTTGGACTCAACTCTTGTCCAAAGTTGTTGACTAATACTTTGTAAAGGCTGTTGTATCCTGGAGGGGACAAGTCAAAGAGGACTACTGCTGGACCGGTGAAAACATTTGCTACAGTGGGCTTGAATCTCCTTAAAGAGAGCGAGATATCCGTGCCTCAGGCTGAAGAGATTAATTTCTTCATTTTAGTTTCAATTGTAATCCTGCAATTTTATTATCTTGTGAGTTTTTTCACTAACAATTTTAAGGAGATTTAATGATTACTACAATTGAAAAGACCGCGGATGTCAAGATGGGAGATCCTAACAAGCCATTTCAGTTCAATGGTAACCATTTCCATAGATGAAAGGGTAAAGTACTTTTCTACTTAAGTCTTCTCAATGTTTGCTATATATTAACTGAGAAGAATCCAAATAAAAAAGACCTCACCACTATGAATAATGATGAAACTATTTCTGATCTAGAGAAAGTGGAAAAGTACGATGGTGATTCCTATAAGTGTCGGTATTATCTTCTTAATTGTCTATCTGATAATTTTTATGATTATTATTATAGAACTTACTCTAGTGCAAAGAAAATTTGAAAGGCATTGTAGAGTAAGTATGATACCGAAGAGGCTGGAGCGAAAAAATATGCAGCTAGTAGATTTTTTCGTTTCCAAATGGTGGACAACAAATCAGTGGTAGATCAAGCTCAAGACTTCATCATGATTGTTGGAGAGCTTAGGTCCGAAGAGGTTAAAATTGGAGATAACCTTATCGTTTGTGTCATAGTGGATAAACTTTCACCTTCTTGGAAGGAATTTCAAAAAACTATGTGCCACAAATAAAAGAAAACCTCTCTTGAAACCTTGATAATGAAAATCCGCATGGAAGAAGAAGCAAGGGGCCAAGATGCACTTTTACAAACAGAAGAGAAACAACATCACATCGAAGGTAAATTTAATTACTTCAAATAATGCTACTCCTTAAACTCACAGAAATACTTTTTAAAGCCTGAAATATAATGGTAGACCTCTCAAGAAAAATAATGGTGAAAATCACCAAGCACAAAATCAACAAGTTCAAGAAAAGGGACCATGCTTTGTTTGTGGCAAGAGTGGGCATATTGCTCGATTTTACAGATTCCAGAAACATGGTACTAAACCTCAGGCAAACGTTATCAAAGAACCTTTTGTGACGGTGATTACCGACATAAATATGGTTGAGAATGTTGATTGATGGTGGGCTGATTGTGGTGCAAACCGTCATGTCTGTTATGACAAAGATTGGTTTAAAAAATATACTCATTTTGAGGAGACCAAAACCATCATTCTTGGTGATGCTCACACTACTCAAGTGCTTGAAAAGGGATATGTTGAATTGTGTTTTACTTCTGGAAGGATATTAACATTGAAAGATGTACTTTATACTCCTTCTATGAGAAAAAATTTGATGTCTATTTTTCCTCTTAATAAAGCAGGCTTTAAACAGATTATTGAATCTGATCAATATGTAATAGTGAAGAAAGGTATTTTTGTGGGGAAGGGATATGCATGTGATGGGATGTTTAAGTTGAATGTTGAAATGAATAAAACTTCTACTTCTTTTTATATGCTTTCTTCTACTAATTTTTGGCATGCTCGTTTGTCATATTAATGATCGTTATGTTGGAATCATGAGTAGTTTAGGATTAATCCCAATGGTTAAAAAGAATTTTGAAAAGTGTGAGGCTTGTAGTAAAGCCAAGATCACTACGAACCCTCATTTTCAAGTTGAAAGAAAAACTTATTTGTTTGAATTAGTTCATACTGATATTTGTGAACTTGGTGGAATTCTAACTCGTGGAGGTAATAGATATTTTATCACTTTCATTGATGATTTTTCTAAGTTTACATTTATTTACTTGATGAAAAATAAAAGTGAATCTTTTGAAAATTTCAAAACTTATCTCAATGAGGTTGAAAATCAGTTTGGAAGAAAATAAAAAGAATTAGAAGTGATAGAGGCCGTGAATATGAATCAAATGAGTTTAATTCTTTTGTTAGAGAAACAACTCCTCCTTACTCTCCTTCGTCTAATGGAGTAGCAGAAAGGAAAAATAGAACTTTGGTTGAATTGACTAACTTCATGCTTATTGAGTCACATGCACTTTTAAATTTTTGGGGTGGAGCTATCTTAACTGCTTGTTATGTGTTGAATCGTGTGCCTCATAAAAAGTATAAATTGACACCTTTTGAATTGTGAAAATGTTACAAGCCAAGTTTGAGTTATCTATGAGTTTGGGGTTGTCTAGCCTTTGTGAGGCTAATGGATCCCAAGATTTTAAAGTTGGGTAAGAAAGTTACTACTTGTGCTTTTCTTGATTATGCTTCAAATAATACAACCTAAAGATTTTTTAATCTTGAACATAATATTGTAATAGAATCTGGTGATGCTATTTTTCATGAAAATAAATTTCCTTTTGATACTAAAAATAGTGGGGGTCAAAGGATTGAACAAAATATTTTGCCACTACCTAGTTCTTCTAATTCAACTTTGAAAAATGAAGAAGTTGTTGATTTTGAGTTAAGAAGAAGTAAAAGAGATAAAGTAGAAAAAGATTTTGGTCCTGCTTTTTATGTGTTTAATGTTGAAAATGACCCTCTAACTTTGAAAGAAGCATTATCTTCACATGATTCTATTTTTTGGAAATAGGTTGTAAATGATGAAATGGAATCTCTAATTTCTAATAAAACTTGGAAGTTAGCTGTTTTACCACCGGGTTGTAAAACAATTGGTTGTAAATGGGTCTTACGGAAAAAGTTGAAACCGGATGGATCTATTGATAAATACACAGCTAGAATAGTTGCAAAAGGTTTTAAATAACTAGAAGGCCTATAATTTTTTGATTCTTTTTCTCCAGTAACAAGAATTAGATCCATTAGACTTTTAGTTGCTATGGCTGCAATTTTTGATTTGCAAATTCATCAAATGGAGTTAAAAACCGCTTTTCTAAATGGAGACCTAAATGAAGAAATATATATGGACCAACCCGAGTGTTTTGTTGAAGCAAGCCAAGAAAGCAAAGTATGTAAACTTACTAAATCCCTATATGGCTTGAAACATGCACCAAAGCAATGGTATGAAAAGTTTGATTCCTGCATGATTGAAAATGGTTTTAAAACAAATGAGTGTGATAAGTGCATATATCATAAGTCTTGGATTAATTCACATGTGATCATTTGCCTATATGTTGATGATTTGTTGATCTTTGGCTCTAACATGAAAGTTATTGATGAAGCTAAAAATGTTCTTAGAAGCCATTTTGATATGAAAGATCTTGGTGAGGCAAATTTTATTCTTGGAATAAAAATAACAAGAACATGTGAGGGGATTTTCCTTGACTAGTCACATTATGTTGAGAAAATTTTGAAAAAATATAACTTTCATGATTGCAAGCATGTTGCTACTCCTTTTGATTCAAGTGTTCACTTATTTCCTGTTGAAATTGAAAATGATGTAATAAATCAAAAGGAATATGCTAGTATAATTTGAAGTTTAAGATATGCGACTGATTGCACTAGGCCTGATATTGCATATGCAGTAGAAGTACTTGGCAGGTTTACAAGCAAGCCAGGTAATGAACATTGGCATGCTATAACAAGAGTTATGAGATATTTAATTGGAACGAAAAATTGTGGTTTGTTCTATAAAAAATATATTGTTGTACTTGAAGGCTTTTGTGATACGGATTGGAACACTTTGTCAGGTGATTCCTGTTCTACCACTGGTTATGTCTTTACTTTAGGTGGTGGTGCTGTTTGTTGGAGATCAAAAAAGCAAACTATAATTGCTAACTCTACCATGGAAGCTGAACTAATTGTTTTAGCTTCTACTAGTGAGGAAGCGAATTGGTTAAGAGATTTATTGTTTCAAATTTCTTATTTTGAAAAACCAATTCCTCCTATTTTTATTCATTGTGATAGCACCGCTGCAATTGATAGAATTCAAAATCGTTATTACAACGGTAAATCCAGACCTATAAGGAGGAAACACAGTAATGTAAGATCGTATTTGACAAATGGTACCATTAATGTTGATTATGTCAAACCTTGTGATAATCTTGCAGATCCTCTTACGAAGGCCTTTACAAGAGAAAAGTTCTGGAGCACATCGAGGAAGATGGGATTGAAGCCTACAAATCCTTGATTTATATATTAGGAAACCCAACCTGGGGACTAGAGATCCTATAACCAGGTTCAAAGGGAAAAACTAATCATATGATGACTTGTTGTGAAAAGTGCACTATTTTTTCCCTCCCTATGATGTGAGTGCATTGTTTCCTGTAGTTTGTGAAGGTTGAGTTGATAAAACTCTTCATGAATATCTGTATCCCGTATGGGTGGAGTGTTAATCTAACAGGAGCACTCTCGACAGATTTCACCTATGTGATGTGTGGAAGTAGGTTGCTTCCTATGAGAATGGGGTTTATTCTCAAAGGCACTCATGAAACCGGGATAGCACATGGCCATAACGTGAAAGCTGTTAAAGATCTTACCAACACCTTGATTATTCTGTGTGAGCAATGATATTTTATTTCCCTTAAGCAGTCATAGTTCAAGTCTGAGACCACTACGACTCTGGAGTAAAAGTTACTGTTTCACTAAGTGAAGGTTTAATGCAGAGCACACCTTCATTATGCATAGTAATCTTCCTTCAACTAATATACTCTCTTATCTAAATATTAAAATGAGTGGGGGATTGTTAGGTTATTAGCATTTTAATACTAATATTTTAACATATTAAATTGCTTTATTTTGGAGTTATAAGAATGAACATTGGTTGACATTTGTGTTTTAAACTACCAATTTAATCTTGTCATTCATCTTTGACTTGGTAGCCATGTAATGCCATTACTTTTGGTTTTATTGGTTGAATTCATTGTAGACATAAAAACATTCCAATAAACATTGGAATGGATAACTTCAACATCATCCATTAACATTGGTTATCCATCACTTTATTTCATTCTTAATTCCTCCATTACTCTTTGCAACCTATGTAACTCCCATTGTAACCTATGTAACTCCTATTTTAACCTATGAAACCTATGAAACTCCTAAGTCCATTATCTTCAGTATTTACTACCTCCATTATCTTCCTATTCATTGCTAGGAAGACTTCTTGTAGTATAAATAGTGGTGGTCTTCATTTGGTTTGATACACACAATTCACAAGAGAAAACAAAGAGTGAAAGAGTTAGTCTAAAAGAGAGTTCTTATTAGTTGAAGGGAGGTGTTCTTTTTTGTGGAGCTTTGGACTCAACTCTTGTCCAGAGTTGTTGAGTAATACTTTGTGAAGGCTGTTGTATCCTGGAGAGGACAAGTCAAAGAGGACTACTACTGGACCGGTGAAAACATTTGCTGCAGTGGGCTTGAATCTCCTTAAAGAGAACGAGATATCCGCGCCTCAGCCTGAAGAGATTAATTTCTTCATTATATATATATATATACACACACACACACACACTAGTTTATTGGCACTTGCATTGCACGTGATTACCAATTCACATAAAAAATATATGTTCTACTAAATAGTATTGCTTATTTAAGTGAAATATTTAATTTTAGGCTTTGCACAAAATAGTATTGAAGATTTTTTGTGAATGTTCAATGTGGATCATATATATATATACATATATATATATATATATATACACACACACACACATACTTGTTCACGTAAATTTATGAAGATGGTCAATGAAGGTTTTTTTAGTTAAATGAATAATGCATATATTTATTTCAATTTGATAAGGTTCAATCATGTAATTAGTCGTATTTTAGTAATATTGTCTTATAGACGATATTTGTTGTATATTTTTATATTCATCTAAGCAGATGTGATTTGCAAGTATATTCCATGTTAAACTATTTAAATGTCATATGAATATATGAAGAGAACAACTACGTTTTATTTATATAATAACTAATCTTAGCATAATAAGTTTTTTTTTAATAAGTTATAACATAATAGATAGAGTTCTTGTTGTTAGCTCTCTTATATGACTTCTCGATCGAGTGTATACACAAATCAAAGATAGTTGTTTGACTGTCCATAGTTAAGTGAGAATGGTTTTCCTTTTATTTTCTTACTGGAAACAAATTAAGAATAAACTTAAAGAATATATTGTATTTGCGAAATTATGTATATAATCACTTGTTTATCACAAACCCAACAAAGATGTAGTTGATATACTTGTAAACGATATTCAATTTATTCAATAAAGCATGATTCATCCAATGAAAAATAACAACATCTTGTTATTACATTTATAGAGGCGGTGTAATAATATGAAAAATTATTGGCCACAAGTTAATATAAGAAAAGATGAAAGATAAAAATAATTAATGTTAATAACTACGAGAATTCATTATATTATAACTAAAGAATGTTTAAGAGTATGAATTACATTTGCAATAATCACTAATAACTATAAGAAATTATAATGTTATAGTTAAAAGATTAATGTATAGATGTACTTCTAATAAATTTTATATTTACACAAATTTATAGTACTTTTAATTAATGTTACTGTTTTTTCTTATAGTTACTAGATTTTAATTTAGTGTAGGAAAAAAATGAAAAGGTTTACTTCATATTACGAAATATAAAATTTATTTTGTAATTGGTAGATTTTTAATTATTCATATATATTCACATATTTTCACTTGTAAGAAGTTTAAACATTTGGAAAAATATATTCAGAAGCACATATTTACATCACAAAAGAAATTGTTTACAAAAAAAAATGAATTTAGATTATATCATGTTAACTTCATGTATTGAACATTTCATACTAATGTATATATTAAGCAAATAAATAATTATTATATCATCAAAATAATTTTCCTCGAGTACTCACGGTTATGGAATGTACCCTCTTAGGATAGAAAAATTTACTTCATCAGAACAGTAGTACCTTATATTCCGCTGAATTTCGATCTGACTAACCAATAAGAAATAACACAGTTTTTTAAAATGCAAGAAGAAGAGCACGAGATAAAAAAAAATTGTGAACGAAAAATTTGAGGAACCCCTTTATTTATAATCAACAAAGGATAATCACATTTCTTTGGAAAATTCACAAGTTATTGAAAAAGTCAAAAATTCATGGAAAAAGCGCAACTCTTTGAAAAATTCACAACTTATCGAAAAATTTACAACCTAGGTTAGGGATATTATAGTAACTTAACACACACACACACACCCAGACACCCACACACACCCACACTCACCCACGCACGCAAGCACGCACACACACAAAAAAAAATTACCTATGCTTCACGCGGAGATTTACTATCACAAAATTTATAAAATAATACTTAAGACCTATCAGTCATTAAAATTAAAACACTTATATATATATATATATATATATATATATATATATATATATATATATATATATATATATATATATATATATGTATATATATATATACACACACACATACACACGCACGTAAAATTATATGTGCTTCACTCAGAGAATTACTATCACAACGTTTATAAAATAATACTTAAGACCTATCAGTCATTAAAATTAAAACACTATATTATCTTACATATAAAATCATGTAGTCCCAAACATTAATAATGTAAAGAAAATAAAATTTATTACTTACTTTCACTTATCCTTAATAACATATGCATAAATTAATGACTTTAAAAATGCATATGAAGATCCGTAGCATAAGCAATGATGTCAGTGGGCCAATTAACAGGAACAAAGCATACAAATATTTAATTGTGAAGAACAAAAAGAAGAGGTTTATAATTTTCATTCTCTTAAAATAAGATAAAATCCCTCTATTTATAAACAACAAAGGGTAGTGTGAACAAATATTGATTGTTCCTTATCGAAAATGTTACAACTATTTGGAAAAGTCGCAACCCTTCAAAAAGGTCACAACATTTCATAAAACTCACAACTTTTCATATAAGTTGCAACTCTTCATTGAAGTCGCAACTTTTCATAAATCAAAACTTTTCATAAAAGTCGACTCTTCATTAAAGTCGTAATTCTTCATAAAAGTCACAACTTTTCATAAAAGTCACAACTCTAAAACTCATTTATATAATTCAATCAGGGACATCTAAAGTATTTAAGAAAATAATGAAATTACAATTTAATATCATTAAATTTAATTTATTTGTCTTACTTTTTTTTAGTCCTGTCATGACCCCAGCATACATCCTGGACGTGGTTGACAATCGAAAATCGTTGTTGGTCCTCAAGCGAATCCTCATCCGGCTGACTACAAACAGAAAAATGATTTGAACATACAAAAGCTTAAAAACTGAATTAAAAAAATAACTCAAATACAAAGCATTAACTTAAATGATTAACTCTTGAATAAAATAATAAGTTAATATCTCAAAAGATCACTAGACTTTAGAATTTTATCTAGCAATGTCATTAAACTTTATTTTGTATTAATAAAATCACTCAACTTTGATATTTATGTTGATAAAATCATTCAATCAAATTCCTTATTAAAAACATTTCACATCACAAATAAATTACTATTTTAATATTATGTTCATGATTAAACTATTAAATACATGAATCAAAATTACTATTCCATTATAGAATAATAAAAATTCAAAGTAAATAATAAACTGATCAAATTTTGGACCTATTCTTCAAACTAGCGTGATAATACATGAAACTTCACTTTTTTTAAAAAAAAATAAAATTGGAAATTCACACAAATAAGGAATTGATTAAACCATCACAACAAGCAAGTGTGGTTACTATCAAATGAAATTGATAAATTATCAAAATCGATTAAAGCCAGTTTGGGTTGTTTGGCAGCCGTCACCGCAATGAAGCAGTAGTAATCTACAAATGAAATTGTGAAAGTTATCTTTTATTATTTAATTTTATTATAACAAAGTAGCAGTTTTAACCTATTTATTTATTATTTTAATTGTGATAAGATATTTTAAAAAATAATTATTTTTTTAATAATAAATTTAGTGGAGTGATTTTATTGATATAAATGCTTAAGTTGAGTGATTTTATTTATATAAAGGCCTAAGTTGCGTGATTTTAGTGATACAAAATAAAATTGAGTGATTTTGCTAGATAAATTTTTAAAGTTAAGTGACCTTTCGTGATATTAATTCATCAAATAATATATTCAAGTCCCCATAAAATAGACAACTTATGTCTTTAAAACACTTAACAATATAAACTAACAGACTTCTCAATCATTCTGACTATCTTTGAAGCCTCTAAATGACAAAGACCATAGCGAACTCGAACTCTTGGATGTATCGACGAAGCTTCTGTTGATGATCCTGAGTACCAATGTCTGCATCATCAAAAGTTACAGGCCAAATGACTCTATACGTGAAATGTACGAGCATGTAATGAGAATTCTAAAACATAAACATAAGTTTGAACTTAATAAAAAGGAGACATACTTACCCCTTTTAAACTCAACTCAACTAAACTCAAGAAATAATATTTTTTACTCAAAGATATGATATTTGACTGTGGGTACTCAATTGGCTCAACTCTGAATACTCAATTCAATATAAAGCAACAATACACATGTAATATATTGAAAGATTTATCAAACAATAAAAACAACTTAGTTCGTTAATGAAAATAAAATAACAAACTTTTTTTTACTTCTATAATGAAGTAAATAGTTTCCCTAGGATATTCTCGAATCGGCAACCACCAGTATGAGCCTAAGTTATGATACAACAACGTCTTGCACACACTGCAAGAATTGTCCTATGATTTGTAGTCATATAGAACACTTAACTTAGTGGATCCACTAGCTTGACTTAAGTGATTATCTAAAAGTATGACCCTTTGATATCCATTACGAGTACATAATTTATGGAGACTTGAGTTAATATTAACTCGCATCCCCATATAGGTGTTTAATACTATTCGCAAAAAAAATACTTAGCTCATATATTTTTAAAACTAGTTCTTTCTTTGGTTTGAGATAAGTACTCAAAATTTAGCTTAAAAGCTCTTTTTTAGAATCGATGTTTCCTTTCTAGCTCAAAAACTCTTTTGGAAATCCCAATTTCCACTTATATTAAATGTTTAAACATTTACTCTTGAGAATTATTAGTTTCCATGTATCATTTAAAAGAAAATGAATTTTACTCTTACTCTCACTTCACGATATTATAAAATTAGCAACAATTTTTTTTGCAACAATTATATTACTGTTGGCTTATAATGATAAATCACAATAACTTGATTTATCTGTTGATATATCGTTTAATTTTTAACAAAAATATTTTTTTTGTTGCCAAATATGTTAGTATTTTTGCGATATTATATTGTTAATATTAATTAATATAATAAATTTCAAATATTAAAAAATTGCTAACAACATTTTTGTAACAATAATAACATTGTTGCCCAACTTAAATAATGGCAACAATTAATTGATTTGTTGCTATCTTTAAAAAAATTTGGCATCAATAATTTTTTTATTGTTGTTAATATATTTAATTTGACAATATCATATACATTGTGGCAAAAATGTAGAACTTTTTAAGTTTTACACCAATAGAATCAAGGTTTTTTTTCTTTACACCAAATAGAAGTTCACCAATTTTTATTTACCTTTTCCACAAGCGCTTCTTCAGTTTTGGAAAAAACTGAAACTAGGTTCTCTGGTTCAATTGTCAAATTCAATTGCCTTTTGTTTCTAATACTTTCCAGTAGAAATTATCTTGTTTTTAAGAGATAGGGAAGAAAATTGTTGAGGAATGAAAGGAATTGCCAATAGCACTTTCAACGGTAGGAAGTGCACTGCAGAACAAGGACTTGAGATATTGGGAAACGGAAGCCACGTGTCTCCCAAGTTCTCAATACTGCATCCCTTCAAGAAGTGCATAGAACTGAGCTACGATTTGAATAAAAATATTACATAGAACCAGAGCATCGAATTGTAGCTAACTTTGGAGACATGTAGCTGCAATTTAGTAACAAAATTACTAGTTCTAGTTATTTGGGTGCTTCTGATTTTTCTTGTGTGTGTGGTTCTGAGTTTTGAAAAAAAGACGAGACTTGATTTGTTAGAACCGCAAAAAAGAATGTTTTCTGACATTTGAAAAAAGGCCAAAATTTGGCTTCTATGTTTGATGAGAATGATAACTCCTTCACATCCGTGTGCGCCAATTCATATTTCTGTTTTCATTTACTTTAAAGTTTCATTATTATAATCAATCATTTATTGTTTGGCATTACAATACTTTGGAGAACTCATTGGAGGAATAATCTAGTACCATGTTTTCCTACTTCAAAGTCAATTTGTATAACTGTCACGATCCAAAATGAATCGTGAATGGTATCCACACTTAACCTTTTAGATGGATAAATCAAGAAATTAAAACCCCAACTTATACCAATAATCCAACTACGAATAATAAAAATAATGCGGAAACTCCAAAACTTATCAAAGTAACTTATCAGATAAACCTCTAAAGTCTATTATATATTATCACCAAAATCTGAAAGTCATCACATGAAAGACATCTAATCAACAAATACTAAGTCTAAGAGTATCAAATACACCAAAATACAACAATAAAAAGGTATTTGTCCGAAAACAAAGGACATCATGTCATGACCGATTAAATTCAACACGAGCTTGAATGAATAGCTCACCATGAAACATGATATGCTGGAGACCGACTATTGCTGAGGCAAGTCAAAGTCACTAGTACTCCATAAAAGGAAAACAAAGAAAAATACAAGTAGGGCTCAGTACGAGACAACATGTATTGAGTAGGTATCATCGGTCAACATAAAATAGAAACTAATATACATTGAATAGTAGTATGAACTCAACTATGAAACTTAACATGTTGTAAGCAATAAACAACATGAACAAGTACTACGTAATCCGTCACAATATCAAGAACACCCATGAGGACTCATGCCTCCACACCACACTCATTTGGGAAATGGGTTCTTTGAGATTAAGTACCTTAAGTTGATTCAATATCCTTTTCCTTTAATATTATCGTGTCGAAACGTGATACTCCGATCCAAGAATATCGTGTCGAAATATGATAATCCGATCCAAAAATATCATGTCAGAACGTGACACTTCGATCTAATTATACCGTGTCATAACATGACACTCCGATCTAATTATATCGTGTCAGAATGTGACACTCCGATTCAATTATACCGTGTCAGAACATGACACTCCGATCCAATTATATCGTTAAATTATTATTAATTATCACCCCTTTTCAATTCATTAATAATATTTCACTAATCCTTCTTTATTCAAAGCATCACTTCAATAGAGAGGGTTCAAGATTATAAATTCTACGATCTCAAAATTTCAAACCAATCACAATCACACAACCAAGCCATATAATCACACGATCAAGTACATAGAAAACTTCAGAATATCAGTCAATACATATCAATTGCTATTGAGAGTTTATCTATCAAAATAGAAATAAATCATAATTTACCTTCACCGAAGAACCAAAATCAAGCAAGCTAAGCCACAATGATTTTCTTTTCCTCAATGTCTCGAAATGCTTCCAAACTATGAAGTATACAATATTTGTAATTTAAAGGGTTTATAAACACTCATATTATTCTATGTCTAGCCTAGACCAAAAAATTCACCTAATATTATAATCAATTTCCTAAAATTCAAACCTAAGGACAAGTTTTAATTCCTCCGGCTAACACAACTTTAATAGAATTTAAACAATTAGATAAATCTAATATTTAATTATCCATATCAATATATCAAAAATATAATTAATAATGTAAAAACATAATATTAATATATAAAAAACGGTAGCCACTGATCACGAACAAGTGGCAGACGGACTATCAGTAACCCCACCCAATTCATATACAACAGTTTCTTTTTATATATATATATATATATATGAAATATGTATTAAGTTTATTGTTATTATTATTACTTGAATAGATAAGAAATTGGAAGAGATGTCAGTAACAATATATACATCTCTTTCAATTTCTTATCTATTCAAGTAATAATAAATACATATTCTTGCCTGACCTTCACCATACATAGAATAATGTTGAAATTGTTGAAGTTCTTACCTGAAGGAATAACGCGTTGTGATATTGCAGGTAAGGTTCCTCGCCTAAACCCTTATTTCCCTTTTATATAAAATTTACTTTTAATTATTATATAAGACCAATTATTAAAGTGTAAAACTGATCCACTATTAATTATGATGTTATTTTCATTAATCACCAACTAGATAAATTATTAAAATTACCTTCTTAATTCTACAATTGTAATTATGCATAGTAAAAATATTCATTTAGAATATATCGAAAAGTATTTTATGAAATACAAAGCTCTATTTCTCAAAACTGATCAAATGGGTCATTACATACAAATTTATCCATTTTTCGTCCTCGAACGATCAAAAGAAGGTTAGGGTAAGAAAGGGTACATCATGTCTCAATGATTCTTTCAAAATATTAGTACTCAATGTCTTATCTCAAAAGTATCAAACTAACTAACTGGAGATCTACACCTCCTCCCATTAAATTCCTCAAATAGGGACATCTCAGTACTCTAATGAGAATTATTGTTCAATGCAAGCTCAACTAACAAAAAAATTATTTTTATGTGAATGATAATTATGGTTATATATAAGCTCAAATAACAACAAAACAATTTCAGGTAAACTCACTCTTCAACTGATCGATTCTTCAATAGACTTGACACAACCATCAGAACAGATACTTTCTTTACGATAAAATCCTGAATTTAATATTGGTTACAACCAGGAGTGAACCTCAACCAACCATTAAACATTCATAATTCATCAACCATCTCAAACCTTATCAAGATTACATCCTCACAACATAATATTTTCTCGAGCTTAAGCTATAAAAAATTGATCTTTAGATATCAAATAATCATCAAGGGGAATTGAAATCATCTGACCCAAGGAAATGATCAAGTAACAACCATTGAGTGATACACCCCAGCATAGAGAACCTCTAACAACACTGTCGAAATGCTCAATTAGTAGCTATTATAGACAAACTTTATGAACGACAAAACTAGACCCAATGATCTCCACATTCAATCACACATAGCCGCAACATGATACTAATGATGAGATAGATCTTAAGTCTATCGCACAACTGTAAATTTTGATGGTTGCTCTCCTATAAATTCTCACAAGCAAAGATATGCATGTAGAATAACTAGTATACTTCAACTATCCCAAACAATACCAAATCCTCCATAACTGAAATGAACAAGTCTTACCAAGGATTCCAGTCTATTAGGAGGACAATCACAGAATCGGTACACCCGATCCACTACTAGGGACTCACCCATAAAAACGAAAACACACACGGACGTAGAAAGTGAATCATACTCTAAACCACGCCCAAAATGAAGTAGTTGGTCACATAAGTATGCACATAACCAAGGTCGAATAACTCTAGATATTCTTTCCATGGTGCCCATATAAACATTTTCATTTTTGTGACTCTGACTCTTTGATTTTATGGCTACCCAGAATCACCAGTTTAGTCCCTATTATAATTACACACATATACTTGATTTATCGAACCCCACATCTAGTGAAGTCAACCCTCTTAGTACTAACAAAATATCATAACCACATGGATCATCTACCTTATTCTCAAATCATTATTAGTATCAAAGTATTCTTATCAAATACATGTTTAAACTATGGCTATCTCTCTTTCTGTTTAAGCATTTCATAAAAAAAAATATGAGTCCCAAACAAGGACCCTAATTTAAAATTTGATAGTAACATTCCTTCAATATAAAACTATTAAATCACACCCAAAGATAACTTCACACCGCTTCCACATACCATGTTTTAGCTACTCTTCTAACCCATCACATATCTCATGCCAACACTTAGGAAAATTCATGGTCACTCAAATTATCATGTATACTATAAGCTCATAACTTTATTCACCATCAAATATCTACGTAACACATCATAACATTCAATTTACTCCCATCAATAGAGAAATATTAACCCAACTCTAAATTCGTAATAACTAGGTCGAATTATATCTCACCTTATACATAATTCTTAAGTCATTTATCATAATTTGAGAAATCTAGACCCACGTAAAAACTAAAATTTTCATACCTCAATGTTTGTTACCCAAACCAAAACAAGATCTTTAAAAAAGACAGTGATAAACCCATAATAAATCAATACTAATTAGTTCACATCTTGCAATTATATCTAAACTTTTATGTAAAAATCAGTTAACCTTCAACTATATCCCATGAGTTTACATGAGAGCTCTTACTCCTTCATTTTTCTCAAATTCCTCCCATGATGCGAAATTCTAAATATCTCGACCCTTCAATATATCAGACTCTTGTTTCTCTAACTCGCTTACTGATCTCATCGTTTAACCAACAACCTATGACATTTTACTTCACACTCCAAAATCAAACCTCTGAGGCTTTAACAACAAAAAATAACAAACTTTATGACTCCAATCATGTGGAAGTCCTTTCAAATGATCGATACCCGATCCAATCGATCATTTATTACCTTACAAATTCATATCTTGACAAAACATATCACCAGAAATGCAGACTTAAAATTAAAATTTTGAATTGTAAATACAACTGTGTAACCTAATGCTCTTATCTATCTACATCAACTTATACTTTGAAGACGTTTATGATTTCCTGTATCTTAGTTTATCACCGATTGCCTCTCCATCGACCTTACCATATCTATCACTAAAAACTCCAACCACACTCATTATTAAATTCAACACTACAACAACACTTATCACCCCATTAGAAAATATATTTTTATTCCTGGAAATCAGAGAAAATATTCGTGGTCTCACATATTTTTGAAGGCTACACATCCCACACATCTTATCATGTTTTAATTATAACTATAGCTCCTTAAAGTTCTATTCGAGCGGTGCCCCTCTGTTGCGGAAGCCGAATATATAGAGAGTGATGGAATCACAACTGCTATATCTAAATGTTGCTAATAAATAGGAAATGAGACAACAACAAAAAGAACATCAGGTATTAACGAGGTTCGGCAAACTATTGTTTTCTTTTGCCTACTCCTCGGACACAACCAATCAATATTTATTTCACTCTAAAAAAGTACAAGTGAAATAGTACAAGAGAGAAAGAACAACAAATGCCTTAGGAGATGAGAAGGCAAGTTTGAGGTGTATTACAAATGAATTAGGAGCTACCTATTTATAGGAGTGAATTCTTCCTATTGATGTCATCCATGACATCACAATATGTGAAAATGTCAAGATTTACCTTGTGAAATCAATTTATGGTTCACTTAAATTTCACCTACAAAAGGTGCTATCTTGACTTTTCAATTAATGAAGAATTATCCTCCTAAGTACCATATCTTCTCATTAATCCATTTTGAATCTTGTAAAACTTAACAACTCTCCACCTTGGCAAGATTCTCCATTTTCAACTTTCTCTCAATAACAATTTTGATTGTATCTTCAACAATGTTCAATGTTCAACAATGTTGATCAAGTTCAAACAATGTTGAAACTTGATCGCACTCACCACTTTTATAAACATATCGGCAAGATTATCTGTAATATGAATTTTCTGCATTATTACTCCACCATTTTCTATGATTTCTCGTATGAAATGATATCGGACGCCAATGTGCTTCTTCCTTGCATGATAAACTTGGTTCTTTGCTAATTGAATAGCACTCTGACAATCAAAAAATATTGTGATTTCTTCTTGTCCAATACCAAGCTCTCTAAGCAATCCTTGAAGACAAACTGCTTCCATCACAGCCTCTGTAATTGTCATGTACTCTGCCTCAGTGGTAGACAAAGCAACTGTTGACTGCAAAATTGACGTCCAACTAACTGGTGCATTTGCAATAGTGAAAACATAACTAGTAGTTGATCTTCGTTTGTCCAAATCACCTGCATAATCTTAGTCACAATATCCAACAAGATATTTACTATCTTTCTGCTCGAAAACCAAACCAACATCTACAGTATTATGAATATACCGTAGAATTCATTTTATAACCTGCCAATAATCCTTTCCAGGATTGTGCATGTACCTGCTTACAACTCCAACAGGGTGTGAAATATCTGGCCTTATGCAAACCATTGCATACATCAAGCTACCAATACCATTAGCGTATGGTACTCTTGACATATATTCTCGTTCAGCTTCATTATTAGGTGACATAGCATCACTAAGCTTAAAATGAGGAGCAAGCGGAGTGCTAACCAACTTCTTTTTTTTATTCATATCGAATCACTTTAGTACTCTCTTCAAATATTCCTTTTGAGATAAATAGAGTTTCTTTGAATGTCTATCTCTTTTTATCTCCATGCCAAGAATCTTCTTTGACTCACCCAAATCCTTCATCTCAAACTCCTTTCTTAGTTGAATTTTTAGCCTCTCAATTTCCTCTTGACTATTAGAAGCTACCAAAATATCATCAACATATAGGAGAAGGTATATAAAGGAATTATCTTCAATCTTGCGCAAATACAAACAATGATCGTATTTGCTTCTTATGTACCTTTGCTGCAACATAAACTTGTCAAATCATTTGTACCATTGTCTAGAAGATTATTTCAATGCGTACAATGATTTTTCAAGTTTGCACACCATATTTTCTTTTTCATCAACTTTGAATCCTTCTGGCTGAGTCATGTAGATTTCCTCTTTCAAGTCTCCATGTAAAAATGCAGTTTTTACATTCAACTGAACTAGTTCCAAATTTAACTGTGCTACCAAAGCCAACAAAACTCTAATGGAGGAGTGTTTCACAACTGGAGAAAACACCTCATTATAATCAATTCCCTCCTTTTTGAGCATATCCATTCGCCACCAATCTTGCTTTGTAGCGAACATCTTCTTGGTTAGGAAATCCTTCTTTCTTTGCAAATACCCATTTGCACCCAATTGCTTTCTTGCCCTCTAGGAGATTGACCAATCTCCATGTATGATTCTGATGAAGGGACTGCATTTCTTCATCCATGGCAATCCTCCACTTATATTTTTCTAAACTTTGGACTGCTTCTTTATAAGTGGTAGAAATGTCATCAGCTGCAATTGAGTCCGCACAAGCCACCATATCTATGTGTCGAGAATGTTTTTTTATTGTCCTTTTTGGCTTGTCGATTGCTATTGATTAAAGTTGTGGTTGAGGTTCTTGAGATGGAACCTCCTCTTCGACTGGCTCTCCTTCAAGAGGAAAATTTTCTGTTGTTTCCTCGTTTGATCCCTGTGTTGGGAAAATTATCTTTCCCTCAAACTCCACCTGCTTTGAAGCACCATCAATTTGTTTGGCTTCTTCAAGTGTTACCTTATTTGTCAAGGAAGATTCATCAAAGGTAACATCCCTGCTGAAAATAATTTTTCTTTTCTTTGGACACCATAAACGGTATCCTTTGACTCCAGAAGTAATTCCTATAAATAAAGCTTTCTTTGCTCTTGGGTCCAATTTTGACTCTCTTACATGATAATATGCAATTGAGCCAAATACATATAAAGAACCATAATCTTCAGCAGGTTTTCCATACCATTTTTCAAATGGTGTCTTCCCACCAATAGCAGTAGATGGTAGACGTTTAATGAGGTGGCACGCATATGTTATTGCCTCAACCTAAAATTCTTTGCCCAAGCCAGCATTGGACAACATACACCGAACTTTCTCCAGCAAAGTTCGGTTCATGCGTTCTGCCACTCCATTTTGTTGTGGTGTATGTTTTACGGTGAGATGTCTAACGATGCCATTTTCCTCACAAATTTTATGAAAAAGATCATTTTTGTATTCGCCACCATTGTCTGTACGAAGGCACTTGATCTTTCTGCCACTTTGAGTTTCTATCATCGCCTTCCATTTGAGAAAAATTCTCAATATTTCATCTTTTGTTTTCATCGTATATACTCACAATCTTCGAGAAAAGTCATCAACAAAGGTTACAAAATAGTGTTTCCCACCTAATGAAGGTGTTTTGGAAACATCCCAAATATACGAATGAACATAATCCAAAATACCTTTAGTATTATGGATAGTTGTTCCAAATTTAACCATTGTTTGCTTTCTCTTGATACAATGCTCACAAAACTCCAAGTTGCAAGTTTTTACTCCTTTTAGCAATCTTTGATCTGATAAAGTTTTCAATGATTTCCCTCCAGCATGTCCCAAGCGCATATGCCACAGCTTTGTCATTTCTGCCTCCTTCTCGTTATTTGATGTTGTTGCCGTTGTTCCAATAATTGTACTACCTTGATAGTGGTACATGTTATTATTTCTTTGAATTGCCTTCATTACCACCAGTGCACCAGAGCATATTCTCATCACGCCATTATCTGTAATGACTTTGAACCCCTTTGATTCTAGGGCTCCTACAGAAATGAGATTTTTCTTCAAATATGGTACATATCAAACATATGTTAATGTTCTACTTAATCCATCATGGTTCCTTAATCAGATTGAACCAACACCATATGCGGTAAGAGGATTATTGTTTGCGGTGTGAATAACTCCACATTCTCCTTCTTGTAAATCAATAAACTAGTCCCGATTGGGACACATATGATAACTACAAGCTTAATCAATCAACCTTACATCAAATGATTTGGATGGATCTATTGTGACTAGTGAATAACCGAAATCATCACAATCAGCCACAATTGAATCCATGACAGTCTTCTTATTATTTGGTTTGGCTTTGCTATTCAACTTTGGGCAGTCTTTCTTCCAATGCCCTTTTTCTCGGTAAAAGGCACATTCATCTTTGCTGAGTCTCGATCTTGACTTGGATCTCCCTTTCTTCGTTCTCATATGATTTTGAGAACGACCTCTCGCAACTAGTGCTTCTGCTTCTCCGCCTTTTTGTTTTTCTCTTTTTCTTTGTTCATAACTGTATAAGGCAGAACAAACTTCTTTGAGAGATACTTCATCATTCCCATGCAGTAGAGTCATTTCAAGATGCTCAAACTCATCGGGAAGCAAACTCAACAACATTAAGGCCATAACTCCATCCGTAAAAGTCATGTTCATATTTGACAAATCTGTCGCCAACTTATTAAAACTGGTGATATGATCATTCATTGTGCTACCGGGAACATAAGTGAAGCGTAACAGTCTTCTTTTCATGTAAAGTTTATTTTGACTGTTTTTCTTCAAGAATTTCTCCTCCAATAAATTCCATAATTTATTTGCAGATGTTTCCTTCGTGTATGGATACTTTTGTTCTCTTGCAAGGTAAGATCGAATGGTACTGCAAGCAACATGGTTGATAATCTTCCAATCTTCTTCTCCTACACCGTCTGGTTTCTTTTGTTCTATGGCAATATCTAGCCCTTGTTGAAGAACATAAAGGACCTCGCCTTGCCACATTCCAAAATATCCTGACCCGTCAAAAAATTCAACAGCAAATTTTGCATTTGACACAATTCTTGTCATAAGCAAAGATGCCAATGATGACGTATTATTGACACTTGATGTGGACTCATCATTTTTCTTGTCTCCCATTTTACTACAAATACTATTTACTGGCTAACAATGCAAAGACCAAAGTAAATCTTTTTCTGGTGTGGAAGTTCAGACTGTGCTGCAACCACAGAGCATACTCAGATAATACCTTGACTCTGATACCTATTGTTGCGGAAGACAAATATATAGAGAGTGATGGAATCACAACTACTATATCTAAATGTAGCTAATAAATAGTAAATGAGACAACAACAAAAAGAACATCAGGAATTAACGAGGTTCGGCAAACTTTTGTTTTCTTTTGCCTACTCCTCGGACACAACCAATCAAAATTTATTTCACTCCCAAAAAATACAAGTGAAATAGTACAAGAGAGAAAGAAGAACAAATGTCTTAGGAGATGAGAAGACAAGTTTGAGGTGTATTAAAATGAATTAGGAGCTACCTATTTATAGGAGTGAATTACGATATGTCAAAATGTCAAGATTTAGCTTGTGAAATCAATTTATTGTTCACCTAAATTTCACATGCACAAACCATCTTGACTTTTCTATATACCATATCCTCTCATTAATCCATTTTGAATCTTGTCAAACTTAACAGTTTCGCCGGAGAAGAAGCTGCTAGTAGCAGCAATGGAGTGTGAGCTCGGGTTTTTTGGTTTTGGGGTTGTTTGAGCTGCTGGATTTTGTCGGAAAACATAGAAAATGGGGTCGTTTTTGTTCAGCTGGTTTGGAGATCATTTCGGTGGTTGTTTGGTGGCGTTGCTTATTTCGCCAGAAAATGAGGTGAATGGAGATGGGGTTTTGGGGGTCTGGTTTGGTAGTTTTCTGGTGCAGGTGGTGGGTTTGAAGTGGTAGTTTGTGGACTGGTTTGGAGTCTTTTTTGATGATTTTTTGGTGGAGCTTTGAGGTCTGGTCGGAGAAGAGGAGAATAAAGCTGATTTTTCAGGTTGTTTTGGCAAGGTTCAGGTGGGGATCAAGTAGTGGTGTTGTTTCGCCTTGAAGCCAGCCGGAAACAGAGAAAGAATGGAGAGGGATAACCAGTAAGGTTGGATGGTGACTGGCCGAAAAGTTGCCGGAAAGGAAATGAACAGTAGAAAAAATAATAAATAAAGTAAAATAGAGTTCTGAAAATTAAATCCCCATTTTAAAGTATTTATCATCACTTTTTTTTTTGGGGATCTAATAGAGTCCTAAATGAAGTATTCTTATACAATGAAGCTAAATCATGGGCTTAAGATTGAGATCCAAAATTATTGGCCAATAAAATATCTATGTATTAAATTGTATTCGTATTTAAATAAATTTTTAAATTGTGCAAAATATCAAAATAATTGATATTAAGAAAATATATAATAAATATAACTAATAATGTGTAGAAATCTAATTTTAATATTACCTAAATAATTTAAAAAAATTAAATTTTAATAAATAATAATAGTTATCGATAAACTTATTAAAATTATAAAAACAATCATTTTGAACTATTTAATGAATAAACTCAAAAATTACGAATCTTGAAAATGTTAGGCCAAAGTTGAATGTCAACACAAATTGTATATAATCGTCCTATATACTTACAAATATACAGTTCGTTTTATATATTTCGTTTTATACACTTAGTTTTATACAATTTTCTGTCCAAGTCTCTTTCTCTTTCTCGTTTTATACAGTTCATTTTATGTAATTCACTTTAATTGTATGTATATAGCGAATTATACATATATATGTCTATTATGGAGCGTATTTATGCGTACTTTGTTATAGCATACAAATATGGATTTTATGTTTGCTATATGTAAAAGTTGCCCTATATTGTTTAATTAATTTTTATTGGCCCACCGGTCGGTCCTATCGATATTTCTCAAGTCCTTCAAATAAGCAGACTTACTCAGGCCGGGCTAAAAAAACATTTTCTTAAATGGACTCAAAAAATCTTAACCCACCCCTATTAAATCACGTGTTAGGCCAGGCTGACCAACATGCCTAGCCCATATTGACGACTCTATATGTTAGCACTTTACAGATATACATTCGTAAATAGGGTTTAATTAAATCTAAATCCAAAATAAATTAAGTTAATAAATGAATAAATCAATTCACACAAAACTATTTGGGCGGAAACTAATTGAAAAATTGATGGTAACTCGATTCGCTCAATCCTTACTAATCTATAAGATTTTCAATCAATTTAAACGACACATGAGTAATACTTAATAATGCTTCTCTTCTTGCAATGGGTTGTGCTCAATGATCAAAGTTTGAATTAATAAATATACATAAACATTGATACATCTTGATAGTAGTTAAAAGTTTAGTTTAGTGGATAAGGCATTTTGAAAATTTGTTGAGATTGTGTTCTAGACTTCTAATATTATTACTAGCACGTGATTATAATTTTTACTATAACACGTTCTCTATTAATTGAACAAGTGAATCAAAATAATCTTTTTCCCCTTATTCATTTATTCACTTTCCTAAAAAAAAAATCCCTTTTTAGTTTGCACATTTCATTTATTAAGTTGACTATTTCATATTGAATTCTGTATATTTTCTCTCAAATTTTATTTATCAAAAAGCTTTGTGTGTGATGTTAGAAAAATATGAAAGGTGATTGAATCATAAACAATGTAATTAACATTTAAAAAAATCACAAGAGTTATAAAATAAGAATAAAATCATATTCTAAGTTTTCTCATGATTATGCAAAGCGAAAGGAAGTGTGCCAGTGCTATTTATTACTTTCTCTATTTGATATTAACTTAATAAAAAAAGTAATTTAAGGACATAATTTCTACTATTACCTTTTATAAAATTATAAATATAAATTTTAATTAGTGTAATTTATCTAGAAATTTTAGATTTCAATAAATGAAAGGTCAAATATATATATAAAAAATAATCAAACATCTATCTTAAACTTTGAACGGTATAATTATTTTGCACAATAAAAAAGACACTCAAAATTTTTAATTAACATGGAATAGAGAGAGTAAGATTCAATGAATAATAATTTATCAATAAAGGTTGCAAATGATAATAATGACTTTTTTAAAAAGAAAATAGAGTGGATATAACGCCAAAAATTGAATATTTTTATTGGTTAAGGATTCATGAAAAATTTTGGGCTGCTAAGTTGTAATGGATCAATTTAGACATAAGCAAATCAATCAATTATCAAAATCACTTCAATCCAAACTCATTTGTGTATGAACGAATTAAATGAAATACATGTATTTGAGTTAGTTTTGCCACACCTAACAATATTAATTACTAGACAAGATAAGGGTCAAGACTTCGATCATTTTAAATTTCTTTTACCTATACAAAGATTAAGAAAAAAAAATGTATCACTCTCACTCTTATTCATTTAAACTTCGTTTTTAGTTAAAATTGATTGTGACTTTAATTTTAAGATCGTAAATTTATATCACAAAGAGATTAACAAATCAGGAGAAATTGAAAAAGGAAAAAGGAAATTACGACAAATTTATATCTGACTAAAAAATATTGTGAAAGGATTCTATTTTTCTTTGAACTTTCATAATAAGTTATATTTGTTCATCTTTACATTTTCAAAATATATTTGTCATTTTCACCCTTAGAACCATATTTGTCACTTATACTCTAAAAGATTGATCATATTTACCTTATGACATTAAATCTTCACATTATTAACATATTTGCCCTTCCCTCTAATTTTAGGATCATATTTGCAGTTATTCTCTCAAAACAATATATTTACCCCAGAACGTTAAATCCATATGTCTACAATATATTTGTCCTCTTCATCTAAATTTGAAGGTCATATTTACTTGTGTAATCTAAAAATTAATTACATTATATATTCCTACTATTAGTCCCCGTATGCAGGTTAGGAAAAACAGAAAAAGAAAATAGACATATATGTGTATAATTAAATACCAACCTGAGTCCATGTGTTTTGTTAAGAAATTTAATCCCTTCAAGTACCTAAAGTTATAAATTAATTCCTCCCAAATAAAACGGATTAACTATTAGAGAAGTAGTGGTACCTCAAACTTCACTAATTTCAGTGAACGAAAGAACAACAACGAGAGCACACACAGACTCAGTCGATCAACAACTTTATTTATGTCAGAAAAAGTATGAAGAGAAGAAAACTTTTCAGAATTCAATATCGGAAAAAGAATCTTTATTTGAAGCCATTTGCAACAAGGAACACGTTTGTTCAGACAAATCTGTTCAGAACTGATTTTTCCAGAACATTGTGTCCTTTTGTGAAAAAGTAGCGTCTTTTCGGAAGAAGCAAATCCTTTTAAACGAATTTACCGTTACGCGCAAATTTCAAATAATTTATTGCAAAATTAATTTCGTTATTTAACTAACATTCTGAATTAATTAATTTATAAGAGAAAGGGCATCAACTAATGTGATTAATTAAATAAATTTTGTCCAAAATTTTTAAATCGATTACGAAGTCGAAAGTGTAGCCGAGCGAGCGACGATGACAATGCGAGAGGCATCTTTTTCTTACCTCTTTAAGAACTAAAAAGTGTTTCCTAATATAAGGATAATAATTTTCCTTTCTTCTACCAATACAGGAGAAATGACTTTATATTTGCAATATACTGACTTTTCATTTTCCTCCAAAATTGGTTACCCCACATTTTGCATTTTCTCTTCTTATTTTCCATTCACACATTGCTAAAACTCAAAAAAAAAAAAAACACATGAATGGAGAATGACTATTGTCAAAACATATGCATGAAAAACTTGTGTCTCGTAAGTAAGGGTTAATTGCATCTGAATAAGTAGGATTTCCTTTAAACTTTTCGTAGTGAACATAAATTGGATATACTCGGTCAATCGTAAGATTTGATATGTTTGAACCGTCGAGTTTTGGTGCATACCTAAGCAACATAAGTAACAAAATCAACCCTTTAACTATATTTGGTTCTCATTATTTTTTCCATTTCACCCATGAACACATCTCGATTAATAAGTACTTAAAGAACTGGCGTTACCGGATTCTCTTTGAAGCATCTTACACTTCACACTCACATAGGTGATTTCTAACTGTGTTATCCCGTAGATACACTATTTGATATGCCTCGTATCAAACTTAGAAATCATTAAAAAGTCTTTATGTCTTTATCCTGGTTACAGAACATTGTCTCATCATGAGAATGGACCATAAAATAATTTTTGACAATGTAAATAAAATTGGAAGTCTTGATGTGTCATGGAGGATGGAGAGGTCTCTAAGGGTTGAAGATGAAGTATTGGTGAGTCCTCGTCGATTTGATGAAAATATCTACGTGTTCCTTTTTGTCTTAGTATTTATTTTATTGTCTTGTATGGGCTTATGTCCCAAGTATTGTAGACTCTAAAGTTTAGATGGTTCAAGGAGATGTTGTAAAGCTTTAATGTTTTAAATGAATGTCTTCCTCTTGTGAATGATTATGGAAAAAGTTCTTCATGTGTGAAGAAAGTTTTAAATTCCTACTCATTTTAGTACGTTTATTATGCAATGAATGATATGAGTTTCTTAGATGAGACTTTTTGAAGTCTCATTTGCCGTGTGGCGACACAAGGATGCTCAAATTTTAGGGTATACGTGTGGGTCGTGAACTCTATTGAAGCCAAAACTCAAGGAAGGTCTTGGATTAGAGAATAGAGTGGATATTCTCCATCAAATTGAAGAATTAGCTTTATTGAGGTGTGATTTTTGATCCTTGAAACTCTATTACTTTAAAAGATGTTTTCTAAAGTTTTCAAAGATGAATTGTCTAATTTCATGATCTATGCATGGGTTCTTGCATTAAAGGCTTTTAAGCATTGAATATTAATTAAATTGTTATTAATTTGATTATTTTAACTCAATTAACCTATGAAACCATGTAATTGACGAACCCTAGTTTTTGACTACTTTATGGGTTACTTAATATTGACTTGATGTTTATGAATTCTAGTGTAGTTTTCTATAGGCTATATAATGATGTAATAAATGTATTCAATTGATGTATAGGTTGTATTAGATTTATAAATCTATGTTGAATTAACCTAGTTTCATTGAGTATTAAGATTTATGCATTGAATTGATGTTCATGGCCATGTGTAAGGGCCTTATGATATTGAATTGGATGATTTAGTATTGGATTGAGTTGTTGTGAATGGAGTGGTGGTACGCTTACCTAATTCCCTTTATTTTATGATTATTAGACTTAAATTATGTTGTGATTTGTATGCTTAAATCATGTCGTGATTTGTATTGTCCACTCATGGTGGCGATATTATGTGCTTTACTTGCAATTAATGTGGCCTTGTTGGCACTACTTGAAGTATTATGATGATCATGTGAAGTATGATTATATCTACCTACATGATAAGTAATGTGAAAGTATATGTGTTCTTCTATTGATGTTATTTAGGTGATCATGCTAGACTATGGCTGTGACTTTATGTGTATAGTCTTAGGGTTGATGCATGTTTAATCCTACTTGACTATAAGAGTCTATGATTGTCATATTGATGGTGATATGATAGTTTATAGGATGACTTAAAGAGGATATGGTGATTTATATGTGCTTTTACAATGACATGTAACATGTGTTAAGGTAAAGTATGTGGTGTCTTGTCTTGGTTGACTTGTGTCCCTTACTTGATGCATGTATGAATGTTAATATGAGCCTCTTAGTCTTGTATGTATGAATGACATGAGACCTTAAATGATATTAAGAGGGTCCTTTCTGTTAAAACCTCGAACATAGTGGTAAGGTTATGAATGTTGAAGTCGAAAGCCGTAATGGTATCCTTCAAGTAGAGGAATGATATACTTAAGGTTGGTTGGCTGGAACGACATCATATCACACCTTAGGGAAGTCATTATGAGCTTCTTGTCGCCATTGTAAGAAAGACCTAGTGGAACATTGTTTGGTAAGGTAAATTTTATTGGGTTATAAATTTGATATGGTACCCCTTTATATGAACCTTCGTGTAAATTACTCTATGAGAACAAATGCTAGCTCCGAGTGAGTATGGTAAGGGAAGTAGTTCTAGTTAAAAATGAGACTAGAGTACAAAGCACACCCGTCATATTCCTTAACCATGTGCCTACATGGGATGTGTCTAAGTTCTACCATTGGCAAGTAGAACACCCTCATTGGAGTAGGATAGATGTCACGCTCCATTTTTCATCAAAAACCGGGTTTTATCACGACCTATTTGAAGTTTTGAAGAGTCGCCACCTAACGAATTAAGGTGCGTTAGGGAACCTATCTAACCTAACTAAGTCGAGCTAAGGTCATCGAACCAGAGAAACGGGTAAGGGTTCAAATTACCTCGAGGGAAAGGTGTTAGACACCCCTCAAGATCCACAAATATGGGTCCCGACTATGTCTAATAATTACTCCATCGTTTCATTTGCATTATAAAATTTTCTTTCTAATTTTTTTTTGAGTGATTTAAAATTTTTTTTGCTAAATCGCTGCTAGTGCAGCGATTACTTAAATTTAAAAAAAATAAAAAAATTTAGTGTAATAGGGGTTACAAGTAGCAAATAAGGTTACTTCATCATTTTTTATTTAATTGACTTGCTGGTTAGGTGATAAGAATATTGAACAAGTAAATCTATTTTATTTAATTAATTAAACATGTCAAGGCTAGCCGATAAGGATTTACCCAATACTAAGCAATTAACTCATATTATTATTTTAATTTATTTTTAAGTATGCGAGACTAGATGCTAGCAAATATTAGACAACTAAGAATAATTATATATATTTTTATTAATTATTTAAGCATGCAAAACTAGGTGATAACACAACAAACACTAATCAATTAAAATAAAGATAAGTGAGGAGATAGAAAATGGACAAATAGATAAGCAAACAATTTTATTATTTTATTTTAAGCTACCCCAAATAAATATAATTCTCAAAAAAAAAAGGGTAAAAGGGAAGGGAGACTCTTAGAGAGACTTTTTTGATTAGCACTCAACTTTTCTTTTTATTTTTTCGATAGACTGCCGTATAGGGACAAACAAAACCAACGTTTGTCTTCGAGCCTTAGTCGATGTCATCATCTCCGTAGGACCAATTATCCCTACCCACCACCACATGCATTTAGTACCTAAAAGGTGCCTAATCGTCCCAATTTTATTGTCCAAGAGGCATTGTACTCTTGATGAGTGAGTTTAGAAAAAATAAAATATAAGACCTTCCTAGACACCAAGTAAAATAAACAAGACGATCATTTTAGCATCATAGGTTTCATTTGACCTCTAAATTTTAATTAGACATGCTTTGCAAACAACACATAATCGTGAAAGGTCACATACTAAGTGTGTGAGCATACGAACATACAAAGTTATAATAACAAAATTTAATTGTGAGAGGGCCAAAATTATGACATGGATGTAGATTTTATTGTTCAACTAATTTAAAGTGAGCAGAAATTAATAAAAGATTTTAATCTTTTGATTCCAAGTAGCAAAGAAGTGATCCCACATGCATATATATTTTAAAATAGTAGTCGATTTAATTATTAAGGTAGAAATTTTTTATTTAAGGTAACAAATTTTATTTATTTAAGGCAGAAAATTGAATTTAAGAACTATCAATAGATTAATTATTGATGAAGAAAATTTTTCTAATTAAGTAACAAATTTATTATTAATGCAGAAAATTATTTTTTAGAAAATTGACAGATTTACAGATTGACTAGTATTGCTATTTTTTAGGGCAGAAAATGGAGAAATCAGAAAAGCAGAATATTATTAATGCAGAAATATTTCTTAGACTGTTATTTTTTACTAGTTGTACAAAATAATTGGTAGCAACTTTAGATGAAAAGAGAAGTTAATTATGATGCAGAAATATTAATTATTTTACAGATTTTAGAATAAGCATATGCAGAAAAATAAAGGCGGAAATTTATTATTATTTACAATGAGCATGAAATATTTGTAAATATTCTCATTTTTAAACATGCAAAATTTATGGGAATCTAATTATTATAAAACTCATTAACAAACTTAAAGTTATTAAACAAAATTATTAAACACGTTGAAAATTGGTTAAGTTATAATACCTATAAATATGATTTTTAGGTTGTTGAAAGAATTTAAATCGCATAATACCTATAGGCATGATTTCTAAGAGGTTTAAAAAAATTAAAATCGGATAATACCTATAGGCATGATTTCTAACTTTGAAAATTACGATAATATAAATAAACAAGTAGCATGTAGATCCCGTCCCCTTAGACGATCCCCAATATATTTCATATATATAGTTAGCGAGTTTTACAAATTATACAAAATATGAACCAAGTATACACATTAAAATAAATAGCTCCATCCGAAATTTTCTTCTATGATATTCTTCAACATCTTGAACTCTAAGTTCAAGCCTGTTAGAAAGTATGTAATACATATACGATGAAAAACATAATCATAACATCAAATGTTCATAATAACCAATTACTCTCATATATATGTAACATACAAACAGAGATAAAGAATAACAATAGTTATATTATCACACATTAAAGGATGATGAAACTAACTTGGATGCTTCCTTGTTGTTTCGTTTTTCAACACACAAATATTTATAATTATGAAAAAATCAAATTTAAACTAATAAAGAGGGCTAATTAATTATGCAGAAAAATTTATCGACAATAAAGTATTTTATTAAGGTTTTTCAATCCATGAAGCAACGCAACAAAATAATTCTCAAAGTATGTAAGAATCTTCCTTTCTACTAAGAAGAGAATCTTTTTCTAATTGTTAAAGTGTTCAAGTATGAGTCTAATCATGAGAGTAGATGAGCAACGAGAGAATGTGAGTGAAGAGTAATGTGAGCACTTGTGATAAAAGTGAGTGAACGAGTTGAAAATAATGAAGGGAGGGAGTCCTATTTATATAGCAAATAGGGGGAGAGCACGTAAGGAAAATAAATAAATTAAAGAATTAATTATTATACCATTTTCCTTATTTCAAAAGAGAGCCAAAATAAGAAAATTTTAAGATATATCATTGCCAAATATAAACAAGTAAGACTTATGAAAAGAATAAAATTTTAGAAAAGTAATATTATATTCCTTAAAATAAAGAAGACCCCAAAATCAATATTACTTTCTTACCTTAACCAAACACCCAAATTTAAAAAAGGGAGAGAATGAATTAAGCCCTTGTGTTATCGAAAAATGTTTATTTCGAAAGAGTTTGTTTTATTTTAAAGGTATTTTCGACTTTTTTGGAGTCGCCACTTAATTTTGAGAAAATTAAGAAAACATATTTTCTAAACAACTTAACACAGGAAAATTGTTTGGAAAAAATTTTAAAGGGTTCGGGATTCCTATTAGTGTCTTAGAAAGGTGTAAGGCACCTAAGACACTCCGCTAACTTACGGTATTCCGGCGATTAACTTATTTGACTATTTTATTAACTTTTGCAATTCTTATGTTTATAGAATTTTATTAGAAACTTACTTAAGCGAATTCTCCAATATTTTTAGAATATTTTATTGAAGTTGAAAAACTTTAACTCTAAGCGATTTCTAAACTTAAACATCTATCTTTCAAAGTTTCAAATTTTAATTTGAGTTTGATAAAACAAAAGACGTTCGATGGGGTTGGAGTTTTCTAACCCTAAACTAACGACATTCGAGTAAAAAGGCGTAAGCAAATAATAAAGAGAGATAGAGAGAGAGAGAGAGAGGGAGAGAGAGAGATTTGGGTCCAAGTTTTCGGGTTTTGTTCGCCTTGACCGAAACATGGACCCACCTGCTTTTGAGTTTTTAACCCATTTCTTTTTCGTACCTGTCCTAGTCTAGACATATAAAAAGAAAAAAAAATACAAAGAAAGTGAAACAATAAGGGCTTATGCCCATTACAAACAAAATACAACACAATACGAAAATCTTCTAATTCGCCTTTGGATTCTTCTTCAATCTTTCCGAAATTGGCTTCATACGTTTGCCTTGACTCTATAGAAGATTGAGCCTTTACGGCTCTTCCGGAATGCAAGGAGAGAAGGGAATCCCAAACGGACTCGAAGGAGGGTTTTCACATGCCACGGAATATATAAACAGGATTAATACATAGTCCAAATGATATAAATAAAGAGGACAAAATAAACGAGACATACTTTGTAAACATTTAGGATTAATAGCATATTAGTTAATAACCAACGTGGAAATGACAAGATGGACTCTTTTAGACCCGCAAATATGGAATATATAAAACACGATCCAATGCTTCCTGTTAACATGTAGAAGACAAACTTATTTCCTATTCAGAACGAGGCGATTATTTTTAGTTAGCGAAATCGTGCGGCGTCTAGTATTGAACAAATTTAACAATAATTCTCCAGCTAAAGAAAAATCATTTTCTCATGCTATAAAATAACTTCAGACTCACATTAGCGACGATATCCATGACTTCAAAGCAACCCACTTGAAGACTGGAATAGAACAATTTGTTCATTTCTAACAAACTATAAAGCCCCAAAATATTCAAACACGACCGCAGAATCTGTAATACGCTCGACGACTTCTATACTTATCTAAAGGAACACATAAAACTCAACATATATATATCACAGAGAAGTTGCGAACCAGAATGGATATACTTTAACTTGTTCCTTTAACAAACATGAAAAGACAACATGTATACCCATGGAGAACATAAGAACCATCTTAGACCTGCTCAAGACATTATCAAGAAAAAGCCAAAGACATGTGCAGACAAGCCGGGTATTCACAAGGTCTGAACGTTTTTAACACATTCGAGCTTAAAACGAAACAAACGACTAGTAACGATCAGCAGCAGCACCCAAAGCACACAACAACAAAAGAAAGCCGTTCTTGAAGCAAAAAGAATCGAAGAAACAAGATGGAGCAAGGGGATTACCTCTTCGAAAGCAGCGAAGTGAGACGAGGAGCGAGCAGAGCGGCTATTCCACACTCGAACGATGACTCGAACCCCGAACGATGGGATGGAAGCTGCTGGGTCGGTCAGCTCGTTGCGACCTTGGAAAACTCTCTCTTTTTCCGAGACGAACAAGAGGAAAACCAAAGGAAAGATCTTGATGGTTCTCCCACAACGGATGAAAAAAAAAAGTTTTCCCAAAGAAGAATCGTCCAACCAAATTTCTAACTCCCAAAACTCTCCAAAATTTTCTTAACCCCTAATTCTGAAGCAAATCCCCGTTTAAATAGGAGAACAACTAGGGTTTTGAAGGGAGAGGCGGGTAAAACCGAATTCGGCCCATTTCGAATTCAAAATTTCAAAATTTATCCAACCAAAACGAATATGCTTCAAAGATTCTTCAGATTTTAACCCATTCCAACGGATGGAGAGCAAGGTGGAGGGTGGAGATGACTTTGTGGTACTAGCGAGCTACGTGTCGCAAATCCGCTACTGCTAGGACGAGGAAGGACACTTTTCGCGTCGTCTAGCGCTGCAAAGTTGTACGAGAGAGGGCAGGCTGCGAGAATGAGGCAGCTGCAGGTTTCCGTTGGCGTTTTCTTTCGTCCACGCGCGCTGGAGAGAGGGAGAAGGAGGATGGTGTGGGGAGACGCATGAGTTTGAGGGGTCGCGGCGTGAGGGAGACGCGAGTTTCGCGTCTGGGGGAGGGCGCGTGGTTTTGCATTTTCCGTTTTGGGGGTCTGTTTTTGCTGTGTTTTTTCTGAGTTTTGGTGCTGTCTGGGAATGGCGTGGGTGTTGGGTGAAGAAGAAGAAAGGGGGAAAAGGGTCTGGGTTGGGTCGGACTGAATTGGGTGGGTTGGGATTAAGTTTAGTGGGTTGGGTAATTTTATTTAAATGGATAAATGGGCATGGGGATTGTTGGGTTTAAAAAATAAAAGGGGGTGTTGGGCTGCTGGGAATTGAGGGGAAAAGGGGTGGGGTCTGGAAATTAATTTTAAGTTGGGTTGGTTTCGAATATACACAAGATATACCGGCTATATACACAACTATGTAAACATTAAATCGTTATATTTTCGTAAAATTATAAAACTAATTAACTTAAGTAATTTTAAAAACTCATGAAGCTCGCTAATTGAATTACGCCGACGTGGGTCAAAATTGGGTGTCAACAACTGTCCCTCATTTTACTTGGGTTGGTGCAAGCAACTCGAGGAAAATGAAATTGACCGAACCAATTTTGACCAACTCCATTTTTTTAAAGGATTTGACAAAGGGTTTAGGAATTATGGCCGAACCCTCGAAACGGGTTTCCTACATATCTCAGGCTAAATGAGAATTCACGCCACTTGTAGTTCGATAAGCTTGATTTATCGCACGATTTAGAAGGAATCAAAAGCCACCTCGATACCGAATTATGAAGGTATCGAAATGCTCGAGAACAGAATTCGAGAGCGAATGTTGGAATACAGCCGAGTTTTCAATCATTGAATCCGCCTACATATCCTTAAACCTTTGGAATCAGGCTGTGTGTAGTTCGACTCGATCGGTGGAAAAGGAAATCTATTATGCTAGATAACCTTTGGTTTTGGACAAGTGATAAATTAACGAATATGAAAAAGAGGCTTGTAACCTCTTAAGCCATGAATGTGGTGCGCTTCACACCCATAATTAAGAACTTACACGGACATAATTTCCAAAGCTCTTGGCGTATTGTCACTTAGACTGGAAACTTGCCTCCGATAAATCGAAACTTTCGGATGCGAGACTGGGACTGACAGAACTAAAGAAAGACCTACATGCCTCGAGAGGGGTGGTTCGATCGTGGTGGAAGTCGCTCCTCTGCTCGTGTCCTAAGAGTTCGACACTCCTCTTTGGACTGTGTCCCAGTTCGCTGCTAAGAAAAAGTTCCACGTTGTGCTGCATCCTTTTTGATGTCGTCCGCACCTGTGGTTTTTTGGAGAATTCATCCTTTTCGGATGCTCTCGACAAAGACTGAGATAAAACTCGTCAGCTTAAAAATGCAATTAGGATGGGAGACAGTGTCTTTTTACCGTGCCGACACTTCATTGTTCTCCTCAAATCTACGTCGACTCGATCGATCTGACGTCCAGCGAATAAGGCTGATGCCCTGTGTTTTGCGATATAATCTTCAATGTACTCTTTATTTGATGCCTAAATAAATAAATAGACGCTGATGCGATGTTGATGTTTCTTTTGTCGTCATCTTCGATGCCCTTCTTGATGTTTTTTTTCAAATATAAAGGATGCAGTTGAGGCCGATGGATAAATATTGCTCTTGGGATACATGATTTCCCTTTCTTTATCCATGTATGTCCTCTTGCGTGGCATGAATATCTTCCCGCGATATGTAAATTCCTGCGAGGTATGAAATCCTCTCGCAATGCATAACTTTCAGCGAGGCATGAAATCTTCTTGCGATGTGCAAATTTTGACGAGGCATGAGTTCGTCTCGTCGTGCATAAATTCAAGCGAGGTATAAAGTCTTCTAGCGATATATAAATTTGACGAGGCATGAAATCTTCTCGTCGTGCATAAATTCAAGCGAGGTATAAAGTCTTCTCGTGATATATGAATTTGACGAGGCATGAAATCTTCTCGTCGTGCATAAATTCAAGCGAGATATAAAGTCTTCTCGCGATATATGAATTTGACGAGGCATGAAATCTTCTCGTCGTGCATAAATTCAAGCGAGGTATAAAGTCTTCTCGCGATATATAAATTTGACGAGGCATGAAGTCTTCTCGTCGAGCATAAATTCCAGCGAGGTATAAAGTTTTCTCGCGATGCATAAATTTTGACGAGGTATGAAATCTTCTCGTCGAGCATAAATTTCAGCGAGGTATAAAGTCTTCCCGCGATATATAGATTTCAAATTCGCGATGCATGATTTTCAACGAGGCATGGATTCTTCTCGTGATGCATTAACTCCAGCGAGGTATAAAGTCTTCCCGCGATGTATAGATTTCAAATTCGCGATGCATGATTTTCAACGAGGCATGGATTCTTCTCGTGATGCATTAACTCCAGCGAGGTATAAAGTCTTCCCGCGATGTATAGATTTCAAATTCGCGATGCATGATTTTCAACGAGGCATGGATTCTTCTCGTGATGCATTAACTCCAGCGAGGTATAAAGCCTTCTCGCGATATATAAATTTGACGAGGCATGAAATCTTCTCGTTGTGTAGAAATTCAAGCGAGCTATAAAGTTTTCTCACGATGTGCAAATTTTGACGAGGCATGAATTCTTCTCGTCGTGCATAATTGTTGATTCGCAATGCATGATTTCCGCAATGCATGATTTTATGCGAGGCATGTTTTTCCGCAATGCATGATTTCCGCGATGCATGATTTTCTGCAATGCATGATTTTCGTGATGCATATTTTTCCGCAATGCATGATTTTCGCGATGCATGATTTCCGCGATGCATGATTTTTCACAATGCATGATTTTCGCGATGCATGATTTTTCGCAATGCATGATTTTCGCGATGCATGATTTTTAACGAGGCCTGAATGGCTCGATGATGTTCCAACTGCAACGAGGTGGATGTCTCAATAATGTTCCAACTGTAACGAGGTGGATGGTTCGATAATGTTCCAACTGTAACGAGGTGGATGACTCGATAATGTTCCACTGTAACAAGGTGGATGTCTCGATAATGTTCCAACTGTAATGAGGTGGATGGCTCGATAATGTTCCAACTGTAACGAGGTGGATGGCTCGATAATGTTCCACTGTAACGAGGTGGATGGCTCGATAATGTTCCACTGTAACGAGGTGGATGTCTCGATAATGTTCCAACTATAACGTGGTGGATGGCTCGATAATATTCCAACTGTAACGAGGTGGAGGCTCGATAATATTCCAACTGTAACGAGGTGGATGCTCGATAATATTCCAACTGTAACGAGGTGGATGCTCGATAATATTCCGACTGTAACGAGGTGGACGGCTCGATAATATTCCAACTGTAACGAGGTGGATGGCTCGATAATATTCCAACTGTAACGAGGTGGATGCTCGATAATATTCCAACTGTAACGAGGTGGATGCTCGATAATATTCCAACTGTAACGAGGTGGATGCTCGATAATAGTCCATCTGATTCAAAAATAGAAACCTGAAATGGAAAAACATATATACGAACCACTTATGGGGTGGATCGCCCAACAAACTATATGCTAAAGTCTTTGATTGGACAATCAAAACACATAATCAACTTATGGGGTGGGTACCCAACGAATTAGAATTATGACTCAGACATATTCAAGAAATAATGTACGCCAAAATTGCTACGCGACAAACATAAAAACTAAATTGACGTTTATGCACGTCGCGACTATGATTCTGTTCTTTAAAAGAGAGAATTATCGAGGTGAATGACTTAATTAATTCACACGAAAAATAAAGACACTCTCGTCTTCCTTGACAAACTCAACAGAATTTGAGTTTGTTGCAGTCATTTTAATCATTTATCGAAAACTTAAAACAATTCGATAATTTTGACTGTCGAGGAGATATTGGTCACCATCATCTTTCTGATGTGGTGGACTCGGCAAACCCCTGCAACACTTCTAAGTTAGTGTCACTTTGATCATCTTCAAAATTGATGTCGCTTTAATATACGACTTTATCAATACTATCACCTGCAAAGCTCGACACCAAACATTAGTATCGATGATGAAGTAAAGAATAGAAGTAAAGTTGAGGAACTAGATTGAGCCATTTGTCTTATCAGATTAGGCTATGATGAGTCCAACTGTAATCTTTGATCATGACTCATAACTAGCGATCCTCTCGCACTTTACTTCTTGCAACTTTGAACGAATCTATCAATGTTCGGCCTTAATATTCATGCAAGATAAAAAGAAACTTGTTTATAAATCACCCGAAGCAATATAAAGAAATAGAGATAAAATGAGATTGAAGATTTTCTAGGTTTCGTTGATGAGTCCACGATGGGTGCAAGTGACGCCCTTTGTCATTCATGACAGCTTTGTATAGCCATTTTGTGACTTTAATGTTCCTGCATCCAAAGAAAAATTCTTAGTTTGAAGGACTGATCTGTGTTGGTCTTGCCTCCATGCTCCTTCCTGCAGTTGGCTTACACGCTCGCCTGTCCTTTATATGAGATATTTGATGGAATTTTTGAGGACCCTCCTCGAAATTTGTCCCGGTCTACAATATATGAGAACTCTCATAAACTTGCTCTGTTAACTTTGAGGTTGCTCACTCTGGAATTTTGAGTCCCCTCCTCAAAATTTATCCCAATTTACCTCAATAAGTAACAAATGACATTTGTGGAATTTTTGAGATCATCTCAAAAATTCTGTCCCAGTTGCAAACTAGATTGTCGTAATTTTTGAGATCCATCCAAGGCTAACTCCGTCGAATTTTGGTCTTCTGTTTCGACATGTTAAAGAAGTCCAACTTCAAATGAATTTTTGAGATCCTCTCAAAAATTCTGTCCCAGTTTCCATTATGAAGAGAAATGGAAATCCTTACTACGTTTATGACCGAGCCGTTGTGGCGCCTATGTATCCCATTGGAGTAGGAATCAGGTCAAACGTAGTTCCCCTCTCAAGGGTTAACCAAAATAGGAAGTTTTGATAAAGAAACGACCGAGGCCGACATAGGCCGCCTACGTATCTCATTCTTGAGAATTCAGGTCGAACGTAGTTCCAAACCGAGAAATGTGTGATACATTTTCAAAACAAAGGTAACAAACTTCATATGCAAAATTTGGCCAATGTTGGGCATTCTTCTTCTCGAACGAATATCTTCAAATGACTCAGTTCGGAATTGTCTTGAACTCTCTCTTGAGCATCCAATATGTCATCCACTCAGGTGGTTTTCCTCAATATTGATCAAGTTGTTGTTGATCATGTTTTGTATTTTGTGCTTCAGAGTTGAACAATTCTCCGTGTCGTGTCCAACGGCTCCTGAATGATAAGCACATCTGTGGTCAGCTCTGTAAAATTTTCCCAAAGGATTGGCTGGTCTTCTTTCTATAGGATAGAGCATACCCATTGCTTTCAACCTTTCATAAAATTGTGTTTGAGACTCCCTTAATGGCGTAAATACTTTAGGAGCCTTTCTGAACTTTGGGCGAGGAAATTTTTCCTGATTGAGATTATAGTTTTGGTATTTCTTTTGAGAGGCTGACTTCATATGAGTAACCGTGATCATACTTACCTCCTCCACTTTTCCTTTTGATTTATCCATATCACTAATTCTAGTGAATTTTCCATTAGATCGCAATGCGGTAAATTTGGTGAGCTTTCCAGTCTTGAAACCATCTTCCAGAGCTTCTCCCACTTTGACAATCTCGACAAACTTTTGTCCCATCATACACAACATTCTTTCATAGTACTCAGGCTCTTGAGTACGAATGAACATTTCAGTGATCTCACGTTCGGACATTGGAGGTTGAACTCTCGCGGCCTCTTTTCTCCAACGAAAAGCGTACTCTCGATAATTTTCTGTAGACTTCTGTTTGATCTTCTCCAAGTAGTAGCGATCTGGAGCATCTTATACGTTATGTCCAAATCTTTCCGTGAAATCCTTTGCGAGTGCATTCCAACTTTTCCATTGTTTCAGCTCCTGTGATGTAAGCCACTCCAGAGCTTCTCCACTTAGACTTCGGCCGAAGAGACGCATCAATAATGCTTCATTTTAACCAACTCCCACGAGTTGATCACAATAAACTCTCAGATGTGCGAGAGGATTTCCTATTCCGTTAAAAGTGACAAACTTTGGCACTTTGAACCCTTCTGGAAGGTCGAGATTCGGATGGATGCATAAATCCTTATAGCTTAATCCATTGACTTTAGAAATATAGTGCAACTCTTTCATGGTTTTCCTGATCTCTTCTTTCATATTCACCTTGACTACCTCTTCTTTTGACCTCCACTCTCTCTCCTGTTCCTTATAGTGATCAAGCGCAGAACAGTCAGCATAAGGTTCATTTGGAATTGGGATTTGGAAAGTAGTTTTTTGAGGTATGGGTGGAACAATGGAAGGATTCTGGGTATTTTGAGTGGCCTGATAATTTCGGGGGAAAGTTTGAGGATCGGCTTTTTGGTTTTGAAAATGGGGGAAGGTTTGAGCATCGTTCGTATTTTGATTTTGAGAGAGATGAAGGATTTGAAGGTTGGTGTTTTGAGGAGGATGTGGTGTTTGACACGACGTGGTGGCGTGACGGGGATTGGGGGTAGTTGAGTCAATGGTTGGAGGATTTTGAGCGAGATTAGAGAGAAGGTCCTGAACCTGTTCCGCGTTCGAGGGAGGAAAGTGGAGTGGAGGTCTTCCGTCTCTTGGAGGGTTGAAGGATGAAATTGGATTAGGCAAATCTCGCATCCTTTGCATTTCGACCCTCATTTCGGCGATTTGTTGCATCAACAGCATAATCAACTCATTTTTATCAGCGGCGGCGGGTTGAGCCACGACAACATCATCAATCTCAATCTCCTCATTGTTATCCCCCATTGCTGTCTTTTCCTTTTGCAAATTTTGCGGGGAAGGAATCTTTGGGGCCTTAGACCTCGGATGATAAACCAACTTACCAACACAGATCAGTTTTAAGTACCTGTCAGTGAAAAAACTCAAAAAACCAGTATGTTAGTGCCTGAAGGTGGTAAATAATACAAGATATCACATATAGTGTAAACACATAAGAGTTGTTTTATTCGGAGATAAACTTGCTCACCAATATAAAGAAATGGTTAAATAGACAGGAATTTGTCTACTTGACTTTGGGATTAATGAATAAAAATGTCGACTTGAGTCGAAATAAAGTTGACGGTATCTTTCATTACCGTACTTTGATTTTTGATTGAGATGTAACTCCAATTTCCTGGTAAGAGTCGAAAAGACAAAATTTCTCAAAATTCTTTTGAGTTGAAATGCTGAATCTTTTCGGATATTAGAGTAGTATTAAAAAAAATGAAGTATTTGGACGCATTTTTTTGGGAACTGAAGACTCGATGAGTATTTGGACGCACTTTTGATAGTGACTTGATATTTATGCTTATGGGTTCTAAAAGTATTTGAAGAAGAGTGAGCTAGAATATCTCCGGATAAACAACATATTCACATAAGCAGTTACAACACATAAACAAATATTACGCGTTCTAAACAGATATGTGACCCTTTTGTGCAAAGGGTGGGCCTAGCGATTTGAGGGATGTATACGTCATTTTGAAATATTTCTCGAACACCGTATACATCCTTCAAATTTATACATATAAGTATGAACGTCCATTTAGGCCGTGGGCCGTTTTGGACTCAAGGTGGTCTTCTAATGGGCCCAACACGCCATGGGTATTGGGTCATCTTAGGCTTATGCGCTATTTTCGGGATTTTGGTTTAGCTCTATCCTAGGTTTACTAGAATTGTTTTCAAATCGACGGTTACCCGAGTCGGACATACATCGGGGTGGAGTTATCGAACAACGCCGGATGACCGCATTCCGACTATTTATTTGATACTCCCAAAAGACTTCTTGGGTATATCCGAGAGAAGTCGCGGTAAGCCGCGTAATTTCTGTTTCCTAATGCAAACTATTTGCCGTTTAGCGGAATTTATGCCATGAAAGAATGCAATTTTCGAAAACTAAAATATTTAAACAATTTAAACAAGTAAACAATTATCGCAAATAGTCAAACAAGTTAACCTTAAGGTTAGAATCCTCCAAATAGTCCCCAGCGGAGTCCCCATTTCTGTGTTATCGAAAAATGTTTATTTCGAAAGAGTTTGTTTTATTTTAAAGGTATTTTCGACTTTTTCGGAGTCGCCACATAATTTTGAGAAAATTAAGAAAACATATTTTCTAAACAACTTAACACAGGAAAATTGTTTGGAAAATTTTTTAAAGGGTTCGGGATTCCTATTAGTGTCTTAGGAAGGTGTAAGACACCTAAGACACTCCGCTAACTTACGGTATTCCGGCGATTAACTTATTTGACTATTTTATTAACTTTTGCAATTCTTATGTTTATAGAACTTTATTAGAAACTTACTTAAGCGAATTCTCCAATATTTTTAGAATATTTTATTGAAGTTGAAAAACTTTAACTCTAAGCGATTTCCAAACTTAAACATCTATCTTTCAAAGTTTCAAATTTTAATTTGAGTTTGATAAAACAAAAGACGTTCGATGGGGTTGGAGTTTTCTAACCCTAAACTAACGACATTCGAGTAAAAAGGCGTAAGCGAATAATAAAGAGAGATAGAGAGAGAGAGAGAGGGAGAGAGAGAGAGATTTGGGTCCAAGTTTTCGGGTTCTGTTCGCCTTGACCGAAACTTGGACCCACCTGCTATTGGGTTTTTAACCCATTTCTTTTTCGTACCTGTCCTAGTCTAGACATATAAAAAGAAAAAAAAATACAAAGAAAGTGAAACAATAAGGGCTTATGCCCATTACAAACAAAATACAACACAATACGAAAATCTTCTAATTCGCCTTTGGATTCTTCTTCAATCTTTCCGAAATTGGCTTCATACGTTTGCCTTGACTCGATAGAAGATTGAGCCTTTACGGCTTCCGGAATGCAAGGAGAGAAGGAAATCCCAAACGGACTCGAAGGAGGGTTTTCACATGCCACGGAATATATAAACATGATTAATACATAGTCCAAATGATATAAATAAAGAGGACAAAATAAACGAGACATACTTTGTAAACATTTAGGATTAATAGCATATTAGTTAATAACCAACGTGGAAATGACAAGATGGACTCATTTAGACCCGCAAATATGGAATATATAAAACACGATCCAATGCTTCTTGTTAACATGTAGAAGACAAACTAATTTCCTATTCAGAACGAGGCGATTATTTTTAGTTAGCGAAATCTTGCGGCGTCTAGTATTGAACAAATTTAACAATAATTCTCCAGCTAAAGAAAAATCATTTTCTCATGCTATAAAATAACTTCAGACACACATTAGCGACAATATCCATGACTTCAAAGCAACCCACTTGAAGACTGGAATAGAACAATTTGTTCATTTCTAACAAACTATAAAGCCCCAAAATATTCAAACACGACCGCAGAATCTGTAATACGCTCGACGACTTCTATACTTATCTAAAGGAACACTTAAAACTCAACATATATATATCACAGAGAAGTTGCGAACCAGAATGGATATACTTTAACTTGTTCCTTTAACAAACATGAAAAGACAACATGTATACCCATGGAGAACATAAGAACCATCTTAGACCTGCTCAAGACATTATCAAGAAAAAGCCAAAGACATGTGCAGACAAGCCGGGTATTCACAAGGTCCGAACGTTTTTAACACATTCGAGCTCAAAACGAAACAAACGACCAGTAACGATCAGAAGCAGCACCCAAAGCACACAACAACAAAAGAAAGCCGTTCTTGAAGCAAAAAGAATCGAAGAAACAAGATGGAGCAAGGGGATTACCTCTTCGAAAGCAGCGAAGTGAGACGAGGAGCGAGCAGAGCGGCTATTCCACACTCGAACGACGACTCGAACCCCGAACGACGGGATGGAAGCTGCTGGGTCGGCCAGCTCGTTGCAACCTTGGAAAACTCTCTCTTTTTCCGAGACGAACAAGAGGAAAACCAAAGGAAAGATCTCGATGGTTCTCCCACAACGGACGAAAAAAAAGTTTTCCCAAAGAAGAATCGTCCAACCAAATTTCTAACTCCCAAAACTCTCCAAAATTTTTGTAACCCCTAATTCTGAAGCAAATCCCCGTTTAAATAGGAGAACAACTAGGGTTTTGAAGGGAGAGGTGGGTAAAACCGAATTCGGCCCATTTTGAATTCGAAATTTCAAAATTTATCCAACCAAAACGAATATGCTTCGAAGATTCTTCAGATTTTAACCCATTCCAACGGATGGAGAGCAAGGTGGAGGGTGGAGATGACTTTGTGGTACTAGCGAGCTACATGTCTCAAATCCGCTACTGCTAGGACGAGGAAGGACGCTTTTCGCGTCGTCTAGCGCTGCAAAGTTGTACGAGAGAGGGCAGGCTGCGAGAAAGAGGCAGCTGCAGGTTTCCGTTGGCGTTTTCTTTCATCCACGCGCGCTGGAGAGAGGGAGAAAGAGGATGGCGTGGGGAGACGCGTGAGTTTGAGGGGTCGCAGCGTGAGGGAGACGCGAGTTTCGCGTCTGGGGGAGGGCGCGTGGTTTTGCGTTTTCCGTTTTGGGGGTCTATTTTTGCTGTGTTTTTTCTGAGTTTTGGTGCTGTCTGGGAATGGCGTGGGTGTTGGGTGAAGAGGAAGAAAGGGGGAAAAGGGTCTGGGTTGGGTCGGACTGAATTGGGTGGGTTGGGATTAAGTTTAGTGGGTTGGGTAATTTTATTTAAATGGATAAATAGGCCTGGGGATTGTTGGGTTTAAAAAATAAAAGGGGGTGTTGGGCTGCTGGGAATTGAGGGGAAAAGGGGTGTTGGCCTGGAAATTAATTTTAAGTTGGGTTGGTTTCGAATATACACAAGATATACCGGCTATATACACAACTATGTAAACATTAAATCGTTATATTTTCGTAAAATTATAAAACTAATTAACTTAAGTAATTTGAAAAACACATGAAGCTCGCTAATTGAATTACGCCGACGTGGGTCAAAATTGGGTGTCAACAGCCCTCCCCCCTTCCCCCCCCCCCAAAAAAAATATATTTTTTCCTTATTAAGGAGTGAGATAGAAAGCCAGTCTTACTTTAATCAATTTATTATTTTACCTATTAAAGCAAAATCTGCCTACTTCAGTTGATATAAAGGAAATCAATCACAACTTTTTTATCGAGCTCTAAAATTTCGAGCAGTCATGATTTCACAGGAAAGGAAAGAAAATCAATAGATTTGCACCCAGCTTTATCAGTTTTAGCCAAGAGATCAGTAGCCATGAGAATGCAATAAATACAAAGGCATATTTTCCACATGACATGCTCAGATTAGATCATATCACCAGTAATACAAAGTCAATTAAATATGCGGGAGCAGCAAATGACGATATTCAACTAAGTAATCAGAACATAAACATAATTCATAAAATCTGAAAATTTCAACTAATTGTTCAAATTTAAGACTAACATGATTTCCACATTCATTAGCATGCATACAACTTTCATACCAAAATCACATTGTAGATGAGAAAGAATATAATTTTCGTTGATCAACTACAATGTTCTTTCTCAACTACAATGTCCTAATATCTATATGTTGTTATGTTAAGTGAGAATGATTCTATCATAGGTAGTCTAGGATCTCTTAAGTGTGTGTAAGGGATTGTATGGGCGGTCGCTTCACAACGCACTCAAGTGAGACTTAGAAAGTCACCTTTGATAGAGGAAATCTCATGTTCATATGTTTGGTGTCTTGTAAGTGTGTATGTGTCTCATTATAGGTGGTCTTGAGGATCATTTAGGCATGCTTAGAGAGGGTGTATGGAAGGTCTCTCTTTGTGTTGCTTAAGTGAGTCTTAGGATATCTTTTAGTGGGGGAGTTATATACTAAAAGGTGCTTAAGATGAAGTGAAGAGGTTTCAATGTAACAGTGCATAACTTCACTGTACACTGAACTAAGCTCACGATTGTTCTTAAAAATGCTATAACTTGACTAAGTGGTTTCTTATGTGTTTCTAAGTTGACCAATGTTATTATTATGATTATATTATGAAATTTAAATGAAAAGATGCATATTTCCAATAAATGTTCGTTTTCATGATTTTCATGCATTATTTCATACTTAGTACATGTGGTTGTACTAATTCATGCTTTTATCTATCTCTATAGTTGTTGATAGGTAAGCAGCATTTGGGAAGCAAGTCTTGGATTGTAGCATCATTCAAGGGAAGTTAAAATATGTCTTCATTTGATTCGAGGTCATACATATCTTTTATGTTTCTTATTAAAGTATTGTAATAGACTAAGTAATTCTATATTTGTATTGTGTATGGGCCTTGTCGCAAAAGTATTCTCATGTCTAAGTTTGATGAGATTGAGACTTAGTAGTTCCTATGATTTCTAATGAAAGATTTTATTAAAGATATTCTAATATTTTGTGAAAAGTTTTAATTCCGCACTACTTTTCATTATGTATATACGATGAACAATACGGAAAGGCCTTGTACAAGACCTTAGAGAGGTCAAGTATGCTAGTTGCAATCAAAGATTGGTCCTAACTTCTGGGGTGTGGTTTCGGGATTTGACAAGCTTTAGTCTTCTAGGTAGATCTATCATTACAATGACTTGTTATCATCCATAGTCCTAGTCCCGTCGGTGATCTCTCAACTCTATCTCTACTAAAACCTGTTGTAAGGGGATCCGACACATTATCATTTGACTTTACATAGACTAATTGTGATAATGCTACTAGATAGTAGTTGTCTATCAGAATTATATCTTTGTCGTATGTGATGAGAATTCTCGTTATACATATAATTTTTGCCCTTCCTATTGCAGCTTGACTATCACATTGTATGCATATAGGGTCCATTAATTTGGGACAAAATGGAATATCTTCTATGAAATTCCAGAGCCATTCACCTTTTTCACCTGTCTTGTCTAAGGCGATAAATTCAAAATCCATTGTAAAGTGAGCTATACATGTTTGTTTGGATGATTTCCAAGATATGCTCCTCCGCCAATAGTGAAAATATATCCACTCGTGCACTTAGTTTCAGTTGAACCAATAATCCAATGTACATAACTATATCCTTAAAGAACTGTTGGATATTTGTTGTAATGAAAAACATATTTTTGAGTGTCATCTAAGTTCCCCAAAATTCTATTCCTTGCCATCCAATAATTTTGATTGGGATTACTTATGTATCGACTCAGTTTACTAATAGCGCAAATTATGTCTGGTCGTGTACAATTCATGATATACATCAAACTTCCTAATACTCTGACATAATCTAATTGGGACTGACTTTCACCTATATTTATGGCAAGATTAAAATTCACATCAATTGGAATCTTTACCCTTTTGAAATTCAAGTACTTGAACTTTTCAAGTATCTTTCGAATGTAATGAGATTGAGACAATGTCAGACCATTAGGATTTTTATAAATTTTAATTTCCAATATAAAATCGGCAACTTCTAGATCGTTCATATTAACTTACTAGAGAGCATACTCCTAGTAGCTTTTACATTAACAATGTCCTTGCTCATTATCAATATGTGATCCACATATAGGCATACAATGACTTCCTTATTTGGCATGTCTTTAATGTAGACACATTTATCACATTCATTGATCTTAAATCCATTTGCTAACATAGTTTGATCAAAATGTGCACATCATTGTTTCGGTGCTTGTTTTAGTCCATAAAGTAACTTAATAAGTTTGCATACTTTCTTTTCTTTATCAGGAACTACGAAACCTCAGGTTGTTTCATGTAAATATCGTCTACCAGATCTCAATATAAGAAGGCAATTTTCACATCTATTTGATAGATTTTAAGACTGCATACTGTAGTTAGGGCAATTAACTTCCTAATTGATGTAATCCTAGTCACCAGCGAGTATATGTCAAAATAATCAAGACCTTCTTTTTGTTTGATGTCTTTGACAAAAAGTCTTGCTTTATATTTGTCAATAGTTCCATAATCCTCTTGAAAATCCATATTGAACCTAAGAGGTAAAGTCTCAAGACAACATAGCTTCCTTGAATGTTTGAGGCTCACTTTCAAGAAGGAATGTTACAAAGAAAGATCCAAATAAAGTAGCTTCCTTTTGACGTTTACTGCGCTTAGGACTCATTATTAGGTACATTCTCTTTTGGTTCTTCTCGAGGTCATTTTGACCTTCACTAGATGACTCAAGTCTAGTTTTATACTAATAGATATGTTCAAAGAATTCAACATTATCTGATTCCATTACCGTATTATTATGAATATCTGGATGTTTGGACTTATGAACCAAAAGTTGACATGGGTTACTGTTTGTGGCATATCCAATTAATACACAATCCATAGTTTTAGGTCTTTTTTTACCCTCTTATGTATAGGAACCTGGACAACGGCTAGAAACCCTAACACTTTGAAATATTTCAAGTTGGATTTTTTACCTTTCATGTGTCTTAATGTGATGCATTTTAATGAGTATTCAATTTTTTTGTAAGGATAGCTTTCCCCCACAACTTTTATGGTAAATATGAACTTATAAGTAAAACATTCAACATTTTCTTTAAATTTATGTTTTTCCTTTCCGTAATTCCATTAGATTAAAGAGTGTAAGAAACAGTAGTTTGATGGATGATTCTATATTCCAAACATATTTCTGGAAATGGTGATTCATATTCTCTACCTCTATCACTTCTTATCATTTTGATCTTTTAATTAAACTGATTTTCAAATTTTATTTTATATGGCCTAAATGCATCTATCGCTTCGTCCTAACTATTTAGTAAATAGACATAATAATATCTAGTGCAATCGTCAACAAAATTTAGAAATGCTTTTTCCACCATGTGATAGTGTTGACTTCACATCACAAGTGTAAGTGTGAATCAATTCTGAGGGGTATGAATTCGTTTCAACATATTTATAAGGATACTTAGCATATTTAGATTCAAAGAAAATTTGATATTTTCTTTTATTTCAGTAAAATTTAGGCAAAACATTTAAGTTAATCAGTTTTTACAAGATTTTTTATTGACATTTCCAAAATGTTCATGTCATAAACATTTAGACTCAAGAAAGTAAGAAGAAGCATAATCTTTATTCATATCATCTGGATATATTAAGTTTAAAGAATCCCTCAATGAGGTAACCTTTTCATATATACATCTCAATCTTACTCACTACAACTTTATCAGAAATGAATACACATTTGAATCTGTTCTAAGTCAGAACTGGTATAGATATTAGGTTCTTTCGAAATTTTGAAACATACGAGACATTTTTCAATTTCACCATCCTGCCTGATGTTATCTTTAAGAGGATCTTTCCTGTTCCTTCCACCTTCGCAACATCAGAGTTTGTCATAACCAATTTATCGTCTGTAGGTGCTAAAGTATATGATGCAAATAATTCTTTGTTGACACAGACATGGTGTGAAACAACTTATCTTCTGTATGTTCTAAAGTATATGATGCAAATAATTCTTTGTTGACACAAACATGGCGGAGGCACTAGAATCTATCCACCATTCTCTTGGATTTTCAATGAAGTTGCATTCTAAAAGCATTGCAAAGAGATTGTCCATCTGTTCTTTGGATTCACAAAAATTTGGTTAATTTTTTTTGCTTGCCCTTGTCCCCAACTTCGTCATTCAGTATCCCTATGACCATGTTTTCCGCAATTGAAGAAATTTCCATTGAATTTCTTCTTAGGAGGATTTCTCTTTGGACTAGATGCTTTCTTTCTTTTCTTTGATTTTGTGGGATCTTCTTTAACAATATTTATTCCAAATATTATTGAATTACCATATGACCTCTTTTCTATGGACTTTTTATCTTCTTGGATTCTCAACCTTACCATGAGATCTTCAACAGTCATCTACTTGCGTTTATGTTTCAAGTAGTTTTTGAAGTCTTTCGACAACAGAGTAACTTCTCAATAATGGTCGCAACTTGAAGAACATCATTCACTATCATTTCTACAATAAAGATTATGTGATTATTAAGAATAAACTTAATAGTTCAACATAGGCATTAAATAAATTTATACATTCATCAAGAAGATCATGAATTATGACCTGCAATTCTTGAACTTGGGTGACGGTGGTCTTACTTTCTATCATCTTATAGTTCAAAAACATTGCCACAATGAACTTCTTCATTCCAACATCCTATGAATTGTACTTCTTTTCTAAAGCACCCCAGAATTCATTTGACGTCTGGACATTACTGTACACAGTGTACAAATTATTTTGCAGGCCACTAAACATATAATTTTTACATAAAAATCTGAATGTGTCTATGCTTCTCTCACCAAGAATCATTCTTCAGCTGGAGTTTCATCTGGCAAAACAGGAACGTTCTCACTAATGAACCGTTAAGACTCAACATAGTCGGATACAAGAACACCTTCTTCTGTCATATCTTGAAGTTCACTCCAATAACTTAAAGGTTTCTCAGCCAATGCAAGGGCAATAGTTGACCGATTGTGTGCAACCGTATTGTTGCAGCACTAAATGTTCCAACATTTACTTGACTTGAATTTGTCATTTTCTTTGTCACAAATGACAGACAATTTTAGTATCTGATATACTAACAATAAAGAATAAATCCTTAAACTAATTTTTTTATATTCTTTGAATAGTTAATCGAATAAATTATAAAAATTCAAAAAGAGGTGAAAACCATAAAGGTTTAACTTCCACAAATCTCAAATACACAAACTATTTAAATTTCTTAAGCTTGTAATTCTGTGTTGATGCTTCACACTTTTTTTTTGATCAACAACACTGTCCTATGGCTTGAGTGTCTACGAATCAAAGCTAGTACCGTTACTCAACCAAGGGTCAGGGCGTGTCCCAAGGAAGTGCTAGTGAAAATAGTAGTAAACTAGAATTTCGTTCTAGTTAGTAAGGTTAAGATAATTTTGAATAAACCAAAGTAAATTCAATTTATGATATCAAAGTGTCAGATATCAAAAAGGGTTTTTTTGTCACAAGCAGTAAAAACAATTAAAATAAAGGAAAAATTAAGTATGAGGGAAAGTTCATGGGGTGTGACCATAATATATGTTGAGGTAAACCAATGGGTAAATGCTTTCGATAGGAAAATTTGCAAAATAACGGTAACTAGGCTAAGATATTGGTGAAAATAAATTCCCTCTTGGAAAACTTACTCTAGGAAAATTTGCAAAATAACGGTACCTAGGCTAAGATTTTGGTGAAAGTAAATTCCCTCTTGGTAAACTTAATCCATATCAAATGAGTTCCTCTCGGAAACTCACTCGTCTAATGAATACCAGTCTACGCCTTATCCTCACCCTCTCTTTCGATCAAGAGTGCTCGGATATGGGACTGGGGCTCACCCTCTCAGGTTGAACCTCATGTCGCCCAACTTTTTAGGACATCAATCTAGTGGTCTTGGTTTCGCGACCTCTCTCTCGAAACCAAGAAACCAAGCATAATTAATTTTGGAAAGAATAGGAAAAATTTGGAAAATTTCCTATGTATTAAAAGTGCATTTTAGTCATTTCAAACAGCCATAAATACTAGCTCACAAGGATTTAGATAAGTTATCTATATATATAGAAAGACCTTGGGAAGATCTTTCCAACGGCGACGAGTTTTCTCATTTTTGAGGTCCCATGAGGGAGATATGCCTTTTGGAAGTTGAGTTGGGCTGAGGAAAGTCCAATCCGGATTTTAGTAAGGTAAAGTGGTGTTTTCACCCTACTAATTTCTAATTCATTTTAAGGGTCTAATTGGGGTAAAACCAAGTTTTTGTGTAGATTAGAGAAAGACTTTTTACGCTTATGGTTTGGAGAAAGGAGAAGAGAAGAAGAAGAGAGGAGAAAGAGCAGGATTTCGCAAAGAATGCCAGGATATTCTAGTGGAATTCATCAGGGGTTTGATCCCTATTCAGGTATGTGGTATCTTTCGTGATGCGCTAATTCACCCACACAACAATTTCTTACGATTCAGAAAATTAGTGAATTGTTTTTGTGTTAAAAAGTTATGTTCTTGAATAAAGGTTTGGATTTCTTGTTAAATAGATTGTGTGCTTCCTTCGTGGGTTAGATTCTTGTTTACTCCAGTTATTTTGAGTCAAATTCAGTATTTATTGATGGTACCAATAGTCCCAATCGTTTGGTTAAATAACTAGGTAGGTTTGTTGATGAAATACAAGTTTAAAAATTCATCCGACTTACCTGGCCAGGGGCAGGCGTCGCCTGCAGTGCGCTAGAAATTAGCCTCACACAACCAAGGCCTGGTACGGCATGCCACCAGTGTGCCAGAATCAGGCCTCAGTCAATTAAGGGTGGTGCGGCCTGCCACCGGTACGCCCAACCGGCATTTTTCATCCAGTTGTCCTAGTTTAGTCCTTTTAAGTCCCTCCAAGGTACAACAATATCTTCCAATGGTTCTAATTAATTTAAATGACTTATAAATACATAGGAATCATCGAAGAACTCAAATCAAAACCTTAAATCTATATCCATTAAAAGAAAAGTTAAGATTAAAGTCAAAGAAGTTAAGAGTCAAGTCTAAAAGATAAAGCAAGTCAAAGTAAGTTCTTAAATTTCCAAGAGTCTTTAACAAACCTTTTTAACTCTGTTTTAAGACTCAAGTTAGGAGTTAAGCAAGGGTTGAGAGTTGAGTTCATTCTCAAAAGTTATAAGGGGACTATTTAATCCCTAAGATTTAGAAAAGTTTTCACATTTAAACAAGTAAAGAGCCTTTGGGCTAGTTTTCAAATAAAAGTAATATCTTTATGAAATGAAGGAAGCGGGGAAACTATGATTTATAAGAGAGGTATTAAAGCTAAGTTTAAATTATAAAATCAGTATGTTTTAAGAACATAAGACTCAATATATATTTTTTGGGAGTAGTATTGAGCATCGATGTGGGGGATGAGAGTTCATATTAACACAATTCTCCATGTAAACCATGTAGCCATCATGGGTAAAAGAGAGTCATACTTCTTAGATGTACCCTTTTCATAGTATAATAGTGGATACATTAGGACGTTCAGCTCCTGTACTCTAGAAAGGTTAGGATGGTGGGGCAACTTAAATCGATTAACGTTGTACCATCACTATAACTCTTAAGTGATGGTTTTCGGTTAGATAAGCTCCCATAGAAGTATTGTATTTCATATACATCAGTTTTTTGCATTCTTACATACATCTCAGAAATTATGTGTCTACTTGTATACATTCAGTGTTTACAACATGTTTCAGTCAGTATTCTTCATATTGCATTTACTTTTAAACTGCATATATTGAATAAGAGTTAATAAATCTTGAGTTGAACAGAGGCAAGGTAAGTGTTATTTCTTACTCCTTTTCAAGATTAAGTTTCATTTAGAATTCCAACTCGCGTACTCATACATTCAATGTTCTGATCTCAGTTGGCCTGCATCGTCTTATGATGAATACACAGGTAACGATGGTGACATCCAGTGTACCGTTGATCCAGTTGAGCATCCTAGATTTAGTTGGTAAGCCTCCTTGAATTCTGGAGGACATGTTTTATTGATTTCTAGTTAGTTCAATATAATAATGTGGAATTAGTCAGAAACATTCATGTTAGTCAGTTTAGAGGCTTCACAAACAGTTAGTAATTCAGAAGTCTTTACATTTTCATTCTTATGATAAAGACTTGTGTTACCATTTTGACCAAGTTGAATGTTTAAACTTTTAAAACATTCTATATAGTATTACTAATCAGTTCAGTTAATTTCTTTATCCTTATAAGTGAGATTATTGTCTTCCACTAAGATAAGTAAGCCTAGACAAGTGTTGGCTCGAGGCCAAAATGGTCACCGAGTGCTAGTCCCGCCAAGGGTATAGGCTCGGGGCGTGAAAAACATTGTATTAGAGCACAGAGTTCAAGAGTCCTAGGGAGTCTATGAAGCCATGTCTTTAGATTCTTAGGCATCAGTATGAAGCACGCCACATCTATGATTATGAGGCTATAACATTTAGGAATATCTCACTTATTTCATATTTCTTTTTTGTGTGTTAGATTTTATCCATAAAAGTCTCTCTCTAATTCGTGCTTGCGCGTGTCTCAGATATCAATGCCTCTACGAAGATTAGTAAGAGGTTGTCCTACTAGGAGAAATGTAGAAGCTCGGAAACATGAGTTACCCAATGCTCCTGAAGTTCAACCTCAGGGGGAGATCACTAATGTTGAGTTCCATGAGGCTATCTGGATGTGAATTCAAGTTGTGACTGACCAATTTTGGAAACAAAAAGGAGCTCAACAAGAAGGGGTTGACACTTTGAGAATTCAGGAATCCTTGAGGTTGAATCCCCCAAGCTTCACTTGTTTGAGAACTAGTGGGAATCTGGATAACTTTGTGGAAGAGGTGAAGAAGGTGTTTGATGTGATGCATATGGTTGGAGCTGAGAGAGTCGAGTTAGCTGCATATCAAGTGAAGAGTGTGGCTAGAACCTTGTTTGATCAATGGAAGGATGGTAGAGATAAGGATGCACCACATCCAAGTTGGTCTTGCTTTGAAGAAGCTTTCTTGGGGCGTTTCTTTCCCCGACAACTAAAGGAGGCGAAATTAGATGAGTTTCTTACCCTAAAATGGGACTCCTGAGTGTTCATAAATATGTCTTGAAGTTCACCCAACTGTCTTGCTATGCTTACGATATGGTTAAGGATATAGAGGAGAAGAATGAGCTTGTTTTTCACTAGTCTAGGTCGTGCTTCAAGTAAAAAAGGTAGGGTTGCAATGTTGATTGGCGACATGTACGTATCCAAGTTAATGGTCTATATGCAGAAAGTTGAGGAGGAAAAGCTGAGGGACAGAGAAGAATATGGAAATAAGAAGGCCATGACCGGGAATGAGCCTAGGCAACAGAAAAGTGGTTCAAATCGGCCACAATTCCAAAAGCAGAAGGGACATGCACCATCATCTTCTAGTGCACCTGCGCCCATAGACAGAGTTGAGCATCATGTTCATCACTCACGAGCTAGGCCTACATATTCACAAGTTAGTATGGCGCGGTAAAAATCACTCCGGTATATGTCGAGAAAACTCTGCGGGTTGTTTCAAGTGTGGTCTGACCAAGAATTTGATGAAACAATGTCCCAAGAGTAAGCAATGTAGTGGTAATGGCGGTAATAGAGCCCAATCTTCATCAGTTGCTCCACAAGGTAATACTACATTTAGGGGAGGTACTTCTGGTGTTAGTGGAGGAACAAATCGCTTGTATATTCTCAATAGTCACCAAGAACAAGAGAATTCATCAGATGTGGTCACTGGTATGATTCAAGTCTTTGAATTTCCCGTTTATGCATTATTAGACCCATGAGTGAGTTTATCTTTTATAACTCCCTATGTTGCTCTAAACATTGAAATTATTCCTGATCAACTTAGAGGACCATTTAGTGTTTCCACACTTGTTGGTGAATCCATTATAACAGAAATAGTCTATCCTGATTTACCTATTTTCGTGAGTCACAAGAGTACCATGGTTGATTTAATAGATCTACACATGTTGGTGAATCCATTCTAGTAGAAAGAGTGTATCATAACTGTCTTATTCCATCAGTCACAAGAGTACCATGGCTGATTTAATAGAGCTAGACATGGTAGATTTTGATGTGATACTAGGTATGGACTGGCTCAACACTTGTTATGCGTCGATAGATTACAAAACTTGAGTTGTCATGTTTCAGATTCCGAATGAACCAGTCATAGAGTGGAGTAGTAGTTCAGCAGTGCCTATGGGTTATTTCATTTCATAGCTAAAGGCAAGAAAGTTAGTTTCCAATGGGTGTATCTATCACATAATACGAGTTAACATCTCAAGTGCTAAGGTAACTTCCCTTCAGTCAGTTCCTATAGTCAGTGAGTTTCTAGAAGTCTTTCTTGGTGATCTACCTGGAGTCTCTTCTGAAAGAGAGATAAACTTCGGCATAGACATCGTTCCAGATACTCGCCCTATCTCTATTCCTCCATACAGAAAGGCACCTGCAGAGTTAAAAGATCTAAAAAAAATAATTGAAACATTTGTTAGATAAAGGCTTCATTAGACCAAGTGTATCACCTTGGGGCGCTCCAGTCTTATTTGTAAAAAAGAAGGATGATTCCCTTAGGATATGTATAGACTACCGTCAGTTGAATAAGGTGACCATCAACAATAAGTATCCTCTCCCAAGGATAGATGATCTTTACCAGCTTTAGGGTGCTTCTTTCTTCTCAAAAATCGATCTCAGATCAGGCTATCATCAGTTGAAAGTTAGGGAATGTGATATTCCAAAGACAAATTTTAGAAAGAGATATGGGCACTATGAGTTTTTGGTTATGTCCTTTTGGTTTGACAAATGCACCTGTAGCATTGATGGATCTTATGAATAGATTATTCAAACCTTATTTAGATCTGTTTGTGATTGTCTTCATCGATGACATACTGATATATTTGAGGAATGAAGAAGATCATGATAGTCACCTCAGGATTGTTTTGCTGACTTTGAAAGATAAGGAGCAATATGCCAAGTTCTCCTAGTGTGATTTTTTTCTTAAGTCTGTGGAATTAGTAGGCGACATTGTTTTCTGTGATGGGATTAGAGTTGACACCTAAAAGATAGAAGCAGTTCAGAGTTGGCCTAGACCCACATCTCCAACAGATATAAGGAGTTTTTTGGGTTTGGATGGCTATTATAGGAGATTTGAGGGGTTTTCATCTATCCCGTCACCTTTGACTAAGATAACACAGAAGAAAGTTAAGTTTCAATTATCTTAAGGTTGTGAGAAATGATTTCAGTAGTTGAAAAATAGATTGACTACATACCGGAAGGTACTCAAGGATTTGTGGTATACTGTGATGCCTCGAGAGTTGGTTTTGATGTGTGTTAACTAAGAATGGCAAGGTTATAGCATAACTTATAACTCAAGAAAGTTGAAGGTTCATGAGAAAAATTATCCAACTCGTAACTTAGAACTGGTTGCAATAGTTTTTTCTTTGAAGATATGGCGTCACTACTTGTATGGTGTTCATGTTAATATATTCATTAAAAACAAAAGTCTGCAATATGTGTTCACTTACAAGGAGATGAATCTCAAGCAAAAGAGGTGGTTAGAAATACTCAAGGATTATGATATGAGTATTCTTTACCACCAAGGTAGAGCTAATCTAGTTGTTGATTCCTTAAGCACATTATCCATGGGGAATACTGATATACCGTGGTTTCATGGTATTATTAATACTTTTTCCTTAAGTTTAGTGTGTCCAAAAGACTTTTTGTGCTAATTTTTGTATTAGTTTATCCTTATTTGCACGAAATCTGTCCAAAGATGAATGCGGAGGTTTTTGAGCGAAGAAATGCAGAAGAGACCACCTACGGAGCTTGTGATGGTCCGTAGGTGGCAGCGTAGTGCAGCTGCTGAAGGAAGATGGGGAAGTGTGACCAAGTATGGGGTTACGGAAAACGTGACGGACTGTTGCAGCCATGAAGGTCTATCCTGCAGGTTCTTCATGAAGATCAGAGAAGTAGCCCCAGTACCCATATTCCAAGAGTTCAAGTGTTTTGGAACAGAGTCCCTTGGCGGACCGTTGTGCTCGTAACGATCCGTCATACCTGACGTCGAGGGTAATGAAGAGAGTAGTAGAAGAAATTTCATTAAGTATGGGACGACGGAGTCCATGTTGGTCCGTCGTGACCACGATGATCCGTCTCGATGTGCGTCGATCCAGCCGCATTTTTGACAGATTTCCAGCAAATAGAGTTCTTGTTTAATTAGGTTTTTATTTTCTATAAATAGTTCGAAAAAACTCATTTTTGAGGTTAGAATCTGGATTATTTGGTTAGGCCCTTGATTATTGTTCGATTCTTGATTATTTTGAGATTCTTTTAATTGATTGTTGTTGATTTTAGTTGATTCATCTAGCGAACTTTTGGATTTTACTCTTTATCATTGAAGTAAGTACATGAATTATTATACCATATATTTGAATATTGTGATTATGACCATGGGTAACTAAACTCCATAACTAGGGTTGTGGGAACCATAGGCTAATAATGAGGTAAAACCTAACTAAAATAACAATTCTAGAATAGTGTCTTGCATGTATTGATAATTCTTTTGCTGAGAAGTCTTTTTAACGGATGGCCAACGTTAGAACTCGCCTTAATGCTACTTTCCGGACCAAGGAGGTAGATAATAGGAAAAGAATTGTCAACATAGATTTAGTGTATACTATCTAATAGACTAGTATTGATTGGTACGAGGTAATAACTTAGTCAAATATCGAATACGATGCTTAATATGAGGTAAAGATAAGGGTTAAGATAGCAACACACGTAGCCGTACCAAGGTGCGGAGTTACATTTTCTAGATGCTGGACCAAGGATTTAGAAATACATAAAATTATCACTTTGCATGCAAGATACTAGGAAAGAATTGTTATAGTTAGACTTATCAAGTTATGAACCTTTGGGGAACACGTAAACCCTAGTTACTTTGATTAATTGATTAAACTCCAACATTCGAAGCTGTTATTAGTCTCCTTTTATTTCTCTAGTTATTTTCATTTATTTAAGAAAGAAACACCCCCCCTTTTTTTTATCATTTTATGCTTTCTAAGGATGTAATTGACTGAACAATAGTAATAATAGATTGAAGTTAAGTCTAAACTATTTTCCTCGTGGGAACGATCCCGACCTCACTAGTTGGGTTATTTTCTTGACACGACCGCTTTACTTTTTATTTGAGAAGTAAGTTTGACCGTATCAAATTTTGGCGCCGCTGCCGGGGAAAGTAGCTTTTAGATTAACTTAAACTTATTACTATAGTTTAGTTGATATTTTCTTGATTCTACTTTGTTTTATTGTTTTTGATTCTTGCAGAACCATCTTCCTTGTATGCCAAATACACGGAGAGGAAGAGAACCCTTGTTTCTCTATGATCACGAATTAAAGTGTACATTACGCAACATGAATCGAAACTTGGGAATCAATGATGATGATCCAAACCAGAACATCCCAGATCCAGTTGATGTTCATGGTCAGTTGTTACCTGATGCTCCGGGTGAACACCAACAGAGGGGACAAAATCCCGCTCCACGGCCCCAAGCATACTACAGAGGCTATGACAACATACCAGACTCCGATGGGCCACTTGTCTTGCCGCCTCTACCACCAGGCCAGACCTTTGTGGTAACTAGTAGCCTGATGCAAATGCTCACTGCTAGAGGTTTGTTTTCAGGGCTACCTTCTGAGGATCCACGTGCCCATATAGCTAAGGTAAGGGCAGTTTGTAAAAGCTGTGTAGGGAGGCCTGACTTGCACTTGGATGTAATAGGGCTTAGAGTGTTTCCTCTCTCACTGACGGGAGAAGATGTTATATGGTTCACTGAGCTCCCTTATAACTCAAATTTCACTTGGAACCAACTAAGAGATGTTTTCTTAGAACGCTACTATCTGGTCTCCAAGAAACTAAACCACAAAGACAGAGTGAACAACTTTGTGGCACTACCAGGAGAGTCAGTTAGTAGTTCTTGGGATAGATTCACCTCTTTCTTGAGAAGTGTCCCAAATCACCGCATAGATGATAAGTCACTGAAGGAGTACTTCTATCGAGGACAGGATGATAATAATAAAGCGGTGTTGGACACTATAGTATGTGGATGTTATGGGGAGTGTCCTTATGCTGAGATTGCTGCAAAATTAGAGAAAATCTCCTAGAATGATAAAGCTTGGAGTACTAGGAAGTCAGATACCGGGAGAAATACCTTCGCAATACAGTCCACTCACAACCCGGCCACAGGTGAGATTCGTGAAGAAAAGGCTCAGATGAGAACTGAGCTTGGGTTGATACTAAAACATGTCACTGGGGTGCAGAAAAGATAAATGTAGTCAACTACTTGTCGAAACCACCGCCACAAAATAATGAGTGTTATTATGAGGAGGATTCCTATGCAGTAAATGAGCAGACAGGGGTTTTCCGACCAAGTGCCCAATGCTCTAATAAGGAGAATTGGTGCCAAGGTCTAGGGAACCAAGGTCGGAACTATGGTAACTACAACCGTGAGGGTCATTATGTCCGAGATGGAAACTACAACCGCGACAACAACTTCAACAGGGGTAACTATGGTAATAGATATGACAGGAATGGGCCCTATGTTCCTCCTCAAAATCGTGAAGTTGCTCCTAGGGATGGTGGAGGTAGTATGGCGCGAGTTGAGGATATGTTGCATAAAATGATGAGGAGGTTCGATGCTAGTGATGAGCACAATAAAGAGTTGAGGAATGATTTAGCGGGTATTGGGAAAAAAGTCGATACACATGCAATATCGATTAAGAAACTTGAGTTACAATTGTCCCAATTATCTACTACTGTGAACACACGGTAACCGGGCACTCTTCCTAGCAACACTGTCCAAAATCTGAAAAGTGATGGACATTGTATGGCAATCACTACTCGCGGTGTAAATCAAACCATTGACCCACCTATGCCAACTAATGAGAAAAAGGTGACAAAAGATACTGATAATGTAGTAGATATTAATGGTGAAGTAGAGGATAACACTGCAAAAGATGCTAAAGTGCCTAAAAAGGTAACTCCCATGCCTAGTCCACCACCCCGATTTCCTCAAAGATTATTGAAAAAGACCGAGGATGGTAAATATCGGCATTTTATAACAATGTTGAAACAACTTTCTATGAATGTCCCTTTGGTAGAAGATTTAGAACAAATGCCCGGTTACGCCAAGTTTATGAAAGATCTGGTTACAAAGAAAAGATCGTTCACTTTTGAGGATGATGATAGAATGCAGCACTGTAGTGCTATTGCTACAAGATCTCTAGTACAAAATAAAGAAGATCAGGGTGCGTTCACTATTCCTTGTACAATCGGGCTATTAAATTTTGCGAAAACATTATGTGATCAGGGGGCAAGCATAAATCTCATGCCCCTCTCGATTAACAAGAAGTTGGGTTTGAGTGACCCAAAGAGCATTGCGATGAGGCTACTGATGGATGATTGAACAATGAAAAGGCCTATAGGGATACTCCATGATGTGCTAGTAAAAGTGGAGTCATTCAAATTCCGGTAGATTTTGTTATTCTTGATTGTGAAGTCGATTTTGAAGTGCCTATTATTCTTGGGAGGCCATTCCTTGCTACAGGTAGAGCCTTAGTTTATATGGAAAAGGGGAAGATGAAATTTTGGTTGAACAATGAGGAAGTGACCTTTAACATTTGTAGGTCCATGAGGTAGAGTGGTGAGCTCCAATCAGTATCTGCTATATCCCGCAATATTGGTGAGACATCTGAGACACAAATAGAAGAATGTCTAGGTGTAGAAACATTAGCGGCAGTGATAATGAATTTTGATAGCGATTACATTGAAGATTTTGAGTCATTAGTCGCGGCTCTTGATCGAGGTGATGTTCGGTTTAAACCGAAGAAATATGAGTTAGATATGAAGAATCGTGAGTCCTCACCCGCGAAATCATCTATAGAGGAGGCTCCGTAGTTAGAACTAAAAGATCTCCCACCTCCTCTCAGGTATGAATTCTTAGGAAATGGTTACACTTTGCCGGTAATCATTGCATCAGACCCGAATGAACAACAAGTTGAGAGTTTGGTGAAAGTGCTAAAAAGGTTCAAAAGAGCTATTGGGTGCACTATTGCGGACATTATTGGGATCCCTCCTGGTATTTTCTCTCATAAAATCCAACTCATGCCTGATCATAAACCAAGTATTGAGCACCAGAGACGCTTAAATCCTGCTACGAAAGAGGTCGTGAAGAAGGAAATCATTAAGTGGTTAGATGTCGGAGTAATCTATCCAATCGCCGATAGTAGTTATGTATGCCCTGTTCAGTGTGTACCTAAGAAAGGGGGAATGACTGTGGTCCCCAACGAAAAAAATGAACTTGTTCCAATGAGAATGGTTACAAGATGGAGGGTGTGTATGGATTACCGCAAATTAAATTCATGGACTGAAAAAGACAACTTTCATATGCCCTTCATGGATCAGATGTTGGATATACTTGTCGGAAAAGGGTGGTACTGTTTTCTTGATGGATATTCAGGGTATAATAAGATTTCTATTGCACAAAAAGATCAAGAGAAAACATTTTTACTTGTCCATATGGGACCTTTGCGTTCAAAAGAATGTCGTTTGGGTTGTGTAATGCACTCGCCACATTTCAGAGATGTATGATGTCGATATTTTCCAACATGGTGCAAGATACTATAGAAGTATTTATGGATGATTTTTCTGTGGTTGGTAATTCATTCGAGCGGTGTTTGAACAATTTATCTGAGGTCCTTAAGAGATGTGAGGACACAATTTAGTACTGAATTGGGAAAAATGTGATTTCATGGTGAAAGAAGGTTTTGTTTTAGGTCATCGCATTTCAGAAAAGGGAATAGAGGTTGATCGAGCTAACGTCAAGGTAATAGAGAGACTTCCCCCACCGATCTCTGTGAAAGGTGTGAGAAGCTTTCTTGGGCATGCAGGTCTTTACCGGAGATTCATCAAAGTCTTTTCAAAGATTGCACATCCATTGTGCAAACTGCTGGAGAAAGATTGTAAATTTTGTTTTGATGAATTCTTTCTTAAAGCATTCGGTGAGCTAAAAGAAAAATTGGTGTCTGCACCTATCATTATTTCTCCGGATTGGAACAGTCCATTTGAGGTGAATGTGCGATGCTAGTGGGGTTGCTCTTGGTTTAGTATTGGGACAAAGAAAGAACAAAATCCTTCACCCCATTTACTATGCTAGTAAAGTCCTAAATGAAGCTCAGAAGAACTACACAGAACTCCTTGCAGTAGTCTTTGATTTTGAGAAATTCCGCTCCTATTTGCTAGGTACTAGAGTTATAGTGCATTCTGACCACTCAGCATTGAGATAGTTGATGGCAAAGAAGGATGCAAAACCTAGGTTGATTCGTTGGGTATTACTGCTACAAGAATTTGACTTTAAAGTGATGGATAGAAAAGGAACTGAAAATCAAGTTGCTGATCATTTGTCCCGTCTAGAGGATGAAGCTATGACACCGTTGGGGGATAAGACTGACATTGATGATACTTTCCCTGATGAGCATATATTGGTTGCTTCACAAGACTTGATTCCATGGTTCGCAGATTTTGTGAACTATCTGGCTAGTGATATTGTTCCATCAGACTTGTCCTTTCATCAAAGAAAAAAGTTCATGTACGATGTGAAGAAGTTCTTTTGGGATGAACCATACTTATATAGGAGTTGTGCCGATGGGCTTATTCGGCGTTGTATACCAGAATGTGAGATGTTGAGTGTGTAGGAAGCATGCCATTACTCGCCTGTTGGTGGACATCACAGCGGTATCCGAACCGCTCATAGCATATTACAATGTGGTTAGTATTGGCCAAATATTCATCAAGATGCTCATGAGTTTGCTAAATCATGTGATTGATGCCAACGAGATGGTGGCATTTCAAGAAAGCAAGAGCTCCCTCTAAACCCTATTCTTGTGATTGAGTTATTTGATGTTTGAGGTCTTGACTTTATGGGCCCTTTTGTGAGTTCTCATGGAATGAAGTACATTCTAGTAGCGGTTGATTATGTATCTAAATGGGTCAAAGACATCGCCCTCGCAAACAATGAAGGGAAGAGTGTCACTGCATTCTTAAAAAAGAATATATTCTTTTGTTTTGGCACCCCAAGGGCAATTATTAGTGATGGGGGCTCCCACTTCTGCAACAGATTGTTCAAGGGGTTATTGGAGAAATATGGGGTTCTCCATAATGTGGCCACTCCTTACAACCCTCAAACTAGTGGGCAAGTTGAAGTGTCGAATCGGGAGATCAAACAGATATTGTCAAAAACAGTGAACGCTAGTAGAACGGATTGGTCAAGGAGGCTTGATGATGCCTTTTGGGCCTACCGGACAGCGTATAAAACTCCCATAGGTATGTCTCCATACCAACTTGTGTATGGGAAAGATTGTCATCTTTCGGTTGAGTTAGAGCATAAAGCCATGTAGGTTATGAAGAAGTTGAAAATGGATTGGAGCGAAACTGCAGAACAACGGTTAACTGGGTTGAATGAACTCGATGAATTTTGCCTAAAATCTTATGAAAGCTCAGCCCTATATAAAGAAAATATGAAGAATTACCATGACAAAAAAAATGAAAAATGAGAGTTTATGGTCGGGGATTTGGTGCTTTTATTCAATTCTAGGTTGCGCTTGTTTCCGGGAAAGCTCAAGTCCAAATGGACTGGTCCTTACTTGGTTATCCAACTATTCCCTCATGGAGCAGTTGAGTTGGAAATTAAGGAGGGTGTGAGGTTCAAGGTGAATGTACAACGCATAATAATCTATCTCGGGCATGCTGAATCGGCGAATGAAGTGATCGAGGCATACCATCTTGATGAAGTCTGAGTAATTAAGTGTCCTCAGTCGTGCCGCGACGTTAAATCAGGCGCTTGTTGGGAGGCAACCCAATACTTATAGTTTTTGTTTCTTGGAATGGTAGTATTTTCTACCAATGGGTTTTTAATTTGCACGCACATCACCAGAAAATTCTGCAGAAAATTACTCTGCAACAGTCAATAACGGATACAGCGATGGACTGTTTCAACTGTGAAAGACCATCGCATGAATTCGTCGTGCGAGGTACATATTTCCCTCCCTTTTCAACTTCCAAAATCATCTCTCTTTTCAACCTATCATTTTCCGCAAACTTTCCAAAATCCTAAAAGTCATCATCTACTAGTCAGAGAGCTACTGCTGTGGTTGTCTAATTGATCACCAAGTACCTTTCCCTCTTGTTTTTCTCAAATTCTCAGGTATGTGTCTCTAATTTCTACTAATTTATATTGCATTTTTGTTTATCAATAAGTAGTAGTCTAGTTCTTCTTGATACGTTCATTCTTTATCAAATTTTGTCTGACCTAGGTTAAAGAAAAAATTCCCGAAATTGCCATGTTAAAACCCTAGAAATAAGTGCCTTAGCATTGCTAGTTTACTAGGTATTTGGGTTAGACAAATGTAGGTCAAAACACTACCAATTCGATTTGGGTCATAGAGGATGAATGGGGCATCTCCAGTTCTGTCACTGAGTTATAGAACGAGACCCCGGTGACAGACCGTCGTATTCACCACGGACCGTCATTGGGTCCGTTCCAACTGCCCTAGCACTCCACTGTCTAATTTTTCTCCAGGTGTCCACCAACTACCACATGCGACGGACCGTTGTTCACGCGACGGTCCATCCTGCACAACCGTTCTAGTTGTCAGAGACCCTATTCCTAAGGGTCTCTCACTTTTTCTAAGTGTCCTTCAACGGGCAAATGCGATGGACTGTCATACCTACGACGGTCCGTCCTGCACAACTGTTCTTGTTGTTAGAGACCCTTTTCCTAAGGGTCTCTCTCTATTTTTCTAAGTGTCCTCCAACGGACAACTACGACGGATCGTCATATCCTCGACGATCCATCCTGTATGACCGTCATGATGGTTAGAGACCCCTCTCCTAGCGTCTCCATGTTTCTTTTAAGTGTCCTCTAACATACACCTATGACGGGCCGTCATACATGTGACGGTCCGTCATACATGTGACGGTCCGTCATACATGTGACGGTCCGTCATACATGTGACGGTCCATCTTTCATGACGGTTTCGATTGTCAGAGACCCCTCTCCTAAGGGTTTCTATATTTTTTTCAAGTGTCCTCTGACCGACACCTACGACGGACCATCGTACCTTTGACGGTCCATCCTGCACATACCTTCATACTCGTTAGAGACTGTCCTTCAGGGTTCTCCATATAAACATAGTCTAAGTAAGACACGACGGACCCCATGACGGTCCATCGTACTTATGACGAACCGTCACCTGGTCCGTTGTGTTTCACTATTACTATAGCAATGTCATTTTATTTTAATTTTTTTTATTTATTTTGTGTGGTTTTGCTTGTCTTGTTTACTCCTTGTAGTACTAATATTGATCCTTTACAGGTACTATCTACTATGGCACAAAAAAAAGATCGATTCTATGCACGCGGGCGATCAAAGTCTGTCGCCCCATCTGCCCGCCTGGTCATTGGCTCTGATGATGAGCGTGACCTCGAGTACTTGCCCCCAAGAACTTCCACCCCATCCTGTGCTGCACGTGCTGCCAGAGCCACACCCAAAAAGGTGGCTTCCGGCATAGTCACTGGGAGCACAACTGACCGGCACACCTTCTGGGTCAGCCACTAATGAAGAAGGAGCGGCTGGCTCCTTAGGAGTTTCGTGGTCGGAGGAAGCCTCAGAATCTGCTGAGGTTCCCGAACCTGCCACCGCTGCAGCGTCCGCCTTGTCTGATGAGGCTGACAGCTCAGAATCCACACCCTGTTCACCAGCTCATTATCTCACCCCGGTTACTGACCAGCCCAACCGATGGTGTGTCGACAGGCAGTTTCAAGTCTATTCTGATACAAAGTTCCTGAATGACAAAAGAGTTATGACTCGGACACTTACATAGGAGCGGCGGGTCCTCACGGGAAGTCTCCTGACGATGCCTGAGATCCACAATCTCTTCACCAGACATCGACTGGAGTGGACAGCACGTCCGTTGGGACGTTATAGTGAAGAGCTGGTCCGAGAGTTGTACGCATCCTATGTAGCGACTCTCCAATCGCAGATTGATAGGAGCAGGTCTGAGTACGTGGCGTTCCGGTTGATATCTCCCTGCCTGCTATCCGCCGATTTCTATACGGTTAGAATGTTGATGCTAATTGGACCCCTCTCTCTGCCGAGTTTGACTACCGATGGCAGATTGTCAAAGATGGCCAATTTTTGCGTGAGCCATCGATGAGAGAGACCACCAAGAGGTGGATGGGCCTGCACTTGTCCATTGATGGAGAGGGTGCTGACTGGGTGACTGAGCCGAAGAGGGCCATCAACAAGGCCAACCTGACTTTCACGGCGAAGTTTTTGTGGTTGATTGTCCGCCACTGCATTTGTCCTACAGCCGCTGATAATATCGTCACATGGGATCGAGCAGTACTGATGGCGGCAATGATAGCCGGGTTCGAGGTGGATTTTGCGTGGCTTCTACAGGCGGTCATGCATGAGAGGGCTTTTAAGGTCACAACTACTTACCCTTTCCCGTGCATGATATTTTCTCTATGCAGATCCGTAGGTATGCCAATATGGCACGTTGATCTGCTCAAGACCCCTCTGGGCACTGTAGATATCAGCCTCATCAGAGATGAGGCCAATGAGTTGGCTCCACGTAGAGGGCCCCGTCCAGAGCTTCCTCCACTTGGTGACAATTTGGCCGATACGATAGCACAGGCCGGCACGGCTACGCAGGCGGCTTCTACTGACACTACCCCGGTCGAGTCTATCCCGGGTAGTAGCGCCGCCCTGAGCTCCTCTCGCTCATACCCTTTACCCGCTCTGGTCTCGCTTGCCAGGGTATAGAAATTAAAGGCGCAAATGGCTACACTTCTGCATCATATCCAGCCTTGGATGCAGAGGTCTATTACAGAGGCAGAAGAGCGCTTGGAGCGGAGAATGGTCCAGCTCATAGAGCGAAAGATCACTGAGGTTCATCAATGCTTGGACGCTTTTGAGTTGCGAGTGCTAGCCCGTCCAGCCCCTCCGGTGGATGTGTCGACCCTTCAGGCTGCGTTCGACATTCTTCGTGCAGATATTGATATGATCTTAGAGGCTATGGTGCCTGAGTTTGAGGCCCCTTCTTTAGAGCCTGCTGAAGACACAGTGATGGCGGCCCTATTCGCCACTTCAGAGATTCCACCACGTCCCCCTCGAGAGCATATCAAGAGGTGTAGGGATCGAGAGGAGGATGAGGTGCGAGCACGGAAGAAGGAGCGCCATGAGATGGAGGCTGCGAGGAGAGCCTCGCTTGCAGAGGAGAAGGCGCGTCAGATGAGAGCAGAAGAGTTAGCTGCTGGGGCGTTTAGATCAAGAACTGTGGAGATAGCGGGAGGCACTGCTGATAGTGTTGTTGATGCTGAGGACACCACTGAGGGTGTCCCGATTACTGAGGTAGTGGGTTCCGGAGAACCGGACCCACTAGCTTGCTGATTGTTGGCGCTTTTCGTCCCAGGTTTGCTTCACCTACCACTCTAGTATTTAAATTTTTTTTATGCATGGGGACAATTGGATGTATTTTTGTTGGGGGTGGGGTAAATGGAAAGTGATTGATAGGGTGAAGTCTGAGAATCCCAATTCACTATCCTCTTTTGGGGTTTTCTTTCCTGTGTTCTTTTTCCCCAAAAGACTGATTACTTTTTTCGTTAAACCGGCATGTCTATATCTTGTGTACATAGTTTAATTCTGGAGCATGATGGCTAAAATGATATCCTAATAAAATGGAAAATGATGCATGACTAGGCATAGTAATTGATAAATGTGTGGATCTAAGCATGACATAGAGGTACACCACTGCATGACCCTAAGTCTAAAATTCGAACTAGGTATCTAATAATTTGGTAGAGTGATGAGATGTCAAGTGAGTGTGAGAAAGATTTGAATAGTCCACTATTTGTACTAAGCTAGAACTTTCCTGGTTAGTCCTGCTAAAAGTAAGTTGTAATAGACAATTAGGAAAGGATCATAGACCATTATTCAATATAGCCCATTTTTAGCCTAAAAGAAAACCAAATGATCCCTTCTTGGACATGTCCACCTCAGCTGGGAATAATGTGTTGGCCCTGGTCCCTCCTTGGACATGTGCACCTCAGCTTATGCCAAAAGCATAAGTTGAGGGTGGCTAATGCAGTAAACAACCTTTTTATGGCCTTGACCCAACTTTGAGTATTGTGTACTTTGACTCATGGCAAATTCGTGAGTTGAGGGTGGCTATTATGAGGAATGCTCTGGAAAGTGGGGTTGAAAGAATAAAGAGAGAGAAAGAACAAAAGTAAAGTGACTCAAAAATTAGTTGAAAGAAAAGTATAGAAAATAAATAAATAAATAAATAAATAAATATACAAGCAAGAAAAGAAGAGAGTCACTTACACAAATGAAGAAAAAAGGGAAAATAGCAAGGTGAAAGAATGTGGGAAACTGGGCAAAATAAAAAGATAGAAAATGGTATGTTTAGCCGATATGTCCACGAGGGCAAAAAGTCACTAAAGTATACCTAAATATACCCTACCTAACTCTGAGCCTATGTTACAAGATAAGAAAGTTCTATCGTGATCCTAAAGGTTGTATAGCGAACTTAAAGCAGCGAAAATAAGGGCAAGCTTACGACAATAGGTATGAATGAGTGTGAATTTGTTCTGAGAGTAAGTGTTGACAAGTAATCCTTATACTCAAACTGAAATCATTGTGTGAATAATGAGGATTTTGTTTTGAAGTGAGAACACTAGTTGCATTACCGAAAATATTAGCACCTCGGTGAGAAATTGAAGAGGATAGGTGTTAGTGCATGGTGAGTCTGTGTCATGGTCTGATTCCACATAATTCAAGCCTAATAAAGATAGTATGCATAAATATGATGAGATTAATCGGGATTGATAGCTGAATGATTGCAAAGGATAAAACATGGATACTATTGTACAAAGATTGTGTATTGAGTCATAGTGCGTCGCTTGAGGACAAACAACGAATTTAAGTTGAGGGTGTTGATATACCGTTGTTTAACGGTATTATTAATACTTTTTCCGTAAGTTTAGTGTGTCCAAAAGCCTTTTTGTGCTAATTTTTATATAAGTTTCTCCTTATTTGCAGGAAATCTGTCCAAAGATGAATGCGGAGGTTTTTGAGCGAAGAAATGCAGAAGAGACCACCTACGGAGCTTGTGACGGTCCGTCATGCTTGTGACGGTCCGTAGGTGGCAGCGTAGGCAGCTGCTGGAGGAAGATGGGGAAGTCTGACCAAGTGTGGGGTTACGAAAAATGTGACAGACCGTTGTAGCCATGACGGTCCGTCCAGCAGGTTCGTCATGAAGATCAGAGAAGTAGCCCTAGTACCCATATTCCAAGAGTTCAAGTGTTTTGGAATGGAGACCCTCGACGGACCGTTGTGCTCATAACGATCCATCATACCTACCGTCGAGGGTAATGAAGAGAGCAGCAGAAGAAATTTCATCAAGTATGGGACGATGGAGTCCATGACGGTCCGTCTTGACCACGATGATCTGTAGTGATGTCCGTCGATCCAGCCACATTTTTGACAGATTTCCAACAAATAGATTCCTTGTTCAATTAAGTTTTTATTTTCTATAAATAGTTCGAAAAACCTCATTTTTGAGGTTAGACTCTGGATTATTTTGTTAGGCTCTTGATTATTGTTAGATTCTTGATTATTTTGAGGCTCTTTGAATTGACTGTTGGTGATTTTTGTTGATTAATCAAGCGAACTTTTGGATTTTACTCGTTATCATTGAAGTAAGTACATGAATTCTTATACCATATATTTGAATGTTGTGATTATGACCATGGGTAACTAAACTCCATAACTAGGGTTGTGGGAACCATAGGCAAATAATGAGGTAAAACCTAACTAAAATAACAATTCTAGAATAGTGTCTCGCATGTATTGATAATTCTTTCGCTTAGAATTCTTTTTAACGGGTGACAAACATTAGAACTCCTCTTAATGCTACTTGCCGTACCAAGGAGGTAGATAATAGGAAAAGAATTGTCGACATAGTTTTAGTGTATACTATCTAATAGGCTAGTATTAATTGGTACTAGGTAATAACTTAGTCAAATATCGAATACGATGCTTAATATGAGGTAGAGATAAGGGTTAGGATAGGAACACACATAGCCGAACCAAGGTGCAGAGTGACATTTTCTAGATGTCGGACCAAGGATTTAGAAATACATAACTTATCACGTTGCATGCAAGATACTAGCAAAGAATTGTTATAGTTAGACTTATCAAGTTATGAACCTGTGGGGAACACGTAAACCCTATTTACTTTGATTAATTGATTAAACTCCAACGTTCGAAGCTGGTAGTTGTCTCGTTTTATTTCACTAGTTATTTTCATTTATTTAGGAATAGAAACCCCCCCCCCCCCTTTTTTGATCATTTTATGCTTTATAAGGAAGTAATTGACTAAACAATAGTAATAATAGCTTAAAGTTAAGTCTAAACTATTTTCCTCGTGGGAATGATCCCGACCTCACTAGTTGGGTTATTTACTTGACACGACCGCTTTACTTTTTATTTGAGAAGTAAGTTTGAGCATATCAAATACCACCCATGTTGACGAAAAAAAAAGGAGCTAGCTAAAGGTGTGCACAGACTTGCAAGTATGGGAGTCAGACTTATAGATTTCAGAGAAGGAGAGATAGTGGTGACTAATGGGATTGAATCACAACTGGTGTCAGAGATGAAAGGGAAACAAGACAAATGTACCATATTCCTTGAGTTGAAGAAAATGCTCATAAGCAAAGAGTATCTTTTGAACAAGGGAGAGATGGTTTACTGAAGTACCAAGGTAGATTGTGTGTACCTAGGGCAGATGGAATCCAAGAGAGGATATTAGTGGAGGATCATAGCTCTAAATATTCCATTCATCCGGATTCCACCAAGATGTACCACAATATGAGGGAGGTATACTGGTGGGAAGGCATGAAGAGTGATATTACTGAGTTTGTTGCCAAGTGCCTAGATTGCCAACAAGTGAAAGTAGATCAGTAAAGGCCTGGAGGTTTGGGTCAGATTATAGAACTTACAGAATTGAAGTGGGAGATTATTAATATAGACTTTATCAAAAGGTTTCCAAGATCTCGCAAACAAGATGATTCTATTTGGATGATTATCGATAGACAGACAAAGTCAGCCCATTTCTTGTTGGTAAAGACTACCTATTTGGCCAAGGATTATGATAAGTTATTCCTTCAAGAGGTGGTGAGAATTCATGGAGTTCCGGTCTCCATTATCTGATAGAGGTGCACAATTTACTGCACGATTCTAGAATTCTTTCCAAAAAAGTTTTGGTTCAAAAGTGAACTTAAGCATTGCTTTTCATCCTCAATCAGATAGACAAGAAGAGGGTACCATACTGACCTTAGACGATAATTTTGATATCTTGTGTGATAGATTTCAAAAAGAGAATTGGGATGAGCACATACTTGTTACGAGTTTGCTTACAACAACAGTTACCATTCGAGCATCTAAATGACTCCATATAAAGCTCTTTGTGGGAGAAGATGCAGATCTCCTATTGGATAGTTCGGAGTTGGTGAAGTAGGATTATTAGGATCAGATCTAGTTTCCAAGCTATGTAGAAAGTGAAAGTGATTCAATAGAGATTGATAACGTCACAGAGTCTTCAAATGTCCTACAGAGATGTTAAGAGAAGACCTTTAAAGTTTGAAGTGGATGATTGGGTGTAGTTTAAAGTTTGACACGTGAAGGGTGTTATGAGGTTTGGTAAGAAGGGGAAACTTAGTCCATGATATATTTGACCTTATATAATCGCCAAGAGAGTGGGAAATGTGGCTTATCAATTGGAGATAGCCCAAGAATTAGTGGTGGCTCATTCGGTATTCCATATTTCTATATTGAAGAAGTGTTTGGGTGATCCTTCATTGATTTTACCAACTGAGAATGTTGGGATTAAGGATAGATTATCCTATGAACAAGTTCTGGTTCAGATTGTGTATTGCCAAGATCTTTTGGAGGAACCAATTAGTTGAAAAAGTGACTTGGGAAGCTAAGGAGGATATGAAGATATGATATCCACATCTCTTTGCATCCAGAGAGAAAACATATCAAGGTATTCAATTCTCTTCTTAGCGTTTTATAAGACAATGTGTAAGCATGTATTACTCGCTTTTGTTGGTTGAATGCTGAAATGACATTACTACCCATAGCTTAGTAAAAAAATTCTCATTCAAGGATGAATGTTCCCAAGGGGGAGATATTGTAACATCTCGTAATCCGAAATAACTAGGATTAAACCAAGAATAGTTATTTTTGGAAAGAATAGGAAAAATCAAGAAAATTTCCTATGTTTTAAAAATGAGTTTTAGTCATTTTCAAACGGCCATAACTTCTAACTCATAAAGATTTAGGGGTAGTTCCATATATGGATGGAAAGCCCTCGGGAAAATCTTTCCAACAGCTCCAAGTTTTCTCATTTTTGAGGTCGTATGAGAGATATATGCCTTTCAGAAGTTGAGTTGTTGGGCTGAGGAAAGTCCAATCTGGATTATAGTGTGGGTAATGTAGTCTTTTCACCCTACTAATTCCTAATTCATTTAAAGGGTCGAATTGGGGTAAAACTAAGTTTTAGTTTATATTAGAGGAAGACTTTTTACGCTTAGGATTTGGGAGAAAGAGAAAGAGAAGAAGAAGAGAGAGAGAAAGAGCAGGACTTAGTGAAGAATGCCAAGAGATTCTAGTGGAATTTGTCATGGGTGATCCCTATTCAAGTATGTGGGATCTTTCATGATGGTCTAATTCACCTACACACCAATTTATTACAATTCAGTAAATTTGTGAATTGATTTCGTGTTAAAAAGTTAGGTTCTTGAAGAAAGGTTTTGATTTCTTATTGAATTAATTGTTGGATGCCTTCTTGGGTTATATTTTTGTTTCTTCAAGTTATTTTGAGTCGAATTTAGCAGTTATTGATGGTACTAACAGGCACAATCATTTCATGAAAGATTTAGGGAGGTTGGAGATCTTGGAGATGAAAAACGACTTGAAAAATTTGTCATACGTACCTAGGCAGGGGAGGCGCGCCAACAGTGCGCTAGAAATTGGGCTTAGTCAACCAAGGATTGGCGCGGAGCACCACCACTTTGCCAAAACCAGGCCTCAGTCAACTGAGGCTAGCGCGACACGCAACCAGTATGCCCAACCCTGTGTTTTTTGTCTGCTTATCGTAGTTTAGTCATTTTATGCCTTCCAAGGTACATTAACATCTTCCAATGATTCTAATTACTTCAAATGATTTCTAAATACCTAGAAATCATCAAAGAACTCAAATCCAAACCTTGAATCCGTAATCCATTCAATGAAAGTTAAGATCAAAGTCAAAGAAGTTAAGAGTCAAGTCTAAAAGATAAGAAACAGGTCAAAGTAAGTTCTTAAATTTCCAAGAGTATTTAACAAACCTATTAAACTTTGTTTTAATACTCAAGTTACAAGTTAAACTAGAGTAAAGAATTGACTTCATTCTCAAAAGTTATAAGGAGACTATGTAATCCCTAAGAGTTAAATTCTTTCATATTTAAACAAGTAAATAGACTTCGGGCTACTTTTCAAATAGAAGTAATATATTTATTAAATGAAGCAAGTGGGGAACTATGATTTCCGAGAAAGGTATTAAAGCTAAGTTTTGAGTACTAATCTCAAACCACATAATCAGTATGTTTTAAAAACATAAGAGCACTATATATTTTTTAGGAGTAGTATTAAGCACCGATGTGGGGGTGCGAGTTCATATTAATTCAAGTCTCCATGTAAACCATGTAGCCATCATGGGTAAAAGAGAGTCATACTTCTTAGATGAACCTTTTTCATAGTATACTAGTGGGTCCATTAGGACGTTCAGGTCCTATACTCCTAGCAAGGTTAGGATGGTCGGGCAGCGTTAGTCGATTAACGTTGTATCATCACTATAGCTCTTAAGTGATGGTTATCGGTTAGATAAGCTCCCATAAAAGTATTGTATTTCATATACATCAGTTTTTTGCATTCTTCAATACATTTCAGAAATTATTTGTATACTTGTATACATTTAGTGTTTACAACATGTTTGAGTCAGTATTCTTCATATTGCATTTACTTTTAAACTGCATATATTGAATAAGAGTTAGAAAATCTTGAGTTAAACAGAGCCAAGGTAAGTGTTCTTCTTACTCTTTTTCAAGCCTAAGTGTCATTTAGCATTCAACTCTCATACTCTTACATTCAATGTACTGATACAGTTGACCTGCATCGTCTTATGATGCCGACACAGACAACGCGGATCGACACCCAGCGCACCGTTGATCCAGTTGAGCATCCTAGAATTAGTTGGTGAGCCTACTTGCATTCTGGAGGAAATCTCTTATTTCTTTCTAGTAAGTTCAATATAATGTTGTGTGGTTTATCCTAACATTCATCTCAGTCAGTTTAGAGGATTTACAGACAGTTAGTAGTTCATCAGTCTTTTCATTTTCATTCTTATGTTAAAGACTTATGTTGCCATTTTGTCCAAGTTGAACGTTTAAACTTTTAAAACATTCGACATAGTATTACTAATCAGTTCAGTTAAGTTCCTTTATCCTTATAAGTGTGATTGTTGTCTTCCATTGAGATAAGTAAGTCAGGCCAATGGTTCTCTCTAGGCCATCAATGGTCACCGACTGCCAGTCCCGTCTAGGGTGTAGGCTCGGGGTGTTACACCACTTTCGATCTGAGTAAGAAGAACTTTTTTTTCAAGTCTCCAACAAAACCCTCTCAAAACTTGAGAGAAAATACAAAACTAAAGTTATAAAAGTGAAAAATTATAATAATGGTTGGACTCTTCAAAAATAATAACCAATGTTAGTATTTGTAGTTTTTAGATTTAATGTTGGTTAATCCGTTCAGTGACTTTAGTCGTGAATCACCGAGTGATTCGGTGATTCTCCCTTCTGCTAATTCATCGTCACTTGTGCTTTGCCTTCATTGTCTATGTGTACTGTGACTTTAGGCGGAATACTTCTTCTTCGCAGAACTGTTATCCTTTTCATTGCCTTTTGAATCCACTTCCTTCAAGGCTTTGATTGCTAGAACAAAAGACGAAGTGTCTCTATTAGGCGGAGCGCCAAATGTGCTTCGTGATGCTAGGGCTTCAACTTCAGCCATTTTTCTTCCTTTTTTTTCCATTTTGCACCTAAGTGTCCATGCTTACACTAGAACTCTAAATACCTGAAACTAAAGAGTTTTCAACAAATATTGAGATAAAATGAGCAATTGAGGACACTATTTCATTAAATTAAAGTCCTCAATGAAAGTACAAACCAAGACTCAAATTACGCACGCATAACTCAATTGTGTACTCAAATATTCAATATCTAACACACCATCATCAAAGATTATCATGTTCACAATACTTGCTACTAATGCAAGTTCAAGATCAACAAAAGTATCTAGATGCCCTCACACAAAGAATGATTCCATATTCACACACAAAGATTAATCACTTTAATATCCGGAATCAGATGCAACACTCACACTTACAAAGAAGAACACACTGCCTGTTTTCACCCATAGGTTTGCCCTTATTTTCCAATCGATCTTCGGTTCGGCTCACCAAAATCAAAAGATCTTTCTAAGTCTTGTAATGGGGTCGAGTGTAAAGGTATAATCGTTATTTAGGCTCAGTAACTTTTTCCCTATAACCCTTCTTGAACTTACCAATTCTTTTTGTTCTTGTAAGTCATCTTTTTATTCGCCTCTATGGATTGTGTGGAGACCCAATTTCGTTCATGTTTTTATTCCACAACTTTTTATTTTTTATTCTTTTCTTTTCTTTTTCTTTCATTTATTTTTCTATATGGTGAATTTCCATTTTTCCGCACCACGACGTGTTAAGAAAGACTTTTATTGCACTTCTTGACTTCTTCTTCTTTTTTCAACCACATCCCCAACTTAGGATTTTGGCCTAAGTTGTTTATTAACTTTAAACCACAAATCAAGAGCATTATAGGTGGTAGATCGTGTAAGGTTTCGGGTTCATCAAGGTTTTTCCAAAGACAGGTAAGGCTCAAAGGGTGTTTAAAAGAGTTTCACACACTCACGGTTAAGATACAAAAGAGGTATATGTCAAGTTGGCTCACACTCTTTAAAATTGCCTAAGATCATCTATAGAGGAAACCTTTATAAATCAACCATACTAACCAAAAAAATTCTAGGTTTATTAATGCAAGGTTCAAGGTGAGCTCATCACACAGGATATTGATACTTAAGTCAACCAAGACTACACACTTTCACTAGTGTGCAAAGGTCCTTACAAAAGAATCAATTCGATAAATGGCTAATCATAACGACATTCAAAGAGTTCACATATTGTCTATGCTACTTCATATGTCCTCATTGTAGTTGCACATTCATGTTTGTTCAATTGAGAGCATTTTTCAAGTCATCGATATTATCAAAACTGAGACTCAAATTTTGTACAAGAACAACTACTTTCAACACAAGAGGTGGAAAATTTTTCAAAATTTTCAGAAGGGTCAAAATTATTTTAGAACTAGAACCCAAAAGACAGCCATTAGATCAACAATCGCAAAAGAAATTTTAAAATGCAATTTCAAATACACAACCCAAAGATATACACAAAACACGTAAAATTTCATAGCAAGCAAAACAAGGTGGGCCTCACCACACTACAAAAGGAATATTTGTCCTCAAATAGACAACAATAATTTAGAGGTCAAATTAAAGAAAGACAGAAATAAGGGTAGAGAATAATCCTAGTTAGGTAGTCGTTTCGAGTTGAAGTCTTTCAGCAGATGTAGCGTTCAACAGAAGGTATGGTGGAAACATTGGGTGCATTTCTATGTCATTCATCAAGCTCCGTGCAAATTTTCTCAATATTACAATGCGCCTTTCTTCAACCCACGTTTTCTAATGTTTCATCATTTCCCTTTTTTGTGTTAACATGCAGCTTTTCCAGATTGCTCCATCCAGCGACAACATTTTTACTTCTGGGTCGTTTGGCGCATTGCCAAATAGATTGTACTTCACCGAGATTTACACTTCTCAGCAAGCTTGGATGTTCAAACAGTGGGACTTATTGGATGGATGATCTGGTGGGCGAATTGCCAACACTTTCTTGGTCTCGCTGAGTTTTACAAACTCCAGATTTTGAAGATAGATGATCGTCGGTGTCTTCGAAAACCCGCCAAGTGGGTCTGATGCTCGCCACTTTGCACCTTTTAGTACCTACCACACTTCAACCTGCAAAACTACATACTAATTATTTTAGCGATATGAGCATAATAGATACTATGGGATTTTTGTTTGTTTCACAAACAGGGCCTGATTTAACGTCCCAGCACGATCCAAGTCAATGTTTCAAGCTTCATAGTTGAAACCACCCACATTATGATTGGAAACCCTTAGTTTTGTTCTGAGTGAATATGAGGTGACGCTTGCTCCACAAGATTTTCAAGCTACTGGACCGCTTGGGAGTGAGACCAAATTATGTGGTTCATACCTTCAGTTTCCTTTTTTAGTTCTTCCAGCGCTCCATCTTGTTCACTCAACTTGATAAGAATGGCTGAGAAGAATTTCATCAATGCGTTTCAAATTTGTGTCCCTATGGATCTTTCTTTCACTAAGAGAGGTACATTTGTCTTTTCTCTTGTGTTGAGCTTCAATGTTAATCACTCTCTTGGACAATCCCTCCACTTGTGTCCTCAGCACAGCCAACATAGCATCCTTCTTCATTTCTTGCTCAGCGTCGATCATGTGGTCTAACAACTGGGCGTCCATCATATAGGGCAATTGTGCAATTCCTTTCGAGATTAGTTGGTCGAGAAACTACTTGTTTCTGGGGCAGAGGCTTCTGTACAAATAGTCTAAAGTGATCATGTCATGATTGAAATGGTTAGGTACTTGAGTGATTATCCCTTTTAACCTTGCCCACAATTGATGTATTTTCCCCCTCCATTTTCTTGAATGTCAGTATACGGTCTCGGACCCGCATTACCTCTAGTGGGGGGCGGAAACTCCATTGGTAAGTGATCAATCAATTCGCCTACACGCTGCTTCAAATCACACTATCCTGAAGCAAAATTAAAAGTAAGGTTAGCAAAACTATGACTAAAACAGAGCAAAAACTATTTTGACTACATTTTCATGTAAACCACTCCGCGCCAGTGGCGCCAATTTGATTCTTCACATTGTTTTATAATTTATGATCAACGACACTATCCTACGATTTGAGTGTGTACGAATCGAAGTTAGTATAGTAAACCAACCAAAGGTTGGGTCGTGTCACAAGGGAGTGGTAGTGAAAATAGTAGTCAACTAAAGTTTCTTTCTAGTTAGTAGTAGTTTAAGATATTTTCGAATAAAGCAAAGCAAATTCAATTTGTGATAGCAAAGTGTCAAATATCGAAAAGGGTTTTTTTCTCTAGTAAAAACAATTAAAATAAGGAAAAAATCAAGTATGGGGGAAAGTTCTTGGGGTGTGACCGCATTTTATGTTAACGTAAATCAATGGGTACATGCTTTCTATAGAAAACTTTGCAAAATAACGGTAACTAGGATAAGCTTTAGGTGAAAGTAAATTCCGTCTCGAGCAACTTACCCCATATCAAATGGGTTCCTCTTGGACAATCACTTGTCTAATGAAGACCAGTCTACTCCTTATCCACACCTACTCTTTCTATGAAGAGTGATTGGATATGGGATAAGGGATCACTGTCTCGGGCTGAGCCTCATGTCATCCCACTCCTTGGGACATAAATCTAGTACTCTTGGTTTCATGACCTCTTTCGAGAGCAAGCCGAAAATACATGGGTGATTTTGCATTTGCAACTATAAACCAATTAAATTAAATCACAATCACTAGGTCAAATCACCATAAAATACATCTAATCCAATCAGCAAGCAAGACCCAACAATAATATCAACACATAGTTGCTAAATCACACCCCGAGAATGGAGGTTTTGCACACACATCAAGCAATAATGGAATACACCTAAAATGATAAAGAAATCAAATTTGTATATGAAATTAAACCTTAATATGAGCAAAGGGATAAGAATCGAGAAGACACCACTTCCGATTTGAGGAAGAAGTTCTTTCTTCAAGTCTCCCCCGAAACCCTCTCAAAAATAAGAGAAAATACAAAAACTAAAGTTCTAAAAGTGAAAATTGATAATAATGTTGTAACTCTTAAAAAATATAACTAAGGCTAGTATTTATAGGTTTCAGTTTTAGTGTTAGCGAATCTATTTGGCGACTTTAATCGTGAATCGTCGAGTGATTCGGCGATTCGACCTTCTACTAAATCACTGTCGCTTGTGCTTTGCCTTCATCATCTATGAGTGTAGTGGCATTGGGCGGAATACTTCTGCTTCATGGAACTATTCGGCAAAGTGCCGACTGCTCCTTTTCATCGTCTTTTGAATCCACTTTCTTCAGGGCTTCTCTTGTTGGAACAAAGGGCGAAGTGTCTCTATTTAGCGGATCGACAAGCATGTTTGATGATGCTCAGGCTTCAACTTCAGCTCTTTTTCATCCTTTTGGTTCTCATTTTTTGCCTAAGTGTCCATGCTTATATTAAAACTCCAAATACCTAAATCTTAAGAGTTTTCATTAGATATCGGGATAAAATGAGCAATGGAGGACACTATTTACATTAAAATAAATTCCTAAATGAGTCCAATTTGAAGATTCATCACATGTATGCAGGTTAGCAATAACAGAAATAGGAAATAGATGAAACATATCGAAAATACCAATTCGAGTTCAGAGAAACCACTGTGTTTTCTTAAGAATTTTAATCCCCTCAAGTATTGATGTTACAAATTAATTTCTCCCAAAATAATATAGATTAACTAATAGAGAAGTAGAGGTAACTCAAGCTTCGCTAATTTTAGTGAACGCAAGAACAACAATGACAGCACACACATACTTAGTCGATCAACAATTTTATTTATGTAAGAAAATGTATGCAGAGAAATTTCAGTGTTCAAACCAAAAAAGGACTCTCTATATATATTCATTTGCAGCGAGGAAAACGTCTGTTCATACCCATATTTTCTAAAACATTGTGTCTTTCTGGGAAAAGTAACTTCGCTTCAGAAGGAACAAATTCTTTCAAACGAATTTACCGTTACACACAAATTTCAAATAATTCGTTGTGAAATTAATTTTTTTATAACATTCTGAAATGAAATTGACTAAAAAAAATTTGTCCAAAAAAAATTATCAATCAATCACATTATTTGTCAAATTTGAATCCAAAGCCAAAGCCAAAGTTGAGCTAGCGACGACGACAACAGCGTGAGGGAACACCTTCTTCTTAACCCTTTAAGAACGAAATAAGTGTTTTCTAATTTAAAGACAACAATTTTCATTTCTTCTACCAATATGGGAGAAATGACTTTTGATTTGTAATTTACAATAACTTTTAATATCCCTTCAAAAATTGATTACCTCACATTTTATATTTTTTCTTCTTATTTCTCATTCACACCTTGCTAAAACTGAAAACCTACTGCATTAAATCCTCACTTCTCACCTAAGTTTTTTCATGTGAATGTGGATCCCCAGGAGACATATTTTTTACTCAATTAGTTACTAACTTATTTAAAGTCTTTTTAGTTAAATACTTCATCATTTTTCTACGAGGGAAATGATTTCACCAGTCAAAATTCGTCCAAATCAAAACTTAACTTCTTTATTGCAATAAATAATTGTTGTTCCAACAATTTTTATTTATTACACTGATTTTCTAAATAAAAATTTACATGCAAATCAAAGATAATTAAATCTAATTAGAAAACGTCGATTCCTTCTACGTTCTCTGTCAATTTTTCTAACCTGAATATTCACGGTCACTAATGTTTCACATTGTTTCATTTCAAATATCCTCTATTTGTGTCACAAATTATGTTAGCTGAATCATTTACGCAATTTCCTAATCGGGAAAGTTATCATTTCAAATTTTTATTTCCTCAATGTGAAAATATTAAATTTTACTCTCACTTTGATATTAAGATAGAAAATCATGAAATAAAATTTACTACAAAAAAATTAAAAATCATCCTACGAAGTTTATCAGGTGACATTTAAATGAGGTAATACATTTCATTGAAAAACTCATGTCGTGTAAATTACATAACAGAATTAAGTTGAGACTGATAAAACTAGCTTGATTAGTGTGAGTTAGTTATCAATCAATTTTTTAGTTAGTTAGTTAGTCATTATTCAATTTTCAAGTAGTTAGTTATAGTTGGTTATAGTTAGTTAGTGTTCACATGTTTATAGTTGGTTATAGTTAGTTAGTGTTCACATGTTTTGTATTTTTTTTGATTTGTTAGACTACTCATTGATGTGTATATATACACATCCAATGTACTATTTTAGGTGTGCATTCTAATATAGAAAAAGCTTTCTTCTTCTTCTTCTTCTTCCTTCATGCTGCCAGAAGCTCAACCTCCATTAATTGAGGAATGAGTTTACCTTCCAGCTTAGATTGTTGGCTTCATCAGCTTGCATTGCTGATTTTATCATGGTATCAGAGCGAGGCTACTCATTCTAGATCCTTTTGATCTAATTGATTGATCGACTCACTGATCACATTCATTTCCTTTTTTGATTCGATCTGTTCTCTTATGTCTTCTTCTGTTCTCTATTTTATTTTTGGTTGTTTGATTTAGTTAGTTGCTTGTTGCTGATCCATAGATCTTCCATTTGTTGAATATCAATTCATTCTCCATGGGTGATACTTCAATTGATGTGAATGCTAGTAACTCCTTAAAACGACCAGACTTTAATAGTCCTTTCTATCTACATCCTTCTGAAAATGCTGCTTCTTCCTTGGTTCCTATGGTGTTTGATGGAACTAGTTACAGATCATGGAGAAGAGCAGCTCTTAGAGCATTGTCAGTTAAGAATAAAACTGGATTCATCAATGGTAAGATCGTGAAACCAAGCTTTACAGATCCATCATTCATGCAGTGGGAGATATGTGATGATATGGTGACATCTTGGGTTCTGAACTCCCTATCCCCAGAGCTACGAGACAGCCTACAATATGTTAACAATGCTAAGGAATTGTGGGAGGAATTGGAGGACAGATATGATCAGACTAATGGATGCAAACTATATCAGTTGCAGAAGGAAATAAATGATTTGATGCAAGGCACTCTAGACATTACTGGATATTACACAAAGATGAAGAAATTGTGGGAGGAGATGAGTGCTATTGATGTGAATTCACAATGTAGTTTTGTGTGTGCTTGTGGAGGAAAGGTAAAACTGTATAAGGATGAGCAAGACAGAAGACTTATACACTTCTTGATGGGCCTAAATGAGATGTACACTGCTGTGCGAGGGAACATCTTCATGATGTCTACTTTGCCTACAATGGCACAGGCATTTGCTATCCTGTCACAGGAAGAGAGGCAGAGAGAAATGAAGCCTTTAAATCATATTGCCTTGGAATCAACTTCACTTAATGCATCTATGTTGTCTCAAAATAATTCAACAAACTCTAGTTCTTATAGAGGAAGCATAGGTAGGGGAAATGGAAGTTACAACAACACTGGTATTATTAACAATAGCAATGCTGGAAATTTCAACAACACTAATGCCTATAGGGGAAACTCTAATGCTGGTAATAGATCAAATATATTTTGTGAGTATTGCAAACGAACTGGACATGTCAAAAATAGGTGCTACAAACTTCATGGTTATCGAACCAACACAAGAAATCCAAGAGGAAGAGGAAGAGGATCTGCAGCAAATGTACATACTTCTGAGGGTGATAGTTACAAGTGTGAAGAGAATTCTGAACCGGGAAAACAAATGCCAGTGAATCTGTCAAAGAGTCAATATGAACAGTTGCTCAATTTGCTTGGAAATGAGTCTGAATATTCAAACAATGTGTCAAGTGGAGCTGCAAGCCTAGCAGGTATACTTGCTTGTCATTCTTCTATAAGTAAGATAAGTGATATGTCATGTAAATGTGAAAGATTAACTGCTGGCTCTTGGGTCATTGATTCAGGAGCATCTCACCATATGACCTACACAAAACACAATCTCACAAACCTCAAACCTCTACCTTATCCCTTCTTAATCACATTACCAAATGGATACAAGGTTAAAGTGACTGAAATTGGTGATGTGTGTTTGAATTCAACATTAACTCTGTATAAAGTATTGTATATACCTAGCTTCAAGTTCAATCTAATATCAGTCTATTGTTTAGCTAATCAACTCAGAGGGATGGTCAGTTTTAATAGTAGTTCTTGTTTACTGCAGGGCCCTTCTCTGAAGAGCCCTCTGGCACTTGGTAAAGCAAGGAGTGGTTTGTATCTTTTTTGTTCAAAGTGTCACATTCCATCTGTAAATGATGATACTGGTTCCCAACAAAAGTTTCAATCTGTTTTCCTTATGAACCATTGTAAAACACCATCACTACCTAATGCAGAACACTCTCATATGATCAATAAAAAGGTCTGTTCAAATGATAAGATGTCTAACTCAGCTGCTCATTTTTCTTTTAATCAAGACAATGAATTCTTATGGCATGCTAGATTAGGACATGTACCATTTGTGAAAATGAAGGACATATCTACCATTCCTCTAAAGTTTTCTAACAAACAACCTTTCACTTGTACAATTTGTCCAATGGCTAGACAAACTAGAATGACATTTCCAGAAAGTGTTACTACAACCAGTTCAATATTTGAGTTGCTGCATGTTAATTTGTGGGGACCCTATAATGTACCAACACATGATGGATATCATTATTTCTTGACTATGGTAGATGATTACAGTAGTGCTACTTGGACACAACTTATTAGGTGTAAGAGCAATGCTCTTGGTACTATAAAAGCTTTCATATCCTTAATAGAAAATCAGTTTCACACTAAATTGAAAACTATCAGGTCTGATAATGGCTTAGAATTCTCTAGTACTGAGGCAACATGTTTCTTCCAAGAAAAAGGCATAATACACCAGAAATCTTGTCCGTACACACCACAACAAAATGGTGTAGTAGAGAGGAAACACAAGTACCTTCTTGAGACTGCAAGGGCACTATTATTTCAATCAAAAATACCTATGAGGTTTTGGGGAGAGTGTGTATTAACTGCCACTTATTTGATTAATAGATTACCTACAAAACTACTTAAAGGGAAGTCTCCATATGAGTTGTTGTATCAGAAGAAGCCTTTCTACTCACATCTTAAAAACTTTGGATGTCTTTGTTTTCCAACTACTTTAAAAACTCATAAAGATAAGTTTGGGCCTAGAACTGTACCTCACATTTTTATTGGATATCCCTTTAACACAAAAGGGTACAAAGTCTTAAACTTGGCTACCAAGAGACTTCATGTGTCTAGAGATGTTTCTTTCTATGAAAATATTCTTCCTTTTGTCATTGCTCCTGCTGGTTCTAGTTTTGACTCTATACTTCAATGTCTTGTTCATCACTCTGATAAGTTACCTTGCATGTCTAGTAAAACAAATACTTTTATTGATGATGAGATGTTGAGTCAACACACACTGGATGAAGTCACTTGTGATCAAGTTTCCATACCTGAAAATATACCTATGACTGAATCAACAACACCTTCTACTAAGCTAAATATACCTGTCACAGCACATACTGGACCAAATGCATCTGTCCTTACACCTAGAAGGACAACTAGATCTTGTCACCCTCCAAACTACTTAAAAGACTATAGCTATTCATTACCTAAACTACATTCTTCTTCACCTGTAAATAACACTGCTGATTCTCAACATTCACTCACATCTTTCACAAATCATCCTGATCACATATGCTTCTCTACACTATGTTCTGAAAGTCAGCAGTTAATCCATAATGCTTCACATAATATTGAGCCTACATCTTATGAAGAGGCAAGCTTGAATCCAACCTGGCAAGCAGCAATGAAACAAGAGCTTGATGCACTGCACACAAATAATACTTGGGAGTTAGTTAAGATTCCAAAAGAAAAGAATGTTATTGGATGTAAATGGGTGTATAAGATTAAGCATAAGGCAGATGGGAGCATAAAAAGGTTCAAAGCTAGACTGGTGGTAAAAGGATACACTCAACAAGCAGGGATAGACTACAATGAAACCTTCTCACCTATGATAAAGATGACTACAGTCAGAACACTAATCTCATTAGCAGTTAAGAAGAGCTGGGATTTGTACCAATTGGATGTAAATAATGCCTTCCTACATGGTGATTTGAATGAAGAGGTGTACATGGATTTACCTCCAGGACTGGTAGTGGACAGTAATGATGTGGTATGCAAATTGAAGAAGTCCCTATATGGTCTGAAACAAGCAAGTAGATAGTGGTATGAGAAACTGGCTGATAGTCTTTGCTCAAAGGGTTATGTTCATTCAGACAGTAATTACTCACTATTTTACAAGAAAAATAGTCACTCCCTAGTATTTGTAGCTGTATATGTTGATGACATTATCTTGACTGGTACTGATATGAAGGAGATTGAATCTTTGGAACTCTTCTTGCATGAGAAATTCAGAATAAAAGATTTGGGAAGGTTGCATTATTTTCTTGGATTAGAGATACTGTACAGGCAGGATGGTGTCCTTGTTTCACAGAGGAAGTTCATTCTTGATCTCTTGAGGGAATTTGAGTCTGTAAACTACAAGTCTACCAATTCACCATTGGATCCTACTGAGAAACTAAGGCTTACAGAAGGGATATTACTACCAGATCCTACTTACTACAGGAAATTAGTAGGCAAACTTAATTTTCTTGCTAACACAAGAATGGATATAGCATATAGTGTCCAGCATCTCAGTCAGTTCATGCAATCTCCTAGAGTACCTCATTTAAAGGCAGCTTACAATGTACTCAGATACCTACAACATGATCCTACATTGGGAGTTTTTATCAGTAATAGACCTGATATCACCATCAGTGCATATTGTGACTCAGATTGGGCCTCTTGTCTTGATTCAAGGAAGTCAGTGAGTGGTTATTTGGTCCTCATGGGAGATAGCCCTATCAGTTGGAAGTCTAAGAAACAGCCTACAGTGTCATTATCTTCAACAGAAGCAGAATACAGAGCGATAAGACAGGTAGTAGGAGAAGTGGTGTGGCTAGAAAGACTACTTGGTGAACTCTCAGTGACAATACCTCTGCCTATACAAGTGTTTTGTGACAGCCAAGCAGCAGTACACATTGCTAAGAATCCAGTGTTTCATGAACGAACTAAACACATAGAAGTTGATTGCCATTTTGTCAGGACAAAGCTCCAAGAAGGACTGATTACACTCCAATATGTCTCAACAGACTCTCAGCTGGCTGATGTTTTCACTAAGGCATTGACTGGTGTTAAACATTCTAATCTGTTAAACAAGTTGTCTGTGAATAGCTCACTTCCAACTTGAGGTGGGGTGATAAAACTAGCTTGATTAGTGTGAGTTAGTTATCAATCAATTTGTTAGTTAGTTAGTTAGTCATTATTCAATTTTCAAGTAGTTAGTTATAGTTGGTTATAGTTAGTTAGTGTTCACATGTTTATAGTTGGTTATAGTTAGTTAGTATTCACATGTTTTGTATTTTTTTTGATTTGTTAGACTAGTCATTGATGTGTATATATACACATCCAATGTACTGTTTTAGGTGTGCATTTTAATATAGAAAAAGCTTTCTTCTTCTTCTTCCTTCATGCTGCCAGAAGCTCAACCTCCATTAATGGAGGAATGAGTTTACCTTCCAGCTTAGATTGCTGGCTTCATCAGCTTGCATTGCTGATTTTATCAGAGACATAAAAATTTAACACCGTAAAAGTACAAAATGGCACTTTTTTTCAACGTTTAAGGACAAATATAATCTTAAAATAGGATGAAATTTTACATTCTTGACATTAAAATTTTAATATAAAATCAGGAAAATTTATTATATTCCAAATAGATATCACTTTTTGATGATTTTAACACATATAATTCATGTGGCTTTTTCTTCTTCTTCTTTTTTGGTGGTTGCAACCATTAATTTTTTTTCCTTTCTTCATTTTGGTTTCAATTATTTTTCCTAATATTTTGATGGCAAATGAATTTCAATCATGACATACGACAATCGAGAGCGGGACGGGATCAACTCAACGTTTGATACATACATTTTAAGATATTCATTACATCGATATAAAGTAAATATCGGTTTATAATAAATAATTTTTCGATTTTATTTTTAGAATAAAAAATTTATAAAATATAATATATTAGAGAAACTTATTCGTAATTACTTTAATTTAAAACCAATAAAATTCAACTATGTATAAGAATATCAATCACTAATTTAAATAATGACTCATTGACGAAAGACAAATTTACTGTGCAACCACACTAACTCAAGTTCTAGTTATCAAATAATTATTTATTTAAGAAGCAATAAAATAATGTTTGGAGGTGTTTTTTTTTTGTAATTTTGTAAAACCTAATAGAATATTTAGTGTAATAAAAGGAGTTTACAACAAATATCGTAACTAAGGACAAAAAAGTCATTGTAAAATTATTGCACTTAGCTATTCTTAATCCTAGATCACTATAATCATTGACTTATCTGTTGCTAAATTTGACCTATAATTTGAAATTCACTTTCGAATTATTTAGAAAAAAGGTGGAATACAAAACATTGAAATAAATTCAAAGTGTAAAATACTTGTATGTCGTAAATAATTTCAACTCATTATTATAAAGTTGACCAATGATAAAATGTCTTGGTCAATATATTCATGTAATTTGAAAGAAATATACAAAATTTAAGTATAAATGCTACAATTATAAATAGGAAGAACGTACTCATATCTATATCCACTAAATCATACGAAGGAATAAAATATCAAAGATATCTCCATAAAATTACTAACTTTATTTGTTTGTACTTCTCTTGTCTACTATCATGTTCCTCACACCGTCATCGGTTTTTCACCACTCCTCCACCATCATCACCGTTACCATCAATGCCTCAACAATTAATATTCAATAATGTCAATCTCGATTCTATTACATCAACTCCATCACCACCACCACCATTATCAACGTCTCAACAAATAATATTTGAAAAAGGGTCTAAAATACCCTCAAAGTATTGGAAATGGTACAAAATTACCCATTATAAATATTTATTTATAAATAGGTGGATGAAGGGTTATTTTTTACCATTTTCAATACTTCAAGGATATTTTAGGCCATTTTCCGATTAATATTTAACAGTTCCAACTTCAATTCGACCACATTGGCACCACCATCACCTCCACCAATGCCTCAACCATTAATATTCAGTAGTATCATTTCTAATCAACCACCCCAATCATGGTTGGAGATGGAGTTTTATGGTCATTCAGTTACACTTAATTTTTTTTGACCAACAATCAAGAAATTGTTATAGATATGCAATATCTTGCGTTTCTAGCTCAAATTATAACAAAAGGGCTGAGATTACGGACATAAGAATATAGAAATGACATGAACTTTTCGTTAGTGGATAATTCAAAAATTCCAGCAAATCTCCCTTATCGCTAGAGCTTCCTTTTTGCACCCCAAACAACTAGAGGGACATGTACTTAAACCCTCAATTCAATCCCAGATTTATCCATCAGTCTCGCTGATCGAGGCCCAACTTTCAAACCTTCCAGTAGTGGTATTCATGAAAGTACCCCACAAATCGAACAAGACACAACTCCTCTGCCAACAATGACACTCCGATAAGGAATTCGCCCAAAAATGCATATTTTTAACTCAGTGAAATCCTTCATCGTAGAGGAGGAAATACAAAAAACAAATACATCCTCAAGTGCCTAGTAAGACTCAACAAGTGCACCATGAATATCAGAGTCATAAAGAACCCTAACTCCAAAAAAAATTTGTAGTCCTTTTAGTGCCAACACTTGTGAACCTTCCATATGATGAAGATGAAGACAACAAAGAACCCCCAAAAATGAGTCTAATGATATGAATTTTCATGGATCTGAATATTCTGACTTCATATAAGTTTTAGATCTATGCTTATTACTATCCCCCAACTATGATTTTGCTCCTGGACACTCAAATACATATCACCAACACTTCATACATGACTTTAGCTTCAGTGATATAGCTAATGTTCCCGCGATTGAAGGTTGTGGAGGAAGGATACTAGTCTGGAAAAAGGAGTTTGTTTTGGTTTGATGGACTTGTAATCAACAACGAGGAGATACACTGCACCATTGACGTACAATTATGTTATTAAATTTATGCTAGCTCAAGCATAATAATATTAGATATCAATTGACTTTGATGTTACTTAATTTATGCTAGTTCAATTATAATAGTATTAGATATCAATTGACTTTAATAGATAATAGATGTTTTTTTTCTTCACAAAATATAATACTTCTCATAATACAAATATCCAATATCATACATATAACACCTAGTTGAATGCTTACCAATCTATACATTTTAGTACATTGATATTTAATAATTATATAAAACAACTTCTAAACAAATTCTTTTGAATAAAAAAAATCAATTATGTACTCAATTATTTAGGTCATTTAAGGCTTTGGATTAGGGTGGTCTTCGCCCATTACCTTTACCTAAATTAGTGGAACATTACCAAGGTTACTAACCGAATATCAAATAACCAAACCAACTACAACTTGTAGTCTAATATATATACTAGCAGGGAAAGCCCGTGGGACGCACGGACCCAATATGACAATTTTGGTATCTTATTTGTATTAGATAAAAAATTAAAATAAACAATTAGAATTTTTGAGGATGCAAGCCCCAATTTTATTCATTTTGTTGTATATGTGATCAAGAACCATTGAGAATGAAGCAGTTGAATTTTTCTCTTGGAAAGACAAGTCTGCACAATTTCCAAGCATACTTCAAACCTCAAAACATATAGTTAGTTTGAAAACCTCAAAAGACAAACGAAAAGCACCAAAAGGACTACAAGTTGAACATTTGGCTTCAAACCTCAAGAGATAAGTGCAAATAGCTTAAAAAATTTACTCGGACTTATGAACTAAGCGTATCAGCTGGACATTCCATTCTACCTTTTTCCAACAACGAAAACACTACCAGATAACTCCTAATTATCAAAAGACTCTCAGACTGTATCTCATACTACAAGTAACTAATAATCTTGTCATACAAAAAAAAGTAATTGTATTGCCCTTTTCTAAACCCTGTAACTTTACAATTTTATCTCCTAAAAAGGCTTTCAAAATAATTGAAACTACAATTGAACAAGGAAATGTGAATTAATATATGCTCTAAGGTTGAAAATATCTTTGAAATGAAGAATCCATTAATTATATGATTCTAAAATGAAAATCGAAAATTGAATTCATTAATTATGAAATTTATTTGTCCTTTTCAAAAGACGTATGTTGCTGGTTGGACTCGAACGAAGCGCTTGAAGTCCATTTCTTTAGTACAAGTTGTTTTAATAAATAATAATTTTGACTTATAAGTTCACCAAATATTCTCTTATTTTAAAAAAGCCAAGCAGAAAATGAGGGAGAAGTTGAGTTTGACCGAAATACTACAACTATTCTCAGCCAAAAAGAACAAAAGAAAAGAAGTACTCACTGCTATAGCTGAATTTGTGAAACACATGTGGTTTGCAAAATTACTCATAGTGCACGTTTTCCTATGAAAATACACAGAGAATTAACCCATAGCAGCAATAATTAATAATCACAAAGCTTCTGCAACAAAATTATAAGTATATAAAAAGAATATAAACTCTTATCTCAAGGTATACCTTTGTTCAAACTTTTATGTGACCATATTTAATTGAACAATTACATATATTAAGTAGAAAAGCAAGGACGACACAACATATCATATAGTGAATCCTTGTTCAATGTACTAACCAAAGTCATCAAAATTCTTGTGAGGCACCTTTGAATTGGGATAACATGTATTCAAGATCCTTATTTTAAGGCTTGGGATAGTTGATTGTAGTTATTTTTAAATTCTACAAATCTATGAAAAAAGAATATTTATATCGAATATGCATAGATGTTGCGGGTTCAAGTAACAAAATGACTCACTGATTATTTTGAGTCATTGATAATCTTTTTGGCTAATAATCTGTTCATCTCTATCCCCAAGAATGCGCAGACATATCAAAATAAATAAATTTTTCGAAAGATTTATTTATTCCAAAATTACAAACTTTAGGCCAAAAGGGAATACAATGAAACATGAAGAATGATGTGAATTTCAATATTCTTGATATTTTAGTTACCATAATGATAACCTGCACAGATAAAATAAAAAATAAAAGTATGAAATGAAAATTCAAATGGGATATAAAGAGATGGAGAAATAAATATTGGTGAAAACATTTAATTAATTACCTGATATCTGCTCGTCTTACAATTGAAAATTTGAGTTTTTCTCCATATTCAACTTGCCATCCTCCTACTTGCCCTTTGTGAAACCATGCCCCATATGGTACGAAGGTCTTGAACTTTAGATCCCGAGCTAATTCACGAACTAATGTTGTTGAACGTATTAGTGGTACCACCGAATCTTGATCCCCACTTTATGTAGTAATTAATCATATTGATCAGAATAATAGCACAGTCATAAATGAGTGAATTCAAGATTTAAATTTGAAAAAGAATCAAGATTGGCCGTATAATATTAGGTAAGGGAAAGTAAGTAATGTGTGACATGATGACAATCGAGCAGAGGGAAAATCTATTATCTAAAAACTATAAACTTACTTAGCCCCTTTTATAATAAACAAATCAAAGTGGCTTACACATAGAAATGGATCGTACACAAACCTACACTAACATAGAAGGACCTCGATTCTGATTGTGCAATTGCTCTAAACAACCGTCTTTGATGAGTAAATGCTCTCAACTTTCAGCTCGTGAAGTAGAAAAACTAACATGTTGTAAAGTACTATACAAATTGATACCGAATTCTAATGGAAGATCGAAACATTTACAAAAAGAAAGGAAGAAAATGAAAATTTAAAGAAATGTGAAAAATAATTAGTAAGATTAACATACCTCACATCAACGCCAGCAAGTTTGGGGGTCAAATATTCGTTAATATTCTTTACATCATTGAGGACCCCTTTACCACCATAAAGGTTATTGTCATCGTATCTGAGCTCCAATGCCTCATATATCCCAGTGGAAGCTCCACTTAGAACCGCCGATCGGTAAGTAGATCATCACCAGTGACCAGATCAACCATAACGGTAGGATTTCCCCTGCAATCTATGATCTTCTAATGTTTTAAGTCTGTACGGGCTAGGAACATGACCAAACTAAAGTTAAATAGCATATTGCGCTTGGCCTGCACCTAACAATTCACATATTGGAATACAAAACATGTCCCATGTAGAATAAAAGTCAGGAATATGGAGACATAAGTAAATATTAACACTCAATTTTATGGCTTATTACAAGAAAAAGAAAATCTTTAAATGCCTATCCTCATAAACGAACATGTAATGTGTGAATATGAATTAGTTAAATCTCCATATAGATACTAAATACCAAATAAGAAATAATCACTTCACCAAAACCCCCCTAAACTTACACATGTTTAACTAAATACACCTTTGAGAAAATAGGAGGCATGTGTTCCATACCGCAATGAAGTCTCACTAATAGATTTTCATCGCATAAGGTTTCATTTGGGGAAGCCCTTTCCTTGACCCCTCGGCTTGATCTTGCTAATTTCTATACAAACGTAATTAAGTTATTGTCGTCCAATAAGACCATAATGAAATGCTATATATGTTTTTCTTCTAGACAAATATCATAATGAGATCTTTTCCTGGTACATGATGATGATAATTATGCTATCGAGATAACTTTTGTGCACTTTGATCATGGGAAAAAATAACCTCGTATTTTTATTTCTGTTGGAATTTGAACTTAAAATCTCATCATGATTATCAATGTATGCTTACTGACCGCTAAACTACAATGCCGACAACACTTATACAAAACAAACAGGAGAGAAGGAAGAAACCAATAACAATCACCACAAATTTATTCCAGGAAAAAAATACAAAAATTGCAGCATACCAACATTGATAAAAACCTTAAAAGAGTTTATTGAATACAAACTCTCCAAATCATGGATTTTCTTTCACTTAATTACTAATATTTTTCAATAGATAACAGAATAGGAAAGAAACAAGCATCCGCAAATAAGGTAAATACACTTACATGTATGAGTACAATACATCAATATATTAATTCACCGAGAACAACAGCGAACAGAGAAATTTCAAGGCAGAAGGTGGTGAATTTGAGCAGAGTGGGTCAAGCATATTAGTGGCCTAAAACAACAAATAAACGGAGCCTTAAACTTGAATTGTTAATAACTTTTATATAATTGATTTGTTGTAGTTTCAATTGATAATGTAATCATTCATTTTTGAATTATTTTTCATGAGATATAATACTCTGTAAATATGTCAAATTTCTTCTAATAAATCATTTATTTTTCATGAAAAATTTATTTTTTCTACAAATAGTATTCAATATTTGTTAAATTATAATAAGTTATAACATATTAATAAGAAAAATGAGGCGTATTAAATTAGAAGCCTAAAACATATGTCTTTTTTTAACCTTGTCAAGTCATTCGTGAAATTGAAGGATATGGGTAGTCTCAATTCAATTTTAGTGAGACAGACAATTTTAGAAGAAGCGGCTAAGAGTAAAATCTACTGGCAACTCCCATCTTCACCATAAAGAACTATAAACTATGGAATTAATCAATGTACAAAATATTTTGTGACAATTAAGAAAGTGCATGTCTCGGATGAAGCCAAAAGGGGGATTTCTATAAAAATAAAAATAAAAATATTTTAGAAAATCATGAAAACAAAGCTCAAATTGATATGTTTTCAATGAACAAATGAACAAGTGGTTACTGATCTTCTCAACTTCCTTGGCTTCAAATAATTCATACGAAGGTCTCACTTGTCGATATTTTCTTACCCCTTAAACAGTCACACCACAAGCACAAAAGAAAATTGAGAAGTTACAAAATACATGAAAAGACTGAAGAAATAAGAGAAGCAGAGTAGAAATTTGGAGAACCTAAAACGGTGCACTGCAATGTGAAACCAAAATTTTGATCATTAAAAAGAAAAAGAAAATAGGGGTACAAGTGGTTTGCTTTGGAAATCATAAAGACTCAAGTAATAATAACATGGACCCCACTTATACAATACAAATTAAATTACTTTTGTACAACTAATTAGTGTGGTGTTCATCCTCATCAAAGTCTCACTTATAAATAAGAAGAATGTGTCCACTCTAAAACAATAAAAAAAGTGATTACAGATATAGTTATTGCATGCATCAGATTCTTCTTAACTACTTTTTAATTAAATCGATACATATATCTTTCTTGGAAATCATACAATATAATTAGCGGAAATTACTTAGGTGAGTACTTTTAAAAAAAATAATTTTCATATTTGTCAACACTATTTTTTTTACCATATATGACAATTTGGTTGAATTTAATTAAATTCACTTTATCTTTTCTATTTTTCACTCCCAATTTTCTCTCGCCCCTCGATTTTCTCTCGCCACTGCAAATTTCTCTCGTCACTACAATTTAAAGGTTAGTATTGAGTAAGTTCTATTTTCTTAGGGTGATTGTACTGCAATCTGTGGTTTTTGTTGGTCAGCTTTGCACTTAATTGTTCCTTTTTTCTACGCTTGCAATTGTGATCGTAAAGGTTTTATTTTTGTGCAAAAAACTGTGTATGTTAATTTATTTTGAGGTTTCATTTAATTCAAGTTCCCGTGAGTGTCCGGTAATTAGTTCTCTTCTCGGTTCTAAACTCTCTTCTCTAATCAGTATGATCTCTTCTAACCTACTCTCTTCAAAGTGGTGCTCTTCTTATAGTTAGTTTAACTGAAAATTTTACTTGTCAATTTTCATCTTCATTCAATTTTTGATTTATTTATTGGATGTAGTATCTGCAAGCCATAATCACAATATATATAGGTTAAATTCACTTGTAAGCATTTATAGAATGCCACTTTAATTGGGGTTTAATTCACTTGTTAGCATTTGTGTAACATAGCTTTAAATTTACTTGCCCGGTAATAATGCTCATTTATCGTTTGTGTTCTTGCTGCTAATATATCGAGTATTCAGTTCAATTCTCTTCTTTAATTAGTATGATCATTTCTAACCCACTCTCTTCAAAGTGGTGCTCTTCTAGCAGTTTGTTTAACTGAAACTTTTACTTGTCAATGTTCATTTTCATTCAATTTGTGGTTTATTTATTACATGCAGTATCTACAAGCTATAATCACAATAGATACATGTTTAATTCATTTGTTAGCATTTGTATAATACAACTTTTATTCAGGTTTAATTCATTTGTTAGCATTTGCGTAACATAGCTTTAATTCAAGTTTAATTCACTTAACCAGTAAAAATATTCATCTATTTTTTGTGTTCTTGCTAATAATCTATTAGGTATCAGTTCAGTTCTCTTCTCTAATTAGTATGATCTTTTCTAATCCTCTGTACTCTTCTAGCAGTTGTTTACCTAAAATCTTTACTTGTCAATGGTCATTTTTATTCAAATTCTGGCTTGTTTAGTGGGTGCAGTATTTGGAATCCATAGTCACAATAGATACATATTGAATTCACTTGTTAGCATTTGTCTAATATAAATTTAATTTAGGTTTAATTTATTTCTTATAATTTGTATAATATAGCTTTAATTCAGGTTTAATTCACTTCCCCGGTAAAATGCTAATCTATCTTTTGTGTTCTTGCTGCTAATCTATCCGGTATTCATTTCAGTTCTCTTCTCTAATTAGTAGGATCTTTTCTAACCCACTTTTTTCAAAGTGGTGCTCTTCTAGCAGTTTGTTTAACTGAAACTTTTACTTTTCAATGGTCATTTTTATTCAATTTTTGGCTTATTTATAGGATGTAGTGTAACATCTCCTAACTCTAAACATCTAATAATAAGTTAAGAAACCAAGAGTAAACATTCTTGGAATTAAGTAGGGAAATCTGGAAAATTTCCAGCTTTCAAAAATGAGTTTGTCATTTTTAAACAGTCATAACTCTCAGCTCCGGAGAAGTTTGGATGAGTACTTTATATAGTTGTAAAGCCCTTGGTAATACTTCCCAACGGCATCGAGTTTGCTCAAATCTGATAATGTATGAGGAAGATATGTCTTTTGAAAGTTGGGCTGTTGGACTGAGAAAAGTCCAATCCGAATTTTTGTAAGGGTAAAGTTATCTTTTCACCCTATTATTGCCTAATATGTTTTAAGGGTTATTTAGGGGTAAATACCAAGTTCCAAATCAGTTTTACAATAATTTAGAATACTTAGGGCTTGGGAGAAAACAGAAAAGAAGAGGAAGATCGAGAATTGTCCAAGAACTCCAAGATCGTTGCGTGGATTTCGTCAGGAGTGATCCCTATCGAGGTATGTGAGATCATTCGGAGTTGGATCCTTTCACCCACACCCAATTTGTTTAAATTCCGCAAGTTAGTGTACATGGAATGATGAATATAGGAGTTCTTGACGAAAAGTTGTGAAATTTTTGTTGGTTTAATTGTAGTTCATGTTTCTGGACTATTTTTGGGTCTAATCTATTGGGTATTGAGTATATTAATGATTTTAAGTGTTTGGGGAAGATCCATGGAAGTTTGGGAGGTTTAGAATTGAAAATCGGAGAAGAAAAGTTGGAAAAACTCGTCTGACAGGCCGTGGGGCACCGCACGTACTAGAGCGCCTCAGGACAGACCTTGTCCGTTATTCACAAGCGCCACACCAGCCAGACCACTTGAGGATAGTGTCTGTCCCTCAAAGCGCCTCTCAAAGCGCCAAGAATCCCTGGAGACGCCGTTCTTTTCCTATCTCTTCGTACAAGTTTCTAAGTGATTTACCTATCGTTCCTAGTTGATTCAAACACTCTAAAGTACATCCTAACTATCATGAAATCATCGACAAACATGAGATCATGATTCTTGAATCCATAATCTAATTCAAGGAAAGTTAAGATCAAAGTCAAGGAAGTTAAGTGTCAGGTCTAAAAATTAAAAAGGAAGTCAAAGTAAGTTCCTAAAGCATTCAAGAGTCTTAAACAATTATTTTAACTTTGTTTCAAGGTTCAAGTAAATAGTTGAGTTAAATTCTCAAATTCTAGAAGGGAAATAAGTATTCTCCAAGAGTTAAGTTTCGAGTATGCAAAGAGCATAAAGTTGAGTTCATTTCTCACGAGTTATAAGGGAACTAAGTAGTCCCATGAAGCTTAAACTAAAATATTTTAAAAATTTTGAGAAATAAAGAAAGCTAGAGTTCCACAAAGCCTATGACTAGTTTAGTAGAAGAAAATAGAAACTATGATTTCCAATAGAGCTTTTTTAAAAGCTAAGTTTTGAGCACTAATCTTAAATCACATAATCAGTATATTTTTTTAAACATAAAAGCCAGTATATTTATATATTGGGAGTAGTATATAGCACCGATGTGGGGATGCAAGTTCAGATTACCTAAAGTCTTCATGTAAACCATGTAGCCATTATGGGTTGAAAAAAATCATACTTTTTAGATGAACCCTCTTCATAGTTTACTAGTGGATCCATAATGCAGTTCAGATCGTATACTCTGGCAGAGTTAGGATGGTCGGGGAGCGTGGGCCGAGTAACATTGTACCATCACTATAGCTCTTAGGTGATGGTTGTCGGTTAGAGAAGCTCCCACAAGAGTATTGTATTTTCATATACATTAGTGATTGTATTTTCATAGACATCAGTTATTATATTTTTATATACATATCAAATATTATTGTATACTTGTATACATTGAGAGGTTTTAGCATGTTTTCAGTTAGCATTTCTTTTGCAATTACTTTTAAAGTGCGTATATTGAATAAGAGTTATTAGATTATGAGTTGAACAGAGCCAAGGTATGTATTGATTCTTACTTCTTTTCAAGCCTATGTGTTGTTTAGCTTTCCAACTTGCATACTCGTACGTTCAATATACTGATGTCAGTTAGCCTGCATCGTATAATGATACAAACGCACATAACGAGAATCAACATCCACCGCACCGTTGGTCTAGTTGAGCACTCCAGAGTCAATTGGTGAGCCTCCTTGCATTCAAGAGGACATCTTTTTATTGATTTCTAGAGTAGTTCAATAGAATGTTGTGGGGTTTGTACCAACATTCATGTCAGTCAGTTTAGAGGTTTCATAGACAGTAAGTAGTCCAGTAGTCTTTACTTTTTATTCTTAAGATAAATACTTGGTTACTTTTTTGACCACCTTTGAATGTTTAAACTTTTAAAACATTCCAGATAATATTGTTGTTCAGTTCAATTAAGTTCTTTGATTATTATAAGTATGATTGTTATCTTTCGTATAGTTAACTAAGTCAGGTCAAGGGTTCGATCATGGTCAGCAATGGTCAGTGAATGTCAGTCCTGCCCAGGATGTAGGCTCGGGAGTGAAAAACATGGTATCAAAACACAAACTTCAAAAGTACTAGGGAGTCTATGCATCCTTGGTTGTAGTGTCTTAGTCATCGGTGTGAAGCGCGCCACATCTATGATTAGGATGCTATAACATATAGGAATGTTTCACTTATTTCATATTTTTTTCGTGCATAGAGGTTATCTCTAAAATTCTCTCTCTAATTCTTGCTTATGCGTATTTTTATATCATCATGCCTCCTCGAAAATCAGTCAAAGATCGACCAGCCCAAAGAAATATTGATGAAAAAGAGATTCCTAATGCACCGGATGTGCAACCTTAAGGAGAGGTTACACATGCCGAATTCCGGAAAACTATTCAAATGTTAAGTCAGGTAGTAACCAATCAAGTTGGAAACAAAGAGAAGCTCGACAAGAAGGGCCTGACACCTCAAGGGTTCGTGAATTTCTTAGAATGAATCCTCCTAGTTTTACCGGATCAAGCATTACCGAGGATCTAGAAATCTTTGTAGAAGAATTGAAGAAAGTGTTTGAGGTAATGCATCTTGTTACTTTTGAAAGGGTTGAATTAGCTTCATACCAACTGAAGAGTGTGTCTAGGACTTGGTTGTACAAATGGAAGGTAGAAAGAGCTGAGGATGCACCACATCCAAGTTGGCTTGCTTCAAGTGAAACTTCTTGGGGAGGTTCTTTCCTCTAGAGCTGAAGGAAGCCAAAGTAAGCGAGTTCCTTACTCTGAAACAGGAATCCTTGAATGTGCATGAGTATGGGATAAAGTTCACCCAGTTGTCCCGTTATGCTCCTAAAATAGTGAAGGACATGAGGAGGAGAATGAATTTGTTTGTTGCTGGTTTGGGTCGTTCATCAAGCAAGGAAGGCAGGGCTACACTGTTGATTGGCGATATGGACATATCCAAGCTAATGATCTATGTGCAACAAGTTTTAGAGAAAAATTTTAGGGATAGAGAAGAGTATAGGAACAAGAGAGCCAAGACTGGGAATGAGTCTCAGAAGTAAAAAAGGGGTTCAAGCCGACCACAATTTCAAAAATAGAAAGGGCATACACCATCATCTGCTAGTACACATGTGCCTAAAGATAGAGTTGAGAATCATGGTCAGAACTCCTGATCAAGACCTGCTTATTCACATGGTAGTGTGGTGCAAGAAGGTAGTAAGCCTTCTTCATGCTCCAAGTGTGGTAGGAATCACTCTAGCATCTGTCGCGAAGGCTCCATGGGTTGTTTCAAGTGCGGTCAGACCGGGCATTTTATGACAGATTGTCCAAAGAGTAAGAAAAGTTGTGGTAATGGGGAAAATAAAGCTCAATATTCATCAGCTCCTCCACCAGATATAGCTACACCTAGAGGAGTTACTTCCGGTACTGGTGGAGGAACAAATGTGCTTATATGCTCTCAATAATCTCCAAGAAGAAGAGAATTCACTAAATTTTATCATTGATGTGATTTGATTCTTTGAATTTACTATTTATGCATTATTAGACCCACGGGTGAGTTTATCTTTTGCAACACCCTATGTTAGTGTGAACTTAGAGAATATTCCTAAGGAACTTAGCGAACCATTCACTGTTTTCACACCTGTTGGTGAATCCATTCTAGTAGAAAGAGTTTATCGTGATTGTCTTGTTGTCGTCAGTCACAAGAGTACCATGGCTGATTTAATATAGTAAGACATGGTAGACTTGGATGTCATTCTAGGAATGGAGTGGATCCATGACTTTTATGCATCACTAGAATGCAAAACTCGACTTGTCAAGTTTCAGATTCCTAATGAGCGAATTATAGAGTGGAGTAGTTGTTCATCAGTGCCTAAGGGTCGTTTATTTTTGTACCTAAAGGCAATAAAGTTAGTTTCTAAGGTGTGTGTGTATCACTTAGTCCGGTTAATAACTTGTTGAGGTACTTTCCGTTCGGTCAGTTTGTATAGTCAGTGAGTTTCTTGAAGTCTTTCCTGATGATCTACCCAGAGTCCCTCCCCAAATAAAGATAGACCTTGGTATACACATCATCCCAAATACTCTTCCTATCTCAATTCCGCCTTACAGAATGGCACCAATTGAGTTAAAAGAACTAAAAAAGCAATCGAAAGTTTTGTTAGATAAAGGCTTTATTCAACAAAGTGTTTCACCTTGGGGCGCTCTGGTATTGTTTGTTAGGAAGAAACATGGATCCCTTAGGATGTGTATAGACTACCGCCAATTTAATAAGGTAACCATCAAGAATAAATATCCTCTTCCAAGGATAGATTATCTTTTCGATCAACTTTGGGGTGATTCTTGATTTTCCAAGATTAACCACTTATCAGCCTATCATCAGTTGAAAGTAACGGAATGTGATATTTCAAAGACAACTTTTAGAATAAGTTATGGGCATTATAAATTTTTGGTTATGTCCTTTGGTTTAACAAATGCACCCGCAACATTCATGGATCTTATTAACTGAGTCTTCAAACATTATTTAGATCTGTTTATCATCGTCTTCAGTGATGCCATACTGATTATTTCAAGGAATGGAGAAGATCATGCAAGTCACCTCAGGATTGTTCTCCAGACATTGAGAGATAATGCCAAGTTCTCCAAGTGTGATTTTTATCTTAAGTCGGTGGCATTCTTAGGCCATAGTGTTTCAGGTGAAAGGATTAGAATTGACACTTAGAAGATAGAAATAGTTCAGAGTTTTCCTAGACCCACCTCTCCAATAGATATTAGGAGTTTCTTGGTCTTGGATGACTACTATAATAGATTTGTTGAAGGGTTCTCATATATCTTATCTCCTTTGACCAAGCTAACTCAGAAGACAGTCAAGTTTCAACGATCTAAAGCTTGTGAGAAAAGCTTTCAGGAGTTGAAAAAAAGATTGACTACTGCTGCGATCTTGACATTACCAGAGGGTACCCAAGGTTTAATGGTGTATTGTGATGGATCAAGAGTTGCTTGGGCTACGTGTTGATGCAGAATGGAAAGTTTATAGTTCATGCCTCTAGACAGTTGAAGGTTCATGAGAAGAATAATCCAACGCATGACTTGGAATTGGTTGTTGTAGTTTTTGCTTTGAAGATATTACGTAACTACTTGTATGGTGTTCATGTGGATATATTCAATTATCATAAGAGCATCCAATATGTATTCACTTAGAAGGAGCTAAATCTCAGACAGAGGAGGTTGTTAGAATTACTCAAGGATTATAACATGAGTATTATTTACCACCTAGATAAGGCTAATGTGGTTGTTGATGACTTAATGTGGTTTTCCATGGGTAGTACCACCCATGTTGTAGAAGAAAAGAGGGAGTTAGCAAAAACTTTCACGTTTGGGAGTAAGACTTATGGACTCCTCATACGGAGGAATACCGGTTACCAATGGGGCTGAATCATCATTAGTGTCAGAGGTGAAAGAGAAGCAAGACCGTGAACCTATTTTGCTTGATTTGAAGGCAAGTGTTCATAACCAACTAGTATTGGCTTTTGAACGAGAGAGAGATGGGGTGCTGAAATACCAAGGTAGATTTTGTGTACCTAAGGTGGATGGACTCCAAGAGAGGATCTTTGAGGAAGCTCATAGCCCAGATATTACATTCATCCGGGTTCCACAAATATGTACCACGATTTGAGAGAGGTATATTGGTGGGAGGGCATGAACAAGATATTGTTGAGTTTGTTGACAAGTGTTCAAATTGTCAGCAAGTGAAAGTGGAGCACTAAAAGACTGGAGGTTTGTCTTAGAATATAGAAATTCCGGAATGGAAGTAGGATATGATTAATATGGACTTCATCACGGGCTTGCAAAGATCTCGAAGGCAACACTGTTTGATTTGGTGATTATTGACAGAATGACAAAGTCAACCCATTTCTTGCCACTAAAGACTACTTATTCGACCAAGGATTATGCTAAGTTTTACCTTCATGAAGTGGTTAGACTTTATGGAATTTCAGTCTCCATTATTTCAGATAGAGGTTCTTAGTTTACTGCACAATTTTGAAAATCTTCCTGGAAAAGTTTGGCTTCAAAAAGTGAACTTCAGCACTGTTTTTCATCCTCAGACAGATGGACAAGTAGAAGGTACTATCCTGACCTTAGAAGATACTTTGATAGCTTGTGTGATATATTTCAAAGGGAATTGGGATGAGCACAGACCTTTCATTGAGTTCACTTACAAAAACAGTTATCATTCGAGCATCTAAATGGCTACATATGAAGCTCTTTATGGGAGAAGATGCAGATCTCCTATAGGGTGGTTCGAAGTTGGTGAAGTAAAATTAATACGAACATACCTAGTTTACCAAGCTATGTGGAAAGTGAAAGTGATTCAAAAGAGATTGAGAATGTCACAGAGTCGTCAAATGTCCTACATAGATGTTAGGAGGAGACCTTTAGAGTTTTAAGTGGATGATTGAGTGTATTTGAAAGTTTCACCCTTGAAGGGTGTTATGAGGTTTGGTAAGAATGGGTAAATTAGTCCCTGATGTATTGGAACTTATAGAATCTCCAAGAGAGTGGGTCAAGGTAGCTTATGAGTAGGAGCTACCTCAAGAGTTAGAAACGATTTGTTGGGTATTCATATTTCTATGTTGAAGAAGTGCTTGGGTAATCCTTCATTCATAGTACCAACAGATAATGTTGGGATAAAGGATAACATATCCTATGAAGAAGTTCCAGTTCAAATTTTGGATCATCAAGTTCACAAGTTAATGACAAACGAAGTTGCTTCAATCAAGGTACTTTTAGAGGAACCAATTCGTTAAAGAAGCGACTTGAGAAGCTGAGGAGGATATGAATAAGATATATACACATCTCTTTGAATCCGGAGATAATGCGGATCAAGGTACTAAATTCTCTTCTTAGCACTTTATAAGAATATGTGTAAGCATGTTATCACTTTCTTTTGTTTGTTGAGTGTTGAAATGGTGTTACTACCCTTAGCTTAGTGAAAAAGTTCTCAATCGAGGACGAATGTTTCCAAGGGGGAGATATTATAACATCTCATAACTTGAAACATCTAAGAATAAGCTAACAAACCAAGCATAAACATTTTTGGAATTAAGTAGGCAAATCTGAAAGATTTCCAGCTTTCAAAAGTGAGTTTTCGTCATTTTCAAACGGCCATAACTACCAGCTCAATGAAGTTTGGTTGAGTTCTTTATATGGTAGGAAAGCCCTTGGGAAGATATTTCGAATGGCACAGAGTTTGCACAAATAACGATATCGTATGAGTGAGATATGCCTTCCGAAAGTTGGGTTATTGGACTAAGGAAAGTCCAACCCGGATTTGGATAAGGTCAAAGCTGTCTTTTCACCCTATTATTGACTATTTGTTTTAAGGGCTTTTTAGGGGTAAAAACCAAGTCCCAAATCAGTTTAACAATAATTTAGAATGCCTAGGGCTTGGGAGAAAAGAGAAAAGAAGAGGAAGATCGAGAATTGTCCAAGAACTCCAAGATCGTTGCGTGAATTTTGTGGGGGGTGATCCCTATCGAGTTATGTGAGATCATTCAGTGTTGGGTCCTTTCACCATAACCCAATTTGTGTAAATTCATAAAGTTATTGTATATGGAATGATGAATATTGGAGTTCTTGACGAAAAGTTGTGAAATTCTTATTAGTTGAATTGTAGTTCATATCAAGCAGTTCTGATTAATGTTATTTTTGGGTCTAATATATAGGGTATTGAGTATATTACTGATTTTAAGTGCTTGGGAGAAGATCCATGGAAGTTTGGGAGGTTTAGAATTGAAAATCAGAGAAGAAAAGTTGGAATATTCATTTGACAGGCCTTGGGGAGATGCCCCTACCATAGCGCCTCAAAAAAGACTCTGTCTGTTATTCCCTGGTGTGTTGTGCTAGCCAGAGCGCCTGAGGACAATGTCTGTCCGTCAGGCTTTGGCGGTCTGCACCTCTCAGAGTGCTAAGACCCCCTGGAGACGCCATTCTTTCCCTATCTCTTCGTACAAGTTCTGAAGTGATGTATCTATCATTCCTAATTGATTCCAACATTCTAAAGTACATCCTAACTACCAAGAAATCATCCATAAATATGAGATCATGATCCTTGAATCTGTAATACAATTCAAGGAATGTTAAGATCAAAGTCAAGGAAGTTAAGAGTCAAGTCTAAAAGTCAGGAAGCAAGTCAAAGTAAGTTCCTAAAGCAATTAAGAGTCTTAAACAAACATTTTAACTTTGTTTTAAGTTTCAAGTAAATAGTTGATTTAAATTCTCAAATGCTATAAGGGAACTAAGTATTCTCTAAGAGTTAAGTTTCGAGTATGCAAAAAGCATAAAGTAGTGTTCATTTCTCAAGAGTTATAACGGAACTAAGTAGTCCCTCAAATCTTAAACTATAATGTTTGAGAAAGAAAGAAAAAAAGATTGACTTCCACATAGCCTTTGGCTAGTTTTAATAGAAGAAAGAGGAAACTATGATTTTCAAAAGAGCTTTTTTAAATGCTAAATTTTGAGCACTAATCTCAAATTACGGAATCAATATATTTTTTTAAACATAAGAGTCAGTGTGTGTGTGTGTGGGTGGGTGGGTGTGTGTGTGTGTGTGTATATATATATATATGTATGTATTGTGAGTAGTATTGAGCACTGATATGGGGATGCGAGTTCAGATCAACTCAAGTCTTCATGTAAACCATGTAGTCTCATGGGTAGAAAATGGTCATACTTTGAACCCTCTTCACAGTTTACTAGTGAATCCATTAGGAAGTTCAGGGTCCTATACTCTGGCAAAGTTAGGATGGTCGGTCAGCGTGGGCCGGGTAACATTTTACCATCACTGTAGCTCTTAAGTGATGGTTGTCGATTAGAGAAGCTCCCACAACAGTATTGTATTTTCATATACATCAATTATTGTATTTTTATGTACATTTCAGATATTATTATATACTTGTATACATTCAGAGGTTTCAACATGTTCTCAGTCAGCATTTTTTTATATTGCAATTACTTTTAAACTGCGTATATTGAATAAGAGTTAGTAGATCATGAGTTGAGCAGAGCCAAGGTAAGTATTTATTCTTACTTCTTTTCAAGCCTGTGTTGTTTAGATTTCCAACTTGCATACTCGTTCATTCAATGTATTGATGTCAGTTGGCCTGCATCGTATCATGATGTAGATGCAGGTAAAGAGGATCGATATTCAGCGCACCGTTGATCCAGTTGAGCACTCCAGAGTCAATTGGTGAGCCTCCATGCATTCCAGAGGACATCTTTTTATTTCTTTCTAGATTAGTTCAATAGAATGTTGTGGGGTTTGTCCCAACATTCATCTCAATTAGTTTAGAGGTTTCATAGATTGTTATTAGTCAAGTAGTCTTTACTTTTCATTCTTAAGTTAAAGAGTTGGTTGTTATTTTGTCCAGCTTTTAATGTTTAAACTTTAAAAATATTTTAGATAATCACTACAACAAATATGATATATAGCTACCGAAATCATTAGCTACGACATTAAATTCGTCACTATTTTTTATTGTGACAAAATTTACTTTTTGTGTTTAAATATATGAGACACATACATTTAGTGACGAAACATAAGAATTCGTAACAAAATTTTGTCCACTAAAATTTCTCACCAAAAATTTATTTGGCGCTATTTTGTGGAGTAGGTTAGTCACGAATTTAAAATTTTCGGTGACACATTATTTCGTCAAAAGTAGTGTATGTAATTCATGAAAAACTAAGCCATCAAAATCATCACTAATTAATATCTTTTAGTGACAAAATTTATTTTTCATGCTTAAACATATGAGACACATACTTTTAGTAATGAAACATAAAAAAATCCGTAGCATTTGTCCACTAAAAGGTCCCACCAAAAAATGGCGTCATTTGTTAAGTAGTGTTAGTCACAAATTTAAAGTTATCAGTGACACATTATTTCATCACTAATAATATATCTAATTCATGACGAAATATTTTTTGTCTTATAATTTCTTAAATTTTGGACACAAAGAATTCATCTAGAAAATATGTTGTTACAACATCAACAAATTTGAGTTCGTACTTAAATATTATAAATTTTAGCTATGAAAATTTATATTTAATTATGACATTTATTTCGTCACTAATAATATAAATAATTGATGACAAATATTTTATCGTCTCAAATCAATCTATGATTTAGTGACATTAAAAAATAATCACAAAATATATAAGATGTTAAATAGCCACGACTTAAAATTTGTAGAGAATAATTAAACTATTTGATACGAATTTATTTTTAGCTTAATACAATTTGTTTTTTTTTTTTACAATTGTTCATAATTACAAGTGACAACTTACAAAAAGAATAATACAAGTGTTTCATATAAATTGCGCAATTATAAAACACATCATTTGAAAAATACAATACGGGTGATAAGTATTGTGATTGGGAACGGTTCTACCACTTTATCACTAATTTTGTGCATGTCTATTGATTTGTTATTGGTAAAGTCGATCTATTTGCTTCTGTCGATAAATATATGTATATATAATAGTAATTCAACATACGTACATAGAGTAGCTATACAAAGATAACATCGACTTACAAACTTAGACTTTGCAAAGGTGCGATATATTTCATGAATTTCTATTAAATTTTTCCATCAATGTGAAAATTGAAATAAACTAAAAAAAATGAAAGCACAAATAAAAGAAATGAACTAACGAGGATTTCAAATATATTATGATGAAATATTATAATTATTGGTATTGATGTTCAAATTGAACCGATTATTCATATTTTAATAGAATCAAAAGTTTTATTTTAAATAAATTTATTGTTTTACTGAATAATTTTTAAAATTTACAAAAATTAATAACTAATATGACAAAATCGTTTTGAATATATATAAAGATATTTAAAAATACACAATTTAATTAAAATGTAATCTATATTTGGACGAATTATGGGTGATAAATTTCATTCATTTGTGTATAAGTATAAATAATCATATAATATATTATTTCTACAAAACATAAATTGGAAAGAAGTGAATGAAGTATAAAATAGAACAAAAATGAATGACAAGAGAGAGTTGGTCGGATGGTAGACACACTTCATTTCCAACGTTAAGGTTATGAGTTCGATTTCCCAAGGCAGCATGATGTGCGAGCTCCTGACCAGGGTTGAAAAAGAATTGTGATAGAAGAGATATATACATTATATAATATATAAATCATTTTTATAATGATAAATTTTATATAATATATAAATCATTTTTATAATGATAAATTTTATCAATATACAGTTAAGAAAAAAATAAATTTTTATATATAAAATATAGTCATTAGTGAGGAAATTATATTTTGTTTAAATACGAAATACATATGACTTTAGAGATAATTGATTTCGTTGAAGTAAAATAATTTGCGATGATATAATTTTATCGATAGGAATAAACTTTTTAGTGACAAAAAACATACTACTAACTACAAAAAAAATATAGTTTTTTTACGATAAATAAATTTATCACAAATGTTTAAGCATTTGTGGACGATTTTTCTTTTTGCAATTAATATAAACTTTTAGCGACGAAGCACTAAATCGTCTCTGTATACTTTTAGAGACACACATTAAGTGATGACTGAGTGACAAATTATTTTTCGTCACACAAGATTTTTAGTGACGAAATATGATTTATTAATGACGAAATTATTTGTTCTTGATAATAGAATTTCTTGTAGTGAATATTATTGTTCAGTTCAATTAAGTTCTTTCATTATTATAAGTATGTATGTTGTCTTCCGGTGAATTAAGTAAGTCAGACCAAGAGTTTGCTCGACGCCAACAATTGTCACTGTGTGTTTGTCTCACCTAGGATGTAGGCTCAGGGTATGACATGTAGTATTTGCAAGACATAATCACAATAGATACATGTTTTTTTTCACTTTTTAGCATTTGTGTAATACAATTTTTATTCAGGTTTAATTCACTTATTAGCATTTTGTATAATATAACTTTAATTTAGGTTTAATTCAATTCCAGTGAAAATGCTCATCTATCTTTTGTTTTCTTGCAGTTAATCTATAAGGTACTTAATTCAGTTCTCTTCTCTAATTAATATGACATTTTCTAACCCACTCTCTTTTAAATGGTGCTCTTTTAGAAGTTTGTTTAACTAAAACTTTTAATTGTCAATAGTCATTTTTATTCAATTTTGGCTTATTTATTGGGTTCAGTATCAGCAAGCCATAATCACAATACATACAAGTTTTATTTTGTTTTAGTATTTGTGTTATACAACTTTAATTAAGGTTTTATTCATTTTCCCTGTAAAAATGATTATCCATCTTTTTATGTTCTCGTTGCTCATTTTTGTGGCTTCCATCTTGTTTTTACTTATCACACATCTTTTTATGTTCTCGCTTCTCATCTTTGTGGCTTCCATATTGTTTTTAATTATCACACAACTTGAGTTTTGTGTGTTGAAAGGATGTATATATGATGAACTATATTGGAGAATTAGAGTTGAAAATTTTTTAAGGTTAGTGTTCAGTATGATGGTTGTGTAGGTGCTTTCAATGCATCATTGAATTCCTTCTTTTGCATTATCATCCGTCCTTTGATTTCTTCTTTAGTATCACTTATTATTTGTCTTATACAAAAAGAAACTTTATCTCTTAATGCCTGTCTATTTAAAATAAAGTAAAGACGCGTCCCAACAGTTTTTCCACAAATGTGTGGTAGTGAGTAAAGTGGGACTCACATTAACAAAAGAGACATTCCTCTTTTTGACTACATTATTGTGTGTATATATATATTTTTATGTGTCTAGATTGTGTAAAGCAATAGAATCAAAGCTCATACCCGAGTCATAGTCATTTGGGTCCTGAGCAAATTGTATAGTGTCTGAAAAACCGTCTAAATTATTTGGGCTTGAAACTGAATTTTGTCTTGGGCTTTGTATTGGGCTGGGATTTATATGTTTGTCTTTGTCTTGTTATTCTTTAAGTAATTTTTCCTACAGTTTTGGTTATACTGGATTCTAGGTCTTTATTTTTTTGTGATTTTTTGGTTTTTTGTCTTATTTTCTGGCTAAAGGAAATTGGTAAACGTCTTCTTGAAGATGAGCCAGCCATTAACGGGTTTGATAAGTCTTTACCGACCACCGTTTGAGTCGGACTACCTGTATCTTCATCCGATACAGTGGATTTATTTACATTCAGAGGGGAATGTACACCCATCTCATCCATTTTATCCGGGATGAAAAACCCTGCTTGTCTTTTGTCTTCAAGTCTTTCTCCATTTTTGCAATTCTATCTTTTAGCTGGAGATTTTCTTGAGCTAATAATTCATTCTTGTAATTTAATTTCTTGAAGGCTTCGGTCATTGAAGAACAATGATCACAAAATATAATTTTATCTGTATCTTTCTGAATATGGTATTGAGGAATTTTGTTTGGATTTTGTTTAAGAGAGGGAGAGATATAATAGTTTGGGCCTAATACTCCTCTAGCATAATCTAATGCTTCAGTAAAATCATTAAAGCCTTTAAAAAGAGGTTTGGAAACACCTTTAATAGAGTCTAATACTTCTATCCAAGTCTGAAAAACTCCATTTATCTTACCATGAATAACAACATAGTATTTAAATTTGTTTTCTTTATTTTTACTATTTAAATAAATCCTAAAGCGTTTAAAACTGCAATTATATATTTAGTGTCTTTCTTATTATGGGATATCCATATGTTGTCTATTAAACATTTCTGTTGTTTATCTATCTGATATATAGGTAGACTTCTAAAAGTTAAATTAGATGATTCATATGCTATTAGATTATGTTGTCCAAATTGTAATCTTTCTATTTTATTATCATTTATGCTATTTACAGGTCTGAAATGTAAATTAGATAATATTGTCTGTTTATATATGTCTGAGTATTCTTGGGTTGGAGGTTGAACTCCTTTGCCCTTGTCTTGAAAAGAGGGTCTCATTTTGGAAAAAATTGGAATTAAACTTTAATTAATAATCTACTTAATTGATCTGCAATGTTATTATCATTTCCTTTAATATGTTCAAAAATTATAGATTATAAATTGATATAGTGTCTAAAAAATTTAACCATCTTCTTCTACTACTTGTTTTATCATTTATTTTTTGATGAAATTTTACTATTGCTTCACAATCAGTTCTTATTAAAATTTCTAATTTATTTAAGATATAAATTCTAAAACTATTTAAACCATATATTACAGCTAAGATTTCTACATCTATACTAGCTTTATTTCCTTTTTCTTTAAATTTTCCACTTTGGTAAATGCAAATTTTTTCTTCTTGTTTAGAACTATATTTATGTGATTTTGATTTTAATACTGCTCCCCATCCATCAAAACTTCCATCTGTCTCTATTATTAAATAATCTGATTCTAATGGCATATTAAGATCAGGTATATTTTTATTTTTTCCTTTATTTTTTGTACTAATTTTATATCTTCAATATTAAAATTTCTTTGTCCCTTATTTCATGTCATAGAATATAATGGTCCTACTATTTTTCCTAATCTTTAATAAAAGGTCTTGCATAATTAACTATTCCTAAAAAAATTTATAAGTCTTTTAAATTATCTAATTTATCTGGCATATCTAAGGCTTTTTTAGCTATATGAGGTTGTAATTTAATCTTTCCTTCTCCTAAAGTAATTCCTAAAAAATTTATGTAATTTTTACATAATTCTATTTTCTTTTTACTAATTATTATTCCATTATTAACAAATAGCCTAAAAACTGTTTGTAAATGTCCTAAATATTCTTTTATATCTTTACTAAATAATAGAATATCATCTACATATAACAAAACAGATCTTTTATATTCTCAATATTTTATCCATTTTTCTTTGAAATATTTGGAGGTGTTGTTTTTAATCCAAATGGCATAACTAGCCATTCAAAATATCCTTCGGGGCAAGTAAATGTTGTCCATTCTACACTATCTGGATGCATTTTTATTTGCCAATATCCTGACTTACAATCAAATTTACTAAAAATTGTTTTACCTTGAATTCTATTTATTAAATCTGTTTTATCTGGTAATTTATATCCATCGGTTCTAGTATTATCATTTAGTCTTTTATAGTTTATGACCTTTCTGGCTTTTCCTCTAATTATTTCATTATGATTTCGTACCATAAAAGCTGCTGATCTATGCTTTGAAGTTGATCTTCTTATTACCCCTAATTCTAATAGTTCTTTAATTTGTATTTTAAAGTCTTCTTGATCTTGATTTGTGGCTTCTATAGAGGCCGTTTTTATTATATATTCTTGGGTTTATTATATCTAATTTGCATACTACATGATTATTTTCTCAATGTTTTAAGGATTTTTCTCCTATTATTTCTATTTGATGTAATATTTTTACGATATTATCAAGATCCTTTTGATTTTTTATTTGTCCTATTTGCTGAATTCCAGTTTTAAAATTATATAATTCTGTCTCCATTTCTATTAAAACATAGTTTTTATTAACTATTTCATCTTCTTCATCTATTTCTAATGTATTCTCATATAATGTATTACATTTCTTTTTCGTACATTGTATATTATCTTCACAATTGTCACAGCATTTTTCTTTATGTCTTACTTTAGTGTCAATTTTCTTAGTTAAAACTGAAGTATAAGTAGTATTTTTCATAAAAAGTATTCCGTCTTTAGTTATTAAAGTTCCTCCTTTGTTGTGTAGTATAAAGTCTAATCCTAACACAAAATCTACCCTTATATCTAAATCTCGTACCCATATTTTATCCATTTTACAGGTAGATTTATAGAATTCTGAACAAGTGTTTAAAAAACTTATTTGAGCTTTATCTATATAATGCCTATAGATATTATGTGTTCCATCCATTTGTATTGCTGCAAGTGGTTTTTCTAAGGTTTTTATTAATTCTATAGGTACAATCTTTTTATTTAAAATACTTTTGGTACATCCTGAATCTATCAATGCTAAAGTCTCTATCTCATATTTTCCAATTTGAAGTTTCGCTAATATTTCAATAGTATTTATATTTTTATCTTCATTACATATTAAAGTATTAGGCTCTTCATTCATTAATTCTTGATTATCTAGTTCTTGTTCAATATTTTTTCCTTTTTCTAATCTTATTATTCTTTCTTCTAATTTAGCTTTTGCTTCTAATACTAATACTTTTAAATTTATTAAAGGTTCATTTGTATATACTTCTTTCTTTTTCTGAGTTATTATTTCTAATTGTGTCTCTATACAATTTATACATCCTTCTACAAAGCATTTATTACATTTAGCTCTTTTATATTTACTTGGACACCATTTACACCAATTACATGGATTACTATCTAATCCAATGTCTTTTTCAAAGTTATGTTCACATTCTATTATATTCATAAAATTAATTTTTAGATCATCTATATTTAAGTTTTCTATTCCTATTTCATTAATTAATTCTTCTCTTTCTGAATTAGAAGAGTCTTCTTCTTTGTTACTTTCGTCTACATCAATACTTACTATAGAATAAATACTTTCATTATCTGACATATATTCATCTACATTCAATAATGCTTCATTAAATTCTTCTACTAATTGAGCGTTTCTAGTTTTAGCATTATATCTTTTAGGACAAGTATTAGCTAAATGTTCTATACTTCCACATGTAAAGCATTCTAATTTATTTTTGTAATTTCTATCCGTTCTATATTTTCTAACATGTCTATCTCTATTTAAATATGGTTTTCTAGCTGAAGATCTTCTAAGAAAATATTCTTTTTTATTATATCTCTTATTATTTTGTGGGTTATATCTTTTATACTTTTTCTTTTTATATTGATCTTTATCATAACTTTGGGTTGTATATATTATGTCTTTACAGAAATTCATTTCATTTTGTTTTAATTGTTTTTGTATTTGTAAATTAGTACATTTTTCTTGTAATATCTCCATTATATGTTGTATTCTATGTCCAATTGACCATTTAGCTTGAGGGTTTTGTGCTACTCCTTCTCTTTTAGTCCATCTTTCTTCTATTTCTCTTTCTAAGGCTCCTGGTAGTTTATTAAATAATTTTTTGCCTAGGTCTTGGTCAAAGGCATTTCCACTAATTGTACAATAATAGAAATAATCATTTAAAAATTTCTATATATAATACCAATTACTTATACTTAATTGTTCTAATTTTATTACTGCATTTCGTTGTAGAGCTAATAATCCACTATTTGGATCTTCTCCTGTTATCAATGTATGTATTTTATTTGTAAAATTATAAGGATTTGGTCCTAATGATACTAAATATGAAATTCTGATGGGAATTCTACTTTTTAAGCTTCCCATAGAGCTTTAGTAGATTCTCCGAAGAATGTTTCTAAGTATTTATACATGGTTTCAGCATCAGTTTCTGTATAATTTTTTATAAAATCTGCTATTACTATTCCTTTCCATAAGTCTATCACTGAATTTCATCTTTGTGGATCATGTGCTGCTATATTTAAAATTTTTCCTTTACTTCCTCCTTCTTGGAGTATTATTGGTTCTTCTATAGGCATTCTTTTTCCCATAGGTTTAACCTCTGTTATTGGAGTATCTCCTTGTCTATATACTCTCCTTCGTGGTATATTTCCTATACTATTGCCTGCCGTATATCCCTGTTCATTTGTTTTTTGGAATGGACTACTAGAACTTGCTGTTTCCATTAATTCTTTTTGACTTAATATAGATTCTAACTCAGATATTTCACTATCGTCGTCTTGTATTTGTGTTATTATATTATTACTTTTTTCTAACTTATCCTGTAAAGTTTTTTCTAATCTATATCCTTTGTTATCAGTTGTTTGTTCACATATTTTAAAATGAAATATTGTTTGTTCTAAATTTAAATTTTTTAATTTACATCCTTTACATGTAAATAGTCTATTTTTATTATTTTTACATATTTCTTTTGCTTTTTCTATAGCTAAATCTACTGCATAATCTTCTTCTAGTATTACTTCTATATTCATTCATGTTAAAGGCATTTCTTCTATGATACTTTCTTCTTCTATGTCTTTTTGAGCTTCGTAATTATAATCTGTAAATCTAATTGAAGGTTCTCCTTTAGAATTTGTATATATTAAGTGAGCATCGGGTATTAAGGCTTCTTTTGCTTTAAAATCTCGTAATTTCCATTCTAATCCTACATATTCTTCAGGATTTATTTTTATATGTTTTATTAATTTTATTCCTTTATTTCCCATTACTTCTACTACATCTTTTATTTGTAACTTAATTCTAGTATTACTATTATCTGTCATTTTTCCTAAAAATCCTACACATATTAATAATTTTTTTCCACTATTCATTTCTTCATATCATTTAGTTTGTATTCCTATTCTAATTTGAGTTATTAATTCATTTAAATTCATCATAAAGTCTGGACTTATGTAGAAAATTCCTCCATTATTAGTCATGTCTACTTCTGTTAATCCTATGATTGCCTTTTTTATATCTGACCATCTATTATCTTATATGGTAATTAATGTCTTTGTTCCTAAATTTTTTCTAGTTAATCTTTTAATTCCTATTACTATTAATCCTAAATGCATTAAATCTTTTTTGACATATTTTATTTCTTTTACAGATTCTTCATTTATGAGGGGTAAAGATACAGAGTTTTTTCCTAATACCGATAATTGTTCTTCTCTATAATGTCTATATAATTGAGATTTTAAATTTGTATTATATAAAACTTTTGGATTTAATAGATTTAATTGATTTTGTTGGAATATTTGTATATCTTTATCTGTATCTATAATTTTGTCTAATTGTTGATTATTTTCTTCTCTTGCCTTTCTATTTAATATTTTTGATATAAAATTATTACTTATTTTATTCTGGGTGTAACTAGGTCTTGGCCTTTTATCTCTTGATCTAGTTGGAAAAACGTCCATTTTTTCTATTTTTTAACTATTTTTTCTTGTTGAGGAGTAATTTCTATTTTATTTAGCTTTTCTATTAATTCTTCTACTCAAGTTGTGCTTATGTTTTTACTTTCAGATTTTTCTTTTTTATCTATCTTTTTATGTAATTGTAATAAAAGTGATATTATTATATTATTCTGTTGTATAATAACTTGATCTGACTTTGAAGATGGGTTAAATTCTTTATAATTTGATGGAAGAACTATCTTTTTTTCTATTAATCTTATTGTTTTTTTATGTGTTTCTACTTCTATTAAATCTATCATGAAAGAACTATTTCTTTTATTGATTCTAATTCTGTCTTTATTTCTTGTAGTTTTATGATTAAAGTTTTATTAACTTCTTCTTTTAATTTATTATTTAATTTTTTAGCTAACTCTATTCCTTGTTCTTTTAAATAATCTAAATTTTCTTCTATCTTATTGAAAATTTGTTTTTGTCTATTATAGGTTTCTTCTTGTTCGCTTAATATCTGTATGATTTTACAATTATGTTTAATTTTTTCACTAAGGTTTATTAATAAATCTATTAAAGTATTATATTGAGGATCTTCTGTATGTAGACTATGTTTATAATGTTTTCTCCTTTTCTCTTGAATCTTTTTTCTAAAGTTATTTGTAAATCTAAATATTCTATATTTTTTAAGGAAGCTATTTTTACTATTTATTTTATCCTAACGTAGTTGGTTTGTAATTTTTTCTAAATTGTTTTATTCTTTTAGTATTATTATAAATACTCGTACTAATACCTTGTAGCTCCCACTTTAATTCTTTTATATATTCTTCCTTATTTATATTATGTTCAAAATCTGTTGGTTTGAAAATTTTGTTTTCACAAATATATATATAGGCTTCTAGTTCTTTTTCTTCTTTTTGTAATCTTTGTTTTTCGTTTATATTTCTATATAATATCCAATAATTTAATCTTATATATTTAGCAAAAGGAAGATTTTTCATAAAATGAATTTATTTGAGATTTTTCTAGATATAAGATGTCTTATTAATTTCTTTTCTAGTATTCTGGCTAAGAAAAATATATGATCTAATCTGTTACTTATTTCTTTTTTAGAGCTTATTGAGATAGTTGTTTTTAAATCTTCTAATAATCTATCTGATTCTAAATATAAACTTAATAATTCTTTTTTAACTTTTTTATATTCTCTAGTATTCCTATAGAGTCTTCTCATATATTAACCTACTGAGTTATAATAATAAGGGTTATTTTTAATTATTTTTATTCTTTCTATTATTTCTTTTATTTCAAATTCTACCTGATTTAATTCTTCACTAATTTGTTTTTGAGATTGTCTAATAGTTTCTCTAAGTGTCTTTAGTGAATTTTTATATGTATAAGTTAAAGATAATCTTAATCCTAAGTTATATAGATGACTTTCTAAAGATTTTTTTATATAATTTAACTATTTTTAAATGTTGTCTATTATAAAACAAGGTTCTACGATAAGCAAAAGTTTTTCTAAAATAATAATCTTTTCTCATATAAGGTCTTTTAGATCTAAGGCTCTGATACCAAAATAAGGTGATATTTCAATAAGATGATAACATGTTGTTTCTGGATTTGGTCATTCATAGTTCATCTAAGAACTTTCAAACTGACCCCATAATTTCCTAGGAATTTACAAGTTAATCCATCAATAATTTTAAGAGGCTAAGAGACTAACCATATACTAAGTAACATAGATTCATGATTGGTAAGATCATATATTCATATTGTCATAATTAACTAATCACATATTTTTATAATTAACATAATTAACTGTTATACCATATATATATATATATATAAAACTACAAAAATAATAGGTAAAAAGAGGAAGAGAAGGAAGAGAAATATTAAAGAAATGTATTTTTATGTGTAGGCAAAACAGTAGCTTTTGAATTTCTTATTTTTGAAAAGTATAACTAATTATTAATTAATAATTAATCTTTTCTTTTGTCTTTTTTTGTAGGATTTTTCTTTATTTTTTCATCATTTAAAACACAATTCTTTAATTCTATTAATTATATTAAATACAATGTTAAGAAACTAGAAATTCATTTCTTTAATATTTATTTTTATTTTCATTACATTAATAATTTTTTATTTTTCTAATTTCTAAATTTATTAATAATCATATTGATATTAGATATTATAGTTGTATAAATAAAGGTATTGTCAAATTTTATAGAAATCATCACATTAATTTTTTTATTGTTATTTTTTTCGAGAGAATTGTAAGATTATGTAGAAATTATCACATTAATTTTTTGTTGTTATATTCTTATGTTTATTATTTGCATATTTTAGTTTGACTCAAGAAAATAAGATGCAAACTATTGAATTATGATCAATATATGGTGTGAATGTCAATTAAAACTCCAAAGATTAATTATGCATTGAATTTATATATTATTCTTCGTTTTAAAAAATTAAGGTCAAACAATTATATTGCAAACACATCTTCATTTTTATGATACTTAATAGCCTATCATTTTTTATAATCGCGCGAAGCGCGAATAAGTTCACTTGTAGTTAAATTATTTATAACAATTTAATTTATAGAAGGGGTAAAATCATAATTCAACTTTCAACTTTTTTTTGTTCATGATTTTAGTAATATATGATGATTTATGTTGAGGTTTCATTTTGTTCAAGTTCCTGTTAGTATCGAGTATTTAGTTCAGTTCTCTTCTCTAATCAGTATGATCTTTTCTAACTCACTCTCTTTAAAGTGGTGCTCTTCTAGCAGATTAGTCTATATGTTTCTCTCGAGTCTTTTCATTTCACTAATTACTTGTTTAATCCATGCTTAATTTATTCTTTTACTAATTAACTTTATTATTGTGTAATACACTTTTTAATAATTAGAAAAAAATATGACTAGTCTAGTTGTGATGCTTTATTTCAATGGATGATGGGATCCTAGCAATGAATATATTAATTACTTGGCAGATAGTGTATTGATATACACAGAATCAGCGTTTTCCACCCTCGTTTATATAATTGCTACTCAATTATCAATAGACACATCAACAAGTAAAGTTGAAACCATATATAAAATTGATGAAAGGTCTCCTCCAATTCAAATTCATAATGATATGGGGTAAAAGTATATGTTGAAACAAAAAAGGAACATCGAGATATAGCAAGATACCCTTTGTGTGTCACAACAACTGAACCAGTCAATTTGGAGACTAATTCTTCACTTATTCCAGTATTATGTTCAGACACTTCAGAAGATATGAGGGTTATACACAATTCATACTTCTCTGTCATGACCAAAATCGGGTCGCGACTGGCACCCACACTTACCCTCCTATGTGAGCGAACCAATCAATCTAAACCTTAACATTTCAATATAATATCAACAGAAAGTAATGCGGAAGACTTAAACTCATTAATAAAAACCAATTGAATAACTTCTAAAAACTCAACAACTATTATTATTCCCAAAATCTGGAAGTCATCATCACAAGAACATCTACTTCAAATTACTAAATCTAAGAGTATCTAAGAAACTAAAATACATAAACAGCTAGTCCGTGCCGGACTTCAAGGCATCAAGACATGAAGAGGAAGATCTAGTCCAAGCTAGAAGCATTAGCTCACCCTGAAATTCGGAGTAATGAAGACTGACTAGAGTTGCGATTGAGTTGAAGACGACGGTACGTTTGCTGCACTCCACAATTTACAAAGAAAACAAATACAAGTAGGGGTCAGTACAAACACAAGTACTGAGTAGGTATCATCGGCCAACTCAAAATAGAAAATAGTATATATATCAGATAACATCATAAAATCAACTAATATCTTTAGCATGCAGCATTTACAATTACCATAACCCTTGGTTACAACACCAGCACATCAATGAGGACTCACGCCTCCTCATCATAATAATTTGGGAATTAGGTTCATTAGATTGAGTATATTAACATCTTTCAATATTCATTATCTTTATTCCTCTCGTGTCGGTACGTGACACTCTGCTCCTCATATACTATCCTGGTGTCGGAACATGACACTCCGATCCTTATTCTATCCTAGTGTCGGAACGTGACACCCAATCCATATTCTATCCTGGTACCGGAACGTGGCACCCGATCCATATACTATCCTGGTGTCGGAACGTGACACTCCGATCCTCATATACTATCCTAGTACCAAAACGTGGCACCCGATCCTCATATACTATCCTGGTACCGGAACGTGGCACCCGATCCATATACTATCCTGGTGTCGGAACGTGACACTCCGATCCTCATATACTATCCTGGTAATGAAACGTGGCACCCGATCCTCATATACTATCCTGGTATCGAAACGTGGCACTCGATCCCTTAATCTCACTACTTTCGTTCATCAAGCTTCTTTTACACTAAGGCATCATCATTAACAAAGTAGATTAGGGTTTCTTTTTCAAGATTTAAGATTCAATAGCTTCATCATGCTTATTTCATCACAATTATATAATCATAACATGCAAACACACAATTAAGCATATAGAAGGGTTTACAACACTACCCAATACATATCATTCGCTATTAAGAGTTTACTACGAATAGTGTAAAACCATAACCTACCTCCACTGAAGAATTTTGATCAAGCAAGAAATTTCCCAAAGCTTTGTTCTTCTTCCCGTTTCTCCTCTTTCTCGTTCGATCCCCTCTTTCTCTCTCTTTCTGTTCTTTTCTTTTTCTTATTCAAACCTTCTTTCTTTTACCCTAATTAGCATATAATTAAGTATAAAAGATGGTGAATTAACCCATTAATTTATTCAAGGTTATCTCTTTTAACCCTCAAGTAGTTAAATTATTAACATTAACCCACTAAATTTATAATTATAGCAGGAATAGTCCAAAACGTCCCTTAAAACATTTAAAGAAATCCGACCTCACCTGGGATTACGCAGCCTGTGACGAATCGTCGTGCCTGCGACGGTCCGTCCTGCTGCTCTGTCACAGAGTTCAGAGACTCACTTTTTATTTAAGACCCTGTGACGGCCCGTCATTCCTGTGACGGTCCGTCCTGCACTTTCGTCACGAAGTTCAGAGAGTCGATTTCAGTACCCAATTTTCAGAGTTCTAAGTATTTTGGAACGAGACACCCTCGACGGTCCGTCGTTCCCATGACGATCCGTCGTGGGTTCCGTTGTCTCAGCCAGTTTTTCCAGAAATAAAATCTGCTACTCAAACGACTAAACAGCTCGTTACAATAGATACCAATTTACCCATCTTCGTCCCCGAACGATCGTAAGAAGAAAAATAAGGGCGAAAAGGAGTACCTGAATCTGTAAACAGGTGTGGGTATCTTTATTGCATATCTGCCTCCTTCTCCCAAGTGGCTTCTTCAACGGGTTGATTCTTCCATTGAACTTTGATGGATGCAATCTCCCTTGATCTCAACTTGCGAATTTCTCTATCTAGAATGACAACAGGTTCCTCCTCATATGACAAATTCTCATCAAGCAAAACGGAATCCCAACGGATGATGTAGTTTCCATCCCCATGGTATCTTTTCAACATAGACACATGAAATACCGGATGCACTCCTGACAGTGCTGGGGGCAAGGCTAATTCATAAGCCACCTCCCCTACTCGCTTAAGTACTTCAAATGGTCCAATATACCTTGGGCTTAGCTTACCTCTTTTTCCAAACCGCATCACCCCCTTCATGGGAGAAACCTTCAACAAGACTTACTCACCCTCCATAAACTCCATGTCTCTAACCTTTCGATCCGCATATTCTTTCTGCCTGCTTTGAGCCGCTAAAAGCTTTTCTTGAATAGATTTCACTTTCTCCAATGAATCCCTCAAAAGGTCAGTACCCCAAGGTCTATTCTCAAATGCATCAAACCAACCAATGGGAGACCTACATCTCCTCCCATACAATGCTTCGAATGGAGCCATATCAATACTTGAGTGATAGCTATTATTGTATGAAAACTCCGCTAAGGGTAAGAAGTTATCCCAATGACCACCAAATTCTATCACACATGCACGAAGCATATCCTCCAACACTTGAATCGTTCGCTCAGACTGACCATCGGTCTGAGGGTGAAATGCAGTACTAAGGTCCAACCTAGTACCTAATTCAGCATGCAATGTTCTCCAAAACTTAGAAGTAAACTGCGTACCTCTATCTGATATGATGGAGAGTGGAACTCCATGCAATTGAACGATTTCTGAGATATAGATTTTGGCTAACTTCTCTGCATTGTAAGTTACCTTGACCGGAAGGAAATTAGCAGACTTAGTTAATCTGTCCACAATTACCCAGATAGAATCAAACTTCCCCAATGTCTTTGGAAGACCAACCACGAAGTCCATTGCAATTCTCTCCCACTTCCATTCAGGAATGGGCATTCTTTGAAGTATTCCTCCAGGCCTCTGGTGTTCATACTTTACTTGCTGACAATTCGGACATTTGGCAACAAACTCCACAATGTCAAGCTTCATTCTACTCCACCAAAAATGTTGCTTTAGGTCACGGTACATCTTGGTTGCACCAGGATGTATAGAATATCTGGAACTATGAGCCTCTGTAAGAATAGTGTGGATCAAATCATCAACACGGGGCACACATACCCTTCCCTTAATTCTCAAAACACCTTCCTCATCCATTATTTCATCTTTAGCCTCTCCTCGCAACACTTTATCTCGGATCCAGATCAATTTCTCATCATTAAACTGCTTTCCCTTAATCTGGTCAAGAAAAGAAGATCTTGCCTCCACACAAGCCAACAATCCTCCCTTCTCATTTACTTCTAACCTCATCAAGTCGTTAGCCAGAGTCTGAACCTCTCTAGCCAATGGACGTCTAGAAACTTGCAAGTGAGCTAGAATTCCCATGCTCCCTGCCTTTCTACTTAAGGCGTCTGCCACAACATTAGCCTTTCCCGGATGATACAAGATAATGATGTCATAGTCCTTCAGTAGTTCCATCCATCTCCTCTGTCTCAAGTTCAAATCTTTCTGAGTAAAGACGTACTGTAGGCTACGATGATCCATGTAGACTTCATACTTAACCCCATATAAATAATGTCTCCATTGCTTTAATGCAAACACTACCGCAGCCAGTTCCAAATCATGGGTCGGGTAATTGCGTTCATGCACCTTTAATTGCCTTGAAGCATAAGCAATTACGTTCTTCTCTTACATTAGCACTGCACCCAAACCCGAATAGGATGCATCACAATAGACATTGAAATTCTTACCTTCCATTGGCAAGGTAAGGATTGGTGTAGTAGTCAACAAGGTCTTGAGCTTCTGAAAGCTTTCTTCACATTCATCCGACCATACAAATGGAACATTCTGCTTAGTCAAGTTCGTCAATTGGGAAGCAATGGAAGAGAATCCCTTGACAAATCGACGGTAGTAGCTAGCTAAACCAACAAAGCTCCTTATTTCTGACACATTAGTAGGTCTTACCCAATTTTTCACTGTCTCAATATTAGAAGGATCCACCATCACCCCATCCTTAGAAACCACATGCCCTAAGAAGGACACTGCATCTAGCCAAAACTCACACTTGGAGAATTTGGCATAAAGCTTTTTCTCCCTCAACATTTCCAATACCATTCTCAAGTGCTCCTCGTGTTCCTTATTGCACTTTGAGTATACCAATATATCATCAATAAATACGATCACAAAGAGATCCAGATATGGCTTAAAAATCCCATTCATCAAGCTCATGAAAGCAGCAGGGGCATTCGTAAGACCAAAAGATATTACTACAAATTCGTAAAGCCCATACCTAGTTCGAAAAGCAGTCTTTGGCACATCCGTTGCCCGTATTTTCAATTGATGATAACCGGATCTCAAGTCAATCTTAGAGAAGACACAAGCACCTTGTAACTGATCGAACAAGTCATCAATGCGAGGAATGGGATATTTGTTCTTAATAGTTACCTTGTTCAAATGCCGGTAGTCCATGCACATCCGAAAACTCCCATCCTTCTTCTTCACAAATAACACCGGAGCACCCCAAGGATATGCACTTGATCTAATGAAGCCTTTGCTCAACAACTCTTGAAGATGGGTCTTTAACTCTCTCAACTCCGCGAAAGCCATTCTATAAGGGGGTATAGAAATGGGGCGAGTACCCGGTTCAAGGTCGATGCAAAAATCAATATCTCTATCCGGTGGCATACCAGGAAGGTCTGCAGGAAACACATCTAAAAACTCGCGAACTATCGAAACCGACTCAATTGGAGGTACTTGGGTAGTATCATCCCTGAGATGTTCCAAGAACGCTAAACAACCCTTACTAACCATTTTCTTAGCACGAAGAAAGGAGATGATACGAACCGGATTGGAAGTGTAGTCACCCTCCCACACCAACGGATCTGTCCCAGGCTTGGCTAACGTCACAGTTTTAGCATTACAATCCAAGATCGCAAAATTTGGGGAAAGCCAAGTCATACCCAGAATTACATCAAAGTCAACCATTTCTAAGATAACCAAGTCTACATAAGTATTGCTCTCCATAAAAGTCACAGGACAAGACCTATACACCTTCTCAACTATCACAGACTCACCCACCGGAGTAGAAACATGAATAGGCATGTCAAGCAATTCATAATTTAATTTAAGACCAGTAGCAAATGAGGAAGATACATATGAAAATGTGGATCCAGTTTCAAATAATATAAAAGCCATGCAATCACAAACCAAAAGATTACCTGTGATGACAGCATCTGATGTCTCCGCTTCTGACCGCCCAGGGAAAGCGTAACAATGGGCCCTGTCACCTGTTTGTCCGTTGCCCCTACCATGTTGTGCTGTAATGGCTACAGTTTGCCCATCACCCCGGCCGTTTTGGTGACCACTATTACCTCGACCACCACGTCCTCCAAAATGACGGCCTCTTCCATGACCACCTCTACCTCTGACTATGGGAGGTCTGTAATTCTGTTTTGGACAATACCTCTTGATGTGTCCAGTCTCCCCACATCCATAACATTCTCTGGATTCAAGCATAGGTCTCTCAGAGAAGTGTTGACCGGTCTGAGGTGGACCCCCAACTACAGTCTGTAGTGAAGACTGAATTGGTCGGACTGAGTAACCTCCTGAACCCTGTCCTCTAGAGTAAGAACCATTAAACTCACCTCCCTTTCGAAACCTTTTTGATGTCGATGACATGGTGAAGTCATCTGGCTTCACTCCCTCTACCTCTATCACGAAGTCTACCACTTCTGAAAAAGATTTCGCTGTAGCCGCTACCTGTAAGGCTGAAATTCATAACTCTGATCTCAACCTCTTCACAAAACGGCGAATCCGCTCTTGTGGACTGAAACGAAGTTGGGTGGCATACCTGGATAATGCACGAAACTTAGCCTCATATGCAGTGACCGACATCCTACCTTGCTCTAGGCTCAAGAACTCATCTCTTTTCCTATCCCTCAAAGTACGGGGGATATACTTCTCCATAAACAAGCTAGAGAATGATGCCCAAATCATCGGTGGTGCCTCTATTGGTTGACACTCAACATGTGACCGCCACCACATTTTGGCGTTCCCTTGAAACTGATAAGTCACAAACTCAACACCAAACCGTTCTACTATGCCCATCTTGTGTAGTAGCTCATGACAGTCAACCAGAAAATCATAGGCATCCTCAGATTCAGCACCCTTGAAGACTGGAGGTTTCAATTTCAAGAACTTACTGAAAAGTTCATGCTGATCATTTGTCATTATCGGTCCTGTAGTCAGACGAGGAAATGTGCCTATTTCCAATGAGGCATCCATGCGGAGAGCCATAGTAGTTGCCTGTTGTACTTCCGGACCCTGAGGTGCTGGTGCAGAAAACACTGGAGGTGTTTGACCTTGATCATATAACCCACTAAGATAAGCAAGAACCTGATTTATCATCTCTGGGGTAGGTTGGAGAGGCAATTCCTCATTCTGTACTTGTTCAGTTTCCCCTTCCTCACCGTCTCTTACTACTTCTTCAGTCGGTGGAGGAGTCACTGCCCTAGTATCAGATGGGCTAGGTGCTCGTCCTCTTCCTCTAGAGGACGTCCTCCCATGACCTCTACCGCAGCCTCTTGCCGCTACTCTTCCTCGAGCTACAGCCCCAGTGGCTGGGTCAGACGCTTCTCGTCTTGTCGATGTTGGTGTTGGCGCAGTCGTTGCTCTAGTTCTAACCATCTGCGAAATAGAGTGAAGATGGTCAGATACCAATTTGTATCACCTAGATACCAATTGGACCCAAGTAATAGCACGAAAGAAAGAAAGAAAGAATGGAATTTTCCTAAAGTCTTATAGCCTCTCAAAGAAAAGTAAAGGCGTCCCCCTACCGTTTCTTAAGACTCTACTAGACTCGTTCTTGTGTGATGAGACCAACGAACCTTATGCACTGATACCAAGTTTGTCATGACCCAAATCGGGTCGCGACTGGCACCTACACTTACCCTCCTATGTGAGCAAACCAATCAATCTAAACCTTAACATTTCAATATAATATCAACAGAAAGTAATGCGGAAGACTTAAACTCATTAATAAAAACCAATTGAATAACTTCTAAAAACTCAATAACTATTATTATCCCCAAAATCTGGAAGTCATCATCACAAGAACATCTACTTCAAATTACTAAATCTAAGAGTATCTAAGAAACTAAAATACATAAACAGCTAGTCCGTGCCGGAAGTTCAAGGCATCAAGACATGAAGAGGAAGATCCAGTCCAAGCAAGAAGCATTAGCTCACCATGAAATCTGGAGTAATGAAGACTGGCTAGAGTTGCGGTTGAGTTGAAGACGACGGTACGTTTGCTGCACTACACAATTTACAAAGAAAACAAATACAAGTAGGGGTCAGTACAAACACAAGTACTGAGTAGGTATCATCGGCCAACTCAAAATGGAAAATAGTATATATCAGAAAACATCATAAAATCAACTAATATCCTTCGCATGCAGCTTTTACAATTACCATAACCCTTGGTTACAACACCAAGCACATCAATGAGGACTCACGCCTCCTCATCATACTCATTTGGGAATTAGGTTCATTAGATTGAGTATATTAACATCTTTCAAGATTCATTATCTTTATTCCTCTCGTGTCGGTACGTGACACTCCGCTCCTCATATACTATCCTAGTGACGGAACGTGACACTCCGATCCTCATTCTATCCTGGTGTCGAAACGTGACACCCGATCCATATTATATCCTGGTACCGGAACGTGGCACCCAATCCATATACTATCCTGGTGTCGGAACGTGACACTCTGATCCTCATATACTATCCTGGTACCGGAACGTGGCACCCGATCCTCATATACTATCCTGGTACCGAAACGTGGCACCCGATCCATATACTATCCTGGTGTCGGAACGTGACACTCCGATCCTCATATACTATCCTGGTACCGGAACGTGGCACCCGATCCTCATATACTATCCTGGTACCGGAACATGGCACCCGATCCCCTAATCTCACTACTTTCGTTCATCAAGCCTTCTTTTACACTAAGGCATCATCATTAACAAAGTAGATTAGGATTTCTTTTTTAAGATTTAAGATTCAATAGCTTCATCATGCTTATTTCATCACAATTATATAATCACATCATGCAAACACACAATTAAGCATATAGAAGGGTTTACAACACTACCCAATACATATCATTCGCTATTAAGAGTTTACTACGAATAGTGTAAAACCATAACCTGCCTCCACTGAAGAATTTTGATCAAGCAAGCAATTTCCCAAAGCTTTGTTCTTATTCCCGTTTCTCCTCTTTCTCGTTCGATCCCCTCTTTCTCTCTCTTTCTGTTCTTTTCTTTTTCTTATTCAAACCCTCTTTCTTTTACCCTAATTAGCATATAATTAATTATAAAAGATGGTGAATTAACCCATTAATTTATTCAAGGTTATCTCTTTTAACCCTCAAGTAGTTAAAATTATTAACATTAACCCACTAAATTTATAATTATAGCAGGAATAGTCCAAAACGTCCCTTAAAACATTTAAAGAAATCCGACCTCGCCTGGGATTACGCAGCCTGTGACGGGCCATCATGCCTGCAATGGTCCGTCCTGCTGCTCCGTCACAGAGTTCAGAGACTCACTTACGGCCCGTCATGCCTGTGACGGTCTGTCCTGCACTTTCGTCACGAAGTTCAGAGAGTCAATTTCAGTACCTAATTTTCAGAATTCTAAGTATTTTGGAACGAGACACCCTCGACGGTCCGTCGTGCCCATGACGGTCTGTCTTGGGTTCTGTTTTCTCAGCCAGTTTTTCCAGAAATAAAATCTGTTGCTCAAACGGCTAAACAGGTCGTTACATTCTCTAATACATTTAATGATATTGGTGAAGCAATAGGATTAATTAGATTTGGATCATGTGAGGAAGTTGATGAGTTAGAAGAATTAGCACCAGGCATCATTGTTAATCCCAATCACACTTTATTTAAGAAAGATCATACGTATAAGAATAAATATGTCCTCACTAGTAAATGACATTCCATTCTTAAGCATTTTAAATTTAGGACAACAAGATCAGGTTCAATCAGGTAAGACCTAAATTCAAGTCACTTCAAAATTATTGACTATATATTAATTTTTTTCAACAGCTATTCGATGCAGTGCCTAGGAGAAAACTGTAGTTGGAGTTTATGAGCTTCAAGCTTGAAAAAATCTCAAATGTTGAAGATTAGGGAATTTGAAAGCGAACACACATGTTTGTTCCTACATAATTCATTATCGGAAAGCCAAGAAACTAAGAGTGTTGTTGGGAGTATTTTCTTTGGGTAAATGTGTTGAACCATATGTTATTTACACACCAAAAGATATACAACGTGACATGATAGCTAAATATGTGTGTCACTCCCATATATCCAAGCTTGGAGAGCAAAAGAAGAAACTCTTGAATTAATACGGGGGGATCCAATACAATCATATGCAAAGTTATCAAGCTACTTTCAAATACTAGAGGCAACTTACCCTAGTTCTCATATAGATTGCACAAATCAGAGGATGATCGTTTTCTATATGCGTTTGTAGTTTTGTTCACCTTGATAAAAGTATGGAAATATTGCAGACCAATTATAGTTGTTGATGGAACTTTCTTAAAAGGAGTAAACAAAGGGACATTATTGACCGCTAATACCTTAGATGCAGCAGGTGAGACTTTCAAATATGGTACTAGTCTTTTCTATACTTAATTTTTGAAATATGTATTTAAAATGAAATATAATTACATAAAAATGTATTAAAATTGTATCAAACAAACTGTTCATGGTGCAGGGAGTATACTGCCACTTGCTTATGCCATTGTCGATTCAGAGAATGATTCATCTTAGATGTGTTTTTTTGAGAAATTCAGGGACGCATTATGCCAAAGAACGAGATGAGTATCATTTCTGATAGGCATGCAAGCATTATTAAGGCAGTTTCAACAGTCTATGAAGAAGTACCTCATTTTGTGTGTATGTGGCACTTACTGCAAAACATAATGAAAAACTTCAAAAGAAGTCAACAAAGGTTAATTGCGTTGTTCTACTCTATGGTAAAAACATACATAATGATAGAATTTAATCAATGTATGACAATAGTTGAAAAGATGGATAAGAGGATCAAAGATTACTTGTTGAACATTGGATACAACAAATGGTCGTGTGTGCATGCTGAAGTAAACAGAATTTGAATGATGACATCAAATATAGAAAAATTAGTCAATTCACGAACAAGACATGCCAAAGTTCTTACATTTCTTGCCAAAGTTCTACGATCTTGTACCTCTTGGAATTGATGAGACAACTTGTCAAGAAATAGAATAACAATAACAGATCAAAGGTGACATTTTCAGGTTTTCACCTTGGAAAAAGTATGAAAATATATTGCGTCGCAATAAAACTGCATCAGAGAAATTAAGGGTATGATTGATCTGTAAATCATATTTCCTAATATTTTTTCTTCTGATTCGTATTGAACATCTCTCTTGATTATACTTTTTTTCTTTTCATAGGTTGTGGAGACAAACAAATATGTGTATATTGTACTTGATGGTATTACAAAATTCAAGGTATGTCTTCACCAACGTACATGCACATGTAGGAGATTTCAACTGTATGAGTTACCATGTTTGTATGTTTTGGTCGTTTTAACATTAAAACACATTGGTTATGAGAAATATTGCTTTGATTACTACAAATGAAAAAAATTTATTGCTGACATATAAATTTCAAATGGATTCCCTTCTAGATGAAAGTACACAGAACACTCCAACATATGTTCTTGAAGATGTTGTACTTTCACTTCAAGGAAAGAGACCTCCTAGAAGGCCAAAAATAAAAGACATACACAACTGAGAGAAGATGGATTCAAGAAGGCGAAAATTACATGAAACAATTGTGGACAACAAGATCACAACAAGAAGATTTTCAAAAATGTTAGACCTTATGATCAAGAACAAGAAATAAAATTTATTTTAGCAGTTTGTTTTAGAAGCTCATTGGCTCTAAGAATTTGGAACATGTCTATTTATATGGTTTATTTCCTTAGTTCTGCAATCCCGTGTTATTCAGTTTAGTAGACTGTTTTCTTAGTTGTGCAATCTCATGTTATTAAGTTTACTGGAATGTTTTCATGTTTATATTTAGATATCATATGATATAGTTGAAATGATATTTGATAGAATGAAAATTACAGTTTAATTAAATTATTGTGTTTAATAATGCGTTGAGATTAACATGGTATTATGTAGTTACTATGAACTTACATCCTATATATTGCATTATTTGTATGCTTCACTTCCTTAAAGCTACAAGAATATCATTTTTTATTGATTTTTGTTGTAAAAGTTAATTTGAGTCGAGTTTATTCTGATAAGCATGTGCAAGTGTTACTTTATTGTTCACGATCTTGAAGATAGTGACTTGAGCTTAGAGGCGAATCCAGAATTTCAAGGCTTTGGGTGCACCAATATAAACATAGCTCAAATATAAGTCTAAGCTAAACTTTAAATAAGAATAGGCTTAAGTGGGATTCGAACCCTGGTCTAGAGGTTGGTAACTCTAGCTTTTACCAATTGCACTATAGCAATTCTATGCTTTTTACGGGTGCATTGTTACCTATATCTTAAGTTCTATCAGTTTTTTAAAATAGATATACATATATACATATGATTTTTTCAGAAGTTACCGAGTGTACGTGCACCCCCACCTAACGGTGTGGGTCCGCATCTGCTTGAGCACATTGATAGTTTCCCTTGCTAGTGTGACACCACATCATCTTTTTTCCTTTCTTTTCCAACTAAAAGATTGTCATTGTGCCCTAGCTTATGTTTGCACCATTCTTACAGTGCTCTCCAAAAGTAGCTATGTTTTTTCATCGGTATTGTATTATTACCATAACCTTCTAAGAGATTTTTCTTTTTACATGTATGTGTAGTGGATGAGAGAGGATGACATACATTACAAACTCATCATCATAGTCATCAGTTGAACGTCCCGTTGATGCGTATGACTCATATAAACCACAATTCTATCTACTATATTTCGATTTAGTTCCTCCGTTCTTGTTCCAGGAGGCAGTATGCTTTAAGCCAACATATGTAAAATTACAGAGGAAGTTTGTGCCTACTAAAGTTGGTCGTACAAAATCTCAAATCTTGAAACAATCACTATGAAAACCCCAATAAGGGCACGAAGAAAAAACAACCTCAAACACAGGACTTACATATAAACAAAATGCAGTTAGGTATATAATACCAAGACTTACAATAGACCAAGATAGTTTATCATAGCGATACTAACTACAAACTGTTTTTACACCTTATAGTTTTCATAGTAATACTATTTCTTTGAAGGTAACTCGCTTGCTTCCTTCTTGTATATTCCGATAATATAGCTCCAAATGTCTTTCGAAGAATATCTTCCTTTACTTATTGATTTAGAATATGTTGTCCATTACTTACAAACTCCATAAATGCAGCAACGAAAACTCCACAATTCCTACAAAATTCAATATAAAATTGTTAACAAAATATCAACTTAATATAAAATGAATACCTATTTAATAATACTTACAACGAGTCCTCTTTTTGTCTAAGAAAACCTTTAGCTATGAAGCTCAATTTCTCGAACTCATTTATCTCACTGTATTTTGGTTTTACCTTCATTTCAGGAAGCATATCGTAGAACTTGACCACACTTAAGTAATATGGTATAACAAATAAAAGCATTTTTTAGATATTTTAATTTATTAATTAAGTTTCTTCTTTCCTAGTTTTAAGGGTATATAATTGTTATTTCCTAGTTACTGGAAACGTATGACTTAGTAGGTCAGTTTTAATTTCTTTTATGGCTTAGTGGTTGAGATAATGTAAGATGTGTATGCCTTTATAAAGGTTGTTCATTTATTCATTTAAGTAAGAAGTTCACCACCTCTCAAACTCTTTTGCGCCTATTTTGACTTTCTTTTCAGTTTTTTAATAGTGGTATCAGAACCAATGAGGGTGAACGTGCTTTAATAGTGAGTGTGCCATGTCTTTAGAGAGTTTTGTTCAATAGGTTATTCCACGCTTTGATGATAATTATGACCATAAGAGCATGTTGGTGAAAAACCTTTTGCGGTGCATAGAGTTCTGAGCAGTTGCTGATGGTGGATTCCAAGAACCTGCGACAAGTGTTGTTCAAACAAATTCTCAATAGACGGAGCTTGAAGCACTGAAGTTAAAAGATGTGAAGGTGAAGAATTATCTTTTCCAAGCCATTGATAGTTCAATATTGGAAAAAATTCATTGCAAGGATACGTCAAAGCAAATTGGGACTCCATGAAGAAGAAGTACAATGGAAATGCAAGGGCAAAGCGAGCACAACTTCAAACTCTACGAGGTGAGTTTGAGACCTTGCATATGAATCCAGGAGATTCGGTGTCAGTTTACTTCTCATGCACTATGACAATTGCCAAGAAGATACAGATTCATAGAGAGAGGCTTGAAGACATCACCATTGTTGAGAAGATTTTGTGCTCCATGTTGCCGAAATTCAATTTATAATTTGCTCCATTGAAGGGTCCAAAGATCTGGATATTCCTTCACTTGATGAATTACAAAATTCTTTAATGGTTCATGAGCAGAAAATTGTTCAACAGGATGTAGAAGAGCAAGCATTACAAGTAACCACAAACTCCAAAGATTCTAGACATAGAAGGAGCAAGTGGAAAGGAAGAAACTCAGAGAAAATTGAAGAGGGGAACCAAAAACAGAATGGTCAGCATGATCGTGATCAACAACACTCGTCCAATGGGAAGGAAAGATTTGCAAATAAGTCTCATATGGAGTGTTATAGATGTTAGAGATATGGTCATTACCATTCTGAATGTCGTACAAATCTGAAAATATACGCGGGGAGAACTCTAATTTTGCAGAAGTAACTGAGGAGGAGGAGGTCTCTTTGTTAATGGTGAGCCAATTCTCAGAACAATACCACAAAGTTTATGGTATTTAGACACGGACTGTAGCAACCATTTCTCAGGAGAAAAATATGCATTTCCTGAACTAGATGAAACTTTTCACCCAGCTGTCAAGTTTGGCGATGATTCCCCATTTCTATCAAAGGGAAAGGGAAGGTAAAACTCCAAACAAAGTCTTCATCTATGTAAATTATCTCTGATGTTTTCTTTTCACTAGACCTGAAAACAAATCTTATCAGTGTGGGTCAACTTCAAGAGAACGACTATGAGGTGTCAATCATACATGGAATTTGCAGGATACGAGATTCTAATCTTGGATTGATCGCTGAAGCTAAGATGACGGCATATAAGTTTTTCCCACTTGATATAAATAAGATTGGCTCTACAATTTTTGTTTTTTAATAAAGTTGAGCATGGCTTTGGCACTACAGATATGGGCATTTGAATTTTGGAGGACTGAAAATATTGCAGAAAAAGAAGATAGTTACGAGTCTTCCTAATTTTGATATGCTTGTAGATATTTGTGGACCAATAAACCCAATATCCAACTGAGGAAAGCATTACATCTTACATATAATGATGATTTTAGCCGAAAGATATGGGTTTATTTTCTGCAAGAAAAATCTGAAACATTTTACCATTTTAAAAAAGCTGCAAAGCTCTTGTTGAGAAGGAGACAGGATGTTCCATTATGATTCTTCATGCTGATCGTGGAGAGGAGCATCTTTCACAGGGATTTATAAGTTTTTGTGAGTTTCACGGGATATAAAGACTACTTACTGCATCTTATACTCCTCAACAAAATGGAGAATGTGAGAGGAAATCGAATCATCATGGACGTTGTGAGAAGGCTTTTACAAAAGAGATATGTTCCAAAAGCTTTTTGGCCTGAAGCAGTCTGCTGGAGCGTTTATGTGTTGAATCGAAGTCCTTTTTGTGTTGTTCATAATATGACACCAGAAGAAGCTTGGAGTGGACAACAACCTGATGTTCAACACATAAGAGTGTTTGGATGCATTGCATTTTCTCATGTTCCAGATCAGAAAAAGACAAACCTTGATGACAAAGTCAATAAGTGTGTTTTCATCGGCGTTCACAGGGAGTCAAAATCTTACAAGTTGTAAAATTCTATCAGTAAGGTAGTGATTACCAATCGTTATGTGGTGTTTAATGAAGATAATTTCAGGTCATGGGAAGAAAATCCAATAACCAACAACTTCTGTTGGATCTTGACGATGGAGATAAGGAGCAAGAGCAACCAGTAGTCGATGAAGGTGTTTCTATCTTGGTACATCAAGAAGGAACCAACTTCTGACCTCAACGAAATCGAAGAAGGCCAACAAGGATGGCAGATTATGAGGTAAGTGAAAATGTTCAATTTGAAAATAAAGATTCATCAACATATTTGGCTTTCTTTTCTGGTTGTGATCGCGTAAAATTTGAGGATCTTATAAAGATTAAAAGTGGCAGAAACCAATGGATGTTGAGATTGCCAAAATTGAAAAGAACAATAGTTGGGAGCTTACGAATCTTCCAAAAGGCCAAAGATTGATTGGAGTTAAATGGTCATATAAACCAAACTAAATAAGTTTGGTGAAGTTGATAAGTACAAGGCGCGCTTGGTGGTGAAAGGATGCAAGCAAGAGTAAGGTGTGGTTTACAAGGAGATATTTGCACTGATTTTCAGACTTGATACCATCCGATTGGTGTTGGCATTGGAAGCATAAAATGATTGGCCGATTTATCAACTTAATGTAAAATCAGTCTTTTTGCACGGATAGCTGCAAGAGCAGGTATATGTTGATCAACCTCCTGGTTATGTGATGCATGAGAGTTAAGAAAAATTTATTGATTGAAGAAGTATTTATATGGTCTCCCGAGCATGGTATAGTCGCATTGATGCATATTTTAATCTAGAAAACTTTAAAAAAAATGTCCATATGAGCATACACTTTACACAAAACTTGAGGATGGGAAACTTGTGATTGTATGCTTATATGTAGACGATTTGATTTATACTCAGAGTGATCCTGTATTTCTTGAAAACTTTAAGGTATCCATAATGACGGAGTTTGATATGTATGATCTTGGCTTGATGCATTACATTCTTGGCATTGATGTAAAGCAATCAAGTAGTGAAATTTTTATTTCACAAAAGAAATATGCCCAAGAAACATTGCAAATGTTGGAATGTAGAGTTACAATTCTGTCACAACACCAAAAGAGTTGGGACTGAATTTGGAAAAGAATCTTACAGGAAAGAAGATTGACAACACTCTTTTCAAATAACTCGTGGGATGTCTGATGTATCTAACAATCACATGGTCTAACATAATGCATTATGTTAGTCTTGTTAGCAGGTACATGGAGGCACCCAAAGATATTCATTTGTTGTCTACTAAAAGATTCTTAGCTATTTGCAAGGTTTCATTGACTATGGTATTTATACAAGAAAGAAGGCATGTCGGAGTTAATTGTCTTTACAGATAGCGATTTTGCTGGAGATAAAGAAGACAGGGAAAGCACTTTGTGTTATGTGTTAAGGCTTGGATCTGGAATTGCTTCTTAGTGCTCCAAGAAGCAACCAATTGTTACATTGTCCACTACAGAAGCTGAGTTTGTAGCTGCAACTGTGTGTGCTAACCAAGCTATTTGGTTGAAGAATATATTGGTTAAGCTTCATGTTCGACAGCAAGAACCATTTACTGCGATGATGTCTCAGCAATTAAGCTTTCAAAGAATATAGTGTTACATGGATGGAGAAAATACATAGATGTTAACTTTCAGTTCCTAAGATATCTCACGAAGGAGAATTTATAGATGTCGTACACTGTAGAAGTGAAGACCAAGATCTGATATCTTCACTAAGTCCCTCAAGCTAGCAACATTCAGAAAGTTAAGGAAGCTACTTGGAGTTTGCACTTTAAGGGAAAGCTTCTGTGAAAATGTTATTAAGCTGCATACATTTATCAATTTATGGGAGGGTTTGTTAGATATTTTAATTAAATAAGTTTCTTCTTTCCTAGTTTTAAGGATATATGGTTGTTATTTCCAAGTTATTGAAAACGTGTGATGTAGTAGGTCCGTTTAATGTCTTTTATGGCATAGTGGTTGAGATAATGTAGGATGTGCATTAACTTTATAAAGGTTGTTCATTGTTTCAGTTAAGTAAGAAGTCCACCACCTCCCAAACTCTTCTGCGTTTATTTTAATTTTCTTTCCAGTTTCTAATAATCTCAACAATATTTTTTACCTCTAAATCCACCTCACCCGTAGTCGAAAATGAATCATACACCTCCAAAGACTTGTTCCCAATATCAAAGACTACAAAATTCCAATGACGGTTCTCTTTAATGTTAGTGGAATTAGAATATATCCACTTTATTCCACGAGGTACTTGCCAACAAACGACGTCCACATATATACCGGGCAATATCATCAGAATATTTTACTTTATAGTTCTTATTATCCTCATGAGAACCACAAAGTTACAAGAAATAATTAGTAATCTTTGTCTTGAACACACAATCAGTCGTCGTAAATCAAATCTTATTGTTGGCTTCATATTTTCCTTTCTTTCTTAGGTAATAGAAAATGACATCAATATGCTGCAAAAAATTAGAACAAAAAGTTAAAAAGAAACAGCCTCAAAAAACAAACATTCAACTAACCTCAAGAAACTCAATATTTTGGGGTTACTTTAATCTCCAAGAAGTTGTCAGTTGTGTCAACCACGTATAGATAAGATGTTGGGAAAGATAAACACGTTCTCACTAGAAAAATAATTCAGGAAATTCAACAGCAGAGGTAGTATGACTCGTAGAATGGCAAGTGTTATGAATAACAAATATTAACGTCCAACTAAACTTTATACACTAACCTCATCACACCATTATTTTTCAGAATGTGCTAATTTGAAAAACCACAGTCTTTCATCTTCATTATAAACACCTAGTTCAAATGTTGGACTAATAACATTAAGAGCATATGAATAAGGTTTTTCCCCTATCAAAACAGAACAAAATGAAAATATAAATACTCAGAAGCAGGACAACAACAAATAAAACAGAGGAAACTAAGTCACTAGAGGAGAGTGAATTAAGAAAATTGTATATGTTATGAATTAGAGGTAACAAAGTGTTCCATAGGTTGAATTAAGTTTGTATTTCTTATGAATTATGTAAGTTATGAAATATAACAAATTAACCAAAAAAATTCAAAAAGAATTATCTCTTTTTTGTACCCGTATAAAGCCACTTAGTTAATAATCGATCAAATCAGATTCATTATATCCTCCGTTTGCATATGAAATGGATGTTTTGTATCAAAAAATTGGCGTGTAAAACATAGAGTTCCTCGAGATTCAAAATATTGTGTGAAAGGAAATGTTATTAATTTTCATGGATTTTTCTTTCTACCACGTTTCTTCGGTGTAGATTTCTTTTTGTTTTGATCAACAGGGGCTCTTTTTTTAAGATAAGATTCTTTAGTCCAATTGATATGAGAAAGATCTTCATCAAGAAAAATAAAGTCATCAAGATTATCCAAAGGTTTTTGACAATCCTCTATTGCATCTTCATATAATAGACATATTGATTAATTTAAAATTAACAGATGCAACAATTATTTATGTTGGCTTTATTAACTACATTACCATCAAGTTACGCCCGAACTGTATTCACATTAGTTGCCTCTTTGACTGTAAGCAAAATAAATATTTTAATAATGTTATTAAAATAAAACGAAAGAAGTTTATTTGAAGTTAAGAAAATTAATACCATTTATATCAACAATAATCTCTGACAAAACTTTTTCAATAGCAATTCTTCAACATCTTCATCTGTATAAAACAAGAACATTTAAAATAAGAGAGTTGAATTAAAATATATGAAATATGTAATATATTTGTAAAAAAATCTCTTCATTGCCTGTTTTACTTGATACTCTTTCAAAATTTTCAACGTCAACAAATCTAGTTGAAGCTTTAAGCACTTGAGATTCTTCATTTTCGTTTGATGCCTTCCTTGAGTGCTTTCACTTTGTTGAGTGCTTTCACTTCAACCTCCATGCCTTCCTTGAGTGCTTTCACTTCGGCCTTTAGTGTCTTGATCGTGCCAAGCACTTCCGTAAGCTGTCTCTCTAATGAAGTGATGGCCTCCTTCGTGTTAAGCAGTTCTATAAGCCGACACTCCAAGGAAGTGATAGCCTCCTTCATCTCGAACTCGGCACGCTAGCGTCCCTCCAAATCCTTCCGGATGCTCTCGATCTCCTCAAGGGTGAAGTCTTCAAGGGTCTTGAACATGATGTCTGTCACGTTCATGCTCCGGCGTAAGATCTCGACGGCTTGTCTTTCCACTTCCACCCTTGTGATCCATTCTTCTCTAGTGGTGACGTATATGTCATCTTCGCCTATTTCATCGTCACTTGCCTCGACAGTCAAGGGTGGGTGATCTGTTAGCGCCTCACTAGGTGTGAGCTCGAGCAACACCTCCTCATTACCATTTTGATGTTGCTTCCCCTTTCGGTTCTTCTTTCCACCATCCATACGGACATTGGTGGAGCTAGCTCTGTTTACATCTCCTTCGGTAGACATTCCCTTATAATTGATTCTGCTCTGATACCACTTTGTCACGGACTCGGAGTATTTGCTAAGACTCTGTGCGGTACTTGACAACTTACTCACGAATCTTTCACGATCTTGTAAGATCAAATAAGCCTTTAAGACTTAGATCGCTGAGAGAATGCTTTAAAAGACTTAGAAAGAAAATAAAGAGAACTTTTGAAGAAGGCTTTTGTATTGCTTGGAAGAATTGCTTACAACTTTTCTTGGTGCCTCTGCAAATGAGGGGCACCTCTACTTATACTACTTTCTAGGGATGAAAGTGCAATTAATATTTACACTTTGGTCCCTTTTCTAGAGAATTCTACACTACCTTGGGACCTTCTCTAGCCTTCTTGAGAGTTATAATGTGTTCTAGAGTTCTCCTCACAAATCTAGAGTAATTTGCCCCTTTCCAAACGCGGAATCATATTGAAATTATGGCGGAACATCACATATAGCACTGATCTTCATTGGAAAAGTATTGAAATAGTCATGTACTGATGTACATGATTCGCACACACACTGTCTCTTTCAAATATATGATGGAACATTTGTTCATATTGTTTCTTGCCAAATTTTAAGAAGAACATTATGAACCTGATATATAACCTCCTAATATATTTAGTACACTAGGACACTCAATCCCAAACTAATTAAGGTCAGCACTCAGATCCTATTAATCAAACAAATGCAAAACTTTATCTATTAATTTCCTGCCATTTCTTCAGACATAATGCTACTAAAAGATTCAAGACACCAAGACTCAATCTCAAACTAGCTAGCATTGCAACACAAGCCATCCTAATTTGATATCTTGCATTCATATTTGACTGTTTAAAAATAATGCATTACTACATACTAAAGTTGAATTAAAGATGAATTCCACATACTACATCTAAAAAGACAAGGCAGTAATCGGTATACAATCATTCCAAAATAAGAAATAACTAAGAAAAACACATATACATAGATTCAGAATACTACCACCTATCGGATATCTACTCTCTAGTAGAATGACATTTTTGGGCAATCGATTTCGTATTTTTGCATCCTTCACTGGCTTCTTCTTCTCTGGTCCATACTTATTTCTCAATGTTTTTTTACTGAAATTGAGGTAAATCCTCAAAATCGTCATCACTGTCGATGATTTTCTTCCACATAGATGCCAAATCAACACATCATTTTTTCAATTTCTTCACATTTTTCACCTCTTTAACTAATTATTTCCTTTGTTCTGCTCCTTGTTCTGCTCATCCGATACTTGTGAGATTGTCAAACTAAAATTTGGACCGTCATTAACTTCATATGTAGCAGTAGGAGATGAAACTTAACCCGTCTTTCCACTTCTTCTATAAACTGTCTATTTCGAAGTATCAACATCACTAAGTAGTAACGGACTTCTTCTAGGCAATTTTCCTTTACCTTCTTCCATTAGAATTTATGCAGAAAAATGGGGAAGAAAGAACAACAAATCCTAAATTTTCGGACAGAAGAGTAGAAGAAAAGAGAGAGAGGATATGAACTAACAAGCAACACTTTTTTGTTTAGTTTAAAAATTACATGAAAAGGAACAAATTTGTTTTAAAATTGTTTTAAGTATTGCTAAAATTTGATAAAAATGATAATAAAGTAAAAGTATTCTTAAAATTAGTATTAATAAAGTAAAAGATATTTATTTATTTATGTAACTTTTTCATATAATTATAGTTTAAGAAATATTGAAGAACTTTATATGGAAATTAAAAAGTTTTCTTGGGTCAAATATTGATTAAAGTTGATCTAGAAAAATTTCAATCGTATAATAAGTGATCATTAATTCAACAAGATCTTTTTCTTTAAAAAGAAAAAAAAAGCTTTTCGATATAATTATTGTTGGATCCAACTCGTCTCTATTTTTTTTCCTCCATTTTCTCCAAGTTTCTATTTGGATTAGTGACACATGACATAGGTTAAAATAAATGGTTAAAATTTAATTTACAAAGTAAATCTCTAGCCATGATTTAATTAATAAATACATTATACATTAAGTATTAAAAATTATTGTAATATAACTATCTTAGCAATATATTTTCTTGTCCATAAATATAGGGGGGAAAATTCTCTTCTTAAATTTCTTTTATACGTAAGTTTTTTTTAAATTTTCTTTTAAATAATATTTTTTATCTAATTAACTGAATACAAGTATAGAAACTATAATTAACTATCGTATGTACTGGTATCACCGTATTCGTAATATTAATATCAAATTGAAAATAGTTTGTTAAAATGGTTTGATTATCTCTAGGTAATTTCATCATCACGGATTAATATGCTTTTAACAAAAGATTACAATAAAAATATTACATAAATAAATTAAAAAACAGATCTACAATAAAAAAAAAAGAAGAATTTTTTTTCTATATTTATGGACAAGATAATATGTTGCTAAGATTGTGAGATTATAATAATTTTAATACTTGATATATAATGTATTCATTAACTAAATCATGGTTAAAAGTTAATTTTGAAAAATTAAATCTTAACCATTTATTTAACCTATGACACGTGTCATTAATCCAAATAGGAACTTGGGGATAATGGAGAGAAGAGAAATGAAAAGGAGCTGCATCCTTTTTCCGCCACCTCTCCAAAAAAAAAATTTTCCATTTTCCCCAAGTTCCTATTTGGATTAGTGACACATGGCATAGGTTAAAATAAATGGTTAAAATTTAATTTACAAAGTAAATCTCTAACCATGATTAATTAATAAATACATTATATATAAAGTATTAAAAATTATTACAATATAACTATCTTAGCAATCTATTTTCTTGTCCACAAATATAGGGAAAAAAATTCTCTTCCTAAATTTCTTTTATACGTAAGATTTTTTTAAATTTTCTTTTAAATACTCGATTTATATAATTAACTAAATACAAGTATAGAAACTATAATTAACTATCGTATGTACTGGTATCACCGTATTCATAATTTTATTATCAAATTAAAATTAGTTTGTTAAAATGGTTTGATTATCTCTAGGTAATTTATTAATCATGGATCAATATGATTTTACCAAAATATTACAATAAAAATATTATATAAATGAAAAAAAAAAAGATCTACGATAAAAAAAGGGAAGAAAACTTTTTTTTCTATATTTATGGACAAGATGATATGTTCCTAAGATTGTGAGATTATAATAATTTTAATACTTGATATATAATGTATTTATTAACTAAATCATGGTTAAAGGTTAATTTTGAAAAATTAAATCTTTACCATTTATTTAACCTATGACACGTCTCATTAATTCAAATAGGAACTTGGGGAAAATAGAGAGAAGAGAAATGGAGAGGAGCCGGATCCTTGTTCCGGCTCCTCTCCAATTTTTTTCTCCATTTTCCTCAAGTTCCTATTTGGATTAGTGACACATGGTATAGGTTAAAATAAATGATTATGATTTAATTTCCAAAGTAAATATCTAACCATGATTTAATTAATAAATACATTATATATTAAGTATTAAAAATTATTATAATATAACTATCATAACAACATATTATCTTGTCCATAAATATAGGGAAAAAATTGTCTTCCTTAATTTCTTTTATACGTAAAAAATTTTTAAATTTTCTTTTAAATAATATTTTTATCTAATTAACTGAATAGGAGTATAGAAACTATAATTAACTATCTTATGTACTGGTATCACCGTATTCGTGATCTTATTATGAAATTGAAATTAGTTTGTTAAAATGATTTGATTATCTCTAGGTAATTTATTAATCATGGATCAATATGCTTTTAACAAAAGATTACAATAAAAATATTATATAAATGAAAAAAAAAAGGATCCTACTATAAAAAAAAAAGGAAGAAAACTTTTTTTTTAATATATTTATGGACAAGATAATATGTTGCTAAGATTGTGAGATTATAATAATTATAATAGTTGATATATAATGTATTTATTAACTAAATCATGGTTAGAGGTTCATTTTGAAAAATTAAATTTAAAACATTTATTTTAACATATGACACGTGTCATTAATCCAAATAGAAACTTGAGAAAAATGGAGAGAAGAGAAATGGAGAGGATCCGGCTCCTCTCCAATTTTTTCTCTCCATTTTCCCCAAGTTTCTACTTGGATTAGTGACACATGGCATAGGTTAAAATAAATGGTTAAAATTTAATTTCCAAAGTAAATCTCTAACTATGATTTAATTAATAAATACATTATATATTAAGTATTAAAAATTATAATAATATAACTATCTTAGCAACATATAATCTTGTCCATAAATATAGGGAAAAAATTCTCTTCCTTAATTTATTTTATACGTAAGATTTTTTTAAATTTTCATTTAAATAATATTTTTATCTAATTAACTGAATAAGAGTATAGAAACTATAATTAACTATCTTATGTATTCGTAATCTTATTGTGAAATTAAAATTAGTTTGTTAAAATGGTTTGATTATGTCTAGGTAATTTATTAATCAAGGATCAATATATTTTAACAAAATATTACAATAAGAATATTATATAAATGAAAAAAAAAACCTACGATAAAAAAAAGGAAGAAAACTTTTTTTTTGTATATTTATGGACAAGATAATATGTTGCTATGATTGTGAGATTATAAAAATTTTTATACATGATATATAATGTATTTATTAACTAAATCATGGTTAGAGGTTCATTTTGAAAAATTAAATTTTAACAATTTATATTAACGTATGACACGTGTCATTAATCCAAATAGAAACTTGGGGAAAATGGAGATAAGAGAACTGGAGATTTTCTTTCTCCATTTTCCCCAAGTTCCTATTTGGATTAGTGACATTTGGCATAGGTTAAAATAAATGGTTAAGATTTGATTTCCAAATTAAATCTCTAACCATGATTTAATTAATAAATACATTATATATTAAGTATTAAAAATTATTATAATATAACTATCTTAGCAACATATTATCATGTCCATAAATATAGGGGGAAAGATTATCTTCCTTAATTTCTTTTATACGTAAGATTTTTTTAAATAATCTTTTTATCTAATTAACTGAATAGAAGTATAGAAACTATAATTAACTATCATATATACTGGTATCACCGTATTCGTAATCTTATTATGAAATTGAAATTAGTTTGTTAAAATGATTTGATTATCTCTAGGTAATTTATTAATCACGGATCAATATGCTTTTAACAAAAGATTACAATAAAAATATTATATAAATGTAAAAAAAAGATGCTACAATAAAAAAAGGGAAGAAAACTTTTTATATATATATTTATGGACAAGATAACATGTTGTTAAGATTGTGAGATTATAATAATTTTAATACTTGATATATAATGTATTTATTGACTAAATCATGGTTAGATGCTAATTTTGAAAAATTAAATTTTAACCATTTATTTTAACACATGACAAGTATCATTAATTCAAATAGAAACTTGAAGAAAATGAAGAGAAGAGAAATGGAGAGGAGCTGAATCCATGTTATAGAATGTCTTACATTTCCATGAATTTTATTCATGTGCTACTAAATAAATACTTTGAACAAACAATAACTCGTAAAATTAGATTTTTGTCTCATTGATAGATAATGAACTTAGTCTTGTCACATCAGTTTTTCGTTGATGACATTCTTCTAATAATAAAACTAAATACAAATAGCTAACATATGATCATATCAACAGATTTTAAGTAGTTTTTACTAGCTAGTATCATGCTATTATAAGTTGACTTTGATTATAATTTTTTTTTCTTTCAACAAAATTGAAATGGTTCTGATAATCAATATAAACATTAAATACTACATAGATTAATATATTGTGAAACTAACATCTAGTTCTATGCCTACTAACTCACATTCTACTATATTGTCAAATTCTAATGATCATGACAAACTTGGATTGCCACCCACTGAATTAGAAATTCATCATGTAATATTATTTGAGTTAATACCTCAGATAGTCACTCAACTATGCACTCTTCTCTCAGAAAGTCATTTAGCTTTCAATTTTCACTCAAAAGTCACTTAACTATGCACTACTTTCTCAGAAAGTCACTCAACTTTAAATTTTAATTCAAAAGTCACTCAAATATCCACTCTTTCCTCAAAAAGTCACTCAATCTATTAAATTATTTTTAATTAAAATTTATTGATATTAATTATTTATATAACAAACCAAAATTCTTAAAAAATAAAAATACCATTTAAACCATTCAGTGATCCACCCACCTAACTCGATACATTAAAAAATATGATATGACCCATTTTATTTTGTCTTTAATCCTAATTCAAGGTTTAAAGAGAGGGATTAATTTAGAATTAAAGACAAAATAAAATGGTCATATCATATTTTTAATGGGTCGAATTAGGTGGGTGTATCACTAAATGATTTAATTTATTTTTTAAAATTTTTGGTTTGTTATATAAATAATTAATATCAACAATTTTTAATTAAAAATAATTTAATAGATTGAGTGACTTTTTGAGGAATGAGTGGATAGTTGAGTGATTTTTTGAGAAAGGAGTGGATAGTTGAGTGACTTTCTGTGAAAGAAAGCAATAGTTGAGTGACTTTTGAGTGATAATTGAAAGTTGAGTTACTTTCTGAGAGAAGAGTGCATAGTTGAGTGACCATATGAAGTAATGACTCAATATTATTTGGGTTATTAAACTCCTCGAGTTTAGATGTCTACATTATCAATGCCTTCGTTGTCTTCTGTATTGCTTAATTATATTCTTTTACTTTGACTATTCTGATATCAATTAATTAAACCTTCTATGCCTTTGCACCTACAGTAAAAAATGTGAATTCCCAAACAAAATACAAACTCATTGAACAATATAGTATATCTATCAAGTGATTAGAAAAATGTCTATTTTCTTTGTGTACAACTACAGAAAAATACAAAATTAAAGATTTACGTAGTAAAATGGTATAAAAGAAATAGGATTATCACTTTCCAATCTCCAATGGTAAAGGAGACGTGGACGGAGTTTTTCATGACTCCAATCTCGCACGTTAACTTTGCGCGGCAGAGCCACCTTATGTTAAAGAGATGTTTTTCGTTGAAAAATTACATTGCTTAGTTAGGTTAAGGTTTAATTACAAGCCCAATATCTGTTATTTAAGTTAAGTATTCAATATATTTTTATTTTTGAAATATTTTATGTCGTCAGTTATTATGATTTATAGTATTTTTATAAAAAAATTTCACGATAGTTTAATTTGAAGATTCAGTGGAATATTTTTGTATTTTTTTAAAAAAACATATTTTATGTTGTCAAATTATCATGATTTATGGTATTTTAAAGTAATTTTTAAATATAAAAACCTAAAAAGTAAGAAAAATAATTATTGAACATGTTATTTTTGTTGTCTCCATTTATGTGACACAAATAAAATTTGGAAAAAAATTATTTAAGCTATTAATTATTTTCATTTATAACATTTTTATGTAACTTTCAAATAAGATACATTAACTGGTCACTTTACCCTAATTTATGTGATATGGATAATATTATAAAATTAAGTCTTTTAAAATGTCTTTCAATATTTTAAGTTGTTAATTATTACACCCTCCGTTTCAAAAAGGATGGTGTAGTTTGACTTAGAACGGAGTTTAAGAAAAGAAAGAAGATTTTTTAATCTTGTGGTTCTAAATTAAAGTTATGTCAAATTTACCTAAACACCCTTTAATCTTGTGGTCTAAAACATGTCACGTGGAAAGTTAAGTTAAAGTTAACGTGTTGCCAAAAAAAAAAGGAACATTCTTTTTGAAAACAAACTAAAAAGAAAATAGGGACATTCTTTTTAAACGGATGGAGTATAATTTATGATTATTTTTTTATAATTATAAAATGAAATATGTTATTTTTTCTGTCCCAATATATGTGACCCTAATAGAACTTTGAGAGTCAACTTATTTTACTCTATATTTTTAAATATTTTAAAATTTTAAATTATTGTAATTTTAAATACATTTTAAATCATTTGTAAATGATGTATGCTTCTTCCTTTGTCCAATTTTATACGGAAAATAATCTAAAATACCCTTCAACTATGCGAATTGGAACAAAAATATCATTTTTCTATCTTTTGGGCCTAAAATGCCCTTGACGTCAACCTTTAAGCTATATTTTTTCCTTATTTTTAACAACCTATGTAATAATATCAATTTACAAATTCATTTATGACCTATCACTATCCTATTGGTTACCCTAATAATTAATTAAACTAATTAAAAAAAATCAAAACCACCCAAAAGCCCCACCGATAACCCAAATCTTTTAACCCATTGTACTCCTGCAACTTATACTGTATTTCAAGTATCGAAAGAACCCTATAATTTAATTAGAACCATAGAAATGGACATATTTGGAGTATGAGGATGACAAACTCAAGCAAGAAGAGAAGAAAGATCAATCGATGCTCGTCATCACTGAGAATCTAAGCACCAAGACTTTACGTAATTTATTAAGGTATACTACTATACATCTCTCTAGCATGTGTGTTGCAAATTGCAATCTATCTCCTTCATGTTATATCTAAGTATTTCATTTCTGGATAAACAGGTAGAACCTTGCTTGAATAGTGGAGTAGCCATTCCACTCACCAACGATCAGAAAAGAGGACCAACAAGTACATAAAATGGTGAACCATATCATACATAGTGTTGACAATTTAAGCTCATTTTTAATTGACCCGCCAAATAGTCCATCAAATATGGGTTGAAAGAGTGATTTCAAATATGGGTAATACTTGGTACTATACCCATATTTTACCCATTAAAATATGGTGTATATTTGGGTAAAATATGGATATATTATGGGTAAATTACGGGTCAAATATGGTTATCGCAAGTTTTCTCCAAATTTTCAAAAAATCTTCTGTTACCAAGTTTTAGAAGCGATTTTTCAAAATTTTCATATATGGATCCCTATTAATATTTCAACTCTCGACCTCCACCCCACGCTTTCCAAAAAAAAGTTAAAGTTTATTTTTAAAAAATATTTTGAACTTCAAAATTTCATTTTTTCACCCCTAACCTCGACCCCCTCCCCCAACCCACCCCACAACAGCCCCTCGCCCCCACCCACAAAAAATAAAAATTTAAGTTTATTTTAAAAAATGTTTTCAACTTCAAAATTTCATTATTTCATCACTACCATCGTCCCTCATCACCCCCACCCCCACCCCATTTAAAAAAAATTATGTTTGTTATAAAAAAATATTGTCAACTTCAAATATTTATTTTTTCATCCTATCCTTGGACCCACCTCACCCTAGCCATCGTCCCCCTACCCCCACCCAAAAAAATTAAGTTTGTTTTAAAAAAAAAAATTTCAACTTCAAATATATATTTTTCACCCTACCCAGGACCCACCCACCCCCAGCCATCGTCCCCCACCCCCACCCCTACCCTCAACCAACCCCAACCCTTCAAAAATATGAAGTTTGCTTAAAAAATATTAACTTTAAATTTTTTCACCCTACCCTGGACCCCCCGCCCCCTCGGATTTTTAAATTTTTTTTTATATAATAAAATAAAATTAAATGAAGCATTTTCAACAGATTTTATCTAAAAAAAGACTTAAATATTTTCTCTCATATTGAATTCTTAAGTAATTATTTATGAGTAAAATATGGATAAACTAGTATTTTACCCAACCCATTTTTATCCATATCAAATATGGGCGGGTTGAATGATTACCCATTTTCAACCTGCCCACATTTGACCCAACCCGCCCATTTGTCATCATTAATCATATATATATATATATATATACACACATTGTTTTGTCTGTGAAATCTTTTGGTTACTTCTCTTGAGGAATTGGAAGAACTTACCTTGTCCTTGAAGCTGCTGCTTTTTTTTTCATTCACTTTTGCTATGACGGGTTGAAAGGTTTGAGTAATAATGGGTTAAAAGATTTGGGTTATGGGTGGAGCTTTTGGGTGGGTTTGGTTTTTTTTAATTAGTTTAATTAATTATTAGCATAATTAATAGGATAATGGACATGTCGTAAATGAATTTGTTAATTGATATTATTATTTAGGCTGTTAAAAATAAGGGCAAAATGTACAAAAATTGTTATCAGCTTAAAAATAACAACGATAATTTTTTATGACAATAGGGTTGTCATAAAAAAGCAAGTGAGAGGGTCCCATTATGACATATAACATATGTTAGCTATCTGTACTATGAAGGGTCCAATTGTCCAAGCAATATAATTATTTTAAAATGCAAGTCACAACACATTATTTTAAGCCAGTAGAATTACTCCAATTTTATCAAATTACTGAAGCGCCCTTAAAAAATGCCCAAGCAGGCATGTTGACCTGCTGTCTGCTTGGACATAAACACATAATATAATAGAACTGAATTTCTTAGTAAAATTTATGATTCTATCAATATAGACGCATTATTAGAAATTAAATTGATGGACATGAGGTATCTCTAAACCAACTATGCTTACGTTATTTTGCATGAATACTAAGTTAGACAAAATAATCATTTTTGATTTCATAGACTATATTAATATTTAAATTTGTTCTAATAATTATAGATAGAGACATTTTTTAAACACTATGACATTGTGAATTTGAATTAGTACAACTTAATTATGCTTAAAGTTAAAAGCAACAGACAACACAAAAATAATGAAGCGTACAATTTGTGAAGAAAAATTAGATAAAGTGAAGAACATGTTTCAACTATGATATATATTGATAATGATATTTATTGAGTTTTTTTAATTTTTATTTGATAGGATTTTCAGCCTATATATAATACATTTACCAATTATATATTATTTTATTCAGTATTGTAGAGTGTACAACTATTATAATAAATTATGATATTAGCCATATGTGTTATTGATAAATATGCTTTTAAATTACACAAAATTATTCTCAGTATACCAAATCAAGCAAAAAAAATTAAGCACTTTATCAACACAACCCTTAGACATCTTTATCAATCCATTGTATTATATATCTTTTACCGCATGAATTTGTTGAAAAGTAAATGTTTTAACTACAAGTAGCAAACATATAATCATAAAACCACTTGCTTTTGGGGGCAACAAGTTGTCAATCTTTGAGTTTTCTAAAGGAAATATCTCATACTATTGGTGTCTTTGATGTATCATATCAAATTTACCTTCTTTAATTTTCTTCTTAAAATATTAATTGAATTTGCTCAAGACAACATCAAATGCAGTGTCAAGATCGATATTGAATTTCAAGACTAACAATTCTCATGTAAATTAGTTGCCTAATATGAAGATTAGATTTTCCCATCAAATGCAGTGCCATTGAATTTCATAGATGTTTTAATAGAATCAATTATATTAAAAAAAGAAAAGCCATTCAGATTAATTTGGAAGCTTTAACTTATTTACCTGAGATCTGTTTTTTATCATGTGTTTTTCAAGTAAACTGATTTAATGGGAATTGACTGAATAAAAATCGTGTTTATTAACATAAATTTTTGATTAATTCATGGTAGAAAAAAAAAAGCCTATTTCTAATAGTGAAATTATTCACATTTGACATTTACACAAATCAAATGCATTCTCTCGCCGTTTAATTTTACTTGTAGATTAGATTAGGATATTAAATGTTCACTTTTACTTACTCAACTTAAAAAATCAAAAAATATTTTTCGCTAATTAGTTAGTTCCTAATCTACTTTGTTATTAAACTATAGTTAATTCTCAAAGTATTTAATTTAGAAATAATATAATAAAATATTATATTTTATCAATTACTTCATAAAAGTATATCAAATCAAACATAAATAAAGTCACGGAAGGAGTATATATATAACCAATGTCTTTAGGCTACTTAATTAAAACTTTATTCTATTTTAATTTAATGTTTGAATGTTGTCTTCATTGCTTCTTTGCTCCAATGTTTTGCCTTAATTGTAAATCATTGCTTCAATGAATAAGTAGTTTGAGGAGTTCATTGAAATGTTACAAGACTATTTAACAAAATGTGATGAAACATAAATATAATATCAAAAGTGAAAAATGATTTTAAAAACAGATTATACTAATTTGTTTTTTAATTTTGAAATATAGCTTCAAGTAGAAAGTTGTATTTCAAAATTTTCAAATAAAGTAAAAAATAAGTTTTAGATAAATTTTAAAAGTAGAAATTAAAATGATATGATATATGAAGTTGGAAAATTTTTAAAGTACTTGCTATAAATGAAAAATGAAAAAAAAAACAGAAATAATTTTAATGGTCAATATTTAATATATGTGACCATTTAAAGAATTAACTTGAATTTTTATATGCTCGTGCCTTTTTATTTTTAATTATAAAATATTTTTAAAAAAAAATGGTTAAAACAAATAGGTAAATGATTATTTTCATATGTACAAAATGATAGAGTAATTAAATCGGTTACAAAATAAATCTAAGAAGAAAAACAAATAGAAAATGAGAAAAAAGAAGAAAGAGAAAAACAAGAAAGAGAAATATGAGGCAATGAAGAAAACAAAGTGCAGGTCCCACTAGTTTAAATATAATAATAATAAAGTACTTCCTTATACAATTTGTGTAAGTTGTGTCTCTTTCATAATAAAAGTTTTCGATAGAATACTTATTTGATATAAAGGCATAATATATATTGTATCATTTTGGTGACAATCGATATTTTGCCCTTCAATTTTGGTTGTACATAGATAAATACTTAAACTTGTAAAAGTTGAGCAAGTAGACATATGAGAAATGCGTACAAATTTAAGTGTCTACTTGTGCATACTCAGAATTTAAAGACATAAATACCAATTGAGACCTAGTTAAGTGACATTTATGTATTATGCCGACGCCGACGCTAAATAATCATACAATATTTTTTTTATTTGAACATAAAAAAAAACATTCCTCTTAAAAAGCAAATGCATTTGTAGTTTACCAAAAGGTGTTCTATTCTTAAAAAGTTATAAAACAACAATGGAGAAGGGAAGCCGCAATTATAAACATCTTTATTTGTTGATGGTGAATAAAGGGCCTATCACTATGAACAGAAAAGTTTGTGTGTTTTTTACTTTTTATTCTTTTAGAATTTAATTCTAGTAAGAAGATAAGTGAATTCAAAATTTAAAGTTTATAAATATCTGCTATAATATGATATACACCATAAATAACTGAGTTTCTTATGTACATGGATTAGGCAAGACCTCAATTTTTTTTCTTTTAAGTATATATAAGCTTTCACTAAATCAAATTTTGCAAGTTTGACAATTTTTATTGAAATGTATTCTTCTTTTTTTTTTTTTGATAACCAACATGCTAGTTATATTAATGCATAAAAAGGTTGAAAGACTTAAAAGATGGGATAGCATCACTTACAATCCATCAAGGTGCATAATAATGAAATAAAAAATTTTGCTTAGTTATGAGCGAGTAAATTCCATGACCTTGGAATATGCTTCAGATTGAGCACCTCAAAGCACTTCATAAGGTTCAAAATATCTTCACAAGTAGTCTCTATCTCCTATGAGACTATAGTTTTTTGTATTACAATATCCATCACATTTTTTTATCTGATAGGATTTGCACCTTTGTCTACCCCTTTCTCTAGCATTTTCCAGCGTCATACAAATTGTAGTTGCTTCAGCAGTGATGGCTTTCCGGCCCAACATATTGAATTGGGGAACGAAAGACATGAAGTAGGATACATCGCTATCCAAAGACACCAAACCAATGCTTGTCGTCTTCTTTTTCTCATGTACACTAGCATCTGCAAACACAACAATATCATTTTGTGTCATAGTTATATATCTATCATCATTTGAATCAGATATAATTATAGAGGAAATGGAATCAAATTTCTTTCATATTCAGGGAAATCAAAAAGAGCTTCATTATCAATATCATTAGGATCATAATTTTCTCCATTGAAACTCTTTGAATTTCTAGCCTTCCAAATTTGCCACATAATAGAAATACTTAATTTCTTAAGCTCAATAGATTCAAGATATTTTTTAGTTTTAGTAAAAAGACCATTCCACCATCCAGCAAAATTCGAAGTATTTTCTAAACTTGGCCAATTAATGGATAGATTTTCAAAATAATTGGGCACTAGGACACCTAAACAACATGTGATCAATTGTTTCATTCTCAAGTCCATAGACTTTACACACTTCGCACATATGCCTCATTCTCCTAGAAATCATGTGGTTGACCTTAAAATACATTTCCAAATTAAGTGCTTGTACTTGTTTTTAATATCCATGGACCATAAAAAGTTTCAGAATTCTTTTGACAAATATTGATTACTAGATTGGGCTGTCTCATTACTCACTTGTTCATATCTAAACATGTCCTTAGTTAAGTGGTATCTTGATTTAACCTCATACTTTTTTGACTTAGTATGGTGCTAGATAATCTTATCTGTGAACCTGTAGTTGAGATAGGTATAGAGAATATTGCATGGACGTCATTTAGGCAAAAACAATTCTAAAGATCATCCAATTTCCATGTATGGGTACTTTCCTCTATAAGATTATTCACTCTCAACTCGATATATATTGGAGCATGCACCAGACTAGGTTTGAAACCACTACAGTTAGGAATACACGGGTTTGTCCATACTTTATACTTTCTCTTCAGCCTACCCTCCATCTAATGCCCATTAGTAAAAGATCATTATCTCAAATAATGCTTTTCCATATCCAAGAACAAGTAGATGAATAAGAAGCTTTAAGGAAAGAAGTAAGCGGAAATATTGAAATGTATTCTAATAGAGCAATAAAAAGGCAAACTCAATGTTGTTCTTGCTTTCATTACATTAAAAATTTCTTTCGTGATAATTAACTTACAACAGTAGTTTGATTGTCACTTAATATGTATTTTAATGACACTTAACTCTCTTTGTAAAATTTTAGAAATCCTATAGAGAAATTGAATCCAATTCCAATTAACAAATATCGATAAAAATAACATTCTTTCCTAATATGCATGTTTATTACCGCTATAAAACCATTTTTATGATAGTGTTCGCCTCTAAAAAGAGGCTTGGGACTCGGTTTGGGCTGCTTTATAGACTTAAATGGGATTTAGAATATCACTTCCAATCTCAAGGTCTAAAGAGTCATTTAATCCCCAATAAGTCTTGAACAAATGAGACCACTTCTATTGAAGTTGATGGACTTGTCATAAAAGAGGCTTCCACTTTTCAAATTTTTTGTATGTCTACTCACTTCAGGACAACTTTTTATGTACATTTTCTAAAATTAATCTTGACAAATTCTATGTTCAGATACTAAAGTTTAGGCACATATGCTTGAAGTCCAATCAGTTTTGGATGAACTTTATATTCGGTTTCTAGTCTAACTCCATATATCGTATATCTGAAGTAGTTAATTACGAATGAATGTGTTTTTAGGGATGCCCAGTGGGACAATTTTTACCTCTCATATCTTCTCTTAAAAAAATTAAATTTCAAAAATACCGAGATGAATTTCAAGAAGATCAACTCAAAATCTGCATTTGCATCCAAATCTAGATCTGCATCTGTATCCGCATTTGCATTCGCATCTGAATCTGCATCCCCAAAAATTGATGGATCTAGATTTTTCATTATTGTAGAAAACATCCTTGATGTTACGACGGGAAGCAAGAGACTTGTGACAAGGAATCAAGCCAAATTTCTAGAACAACAAACCTCCGAAGTGTCGTCCAAATTTGCTATTGTCTTTGGTTCATATAGAATGGTGTAAAGTCTCGTACAAAAGCCGCAAAAGAAGACATCACTAAAACGGTCTAGAGGGTTGTTTCACAACTTGAGCCTATCCACATTTAAAAAAATCCTTCGCTTCAGTCGACAATGATGTCTTAAGAACATAATATACCCCACACAACATGTTTGCATCTCATGTTTGGGAAAATCGATGTTATTCTACATCACGTATGATGGTAATGCACACAATGATGGTCGAAACTTCCACCATAGAAAGACATATTGCAAATTGGTGAAAGGAGTTGAAGGCCTATCAAAGTACGAAAAAGGTCAAGACATCCAAATTATCAAGTTTACAAACATGATGAAGAATATGGAGAAAAGAGAATCCACCCAATTATGTGTAGATCTTCATAAAACGCATGAAAAAAGAGTCTTTCACAAAACAAGAAACAATCATAAAGAGTTTCAAATGTCTGCCGAAGATCTGATTCCTGTTGGAAAGTTGAAGGACTTCATCAAAGAGGTTGTCAAAGACAAATTTGAGTCCACGTCCAAGTCTTCTCTCACATATTTAAATTCACATTCTCAAAGAATTGATAACTTAAAAATACATGTTTGTTATTAACCTTCTACGTTGCAACAATTCAACAGCAGTGGAAATCCGAAACAACACGTGGCACACTTTGTGGAAACTTGCAATAATACTGGAACATACGATAATTATCTTGTAAAGCAATTAGTTATATCTCTCACAAGAACTTTTTCCGAGTGGTACATAGATCTTGAGTCTAGTTCCATCAATAACTGGAAGCATATGGAGAAACAATTCATTAAACGTTTTATAGCACAAGGCGTGTTGTGAGAATGACAGAGATTGAAAACGTCCATCAAAGAAATGATGAAAAAGTCATTGACATTATAAATTGCTAAAGGAGCTTGAGCCTTAAATGCAAGGATTGCCTTGGTGAAACTTCTGGGATCGAAATATGCATCCAAGGTATGCATTGGGATCTAAGTTACATATTGCAAGGAATAAATCCTAAAATGTTTGAAGAACTAGAAATGCGTGCTTATGATATGAAACTGAGTATGACTTCAAATGAAGATCAAGAGTCGTCCAACTTCGAAACTTACAAAGAAAATATAATTGAAATTGAGGATGAGCACATGATTTCATCTGAAACCAAAATTGAAGAGTCTATGTAAGTTGACATGCTCCTTGATGTACGATCCTAAACAACAACTCATAATGCTCATCAAAGCACGAGCCTAAAATGTATGTAATGAAACTCATCAAGTTCAAGATAAATTTTCATGCTCCAAAGCTCCTGAAATTTGATTTAAGCCTTCAAATCAAAATACTCCTAATTCATGAAATTCAAACAAAGTCTTCATAGCGTAAAACTCATCAAATTCGAGCTAAATGTTTTGTCGTGAAGCTCGTTGAGTTCAAGCAAAGTCTTCAAGTCATAGGGCTTCTCAAATTTGAGCAATTTCTTCAAGTCAAACCTCATCAATTTCGAGCAAAAAATCTTCATAGCAAAATGCTCATTGATTTACAAGTAAAAAAGTATGTATCTTGAAGCACATCAAATTCGAACTAAGTTTTCAAGTCAAGTAGTCTCTCAAATTGGAGCTGAATCTTCAAGTCTCAAAGCTCATCAAATTTGAGCAAAATCTTCAAATCAAAATACTCCTCGATGCAGGAGCCTAAAATGCATGTCATAAGTTCATAAAATTATGTTGAATTTTCAAGATTAAATGCTCATCAATTTCAAGCAAGTCTTCAAATAAAAATGTTCCTCGGCGCACGAGTCTAAAATGCATGTTATAAAGTTCATAAAATTCTGTTAAATCTTCATGTTTCAATGCTCATCAAATTTGAGCAAAATATTCTAGTCAAAATTCTTCTCGATGCACGAAACTAATATGCTTTTCATGAAGCTCATTGAATTCGTGCAATGTCTCAAGTTTAGAAGCTCTTCAATTTTGAGGTATGTTTTCAACGATACTTCTCAAATGTGAGCCAAGTCTTCAGCATAAGTGAGTCTCTATCTTTGGTATTGGGGCATATTTTGAAGTCTTATTTGTGAAATTGGTCATGTGACAAGTAGTTGTTCTCCAAAACTAGGATACACTACACAAAAATCTCTTTCTCGGCAAAGTTAAAACTGCTGAAGAAAAGACATAAATTGTGATTCCTTGCGAAACTTCAATTTAGAGAAACATAAACTAGGTGTTGTTCTCGCTAAAGCTACCAAAAAAAGCAAATACTCCACGACTAAATCGTAGAAGAAGATGTACTAAGTGTGGTTCATCGCTAAAACCACAATTGCAAAAGAAGAGGCCCCGAATATGGTTCGTCATCAAAATTGAAACTACAAAAGAAGAGATATCAAGTGAGGTTCGTCACCGAAATCGCAGATGCAAAACATGATATTTCATGTGTGGGTCTTCATCAAAGGCACAACTCTAAAATAACATGCTCCACGACACCACTTTTGAAGAAGATGTACAAAGTGTGGTGTATCGCTAAAACCATAATTGCAAAAGAGGAGGCACAAGTGTGGTTTGTTATCAAAGTTAAAACTACAAAACAAGATATATCAAGTATTGTTCGTCGTCGAAGCCGCAACTGCAAAAAAGGAGCATATTTAATGTTTTGTTCTTCATCAAAGTCCAACTCTAAAAGAAGATGATCCACGTATGATTCGTCAACAAATCTACAACTGTAGAAAGAGATGTACTAAGAGTGGTTCGTCACTAAAGTCGCAATTGTAAAAGAAAAGGAACCAAATGTGGTTCATCGCTACTGTCGTAGTTACAAAAGAAGATGTACAAAGTGTGGTTCACCAAATTGATAATCGCTAAAATATTACACCAAGTATGATTCGTCGTAAAAGTCACAACTATAAACGAAGATGCATTAGGTGGTTCTTCGTCCATTATGAATTACCCCTCATTTTTTGTGATATTGATATTAAGTCTTTTCTCAATCCATCGTAAACCTACAAAAAAAAGTGATGTGACTCACGGTGCCGATTGCACGAAGCTTCAAATTGACATGTTGAAAATTGTGGCATATGCTCTCATGATCATCAAGATAAATGCAGTCATATTGACTTAAGAGATTTTTGTTCTTTCTCCATGTAGATAATGACAAATATATCATGACTTAAATATTAACCTAACTTTATCGACTAGTAATTTGACGTGGTCATATATATCATGAATTTATAGATTAATTCAAAATTTAATATGGATTTATCAATTAAATTTCACGTTCAATAATCCGATTGCATTAATGTAGAGCTTATATAGCATTGAACTTTTCTATCTCAATAACTTGCTTTTGCGGTGTGATTTTCTATAAATTCTATCACTATTATATTTCTATTCATTGATTTATTGTAAAACTGCATTTTGCAACATAATACATCTTTAATGTAAATTCAAGAAGGATAAATTCAGAAATAATAAACAAAAATTATTTATATGGTTTTTCTTGTTAATAATTTCTTGGCGAAATAATTTGGCGAACCCTTATACTTGTATATGTTTGTATTCTAGACCCTTTTACTTAACGTTTTGTAAATTGAATCTTTAAACTCAATTAAAATGAGACCTTAAACCCCTCCAATTATATGTGAACCTCACTCTCCCTTATATTAATGGCATGTCATATCCATGTCACATAAATTAATGCTAAGTCATTATAATTTTATAACTATTTTATTTATTAACAAAAAAAAATTAAAGAACAATAGTAATAAGTTTTCTATTCCAAAATAAAATAAAATAATTATTTCTCTTCCATTTCCCACCTTCCCAAATCCAAAACCACTACCAACCCAATTCCCCATCACGCACATTGGGCTTAAGTTTCTTTTTCCTTGAGGTTAAGGTCGAAGTACAAAGGAGAGGATTTTCACATTATTTATTGGTATACCTATATGATTTTACATCTAAATAATTGACAGTAACTAACTAATTATAACTGACTACAATTTTTGGATCTGAATTTTGTGACAAATTTTTGGGGCTTTTTCGAATAATAATAAGAAGAGCACACAGTAAAAAAACAGAGCTCAATGCAGAAAAAAATAAAATTCATTTCCTGTCCTCTCTAATTCTCTTCATCTTTCATCACTCAAACCATCTCATAGCCACCAATCCACTAGGAAAGACCCATAGTTATCGAAGCAAAATTACCACCCAAAACGATTATCGTTAACAACAAATTTTCTTTCACCATTGAAACTTTCATTTACGTGCTAAAACTCGCTAAAACATCCAGCCGTCAATGGAGGTTGAATAGACAATTTAGAAGAGATACAGCTGAAGCGAAAGCGGAAGAAACTTTTTTTTTAAAAAAAATAAATTAATTATTTTTTTTAAAAGCAAATTCTATGCTTCACTCACTTCATGAGTGTCATACCACACACTCTGAGTGAGTGAGTAGCCAAAAAAAAAAAAGCTTAAGTCAACTGCGGACTCTTAAAGTTGTTCACATATTCACTTAGACACCTGAACTAGAATTTATACCTATTGAATACCTAAATTATCAAGAAATGTGCCTATTAAACACAAAATGCTGATGTGGCAAAATAAGTGTATCTCACTGCTGCTGAGCGCGTGAATGCATTTTTCTAATTTTTTTAAAAATTATTTATACCAACTTTGTTGACACTTGGCATGCATTGACTAAATATATAAAAAAAAATTAATTTAAAATCTTTTAAATCATAAAAAAAAAGAAAAGCCCACACTCATATTCCTTCGGGCTTCAACCCACCATTTTTTTCCTATTCAAAAAGAGTCTTAAGTTTTACGCTACCGGTGTCCATCGGAAAATCTTCATATTCGAATTCAACAACTCTTTCGCATGCTGTAATTCAAGAAGTCGATTTTTGCATTTAATTTTTAAAAGAAGTTCGTTGGACTTGTTGGTGTTCAAGTGACGATGTCCTATCAAAACCCTAAAACCTACATCAATTGATCTATCAATTGGTACTCTTCTCATTATCTTGACATTCTTCTCATTAAACGGAGAAGAATGTTACCGTGGAAAATACATTGAGGGATGTTAAAGTTGGAATGACGGTTGAGGAAAAGATAGAATTGCCATGGGTGGGTGGATTTTTTTTTTTTTAGAATTCTTTTTAACATTTTTAATTAGTTAAATAGATTAAAATAGTTGTTTTTTAAAGTTTTTTTTTTAAAATAACTTTTTGGACTCAAATATCATGTGTCATCATTCAATTTGTCATTCTGTCATGTCATCGCCATGTCATAGCGAGTGTATTACACACATTTCAGTTTTTTTGCTGATTAACAAAAAAATGTCCAATAGGTATTAAATTTAAGGGGCATAGGTGTACAAACTTTAGTTGAGGTTTCTAAGTGCATTATGTGGACAATTTTAAGGGGTCGCCGATGACTTAAGTCATGTAAGCTATGTTAATGTTCGTAGGTATTTAAAATTTTCATATTATTTGAGTTAAAGGGTTCAATTGACAAAGAGTTAAGTAGAGTGGTTTAAAATACAAATCTAACATTTTACTAAATTGAGTTTCCGACAAGTCACATAGCTAAATATAACATTACACAGTGAACAATGAAAGCATTGAAGACTACTAGACTACTAGGGATACATTCAAACACACAAAAAAAACACTTATTATAAAAATAAATCTCACTAAACAAAGAAGAAGAAGAAACACACTACTTTGCGTCTACATACACTTATTTAAACATTCCAATTAAACTCCAAAGAGTTCACTGACTCTTAGTTGTTTTCACCGCGGATGCGGAAGGTCATCCTCATAATAAGGTCTTCCCTGTCTCGGTAAAGAATCCTCCACTCTTCTTTCCGTGTTTGAATTTTGTTAAGGAGTTGTTGAATGAGTTGTTCCACCAGCTCTGGAAAAATAGCAATCACATTCTCTAAAAAAGCATGAAGAGTTTGTTGATGTTTGCGCTTTTATTTTCAACATATAGAATTTTTTTGATTAATTTCAGAAATTCTTTTAGTGATAGCTAGATCCATATCTCCCTTTACTACGGAAAATCTTTTATTAAAAAGTTCATTCAAACATTTTCCTTCTTTTAGTGATAGCTGGATCCATATCTCCCTTTACTACGGAAAATCTTTTATTAAAAAGTTCATTCAAACATTTTCCTTCTTTAAGTGATAGCTGGATCCATATCTCCCTTTGCTACGGAAAATCTTTTATTAATAAGTTTATTCAAACATTTTCCTTTTCATTCTTTTGATATCGAATGAATCCCGACCATTAATTTTTATCTAGACACATGACAAACAAGAATAAGAGGAGATCAGCTCAACACGTGACAGATACTTTATAAACTATTTACTACTTTGATATAAAGTAAACATAATTCAATGATAATAAATAGCTGTTGTATTTTTCGATATTATTTTCAAAAAAAACTTATGAAATTTAACACACTAAAAGAATTTAAAAATTATTAATTTCTTAAATTTAAAACAAATAAATATCAAATGTTTTTGAAAATATCAGTCATTAATATATATGACAACTCATCGATAAAACTCAAATTTACTGTGCAACCACATTAGTTTAAAATCCTATTGTTGAATCATATCCAAGATCATTATAATCTTTGACTAACCAACTAATTTTAACATATTAATTAAAATTTGCTTTTAAATTATTTGAAAAAGAAGGTGAAAATATACAATTACTTCTAACTAAATTCAAAGTCTAAAATAATCTTAGTAATAAAAACTATTAAAATTATTATTAAAGTAAATTTGACCAATAATAAAAATATTTTGACAAATCCTCCTAATATAATTCATTTTAGAAGAGTTAAAGTAATTTGGACTTCATTTAAATTATATATTTTGATTTAAATAATAATCCAACTTTATTAATCATTAATTTGACCTGATCAATATATCATGAATTTATAGATTAATTAAAAATTTAATATAAATTTATCAATAAAATTTCAGTGCATACAATCCTATTGCACTACATGAGATTTGAGTTTCACATAGATTTAACCGAGAGCTAATGTGGAGCTTATTAGTCTTGAGCTTTTTCCATTTCAGTAACTTTCTTTTGTGGTGTGATTTTCCATAAATTGTATCACTACTATATTGTAAACTGCATTTTGAAACATAATATGCCCCTAGTGTCAATTAAAGAATGATAAATTCAAAAATAAAAAAAAACAAATTTATATTTATGGTTTTCCTGGTTAATATTTTTTTATTGATCAGATCTATGATTTTACTAAATTGAGTTTCTTATAAGCTGCATAACTAAACACAACATTATAAAGTGAACAACGAAAGCATTGAAAACTATTAGACTACTCGGGACACATGCAAACACAACAAAGAACTTAGCATAGGAATAAATCTCAACTAAACAAAAAAAAAATAAAATGAAGAAACACACTACTTTGCGTCTATAGATACTTATTTAAACATTCTTATTAAGGTCCAAAAGAGTCAAGCGACTCTTAGTTGTTTCTGCCGCGGATGCGGAAGGCCATCCTAATAATAAGGACTTCCCTTTCTCGAGAAAGGATCCTCCACTCTTCTTCTAGTATTTGAATTTGGTTAAGGAGTTGTTGAACGAGTTGTTCCACGAGCTCTGGTAAAACAGCGGGCACATGCTCTAAAAAAGCATGAAGAGTTTGTTGACATCTGAGCCTTTCATTTTCAACATTCAGAATTCTTTGATTAATTTGAGAAAGTCTTTCAGTTGAAACTGGATCCATATCTCCCTTTGCTTTGCCAAATCTTATATTAATAATAAGTTCATTAAGAAATTTTCCTTTTTAGTCCTTTGATACCAAATGAATTCCGACCTTTAATTTTTATCTAGATAAATAAGAAACGAGAATGAGAGGATATCAACTCTTCACATCACACATACATTTTAAACTATTTATTAGGTTGATGTAAAGAAAACACAATTAAATAGAAATAAATAGGTATTGTATTTTCTATATTATTTTTCAATGTTTTAAATGAAATTTAACACACTAGAAAAATTTACCAATCATTAATTTTTAAATTTAAAACGTATAAAGTTATGTATTTGAGAATATCAGTCATTAATGAGAATATCATTCAATAAAGCTATTTTTTAATTAGTTTTAAAACTTAAGAATACATACAGTGTAATAAATGAAGTTAATAGAAATGTTTGTAAATTAAACATAGGAAAGTCATTGCACTTGACCATTTTTTTCTAATCCAAAATTATTATGATCTTTGACTGGCCAGCTAATTTTGACATATTAATAAAAAATTTCTTTTAAATTATTTGGAAAAGAAGGTGGAAATATGCAATTACTTTTACTAAATTTAAAGTGTAAAATAATCTTTATATCTTAAATTCTTTTAACTTATTATTAATGTAAACTTGACCAATAATAAAAATATCTTGACAAATCTTCTGAATATAATTAATTAATTTGATCTTTATTAAAATTATATATCTTGACTTAAATATCAATCAATCTTTATTAACTAGTAACTTGACGTTGTTAAATATATCATGAATTTATAGATTAATCTAACATTTAATATGGATTTATGAATAAAATTTTATGTTCTACAATCCTATTGCACTATATGAGATTTGAATTTTACATAGGTTTAACTATGAGCTACTGTAGAACTTATATAGCCTTGAGCTATTCTATCTCAATAACTTGCTTTTGCGGTGTGATTTTCGATAAATTGTATAACTATTATATTTCTTCACGTTGATTTATTATAAAACTGTAGTTTGCAACATATACGTCCTTAATATCAATTCAAGAAGGATAAATTCACAAATAATAAACACAAACTTATTTATATAGTTTTTCTTGTTAATATTTTTTTATTGGTCAGATCTAACAATATACTTAATTGAGTTTCCGACAAGTCGCATAACTAAACATAACATTACAATTTGAACAATGAAAGCATGAAGACTATTAGGCTACTAGGGATACATGCAAACACAACAAAGAGACTTATCATAGCAATATATCTCATTAAACAAAGAAAAAGAAGAAACACACTACTTTATATCTACATTTACTTTTTTAAACCTTCTTATTAAACTCCAAAGTGTCTAGTGACTCTTAGTTGTTTCGGCCGCAGATGCGGAAGGTCATCCTAATAAAAAGGTCTTCCCTGTCTAGGGAAAGGGGTCCTTTACATTTCTTACCGTGTTCGAATTTTGTTAAGGAGAAGTTGAATGAGTTGTTCCACTATCTCTGAAAAAATAGTAGTCACATGCTCTAAAAAGCATGAAGCGTTTGTAGACGTCCACACCTTTCATTTTTAACATTTAGAATTCCTTAGTTAATTTTAAATAGTCTTTAGGTGGTAACTGGATCCATATCCCCCTTTGCTTTGCCAAATATTCTATTAATAAGTTTATTCAAAGATTTTCCTTTTTAGTCTTTTGATTCCAAAATGAAGTCCGACCATTAATTTTTATCTAGACACATGAAAAAGGAGAATGATAGGAGATCAGCTTAGCATGTGACACATACTTTTAAAGTTAATTATTACGTTGATGTAAAGTAAACACAATTAAATAAGGGAAAATGGTCTGATATACCCTTCAACTTTGTCATTTAGAGCTGATATAACCCTTGTTATAAAAGTAGCTCATATATACCCCTACTTGTAAATAAATGGCTCACATATACCCTTTTCCTCTAACGGAAATGAAAAAAAAAATTTTAATCTAAATTTTTGTTATTTTTTTCTAAAAAATATAATCCCATATGAGTAAATTTAATCCTTGTCAAACATATTTTTTTTGTTTTAATGACTAATTTATAATTATTATTTTGATAATCAAATTTATTTATGTTTCACTAATATACTTGTAAAACTTATTATAGATGACCAATTTTTTTCTTCGAATACAAAATTAAATTACAATACACACAAAAAAATAGTTTAAATTTTTTTCCTTTAAACTAAGGAATGAAAGAAAAAACAAACTAAGAATAAGAAACTCAAATAATTATAATAAAGAAGTCAAAAAATAATTTATGTATGAAAAAAATTAAAATATACCTTGAATTTTGATAAAAGAATCATATATGCCGCTAAATAATTTTTTTAAAAAAATTAGAAGTAACAAATATAAATTTAAAACTAATTTTTTAATTTCTGTTAAATGAAGGGTATATGTGAGCCATTTTGTAACGACAGGGGTATATGTGAGTCATTTGTATAACGGTAAAGGCATATATGAGCCACTTTTATAACGAGGGGTATATCAGCTCTAAATGACAAAGTTGAGGAGTATATCAGACCTTTTTCCCATTAAATAATAATAAATAACTATTGTATTTGTCTATATTGTTTTTCAAAAAAAAAAAAATTATGAAATTTAATACACTAGAGAATTTGCCAATCATTAATTTCTTAAAGTTAAATGAATAAGTATCAAACGTGTTTGAGAATAGTAAAATGTATATATATATATATATATATATATATAAAAGAAAGAAAGAAATCACTTTTCAGTTGTTTCTTTTTTGTTAATATTTGAAACTTAGTGTACATATAGTGCAAAGAACGAAGTCAAAAGAATGTTTGTAAACTAAACATTGAAGAGTCATTGCACTTGGCCATGTTTTCCAAATCCAAGATCATTATAATCTTTGATTAACCAACTAAATTTGACATATTAATTAAAATTTGCTTTTAAATTATTTGGAAAAGAAGGTAGAAATATACAATTACTTCAACTAAATTCAAAGTGTAAAATAATCTTTATGTAGTAAATTATATAAAATTATTATTAATGTAAACTTGACCAATAATAAAATTATCTTGGCAAATCCTCCTTATATAATTCATTTAGAATAGATAAAGTAATTTGGATTTTATTTAAATTATATATTTTGACTTAAATAGTAATCCAACTCTATTTATAAAAAATTTCACTTAACCAATATAGCATGAATTTATAGATTAATCAAAAATTTAATATGAATTTATTACTAATATTTCACTATCTACAATCCTAATGCACTATTGAGATTTATGTTTTACATAGGTTTAACTGAGAGTTAATGTAGAGCTTACATAGCCTTGAGCTTCTATCTCAATAACTTGCTTTTGCGGTGTCATTTTTCATAAATTGTATCACTATTATATTTCTACTCATTGATTTATTATAAAACTGCATTTTGCAACATAATACGCCCTTAATGTCAATTGAAGAAGTATAAATTAAGAAATAAGAAAAACAAATTTATTTTTATAGTTTTTTTGGTTAATATTTTTTTATTGTTTTGATCTAAGATTTTACTAAATTGAGTTTCTGACAAGCCACCTCAATAAACACAACATTACAAAGTGAAGAATGAAAATATTGAAGACTATTTGACTATTTGGGATACATGCAAACACAACAAAGACACTTGAGATAAGAATAAATCTCTATTAAACAAAGAAAAAGAAGAAACACACTTCTTTGTGATGGTCTAAGAATATGTAAAGATTGTTGTTCATCTTGTATTCGTAAGTTACTTAGAACAAAACTTTGAAGAACTTGGTAAGACACAACAAAGTTTAAGAACATTTTCATAACTAGAGAATAAAAAAACTAGTAGAGAAACTAGAATCAGAAACAGATTAAAAAAATCTATGAAATATTTTTGTCAATCTATTTATGAATTCTTGTCAATCTGTGTTTTTGATTCTAGTTTCTCTACTAGTTTTTTATTTTCTATTTATGAAAATGTTCTTAAACTTTGTTGTGTCTTACCGAGTTCTTAAATTTTTTGTTCTAAGCATCTTATGAATACTTAAAACAAAAGTTTGAACATCTTTGTAAGACAACAATGTTTAAGAACATTATCACAACTAGAAAATTAAAACTAGTAGTGAAACTAGAATAAAAAACAGATTAGAAAAAATATACAAAACATTTTTCTTAAAGAAGAATTGTTGTTAATATGTGTCTAAAGAATCTTACTGATTCGAACAAACTTTGCAGAAACACGAAGTTACCAAGATTAATGAACCAGTGAAGAACAAAAGAATAGAAAAACTGGAATTAATTCACAAATCTAAAATATGTAAAACACGTACCAAAATCTGGAAAAAATTTAAGAGAAAAAAGATCAAGTTCACTGAACTCACAGTGTCCCCTTAAGGAAATTATTCCCCTCTATTATTCGAGGTTTGATTTGGAATATGACCTCCCAGGGTAAAATAATCTCAATCATCCTAGTATAGATACCAAAAACTCCAGTGTCAGTGAACCACTAAACGACAGTTAAGTACACTTAGAGTACTAGATTTAGTAGTTGAAGAAGAACTCCATAAAATTCTATATTTTAAATGAGAGAAAATTCCTCAATTTATAGAAAACAAAGGGTAGTGCGAAAGGTTCTTATTGTGTCGTACCAGAAAGGTCACAAACCTTTGAAAAAGTCACAATATTTCAGAAAGGTCGTCACCTTTCATAAAAGTCACAACTTTCCATAAAAGTCACAAATTTTCATAAATGTCGCAACTTTTCATAAAAAATGCAACTCTTTATTTTCCATTCACACCGTTTAAAACCCAACGATCCCCCGCATGAATGGCGAATGACTCCAAGACAAAGAAATGGACAAGTATGTGTACTTTACAAGCACGAATTAATTGCATCTGGATAAGTACGTTTTCCGTTGGACTTTCTGTAGTGAACATATGTCGGATATACTCGGTCAATCAGTAGATGCGATATCTTTAAACCGTCGAGCTTTGATGTATACCTAGACAACTATATTCCACACAATTAATCCTTTACCGTTTATGGTTCTTACAGTTGTGTTCTTTTCATCCATGAACACCACCTGATTTCATGAGTGTATAGAGAGATGTGCCTTTGACAATCATCTTCTTTGAAGTGACTTACACTTCACACTCACATAGGTGATTTCTAATCGTGTTATCGCGTAGATACACTATTTGGTCAACTCTGCGAAACTTAAAAAATCATTAAAATAATTAAGCTTTATTGGCTCATTAACAAGCCTAATGTTGTATCTTTGTCCCTGAACATTGTATTCATCATGAGAATGGATTGAGTTTGTTGACAATGTCGAACCGTCATTCACAACTTTGTTTTTCTCCTTGAATCTAGCTCTTAGGATCTCCAGTGTGCTAGATAGATTTATCGCCATGATGACTTGTCTTGAGCCGTAAAATTCATTCCCTTAGATGATCTTTCAACTTTCTCTCTAGTTAGGCCTTTTTTTTAAGTGGATCCGACACATTATCATTTGACTTTACATAGTCAATTATGATAGTTCCACTAGAGAGTAGTTTTCTAACGATATCATGTTTATGTCATATATAATGAGACTTTTTGCTATACGTCATGCTTCATGCCCTACCTATTGCATCTCGATTGTGAAAGTGTATGCATACTAAGGCCAATGGTTTGGACTAAAATAGAATATCTATCAAGAAATTTCGGAGTCTTTCAACTTATTCACCGACTTTATCTAGAGCACCTAGCTCAAAGATCTTTGTAGAGCTAGCGATATATGTCTCTTTTGAAATTTTTCTAAGAGACTACTCCTCTACCAAGAGTAAATACATATCCACTCGTGGATTTTACTTGATTTGTCCAGTGATCCAATTTGCATCTTTATATCCTTTTAATACTGTTGGATATTGTTATAATGCAAGACATAGTTTTAAGTATTTATCAAATACTCCAAAACACTTTTTTATTGTCATCTAATGAGTTCTATTGGGATAACTTGTTCACTGACTGAGTTGATTAATAGCAAATGTTATATCTTATCGCGCATACTTCATGATATACATTATACTTCTCAATACTCTATCACAATCCAATTGTGAGTCACTTTCACTTTCAATCTTTTGAAATGAAAAACTCACATTTATTGGAGACCTAACAATATTGAAATTAAAATATTTGAACTATTCAAGTATCTTTTCAATGCAATAATACCGTCAAAATGCTAAACATTATGGAGTTCTAAGGATTCTTATACCTAAGATCACATCAGCAACTCCAAGATATTTCATTCCAAACTTGTTTTCTAGCATACGTCTAGTAACATTTATGTCATTAGTGTCTCCATTGATGATCAACATATCACCAATATAAAAAAAATGACCTTATGATTTTAATGTGAACACATTTATTACTTTCATCATTCTTAAATCCATTTGTCAACATTGTTTGGTCAAATTTCTTATGTAATTGTTTGGGTGCTTGTATTAGTCCATAATGTGACATAACAAGTTTGCCCACTTTTTTTTTATTTACCAGGAACCACAAAATCATTGGGTTGCTCCATGTAAATTTCTTCCTCCAATTCTATATTTAAGAAAGTTCTTTTCACATTCATTTGATGAATTTGGAGGTCATATACCACAACTAATAATTTTAGCATCTGAATGTATGTAATTCTAGTTACTCACGAGTATATATATCGACAAGATCAAAACCTTATTTTTATCTAAAGCCTTTGACACAAAGTCTTGCTTTATTTTTTTCAACAGTTCCATCAACTGTTATTTTAATTCCAAAGATTCACTTTGAACCCAACGGTTTGTTTTATAGAAAAAAGTCAATTAACTTCCAATACGGTTTCTCAAGATTGCATCAATCTCATTATTGACACAATCTTTTCAAAGGATGAGTCTATAGAAGACACAAAAAATGATATAAAATCATATTCAAAGAAAGTAAATATCTTTTGACATTTACTATGCCTCTGAATCTCTTTATTAAGTACATTATACTTTTTCCTTTCCTAGGCCTTTTAAACCCTTCATTAGACTACTCAAGTCTAATTTTACAATCCACAGTTATAGGTCCTATTTTAATTCTTTTAGTAATAGAAACTTGGCTTTTGCTAGACACCCCCACAGTTTGAAATATTTAAAGTTAGATTTCCTTCCTTTCCATTTCTCATATGGAAAAGATTGTATCATGAACAAACAAAATACTTTCTTTCTAAAAAGACAACTTGTTGTTGTTCACTTTTGCAGTTAGAATAGTTCATCCACAGAAGTTTTGCGGTAAACCCGAACATATAAATAATGCATCCATCATGTCTTTCAATGTTTAATTTTTCATTAGATTGAAGTAAATAAGGCAGTAGTTTGATGGATAATTCTACTTTCCAAACATATTTCTGCACAAGAAAATTTATATTTTTCATTTTTGTCACTTTTTATCTTTTTCCAAACTGATTTTCAACTTCAATATTACATTGTCTAGACATTTCTATTGCTTCATCCTTACCAATCAACAAATAGACATAGTCATTTCTAATGTAATTTCAATAAAAGTAACAAGATACTTTTTCCCACCATGAGATGGTGTTAAATTCATATCACAAATGTCAGTGTAAATCAATTCTAAGGGATGAGAATTCCTTTCAACATATTTATAAGAATGCTCAATATACTCAGATTTCACAAAAACTTGACATTTTTATTTATTGCACTCAAAGATAGGCAAAACTTCTAAGTTGATCAGTTTTCCTTACAAGGTCTTGTAATTGACATGCCCTAAGTGTTCATATAACAAACATTAACTCAAGCAAGTAAGAACAAATAAAAACATTGAGTTTGAAAAGCTATTCACGAGGTAGATTTTTCCTCACTAATACTTTGTTCCTATTTCTTACAAGTTTGTGTGATACAAAAATTGTTTAGATTGTCAAATGTCCTTTTCAGAAGGACATTTCCATAACTTTCAATATGATTGTTATATAGAACTACCCATGAACAAAGTTTCATCGGGTTCAATAAAGGCAATGAAGACAATAATCTAAATGTTATTTTTACAAAAACATAACAAATGACTATTCACCAATATTCAAGTCTGTGCAAATACTTTTCTCATAATAGACATATCTATTCATGAAAAATCACAACATTTTAAGTGATATTTTTTTCATAAAAGAACACAATTATTTTGAACAAGTATATATGTAATTTGACTGTTTCATACTAGTCACAATATATACTAGTAATAGAGAAACTCAACAACCACAATACCAAATATACTCCAAGAATTTTGTGGGTATAACATAATACAAAAGTATCATTGAATTTCATATTTTTTGCTCCAAAGTTAAATTAGACACCAAGTCTAATCATAAGCAAAGATCCCCCATATTTCAAATGTGATCTCAAAAATATTTTTCAAGTATTTGAAAATAGTTTTTCCAAATATTTTAATGTTGGAAACAGTATTCTACGAAAGAATTATAGTGCTACAATTCTCTTTGACAATGTTTGCACAATGTCAGGTTCATTCCATTGAGACACAAAATCACAAATTCTAAGTCAGTGGTATTTTTCTTCTATCATAAATAGACATACCACTTAGTATTTTAAATACTAACAATAAGAATAAAAAAATTGTACAATTTATTTCTATATTACATTGAAGTTTATAGAAAATCAAAAGTATAACACTGACTTATTGTGTGAAGTTTTCATTTTCTTCAAACCAATTGCGTAGTCCAATTTATCCAGAGTATAAAACCACAAAAGTTTTTAGTCTACAAAATTCAGACACATTAATATTTCTCATGGAGTACAAAACTACAAAAAAAAAATTCTCCAAACAGAATAACACATATTCTTTATCACGTAGAAATGTTTTTCTTATCAAATAGTGATCCAACTATAACATTTTGACACACTCTTTTATCAAACAAAAATATGCATCGCTCGTTTTTACAAACTAAAAAATTTAAAAAGCAACAATATTTGTCAAGTAAAATTCAATTCACAACATATGGTTTGCAGGTCTTTTTCCAAAGATATACATGATTAAAAAAAATCAAAGATGAAAAATCTTAGAAACTATTTTCCTTCTTAGACAATTTAATAAGAAGGTTACCTGATAATCATTAAACGGAATACCACAAAAATTTTCTGTTACATTCTCACTTCGACATTGCTAAACAAAGCAACAAATTATGGAGAAGTAATGCATTTATCATCTACTTCCATGATCAAATTCTCTCAATCAGTAGAATACAAAAAATACTAACACTATAATAATTTCCTTAAGATTGTTGATAATCTTGTATTCCAAACATACTTGAACAAAACTTTGAACATCTTTGTAAGAGAATAAGGTTTAAGAACATTTTCAAAACTAGAAAATTAAAACTAGTAACGAAACTAGAATCAGAAATAGATTAGAAAAAATATACGAAATATTTTTCTTAAAGAAGAATTATTGTTAATATGTGTCTAAAGAATCTTGTTGATTCAGATAAACTTTGCAGAAACACGAAGTTACCAAGTTTAATGAACCAGTGAAGAACAATAGAATAGGAGAACTGAAATTAATTCACAAATGTAAAATTTGTAAAAGATGTACCAGAATCTGGAAAAAAATTTAATAGGAAAAAGATCAAGTTCACTGAACTCACAGTGTCCCCTTAAGGAAATTATTTCCCTCAAGTATCCGAGGTTTGATTTGGAATATGACCTCCCAGGGTAAAATGATCTCAATCATCCGAGTATAGATACCAAAAACTCTGGTATCAACGAAGCACTCAACGACAGTAAAGTAAAGTTAGAATACTAGATTAAGTAGTTGAAGAAGTCCATAAATTCTAAATTTGAAATGAGAGGAAATCCCTCAATTTATAGAAAACAAAGGGTAGTGCGAAAATGTTCTTATTGTGCCGTACCAGAAAGGTCACAAACCTTTGAAAAAGTTATAATCTTACGGAAAGGTCATCACCTTTCATAAAAGTCGTAACTTTCAATAAAATTCACAACTTTTCATAGAAGTCTCAACTTTTCATAAAAGTTGCAACTCTCTATTTTCCATTCACACTGTTTAAAATCCAACACTTTGCATCTATAGAAACTTATTTAAACATTCTTATAAAACTTCAAATAGTCAACTGACTCTTAGTTGTTTCTGCCGCGGATGCAGAAGTCAATCCTAATAATAAGGTCTTCACTATCTCGGAAAAGGGTCTTCCACTCTTCTTCTAGTGTTTGATTTTGGTTAAGGAGTTGTTGACGAGTTGTTCCACGAGCTCCGATAAAACTACTGGCACATGCTCTAAAAAATCATGAAGAGTTTGTTTTCATCTGAGCCTTTCATTTTTAACATTCAGAATATTTTGTTTAATTTGAGAAAATCTTTCGATTGTAATATGATCCATATGTTTCTTTTCTTTGTCAAATCTTCTTTGAATAAGTTCATTCAGACATTTTCCTTTTTAGTCCTTTTAGACCAAATGAATCCCGACCATCAATTTTTATCTAGACAAATGAGAAACGATAATAAGAGGAGATGAGCTCTTCACATCACACATACATTTTAAACTATTTATTAGGTTGATGTAAAGTAAACACAATTAAATAGTAATAAATAATTATTGTATTTTTCTATATTATTTTTTAACAATTTTTTTTATAAAATTTAACACACTATAAATATTTACTAATCATTAATTTCTTAAATAAAAAAACGAATAAAGCTCATATGTTTTTAAAAATATCAGTCATTAATATAGATAGAAACTTATCAATAAAACTCAAATTCACTGTGTAACCACATTAATTTTAAATTCTATTTTTTAATCAATGATATTATACATATAAGAAACGGAGAACATTTTTTATCCATTTTTTTCCATTAGTTTTTGAAACTTAGGGTTCATACAATGTAATAAATGAAGTTAACACAAATGATTGTATCTTAAACATAGATGAGTCATTGCACTTGACCATTTTTTCCTAAGTCAAGATCATTATAATCTTTGACTGGTCACCTAATTTTGACATATTAATAAAAAGTTTATTTTAAATTATTTGAAAAAGAAGGTGGAAATATGTAATTACTTCTAACTAAATTCAAAGTGTAAAATAATCTTTATATAGTAAATTATTTCAACTCATTATTAATGTAAACTTGATCAATAATAAAATATCTTGACAAATCCTCCTAATATAATTAATTTAGAAGAGATACAATAATTTGGTCTTTATTTATATTATATATCTTGACTTAAATATTTAATCCAATTTTAACAACTAGTAATTTGACATGGTCAAACATATTTGAATATATAGATTAATCCAAAATTTAGTATGGATTTATCAATAAAATTTCACGTTCTACAATCTAATTGCACTACAAGAGATTTGAATTTCACATAAGTTTAACTGAGAGCTAATGTAGAGCTTATGAGCTTTTCCATCTCAAGAACTTGCTTTTGCGGTGTGATTTTCTATAAATTGTATCATTATTATATTTCTACTCATTGATTTATTGTAAAATTCCATTTTGCAATGTTCTAGTGTCAATTCAAGAAGGATAAATTCAGAAATAGTACATACAAATTTATTTATATGATTTTCTTCTTAATAATTTTTTTATTGGTCATATCTAACATTTTACTAAATTGAGTTTCCGACAAGCCATATAACTAAACATTACATTACAAAGTGAACAACGAAAGAATTGAAGACTATTAGATTACGAGGGATACATGCAAACACAACAAAGAGACCTATCATAGGAATAGTTCTCACTAAGCAAAGAAGAAGAAGAAACACACTACTTTGCATCTACAGTTTCTTATTTAAACCTTCTTATTAAACTCCAAAGAGTCCAATGAATCTTAGTTGTTTTGACCGCGGATGCGGAAGGTCATCCAAGTAATAAGGTCTTTCCTATCTCGGAAAAGGGTCGTCCACTCTTCTTCCCGTGTTTGAATTTGGTTAAGGGGCTTTTGAACAAGTTGTTCCACCAGCTCCGGAAAAGTAGCAGACACATGCTCTCAAAAAAGACGAAGAGTTTGTAGATGTCCGCATCTTTCATTTTCAATATTTAGAGTTATTTGAGAAATTCTTTAGGTGGTAGCGGGATCCATATCTCCCTTTGCTTTGACAAATCTTCTATAAATAAGTTTATTCAAACATTTTCCTTTTTAGTCTTTTAATACCAAATGAACCACGACCATTAATTTTTATCTAGACACATGAAAAAAGTGAATGATAGGGGATCAGCTCACACGTGACATATACTTTTTAAACTATTTATTACGCTGATGTAAAGTTAACACAATTAAATAATACTAAATAGCTATAAAAATTTTCTATCTTATTTAAAAAAAGAAACATATGAAATTTAGTGCACTAGAAAATTTTACCAATCATTATTTTCTTAAATTTAAAATGAAGAAAGCTCAAATGTTACAATGATGAAAATATCAGTAATTTAGATAGATAGTAACTCATCAATAAAACTCAAATACTTTTGCAACCACATTAATCTCAAATCCTATTGTTGAATCAATGAGTATATATTGAAGAAAAGAGATAAAACACTTTTTGGCCATTCTTGTTTGTTAATTTTTAAAACATAGCGTACATATAGTGTAATAAACGAAGTTAAAAGAAATGCTTATAAATTAAACATAGAAGACTCATAGCATTTGACAGTTTTTTCCTCATTCAAGATCATTACAATCTTTGACTAACTAACTAAACTGACATATTGATTAAAATTTGCTTTTAAATTATTTGGAAAAGAATGTTGAAACATGCAATTACTTCTAACTAAATTCAAACTGTAAAATAATCTTTATATAGTAAATTATTGAAACTTATTATTAATGTAAACTTGACAATAATAAAAATATCTTAAAAAATCTTCCTAATCTAATTAATTTAGAAGAGATAAAGTTAATAAAGGTATATAATTTATCGCTATAAATATGTAAAAGGAATTTATATTCATGTCCACGGATAAGAATGAAAACAAACAAGTTACTCGTACAATTACCAGCTTCCAATCTATATGCAAATACATGAGTGGAGAATGACTATCGTTAAAACATATACATGGAAGCTTGTGTGTCTTGTAAGTCAGAGTTAATCACATCTGAATAAGTAGGTTTTCCTTTAAACTTTCCGTAGTGAACATATATCGGATATACTCGGTTAATTTCTAGATTTGATATCTTTGAACAGTCAAGATTTGGTGTATACCTAGACAACATAAGTCACACAATCAACCATTGAACTGTTCTTAGTTGATATTCGTTTTGTTCGTTTCATCCATGAACACATCTTGGTTAGTAAGTGCTTAGAGAACTGGCCTTAACGGATATTACTTGAAGCAAATTACACTTCACACTCACATAGGTTGTTTATTAATGTGTTATCCCGTAGATGCACTATTTCATAAACCCTGAATCAAACTTAGGAACCATTGAAAAGTCCTTTATGTCTTTATCCTGGTTACTGAAATTGTCTCATAATGAGAATGGACCATGAAATAATTTTTTTTACAGTGTTGAACCGTCATCAATCACTTTATTTTATCTCCTTGAACCTAGATCTTGGGATCTCCAGACTTTTAGGTAGACAAGATGACTTCTACTTGACCATAGCCTCGTTCCCGTCAAAGATCTCTCAACTCCCTCTCTGATTAGGAGGCCTTTTGTAATTGGATTTGGCATATTATCCTTCTTTACATGGTTTATCCTTCAAGAACTTAAAGATATATGTTTGCAATGCAAAGCATAGTTTTGAGGGTCATCTAAGTACCCCAAAACTCTCTTCATTGCCATCCAATGTTTTGATTGGGATTGCTTCTATATCGACTCAGTTTACTAATATCGCAAGTTATATCTGGTCGTATACAATTCATGACATATACTCGACTTGCCAACACACTTGCATAGTCCAATTGAGACTGACTTTCACCTTTGTTCTTTGCAAGATGAAGGTTCACATTAATTGCGGTGTTTGCCCTTTTGAAATTTAAATGCTTGAGATTTTCAAGTACCTTTTGAATTAAATGAGATTGAGACAATGCTAGACCATTAGGAGTTTTGATAATCTTAATTTCCAATATCAAATCGGCAACTCCTAGATCTTTCATATCAAACTTAGTAGCGAGCATACACTTAGTAGCTTTTACATTGACAATGTCTTTGCTCATTATCAGCATGTCATTCATATATAGGCATACAATGACTTCCTGATTTGAAGTATCTTTAATGTAACCACATTTATCACATTCTGATTTGTTCAAACTTTACATATCATTGTTTTGGTGCTTGTTATAGTCCATAAAGTGACTTAACAAGTTTGTATATTTTCTTTTCTTTACCGGGAACTATGAAGCTCTTAGGGTGTTCCATTAAAATTTTTCATCCGGCTCTCTATTTAAGAATATTGTTTTCACATCCATTTGATGAATTTCAAGATGTACTGCGGCTAGGATAATTAATATCAGAATTGATGTAATCCAAGTCATTAGCGAGTGTGTGTCAAAAGAATCAAGACCTTATTTTTTTCTAAAGACTTTGACAACAAGTCTTGCTTTATATTTGTCAATAGTTCCATCATCTTTCATCTTCTTTTTAAAGGTCCATTTTGAACCCAGGAGTTTGTTCCCTAGAAGAAGACCAACCAATTCGCAGGTATGTTTGCTTAGGATTGATTAAGTCTCACTATTGACCGCTTCCTTCCAAAAGGTTAAGTCGCTAGACAACATTGATTCCTTGAATATTTAAGGCTCACTTTCAAGAAGGAATGTTACCAAACCAAATCCAAATGAATTAGTTGTCCTTTGACATTTACTTTGCCTTGGACTCTCTTCATTGGTTTCATTCTCTTTTGGTTCTTCTCAGGGTTGTTTAGATCCCCCACTAGATGACTCAAGTCTAGTTTTATACGGATAGGTATGCTAAAAAAATTCAGCATTATCTTATTCCATTATTGAATCATCATGAATATACGGATGTTCGGATTGATGAATCTAAAATCGACATGCCTTACTGTAGTGAAATATCCAATACATAATCCATAGTTTTAGACCTTATTTTCACCCTCTTAGGTATAAGAACCCGAACTTTGGCTAGACATCCCCACACTTTAAAATATTTCAAGTTATATTTTCTACCTTTCCATTTCTCATAGGCAATAACATGTGTCTTCGTGTGAAACACTCTATTAAGTGTTCGATTTGCATTAAGGATAACTTCTCTCCACAAGTTCAATGGTAAACTTGAACTTATAAATAAGACATTCATCATTTCCTTTAATGTTCGGTCTTTCCTTTCTGCAATCCCATTAGATTGAGGAGTGAAGGAGCAGCAGTTTTATGGATTATTTCATTTTCCATACATATTTTTGCAAATGGAGATTCATATTCTCCGCTTCTATCACTTTTTTGATCATTTTGATCTTTCTATCCAGCTGATTTTCAACTTCAGTTTTATATTGTCTAAATGCATCTATTGCTTCATCCTTACCATTTAGCAAATAAAAATAACAATATCCAGTGCAATCGTCAATAAAAGTTATGAAATACTTTTTTCCACCACGTGATGGAGTTGACTTCATATCACAAATATAAGTATGAATCAATTCTAAGGGATTTGAATTCCTTTCAACAAATTTATAGGGATGCTTAGCATACTTAGATTCAACGCAAATTTGACATTTTGGTTTATTACACTCAAATTTAGGCAAAAAATTCAAGTTAATCAATTTTCGTCAGGTTTTATTATTAACGTGTCCCAAACGTTCATTTCATAAACATTTAGACTCAAGAAAGTAAGAAGAAGTAGAATTTTTATTCATAAACATTGAGTTTAAAAAGTCCATCAGAGAGGTAACCTTTTCCGACATACATTTTATTTTTACTCACTACAACTTTATCATACTCAAATACACATTTGAATCCATTCATAGTCAGAACTGGAATAGAAACTAAGTTCTTTTGCAATTTCAGAACATAGTAGACCATGTTCCAAGTCACCACCGTGCCTCATGTCATTTTTAATAGGACTTTATCAATTCCTTCCACCTTTGCAACAACGGAGATTGTTATAACCAACTTCTCATCAGTAGGTGCTGAAGTATATGATGAAAATTATTCTTTGTATGCACAACATGATATGAGGCACCAGAATCTATCCACCATTCTCTTGAATTTCTGACATAGTTACATTCTGAAAGCATTGCACATAGATCTTTCATTTCAATTATAAATTTAGCAAAATTTGCATGATTCTTCTTCTTCTTGTCGTTATTCGTACCCCAACATTAAGTATCCCTATGACCACGTTTGTCAATTAAATCAAGTCCCATTGAATTTCGTCTTACGAGGATTGCTTTTTGAACCATACACTTTCTTAATTTTCTTTAATTTTCTGGGATCATCTTCAACAATATTTACTCCAGATATTGTTACATTACCATGTGACCTTTTTTCTGCAGCCTTGTTATCCATTTCGATTCTCAACCTTATTATGAGATCCTCAACATTCATCTCCTTGCATTTATGTTTGAAGTAGTTTTTGAAGTCCTTCCACAATAGCGGTAACTTCTTAATAATTGTAATCATTTGAAAAACATCATTCACAACCAATCCTACATTAATGATTATGTGAGTATTAAGAATAAACTTAGTACTTACAACATATGCATTAACTAAATTTATACCTTTAGCAAGGAGATCATTGATTATGACCTGCAGTTCTTGAACTTGGGTGAACACAGTCTTAATGTCTATCATCTTATAGTCCAGAAATATTGCCACAATGGACTTCTTCATTCCGACATCCTCTGTTTTGTACTTCTTTTCTAAAGCATCCCAAAGTGCTTTTGAGGTTGTGACATTACTGTACACATTGTAAAGATCATCTTGCAGGCCACTGAAAATATAATTTTTACACAAAAAATCTAAGTGTGTCCATGCTTTTGTTACCAAGAATCGTTCTTCAAGTGGAGTTTCATCCGACATAACAGGCACATTCTCATTAATGAACCTCTGCAAACTTAAGGTAGAGAGATAGAAGAACATCTTCTGCTGTCATCTCTTGAAATCAACTCTAGAAAACTTTGCAGGTTTCTCTATCGGTGCTAGGGCAGCAGTTGAACGATTGTGTTCAACCAATGTTGTTGCAACACTTACTGTTGCAACACTCACTGTTGTAGCATTTACTTGACTTGAATTAGTCATTTTACTATCAAAAATAAAAGACAATTTTATCATGTGAAATCCTAACAGTAAAAAAATAGATACTTACACAACATATTCTAATTTTACGATAAAGTTTTTATGTTCTTTTAAAAATTAATCGAATGAATTTTAAAAATTCAAACATAGTAGAAAACTAAAAAGGTTTTAATCTCCAGAAACCTCAAATAAATAAACAATTAAATTTCTTAAGATTCTTATATCATGTATTCAGGTTAGTCAAAAATACATAAAAACAAAATAGATGAAATAGATAGAATATTGTAAATCCGAGTCAATAGAAATCACTGTGTTTACTTAAGAAATTTAATTCCCTCACTATACCCGAGGTTACAAATTAATTTTTCCCTAGATAAAATGGATTAACATGTTAAAGAAGTAGCGGTACCTCAAACTTCAATAACTTCAGCAACGCAAGAACAGTAATAAGAGCACATACAGACTAAGTCGATTGACAATATTGTTTATGAGAGAAAATGTATGCATAAAGGAAAATTTTCTAGTGTCTTGAAACATGAAAATAATCTCTTATTTATAGCTACTTGCAGCAAAGAAACGCGTTTGCTGACATGGTGTGAATGCTTCTATTCAAACACGTCGTATCAGACAATTGTGTCTTTTTGGGGAAAATAACGATTATCTGGAAGGAACATGTCCCTTCAGGAAAACTGTTACCATTACACATGAATTTAAATAAATTCTGTTACATTAAATTAATTTTGTTAATTAACTAATTAACTAACATCCTAAATTAATTTATAACTTAAAAGAAATTAGAAAAAAGAATTTAATTAATGAGATTGATGAAATAAATTTTATCCGCAAATATTAATAATGAATCACATCAAAATGCAAAGCCGAGGCCAAGCAAGCGACGACGACGGCGCGAGGGGACACCTTCTTCTTAGCCCTTTAATAAGTAAAGGAAGTGTTTCCTAATATAAGGATAACAATTTGCTTTCTTCAACCAATAAGGGAAAAATGACTTTTCATTTTCACTTTGTAAATGACTTTTCATTTTTCTTACAAAATTGGTGCCTCCACTTTTTAATTTTTCTCTTCTCTTTCCCCATTCACAGTTTGCTAAAACCCAACAACCACCACCACCACCACTAATGCTTCAACAAATAATATTAAATAATACCATTCTCAGTTCCGTTGATCAACCAGTCAATCCATGGTTGGATATTGGTCTCCGTGACCATTCAAGGATATTTACCTTTCGTATGAACAACACTGACTTACTGCTGAAAAAATCCTTACTCATTTTTTTTTCAATTTACATGTCACTTACTTACTCTAAGACGTACCAAAATGTTATTTCATTTACATATATCCCAATTATAACTTACAAAAATTTAAATCAATTAAATTGTTAAATTTTTAATATTGATGTGATGTATTTATGTTAAACTAACTTTTTAGGCATATATTACTCCTCTACACTCCAGGTAAAGAATGTTAAGTTCATGGATAAGAAAAACGACATTATTTAATGGTTTTCGTCGTTAATAAAAATATTAATTTTATTTCTCATGGTTGATTTTTTATTTCCATGGTTAGGTCTCAAATTTCACTAAATCAAGGTTTTTTCTTCTTAATAAGTTAATTATGACATTTTCCTTTTAGAGTTTGTTTAGTATAAAGGAAAATGTTTTTCATGGAAAATATTTCTTGAAAACAGGTAGAATTTTAAATTATTTTCTCGTGTTTGATTGTTTAGTAGAAAAATATAATTTTCGAAAGAGATTTTGATTAATAAATAAAAATATTTTTGAGAAATATATTTTATATTTACTAGAGTAGATAATAATTTTCTAAATTAAAAATACTTAAAAAATAAATTTAATTTTTTGAGGGGTGGGGGTCAAGGATAGGAGTAATAAATAAAAAATTTGAAGTTGAAAATATTATTTTACAAACAAATTAATCTTTTTGGGGGTTGGCAGTGGGGCTGGGGGCTGGTAGGGGTGAGTAGGTAGGATGGGGTGTGGTTGAGGGTTCGAGGGTAGAAATGATAAATGAAATATTGAAGTTGAAAATATCTTTTTTTTAAAAATATAATTTTTTTGGGGGTTGGGGTGGGGGTAGAAAAACTTAATTTTTTTTCCGGAGGGGGGGGGGGGATCGGTGGTGGGAGTAAAAAAAATAAAAATTTAATGTATAAAATATTTTTTCAAAACAAACTTAAATTTTCTTTTGAAGGGGGTGGGGGGCTGGTAAGGGGGATTATGGAAGGAGGGGGGGGGGGGGGATAAAAATAAAAAGTTGAAATTAAAAATATCTTTTAAAAATCAACTGTTAATATTATTTTTTGGGGTGAGTGAGGGGGTGGTGGAGGTAGGGGCTGAGGTAAGGGTTAGGGTTGAGTAATAATATTTTGAAAAAACAATCTCTAGATGAATACATAATTAAATGGAGCGAGGCTTTCTAAATATAGATGGAGTTAGGAAAGAATTAGTACGCCCATAGATAGATCTAAAATTTATTATAAATTTTTACAATAGTATAAAGTTAATATACACAATAAATAATTGTGTTTCTTATGTATTTGGATAAGGGAAGAGCTAAGGCTAGATCCGCCGCTGCATACATCCTTTCAACTTTAAAAGTTTATGAAACTTGAAGAGACTGTATAGATGAATATTACATTATGCATACGTTTTGCTACGTTGATATTTACATCCCATTTATTTCAAGTATAATTCATATTTCACTAACTCAAATTTATCTCAAGATCAAAATGTATATATTCTAGTGGGCTTTGTTAGAATCGCTTCCACTCTCATGGTACATTATTGGGCAATTTCTAAATGAGAAGAAGTGCACTGATATTCGAGTTTAACCTACCATTTAACTTGTTTAATTTTTTTTTTTTTAAATTGTATACTCATTTCATAATAACTTTATATATATATATATATATATATATATATATATATTGTCCAGAATTAAATTTGACAAGTTTTATGTTTGGACACAATAATAAAGTCTTGGACATATAATTGAAGTTCAATAAGTTATGCCTAAACTTCATATCGATTTCAAGCCTAACTTGAAAGACAATATATTTGAAGTAGTTTATTACAAATGATTTTTTTTTGTTTTAAATACTTTATATTTGTATTTTTCCAAAATTATAGGATTCCCTTTTTTAATTTACATAATTTCTGGACTATAACCAAAAAATAAGTCAATTTTACACTTGCCTTTTGGTCTTGAAGTTAATACTGTATGTATGCTCTCTACCATATTGTAGTACTATATAATATTATTTTTTACCCTATCATTTTCGTATTTCCCCTATATGTTTGGTACATAAGCTATGTTATTATAAGCCTTATTCTAAGTCTAAATCACGATATTTTCACCTAGTTAAAGGCTTAAAAATTGTTAATCAGTTCTTTTATATTCATTAACACTTCAAGCATTAGAGACAGGTTCCAAGAGAACAAAAACTAGTGTTTCAAGCATTCTTCGAGCTTAATCAATTATGACAAGAACTTTGTTCTTCTAGGTACATAAGACTATTTATTGTGATAGTGATAAGTCTTAATTCTCCAAGATGTTTATATGATCTTCTCACAAGTGCAGAGACCAAGTCCTCTGCACAGTATGTTTCTCCACGATCATACGATGTACGGTTGGAAAGTTGTCCATGTCAGAAGTTGGTAGTCGAAGAGTACTACACCATCCAGAAGGGATTAGGTTGTTTGTTCGTCGTTTATTACCTCTTGATATTTGATATATTCAATGTGACTAACCACAAATCAACTCAATTCATTCAAAGAGAGAGATATTCGAGCTTCAAAACAACAAGGGATCTAATAGAATGTATCATTGCTTTATAAATCTGTTGTAACTTTTATTGCTTGTAGTTGGACGTATATTGTAGGAATCGTTTCTCTTGTGATATAAACGTTTCAACCTTGGGTAAATCGTTGTAAGAACTGAGCTTAGTTACTTAGTGTCTTACGTCAAAGTCTATATTAATAAGTTGGATTAGTATAGTGGGAAATAAATGCATTGCTTTGGCTCATTGAGTGTTAGTGTATTACTCAGGATAGAGATTAGTAGGATAATCTCGTGTGTATTCTAAACTAGGTTTTACTTTTGCTTGTGAAGTTTTAGTAAAAGTAGTTTGAAAATCATTTGAGACAAGTCGTGGTTTTACTCCCTTGAGCAAGGAGGTTGACATGTGAAGTTGTATGTTCAATATTTAATTTCAACATTTATTTACTTCTTGTTATTGCAATCTTTCTAAGGATGTAGTCCTATCGTAACTTATGGTCACAAAAATTCCAAAAGATAAACCGAGTTTGTCCTTACTCCCTACATCTCAATTCAGTTTATACCCTTAGTTTTGAAAATTCTTGAGATGAGCTTGTTGTTGAGTTTTGAGTTCTGTTCCTAATGGTTAAGTTGTTATATGTTATGCTTTGAGATTCTTGAGTTTATTCGTTCATGTTTATGCTTCAGCATTGGCTCTATTAATTAAGTATTCTTAAGATGAATAATATTTTTGAGTTCTGAGTATTGAGTTTTCTTATGTATTACTAGTAAAATTACCCGTGCCTAGCACAGAAATTAGTATTACGTAATTTATAAAATGTCTTTAATTTGATTTTCTGACTTATCATTTTGCTTGCACAAAGTGTTACTATTTAATGTTTTTGAGGAATCAAATTAACATCAATCAGTAATATTAAATATTCTAATAAATAAATAATTATTAGTGAAGGATTAAATAAATTGTAAGAGTCAGAAAAATGGAATAAATATTCTAATTCTAATGTGTAGAAAGTTAAATTCTACTTTTTGCTCTACATATATCATCTTGAAGTTCTTATTTAAATGTATCATAAGAAATTATTTAAATAAAAATTGAAGGGAGAATGTATCATATTGGACAATAATTAAACTTATTATATATAATTGAGTGAGAATAATATTATAGAAAACTATTCAATTTGTTTGAGTGTTTTTTAAAAAATCAACATAACAGTATGCTGAAGCTCATTATTAAACTACATTTCTATTCCAATCACAATGTCGAGAAATAAATCTATTACTTCCAGAAAAGTATGTACAACTTGCAGTAAGCTTGAGAAATTTTTCCATACTTCACATTGAATATGAGCAATTAATTTATTGTGTAGTTATCTATGTCTTTAGGATTAAAAGAGGTTGCAATCTAGTCATACTCATCTATAGGTCATCCCGCACATCCTTGAACTTATGTCAAAAATATATTCATTCTTGTGTTCTTTTCCTGATTCACTTCGAACATCAAGGTGCGATAAAATTTTTGATGTCTTTATGTTCTTACAATCAAATTTGAATTTTATATTCAAGATATGCTAATACAAATTGTTTTTAAGATCTTTATGTGCTTAAAATGACATACCAAATTTGAATTTTGTCTTCAAGATATTGTAGTAGAGATCTTTAAGGAATTCTTTTACCGTATCTTCAACAATTTTAGTAGCAAAAACATGCATGGATACTCAATTAACGTGTGTTATTTAATCTGTACTAACAAATGCTTGTAACAATAACTTTGCAGAAATATAAACAGCAAAGTTTAAAAGATGTATTCAAAAATAACAATTAATAACATAAACATAAATTAATGAGAGTAAATAAAAAAGTACCAGGATATGTATCAATAGGATGAAACAGAAAGAATAAAAGCAAGTCTACTAAGTGCATAGTGTATCCTTAAAAAAATTGTTCCCCTCTAGTACCTGGGTTTAAAGGAATAGATTCTCTCAAGATAAGAGGATTCTATTCACCAGTATATTGATAATAAATACTACGGTGTAGAGAGCCCCTTAACAAGAGCAAAGTACATGAATATTTAGGTGTAAAAAATAAGAATACGAAGTAGTTCAGAATTTTGGTTGTTTTAAAATGAGAGTAATCCCTCTATTTATAGCCAACAAATGTTTATTGTGCCTTATCAGAAAATTCACAACTCTTTAAAAAAATTACCTCTCGGAACGATCACAACTTTTTATAAAAGTCACAACTCTTTATAAAAGTCACGACTATTCAAGAAAATCACAACTTTTTATAAAAATAACAACTTTTCATAAAAGACACAACTTTTCATTAAATAGAAAGGCTACTTTTGAAAACAAATAAATTAAAAAGGAATCCTTGATTCTGGTGACGCCACGTAGGCGGACTAAAGGTTTTCTTTTATATATATATATATATATATATATATATATATATATATATATATATATATATATATATATATATATATATATATATATATATAATTATTAAGATCCTTGAGTTTAGTTGTTCATGATTATATTTTAGCATGAACCCTATTTTTAGTTATAAATGTTGTGAATCTTTTAAAGCCAACATTATTGTTTTAAATTGAGTTATGAGAAACTAATTAAGAGGAGTTTTAGAAAGAATTTTAACCTAGATTTGAGCAACAGTATAATGTAACTAAGTATTTCTCAAATATTTCATTTTTATATTAAGTAAGAGCGCATGATTTTGAGAAAAGTAAAAGAATTTCCAGAAAGATTGAGTAGAGAGCAGTTACCTCTCAAAGAGACCTTTTTGAGTAATTATCTCAACCAGAGTAAGTATTTTTACGTTGGGCAAAGAAAAATCTTTTTTTGTAAATGAGCAATGAGTATGAAGATATTTCATAACAATTACCTCTTTTAAGAGGATAGTTTAAAATATTATCTCAAATCGGAGAAATAATATGATTTATATATTTGAACATCTATGATTTTGGAGAAATAACTAGTAAAGGAGTTGACCTGGTTAATAAGAGGGAGTCATACTTTGGAGTGCTTTTTTCAAAAGAAACTATCTGAAAACTCCTATTATTTGTTGCTTCCAAACCTGGTTGTCAGGACTTATAGTGAAATCCGTTCTATTTTCAGGCAACCCCACTAATACTTAAGGGTTAAAAATGACGGATTGGAAATGGAGATAGCACTAATTTCTTGTTCCGCCCCATGATATCTGATATTCTTTTCATTGAAAGTAACCCCCTCTTATTGACCAGCTAAACTTCATACGAAAAGCTTTTAAAAGCTCTTGAAAATGTCTTGTAGTAAGAGGATCCAAAGCCCCTTCCTGAATAGGTAGGCACATAGTATCAAAAATATCCAGCGAAGCTTTCTTTTGTCTTCATCACTGCCTCCCAAAAGTTAGATAACATTTTTTTCAACTGGTCAAGAACTCCCTTTGAAAATAGAATCCATGTAAGAATGTGTATAGGCATCGAGAAAAGAACATGTTTGCAAAATCCACTGGATAACAATACTTTCATCTCCTACCACTCTATATTATACTCTATCCAAAAGATGAGAATTTTTTTTTTAGATTTAAACAGAGGTAGTGCTAGATCAAAATATTAGGAATCAAAGAAAGGAAAGTAGCATTGATAGAACGGGGGATCGCACCTTCAATGAACAAATAAGGTGCCCGACTGGAACTTTTTGAAATCCCAACAATATTTTCTATATAAAAAGAATCTGGAAGGCCTGATGACTTTAAAGGATAGGAGAGACCTTTTTTGGGTTAGTGCGCGCCGGCATGCTAAAAAGTAGCCTTTGAACTTCTTCCATATTAAGAGGGCTCGTAAGCATCTTATTATCTTCCTCTATAACTAGAGAGGGGATGATCTCAAGGATATCATCTTCAAGCACCAAACCTTGAGAAGAAAGTAATGTATAAAATAAATTGAGAGCTTCCTGCCATACAGAGACAAGTTTCGAATTTGGTTCAAGGTGCTTATTCTCTATCTTTCTTCGTAAAGCAGAAGTTTTTCAATGTTACTCTTGACCGAATCAAACTTCATTTTCTTATCAGCAGACCAACTCTGTTCAAGATCAAATTGACCTTCTTTGTTTTCGGTATTTCTATATTCTAAAATAGTTCGCCAATTCAGTGTTTTATTTGTTGAGTCAATCTTCCTGGAGAAGACTTGAAAAGGATTTTCCGAGCATGGTTGAGATCAATGTAATGTTGAATCCACATTCTTTGGAAACGAAAGACTCCAGGCCTACGAGTATAATAATCTTCTAAGAAGATTACTAGAGGAGAGTGATTGGAGTATAGTCAACTTTGGTGGAAGCAAAACGACTTCTATATAGAAGCGGGGAGTCCCCATTCAATACAATTTTGACTGGTTTGATTAGTGCTCCAAGTCAATTTGTTGTCATTGAAAGCCCAATCAAAGAATCCAAACGAGAATATCATATCTTCAAAGCTCATCACTTCAATAAAGGCATTGAAGTCAGGAGGCGGACCCCTAAGTTTTTTCTAATGGATCCGCAATTACATTAAAGTTCTCCCTACTAGCCACGAGAAGTTAATGCAAGTCGATAGATTTTTCAATCATTGAGTACACTATCGACTTCCCACACTTATCATGACAACATCACCGATCTTTGACGCTTATGGGGGGGGGGGGGGGAACTATCATACACATGCACCACCAGAGTCTTCATAAGAACTCTGGGGCGAGGGTCAAGGTGAACCCGGATTAACGATAAAAAAATGGTCAAATCAGTAGCAAAGGCACCAGGACGGACGACTGGTTGAACTGGGCGATAGCTTCACGATTAATAGCTCAGTAAGGTAAGCCACCCGCCCTAATTCTAATGATAGATAGAAAGGGTGGGAGAGGGGCTGAGGGACGAAAAAGGTACAAAAACAAAAACTACATGACATACGTACATTAAATGGTAGGCCCATTAAGAACAATCATTAAGGCGGTCTCCAATCTCGTTCGACTCGGGGCAATCACTTGAACATGGAGGGATTGATCGATTTACATCCAAAATTCTTGCTTCCCTTCCTAGGAGCGCATCTACAGAATAAAGAGAGAACGCACCACACTCTTACTATACCAGGGCCTTTAGTTTTCACTGAGAAGAAGAGATTACTTCCAGCTAGCTTTTTTCCCTAATCCTAACTAATGAATGATAGTCTTGTTTAGGATAATTAAAAATGAATTCACCTTCAATAATCGAAAGAAGGTCAGGGGCCGACGGGCACACCCTTAGCTTCTTAAGTTTGGGGACTTAAGAAGCTATTTTTGTGTACAACTACAGAAAAATACAACATTTATGATTTACGTAGTAAAATGGTATAAAAGAAATAGAATTATCACTTTCCAATCTCCATTGGTAAAGGGGACGAGGACGGAGTTTTTCATGACTCCAATCTCACACGTAAACTTTGGCGCGGCGGAGCCACCTTATGTTAAGAGATGTTTTTCGTTGGAAAATTAGATTGCTTAGTTAGGTTAAAGTTTTAATTTTATGTGTGTGTATATATATATATATATATATATATATAAAAATGTATGCTGACCTCTCTTACTTTTACGTGTACTTTATTATATTTACATTATTTCTTAGTAAAATTTTTGATTCTACCAATATAGAAGCGTTCTTAGAAATTAAAATTGATGGACATGAGGTATCTCTAAACCAACTATGCTTACGTTATTTTGCATGAATACTAAGTCAGACAAAATAATCATTTTGGATTTGATAGACAATATTAATATTTAAGATTGTTCTGACAATTATAGATAGAGAATTTTAAACACTATGACATTGTGAATTTGAATTAGTACAACTTAATTATGCTTAAAGTTAAAAGCAATAGACAACACAAAAATAATGAAGCGTACAATTTGTGAAGAAAAATATAGATAAAGAGAACATGTTTCAACTATGACTACTTATGAGTAGTCATATATATAATACATGTACTAATTATAGATATTAATTGAGTTCTTTTAATTTTTATTTGACAGGATTTTCAGCCTATATATAATACATGTACTAATTATACATTATTTTATTCAGTATTATAGAGTGTACAACTAATATAATAAATTATGATATTAGCCATATGTGTTATTGATAAATATGCCTTTTGAATTACACAAGATTATTCTCAGTATACCAAATCAAGCGAAAAAATTTAAACACTTTATCAACACAACCCTTAGACATCTTTATCAATCCATTGTGTTGTATATCTTTTACCGCATGAATTTGTTGAAAAGTAAATGTTTTATCTACAAGTAGCAAACATATAATCATAAAAACACTTGCTTTTGGGGGCAACAAGTTGTCAAAAGAAAATTTACCTTCTTTAATTTTCTTCTTAAAATATTAATTGAATTTGCTCAAGACAACATCAAATGCAGTGTCAAGATCTATATTGAATTTCAAGACTAACAATTCTCATGTAAATTAGTTGCCTATTATGAAGATTTGATTTACCCATCAAATGCAGTGTCATTGAATTTCATAGATGTTTTAATAGAATCATTTATATTAAAAAATGAAAGTCATTCAAATTAATTAGAAAGCTTCAAACTTATTTACGTGAGATCTGTTTTTTATCATGTGTTTTTCAAGTAAATTGATTTAATAGGAATTGACTGAATAAAAATCGTGTTTATTAACATAAATTTTTATCAATTCATGGTAGAAAAAAAGCCTTTATTTCTATTAGTGAAATTATTCATATTCGACATTTACACAAATTAAATAGATACTCTCGCCGTCTAATTTTACTTGTAGATTAGATTAAGATATTAAATGTTCACTTTTACTTACTCAACTTAAAAAATCAAAAAATATTTTTCGCTTAGTTAGTTCCTAATCTACTTTGTTATTAAACTACAGATAATTCTCAAAGTATTTAATTTAGAAATAATATAATAAAATATTATATTTTATCAATTACTTCATAAAAGTATTACCAAATCAAACATAAATAAAGTCAGGGAAGGAATATATATATAACCAATGTCTTTAGGCTACTTAAATAAAACTTTATTCTATTTTTAATTTAATGTTTGAATGTTTTGTCTTTTTTTGAATATCATTGTTTCATTGCTAGAATATTTTGTCTTTATTGAATATTACTCATTTCTAGGGTGTTTTTGGTTGGAGGAAAACAGTTTTTGGCCAATTTTTTCATGTTTGGTTGGGTCAAATGTTTTAAAAAATGTTTTATAAATTAACTCATTTTTCTCAAATTTAAGGAAAATAACTTTCCTTCAATATTTAAGGAAAACATTGTCCAAAACTTTCTTCCAACCTTTTCCTACCCTCCCCACCCTACCAGCCTCCCCACGCACCTACGCCTACCAGCCCCCCATCCTACCAGCTCCCAACCCACCCACCGCCAGCCCATTAGCCCCCCTATCAGCCTCCAACCCCACCATACACCACCCCACCCCACCATGAAAAAAAATTTAAGTTTGTTTTTAAAAAAAAAATTCAACTTCAAGAATTATTTTCTATTCTTGTAACAATTAAAAGATATTTTCCAAAAAATATTTTTTACACAAAAAACAAACGCTAAAGTATTTTTCTGAAAAGTATTTTCTATTCACCAACCAAACATGAAAAAATAAGTCAAATATCTATTTATTTTCCAGAAAAACATTTTCTAGGAAAAAAATATTTTCCTTCGTACCAAACACACCCTAATTTTGGTTGTTCATTATGCAAAATGTAGATGTTTATTTTGCTTGTTCACTATAGAAAATTATTAAAGTTAATTTTTTATTTAGTTTCTAATTTTATCGTATTATTAACTATTGTTATTTTTCAATATGAACTTATTATGTTTACTAAAATAAAAATATGTATCTTATTTATTACTTTTTAAATTATGTATCAAATTAAATACAAACAACTAAAAATTTACGATTGTATCTTATTTATTACTTTTTAAATTATGTATCAAATTAAATACAAACAACTAAAAATTTACCAAAGAAGTACAGAACACATGTTTTGTGCGCTAGTTAATTAAATTTTATTCTATTTAAATTTATTCTCCAATGTTTTGTCTTTATTGTAAATCATTGCTTCAATGAATAAGTAGTTTGAGGAGTTCATTGAAATGTTACAAGACTATTTAACAAAATGTGATGAAACAGAAATATAATATCAAAAGTGAAAAATGATTTTAAAAACAGATTATACTAATTTGTTTTTTAATTTTGTACAAATTGAAAGTTGTATTTCCAAATTTTCAAATAAAGTAAAAATTTAGATAAATTTTAAAAGTAGAAATTAAAATGATATGAAATATGAAGGTGGAAAAATTTTAAAGTCCTACAAATGAAAATCGAAAAAAAATAGAAATAATTTTAGTGGTCAATATTTATGATATATGACCATTTAAAGAATTAACTTGAATTTTTATATGCTCGTGCCTTTTTATTTTGAATGATAAAATATATTTTTTTAAAAATGGTTAAAACAAATAGTAAATAATTATTTTTATACAGTAATTAAATCGATTTCAAAATAAATTTAAGAAAAAAATAGAAAATAAGAAAAAATAAGAAAGAGAAATATGAGGCAAAGAAGAAAAATAAAGTGCAAGTTTCACGAGTTCAAATATAATAATAATAAAGTACTTCCTCATACAACTAGTGTAAGTTGTGTCTCATTCATGATAAAAGTTTTTGATAGAATACTTATTTGATATAAAGGCATAATATATAATTGTATCATTTTGGTGACAATCGATATTTTACCCTTCAATTTTGGTTGTGTATAGGTAAATAAGTAAAAGTTGAGCAAGTATATGTTAGGTTGTGGAGCCTGATTAATATTTGATGTACTATCATATATTAATGTTCACGCGGTTCAACCTCCGCGGTGAGGTTGTCGGTGGTTGAGCCCCCCATACGGGGGGGGGGGGGATTCGGCGCATCGGCTCGACCCAAATTTTAGGCTGTACTATTTATTCTCCATTTATTCTCTGTAACCAAAAATCCTATGAATTATTAATATATATATAGCCACTGCCATGGAAGTTTACTCACAGGGTGTTACCACGAAATATTGGTTTCTCTCTTTCTCTCTGTAGATCTCTCATCTCTTTCTCTTGAAAGTTCTTGTGTTCTTTATTCATCAAGTGTGTGTATGTGGATTTGATCCTAACAACTGGTATCAGAGCTAAGGAGATTTAACACGATCACTAAAGATGGATAGTTCGAAGCTGAAATTGAGAAGTTTGATGGATCCCATTTCAATTTCTGGAAGATGCAAATCGAAGATTATCTGTACCAGAAAGATCTTCACGAACCATTGATTGGGGTGAAGCCAGAATCCATGACGGAGGAGAAGTGGAAGCTCAAGGATCGCCAGACTCTAGGGTTGATCCGGTTGACTTTGTCAAGAAACGTGGCGTTCAACATCTTGAAGTAGAAGACTACGTCCGATCTGTTGAAGTCATTGTCAAACATGTATGAAAAACCATCGGCGATGAACAAGGTATATTTGATGCGTAGATTGTTCAATTTATAGATGTCTGAGAATGAATATATTTTTGATCATATAAATGAGTTTGATATGATTGTGAGTCAACTCAATTTTGTGGATTTTAATTTCGAAGATGAAATTAAGGCGTTGATTTTGATGTCATCTATGCCCAAGTCTTGGGATACTGTTGTTGCTGTGATTAGCAATCCCCGTGGATCTGAGAAATTAAACTTTGATGAAATCCGTGATGTTGTTCTTAGTGAAAGTATTCACAAACGAGAACTGGGATATTCATCGGGTAGTGCTCTCAGCATTGACCAAAGGGGGAGAAGTAAGACGAAAGGCCAAAATCGGTCGATCAAAATCAAATAATCGAGGAACATCTCCAAACAGATCAAACGTGACTTGTTGGAACTGTGAAGAAAAAGGACACTTTCGGACGAGCTGTACAAAGCCAAAGAAGAAACAGAATCAGAAATCTGGAGATGACAATGATTTTGTAAATTCAAGAGAGGACATTGGAGATGCTCTAATCCTTAGTGTGAACAGCCCGGTTGAATCATGTATTTTGGATTCTGGTGCATCTTTCCATTCGTCTCCAAGCAAGGAGTTGTTCCGAAATTTCAACTCTGAAAATTTTGGAAAGGTGTATCTTGCTGACAATAAAGCCTTAGAGATTGAAGGAAAGGGGGATGTTTGCATAAAGACCACCTTGGAAAATCAGTGGACATTGGAGGATGTCAGATATATTCACGGGCTCAAGAAAAATCTGATCTCTGTTGGTCAGTTGGATAGAACGGGATATGCTGCAGAGTTTAGGAAAGGCTCATGAGAGATTGTGAAAGGTGCTATGGTAGTAGCTTATGGCACCAAATCTGGAACCTTGTACACCACTGCAGGGTGTATTAACATGGTCGTTGTTGCTAAAGGTGCTTCCGGTTCATGTCTGTGGCACAATAGACTTGGACACATGAGTGATAAAATAATGAAGATGCTGATTGCAAAAGGAACATTAGAGGGCCTGAAGTCTGTTGATATGGGTCTTTGTGAGAGCTGTGTTATGAGAAAACAGAAAAGAGTAAGTTTCACAAGGACTCCTACAGAGCCAAAGAAAGTGCGGTTGGAAATGGTCCATACAGATGTTTGGGGACCATCTCCAGTATCATTACTTGGAGGATCCAGATTCTATGTTACCTTCATTGATGATTGCAGCAGGAAGGTATGAGTTTACTTCTTGAAGCATAAGTCAGATGTGTTTGCAACTTTCAAGAAGTGGAAAGCTGAAGTTGAGAATTACGGTTTGAAAGTCAAATGCCTAAGGTTTAATAATGGAGGAGAGTATGACAAATCAGAGTTCAAGGCATTTTGTGCAGCTGAGGGAATCAGATTGATGAGAACAGTTCCTGGTAAGGCAAGGCAGAATGGAATTGCTCAGAGGATGAACAGAACATTGAATGAGCGTGCAAGAAGTATGAGGATACACTGTGGGATGACCAAAACATTTTGGGAGGATGCTATGAGCACAACTGCATACTTGATCAACAGGGGACCATCAATTCCTTTAGGGTTCAAGATTACAGAGGAAATGTGGACAGGAAAAGAACTAAAGTACTCACACTTGAGGACTTTTGGTTGCACTGCTTATGTTCATGTTGATCCATAAAAGAGAGACAAGTTTGATGCCAAGGCTGTGAAGTCTTACTTCATAGGCTATGGTTCTAATTTATTTGGTTACAGGTTTTGGGATGACAAGAACAGAAAGATCCTGAGACATTGTGACGTGACATTTGCTGAGTTTGTCCTGTACAAGGACAGAGGGCAGAAGGTTTTAGAGATTACAAAGCAAGTGGGAGTTGAGGTTGAGTTGGAGAAGAGTAACCTTAGAGATGTCGAAGCAGATACTCAACCAACTCCTACTAAAGAATCTGAAGTGGAGAAAGTTACACCTGAAAAGGTGTTAAGGAGATCATCCAGAACTATCAGGGCACCAGATAGGTATTCACCTTCATTACACTATCTATTGCTTACTGATGAGGGGGAACAAGAGACTTTTGATGAGGCCCTACATGTGGAGGATTCCATCAAGTGGGAGCAACCATGGGTGATGAGATGAGGTCACTTAAGAAGAACGACACATGGCTATTGACTGAGTTACCTGCAGGGAAGAGAGATTTGTTGAACAAGTGGGTGTTCAGAATCAAGACTGAACCAAATGGCAAAAGAAGGTTCAAGGCTCGTTTGGTGGTTAAAGGATATTCACAAAGGAAATTTATTGATTATGCTAAAATATTTTCTTCTGTTGTGAAGTTAACCATTATTCGAATTCTGTTGAGTATTGTTGCATCAGAGAATCTAGAGCAAATGGATGTAAAAACAACGTTTTTACGTGGAGATCTGGACAAAGAGATCTATATGCAGCAATGATATACCGTGGTTTCACGATATAATTAATACTTTTTCCTTAAGTTTAGTGTGTCCGAAAGCCCTTTTTGTGCTAATTTTGATATAAGTTTCTCTTTGTTTTGCAGGAAATCTGTCCAAAGCTGAATGCGGAGATTTTGAGCGAAAAATGCAGAAGAGACCACCTACGGAGCTTATGACGGTCCGCCGTGCCTGTGACGGTCCATAGGTGGCAGCGTAGAGAAGCTGCTGAAGGAAGATGGGGAAGTCTGACCAAGTGTAGGATTACGAAGCTTGTGACGGTCCGTCATGGCTATGACGGTTCGTCCTGCATGTTCGTCGTGAAGATCAGAGAAGTGATCTCAGTACCCAGATTCCAAGAGTTGAAGTATTTTGAAACGAGACCCTCGACGGACTGTTGTGCCTATGACGGTCCGTCACACTTGCCGTCGAGGGGAATGAAGAAAGCAGCAGAAGAATTGCACCAAGTATGGGACGACGGAGTCCACGACGGTCCGTCATGACCACGACGGTCCGTCGCGTGGCCCGTCGATCCAGCCCCATTTTGGCAAATTTCCAGTAATTAGAATCCTTGTTTAATTAGGTTTTTATTTTTTATAAATAGTTCGAAAAACCTCGTTTTTGAGGTTAGACTCTGTGACATTAAACATCATATTGTTAGACTTTGTGTCTTGAGTGTTTGATTGTTAGAGATTCTTACAAGTGATTTTTGGTGATTAATCAAGCAAATTTTCAGACTTTATTCTTTCTCATTGAAGTAAGTACATGAATTCTTGTTTAACATATTTGAATATTGTGTTTATGGCTATGAGGAACTAAACTCCATAACTAGGGTTGTGGGAACCATAGGCAAATAATGAGATAAACCCTAGCTAAAATAAAAATTCTAGAATCGTGTCTTGCATGTATTAATAATTCTTTCGCTTAGAATTCTTTTTAACGGATGATCAACGTTAGAACTCGCCTTAATGCTACTTGCCGGACCAAGGAGGTAGATAATAGGAAAAGAATTATTAACATAGATTTAGTGTATACTATCTAATAGGCTAGTATTGATTGGTACGAGGTAATAACTTAGTCAAATATCGAATACGATGCTTAATATGAGGTAAGGATAAGGGTTAGGAAAGCAACACACGTAGCCGGACCAAGGTGCGGAGTGAGATTTTCTAGATGCCGGACCAAGGATTTAGAAATACATAACTTATCACTTTGCATGCAAGATACTAGGAAAGAATTGTTATAGTTAGAATTATCAAGTTATGAACCTGTGGGGAACACGTAAACTCTAGTTACTTTGATTACTTGATTAAAACTCAACATTAAAAGCTGTTAAGTGTCTCTTTCAAGTTCGTTAGTTATTTTTGCTCATTAGGAAATACAAAACCCCCTTTTATGCTTTTACTTTCTAAGGAAGTCACCAACCGAACAATAGTAATAACAAGTTGAAGTTAAGGAAAAAGTATTAATTATACCGTGAAACCACGGTATATCAACAGAGGGGACATAATTCCGCTCCACGGCCGCAAGCATACTACAGAGGCTATGATAACATAGCAGATTCGGATGGGCCACTGGTTTTGCCTCCTATACCCACAGGGCACACTTTTGTGGTAACTAGTAGTCTGATGCAAATGCTCACTGCCAGAGGTTTGTTTTCAGGGCTACCTTCTGAGGATCCACATGCTCATATAGCTAAGGTAAGGGTAGTGTGTAAAAGTTGTGTGGGGAGGCCTGATTTGGATCTAGATGTAATAGGTCTCAGAGTGTTTCCTCTCTCACTGACGGGAGAGGCTGCTATGTGGTTTACTGAGCTCCCATACAACTCCATCTTCACTTGGAACCAACTACAGGATGTCTTATTAGCACGCTACTATCCGGTCTCCAAGAAATTAAACCACAAAGACAGGGTGAATAACTTTGTGGCACTACCAGGAGAGTCAGTTAGTAGTTCTTGGGATAGATTTACCTCATTCTTGAGAAGTGTCCCAAATCACTGTATTGATGATGAGTCACTGAAGGAATACTTCTATCGGGGACAGGATGATAACAATAAAGTGGTGTTGGACACTATAGCAGGTGGATCTTATGGAGAATGCCCTTATGCTGAGATCGCTGAGAAACTAGAGAAAATCTCCCGTAACAACGAAGCTTGGAATACTAGGAAGTCTGATACAGGGAGAAACACCTTCGCAGTGCAGTCCACTCACAACCCAGCCACAGATGATATTCGTGAAGAAATGGCTCAGATGAGAACTGAGCTTGGGTTGGTACTAAAACATGTCACTGGGGTGCAGAAAATATTAATGCAGTCAACTACTTGGCTAAACCACCACCTCCAATCGATGAGTGTTATTATGAGGAGGATTCCTATGCAGTAAATGAACAGATGGAGGGTTTCCGACCAAGTGCCCAAGACTCTAATCAGGAGAATTGGCGCCAAGGTCAAGGGAACCAAGGTTGGAACTATGGTAACTACAATCGTGAGGGTCATTATGTCCGAGATGGAAACTACAATCAGGACAACAACTTCAACAGGGGTAACTATGGTAATAGAAACGACAGGAATGGACCCTATGTCCCTCCTCAAAATCGTGAAGTTACTCCTAGGGACGGTGGAGGTAGTATGTCGCGAGTTGAGGATATGTTGCACAAAATGATGAGGAGGTTCGATGCTAGTGATGAGCACAATAAAGAGTTGAGGAATGATTTAGCGGGTATTGGGCAAAAAGTTGATACACATGCAATATCGATTAAGCAACTTGAGTTAAAATTTGCCCAATTATCTGCAACTGTGAACACACGGCAACCGGGCACTCTTCCTAGCAACACTGTCCAAAATTCGAAAAATGATGGACATTGTATGGCAATTACTACTCGCGGTGGCAAGCAAACCATTGACCCACCTATGCCATCTAATGAGAATGAGGTGACAAAAGACACTAATAAAGTGGTAAATATTGATGCTAATTTAGAGGATAACAGCGCAGAAGATGCTGAAGTGCCTAAAAAGGTAACTCCCATGCCTAGGCCACCACCCCCATTTCCTCAAAGATTAGTGAAAAAGACTGAGGATTGCAAATATCGGCGTTTTATAACAATGTTGAAGCAACTTTCTATCAATGACCCTTTGGTAGAAGCTTTAGAACAAATGGCCGGTTACGCCAAGTTTATGAAAGATTTGGTCACAAAGAAAAGATCGGTTACTTTTGAGGATGATGATAGAATGCAGCATTGTAGTGCTATTGCTACAAGATCTCTGGTCCAAAAGAAAGAAGATCCGGGTGCGTTCACTACTCCTTGTACAATCGGGCTATTACATTTTGCGAAAGCATTATGTGATCTGGGGGCAAGCATAAATCTCATGCCACTCTCGATTTACAAGAAGTTGGGTTTGGGTGACCAAAAGTTCACTGCGATGCGGCTACTGATGGCTGATCGAACAGTAAAACGACCCATAGGGATACTTCATGATGTGCTAGTAAAAGTGGAGCCATTCATCTTTCTGGACGATTTTGTTATTCTTGATTGTGAGGTTGATTTTGAAGTGCCTATTATCCTTGGGAGGCCATTCCTAGCTACGGGAAGAGCCTTAGTAGACATGGAAAAGGGGCAGATGAAATTTTGGTTGAACAGTGAGGAAGTGACCTTTAATATTTGTAGGTCCATGAGGCAGGGTGGTGAGATCCAATCGGCATGTGCTATATCCTACAACATGGGTGAGACCTTTGAGACACAAATAGAAGAATGTCTAGGTGTCGAAGCATTAGCAGCAGTGATAATGAACTTTGATAGCGATTGCATTGAAAAGTATGAGTCATTAGTCATGGCTCTTGACCGAGGTGATGTTCGGTTTAAACCGAAGAAATTTGAGCTTGATATGAAGAATCGCGAGTCCCCACCCGCTAAACCATCTATAGAGGAAGCTCCAAAAGTTGAATTAAAAGCTCTCTCACCTCATCTTAGGTATGAATTTTTAGGAAATGGTGACACTTTACCGGTAATCATTGCATCAGAACTAGATGAACAACAGGTTTAGAGTTTGGTGAAGGTACTAAAAAGGTTCAAAAGAGCTATTGGGTGGACCATTGCGGACATTATTGGGATCCCTCCTGGTATTTGCTCTCATAAAATCCAACTCATGCCTGATCATATGCCGAGTATTGAGCACCAGAGACGCTTGAATCCTCCTATGCAAGAGGTTGTGAAGAAGGAAATTATCAAGTGGTTGGATGCTGGAGTAATATATCCAATCGCCGATAGTAGTTGGGTATGCCCGGTTCAGTGTGTACCTAAGAAAGGGGGAATGACTGTGGTCCCCAACGAAAAGAATGAACTTGTTCCAATGAGATCGGTTACTGGATGGAGGGTGTGTATGGATTACCGTAAACTAAACTCATGGACTGAAAAAGACCATTTTCCTATACCCTTCATGGATCAGATGTTGGATAGACTTGCCGGAAAAGGGTGGTATTGTTTTCTTGATGGGTATTCGGGGTATAATCAGAATTCTATCGCACCAGAATATCAAGAGAAAACCACTTTCACTTGTCCATATGGGACTTTTGCGTTCAGAAGAATGCCGTTTGGGTTGTGCAATGCACCCGCAACCTTTCAGAGATGTATGATGTCAATATTTTCTGACATGGTGGAGGATACTATAGAGGTTTTTATGGATGATTTTTCTGTGGTTGGTGATTCATTTGAGCAATGCTTGACCAATTTATCTGAGGTTCTTAAGAGATGTGAAGACTGCAATTTGGTACTAAACTGGGAAAAGTGTCATTTCATGGTGAAAGAGGGTATTGTGTTGGGTCATCGCATTTCAGAAAAGGGCATAGAGGTTGATCGAGCTAAAGTTGAGGTAATAGAGAGACATCCCGCGCCGATCTCTGTGAAAGGTGTGAGAAGCTTTCTTGGGCATGCAGGTTTTTATCGGAGATTCATCAAAGACTTTTCAAAGATTGCACACCCATTGTGCAAATTGCTGGAGAAAGAATGTAAATTTTGTTTTGATGAATCCTGTCTTAAAGCATTCGGTGAGCTAAAAGAGAAGTTAGTGTCTGCGCCTATCATTATTTCTCCGGATTGGAATAGTCCATTTGAGGTAATGTGCGATGCTAGTGGGGTGGCTCTTGGTGTAGTATTGGGACAGAGAAGAAACAAAATCCTTCACCCAATTTACTATGCTAGTAAAGCCCTAAATGAAGCCCAGAAGAACTACACAGTGACTGAGCAAGAACTCCTCGCAGTAGTCTTTGCTTTTGAGAAATTTCGCTCCTATTTGCTAGGTACTAGAGTTATAGTGCATACTGACCATTCAGCATTGAGAAATTTGATGGCGAAAAAGGATGCGAAACCAAGGCTGATTCGTTGGGTATTACTGCTGCAAGAATTTGACTTTGAAGTGCTGGATAGAAAAGGGACTGAAAATCAAGTTGCTGATCATTTGTCTCGTCTAGAGGATGAAGCTATGAGAGAGTTAGGGGATAAGACTGACATTGATGATACTTTCCCCGATGAACATGTATTGGCTGCTTCACAAGACTTGATTCCATGGTTCGCAGATTTTGCAAACTATCTGGCTAGTGATATTGTTCAATCAGACTTGTCCTTTCATCAAAGGAAAAAGTTCATGTACGATGTGAAGAAGTTCTTTTTGGATGAACCATACTTGTATAGGAGTTGTGCCGACGGGCTTATTTGGCGTTGTGTGCCAGAATGTGAAATGTTGAGTGTATTGGAGGCATGCCATTCTTCACCTGTTGGCGGACATCACAGTGGTATCCGAACTGCTCACAAGATATTGCAATGTGGTTACTATTGGCCATCTCTTCATCAAGATGCTCATGGGTTTGCTAAATCATGTGACAAATGTCAACGAGATGGTGGTATTTCAAGAAAGCAAGAGCTCCCTCTAAACCCCATTCTTGTGATTGAGTTATTTGGTGTGTGGGGTATTGACTTTATGGGCCCTTTCATGAGTTCTCATGGGATGAAGTACTTTCTTGTAGCAGTTGATTATGTATCTAAATGGGTCGAAGACATATCCCTCTCAAACAATGAAGGGAAGAGTGTCACTGCATTCTTGAAAAAGAATATATTCTCCCGTTTTGGCACTCCAAGGGCCATTATTAGTGATGGGGGCTCCCACTTCTGCAACAGATTGTTCAAGGGTTTATTGGAGAAATACGGTGTTCGCCATAATGTGGCCACTCCTTACCACCCCCAAACTAGTGGGCAAATTGAGGTATCGAATCGGGAGATCAAACAGATATTGTCCAAAACAGTGAATGCTAGTAGAACAGATTGGTCAAGGAGGCTTGATGATGCTCTTTGGGCCTACCAGATAGCTTATAAGACTCCCATAGGTATGTCTCCATACCAATTTGTATATGGGAAAGCTTGTCATCTTCCGATTGAGTTAGAGTATAAATCCATGTGGGCTATGAAGAAGTTAAAATTGGATTGGAGCGAAGCTGCAGAGCAACGGTTAAATGGGTTGAATGAACTTGATGAATTTCGCTTGAAAGCCTATGAAAGCTCAGCCCTATATAAAGAAAAGATGAAGAAGTATCATGACAACAAAATTGAAAAACGAGAGTTTATGGTTGGGGATTTAGTGCTTCTATTCAATTCCAGATTGCGCTTGTTTCCAGGCAAACTCAAGTCCAAATGGACTGGTCCTTACACGGTTACCCAACTATTCCCTCATGGAGCAGTTGAGTTGGAAACAAAGGAGGGTGTGCGGTTCAAGGTGAATGGACAGCGCATAAAAATCTATCTCGGGCATGCTGAATCGGCGAATGAAGTGATCGAGGCATACCATCTTGATGAAGTCTGAGTAATCAAGTGGCCCCAGTCGTGCCGCGACATTAAATCAGGCGCTTGTTGGGAGGCAACCCAATACTTATCGTCTTTTTAATAATGGTAGCATTTTTTTTTCTATAAGTGGGTTTTAAATTTGCAGGCACATCACCAGGAAATTCTGCAGAAAACTACTCCGCAGTAGCCACTGACGAATACAACGACGGACCGTTGCGAATGCAATGGACCGTCGTATGCATCCGTCACACCAGGTATGTATTTCTATCATTTTTGAAATTAGGGCACACACGACGGAATCTACGATGAGGCGTTGCAATTGCGACGGACCGTCGTCGGGGAACCGTCGTGCGATTAATGAAATCTACCCGACCCGACCCGGCTGGACCCTTTTCAAAATCTGACCGTTTATACTTTCCTCCTCCATATTCCACCCCATTACTTCCTTATTCCCCTCATCTCCCCTCGCTTTTCAACTTCCACACTTCCCCTCACTGATCATTGCTCCCAAAAACCACCTAAGCTTTATCATTATCATCTACTTGTCGGTGCTGCTACTGTCAGTGTCTACCTTGCAAGAACCATTCTCCGTTTGTCTTCTTCTCCATTTACAAGGTACGTGTCTCTACATTTATACTTATTTATCTTGCATTTTGGTTTTGTAGTTAGTATTAGCTTAGTTCTTAGTCGTATACTGTTTCCTTTATATGCTTATGTCTAAACCTAGGTTCAAAATGTTCGTATGTGCCATGTTGATAACCCTAGGCATAGGTGATTTTGCTTTGGTAGTTTCTTAGGTCGTTGGGATAGACACATATAGGTCCACAACACTACACAACCATGTGGGTTCATCGGGCCTGTGTAGGGTACCCCCAGTTCTAACAGTGCTACTTAGAACGAGACCCCGATGACGGCCAGTCGCACATACGACGGACCGTCGTAGGGTCCGTTGCACAAGCCCTAACACCCCTACCCAACGACGCCTGTGACGGACCGTTGTATTCACGACGGTCTGTCCTGCACGACCGTCATGGTTGTAAGAGACCCTGTTTCTAAGGGTCTCTCAAACTGTTCTAAGTGTCCTACGACGGACCGTCACACCCACGATGGTTCGTCCTGCACGACCGTCATGATGGTCAGAGACCCCTCCGATAAGGGTCTCCCGACATTTTCTAAGTGTCCTACGACGGACTCTTACGACGGACCATCGTCCCAACGACGGTCTGTCCTGCTTGACCGTCATGATGGTCAGAGACCCCTCTTTCAGGGGTTTTTCTATATACATTGTCTAAAGTACCACACGAAGGACCTCATGACGGTCCGTCGTATCCACGACGAGCCGTCATCCAGCCCGTCGTGTGATACAGTTTCACTATCACTAACACACTATTTTAAATGTTTTATGTTGTATGGGCTTGCTTGTCTTGTTTGACATTACTCGTACTAATAGTGATCCTTTTCAGGTACTATCTACTATGGCACCCAAGCAAGACCGAGCCTACGCACGCGGGCGATCCAAGTCTGTTGCCCCGTCTGCACGCTTGATCATCGGGTCTGATGATGAGCAGGACCCTGAATATGTGCCCCCAAGCACTTCCGCACCTTTCCGTGCTGCACGTGCCCCCAGAGCCACACCCAAGACGATGACGTCTGGCGTAGTCACTGCCTCCCAGTCTGATGAAGAGCGCACACTGACCGGCACACCCTCTAGGTCAGCCACAAACGAGAAAGGAGCGTCGAGCTCCTTAGGAGTATCCTGGTCCGAGGAAGCTTCAGGATCTGCTGAGGTTCCCACATCCGCCATTGCTGCAGCGTCGGCCTCGTTTGATGAGGCTGACAGTTCAGACTCCACATCCGGCGCACCAGCCCAGGTCCCCACCCCAGCCTCTGACCAGCCAAACAGGTGGTGCATCGAAGGCCATTCTCAAGTTTACTCCAACGCAAAATTCCTTAGTGATAAAGGGTTAATGACTCGGACAGGGAGTCTCCCATCGATGCCGGAGATCCATAACATATTCACCAGACATCGCTTAGAGTGGACAGCCCGTCCATTGGGACGATACAGCGAGGAAGTGGTCCGAGAGTTTTACGCATCCTACGTAGCGACTCTCCTATCACAAATCGATAAGCGGGCTGCTCTCGCTAAACAGGACCCACTGGAGCAGGTTCGAGTCCGGGGCGTGCAGGTTGACATTTCCCTGCCAGCCATTCACCGGTTCCTATACGGTGAGAGTGCAGATGCTACGCGGACCCCCCACACTGCCGAGTTTGACTACCGCTGGCAGATCGTGAAGGATGGCCAGTTCTTGCGCGAGTAGGCACTGAGAGAGACCACCAAGAGGTGGATGGCCCTGCATCTATCAGTCGACGGAGAGGGTGCAGATTGGGGCACTGAGCCGGAGGGGGCCATCAAGAAGGCCAACCTCACGTTTGTCGCGAAGTTCTTGTGGCTGCTCGTCCGTCACTGCCTTTCCCCCACAGCTGCTGATAACATCGTCACTTGGGATCGATCAGTGTTGATAGCGGCGATGATAGCCGGATTCGAGGTCGACTTCGCATGTCTTCTACAGGCAGTCATGCACGAGAGGTCATTCAAGGTCACTACTACCTACCCCTTCCTGTGTATGATTTTTGCTCTTTGCAGGACCGCGGGTGTGCCCATATGGCACATAGATCAGTTGAAGAACCCACAGGGCACCGTTGACATCGGCCTCACAGAGACGAGGCCAATGAGTTGGCCCCATGTAGAGGGGCCCCGTCCAGAGCTGCCACCACTTGCTGATGATCTTGCGGACACGGTGGCCCAGGCCCGCACCGATACACAGGCGTCCACTGACACAACTCCGATCGAGTCTATCCCGGGTAGTAGCCCAGCCCCGAGCTCATCTCGTACAGCTCCTTTACCGTTACCGGCCCCGCTTGCTCGGGTCCAAAAATTGGAGGCACAAATGGCCACCCTTCTGCATCATATCCAGCCGTGGATGCAGAAGGCTATTACTGAGTCTGAAGCGCGTATGGAGAGGAAGATGCAGCGCAAGATTACTGAGGTTCACCAGCGCCTCGATGCACTTGAGTTGAGAGTGTTAGCCCGTTCATCCCCTCCAGAAGATGTGTCGACTCTCCAGGCTGCAGTCGACAGTCTTCGTGCAGACATCGACACGATCCTAGAGGAGAGAGTGCCGGAGCCTGTAGAGCCTGTTGAGGACAATGTATTGGCGGCCCTGTTTACTACGTCAGAACTTCCCCCACCTTCCCCGAGAGAGAGTGCCAAGAGGCGGAGGGGTCGATCAGAGGATGAGGCGCGAGCAAGGAAGAAGGAGCGCCGAGAGATGGAGGCCGCAAGGAGAGCCTCACTTGCTGAGGCGGAGGCATACCACATCAGAGCATCGCAGATAGCGGCTGGGGCGTCTAGCTCCCGCACTGTAGAGACAGCAGGAGGCACTACTGAGGTGCGGTTGTTGCTGAGGACATCACTGAGGGTGTCCAGATTGCAGAGGATGTGGGTTCTGGGAAACCAGACCCACCAGCTTGTTGATCGACGGCGCTATGCGCCACAGGTTTGCTTCACCTACCCCTCTAATCTTTAGATTTTTTTATGCATTGGGGACAATTTCATGCTTTTTTGTTGGGGGTGGGGTAAATGGAAAGTGAGTGTTAGGGTGAAGTCTGAGCAGCCCAACTCACTATCCTCTTTTGGGGTTTTCTTGGCTGTGTTTTTTTTCCCCCAAAAGATTGATTACTTTTTCTGTTGAACCGGCACATTATATCTTTTCTACATAGTTTAACTGTGAAGCATGATGGCTAAAATGATATCACGATAAAACTAGAAATTGTTGCATGACTAGGCGTAGTAACTGATAATTGTGTGGCTCTAAACATGAAATAGAGTTACACCATTGCATTACCCTAAATCGTCAAGTCAAACTAGGTGTTTGATAATCTGGTATAGTGATGAGATGTCAAGTGAGTGTGAGGAAAGTTAAATAGTCCACTATTGGTACTGAGCTAGAACTTGCCTGGTTAATCCTGCTAAAAGTAAGCTGTAACAGACAATTAGGAAAGGATCATAGGCCCTTATTCAATATAGCCCATTTCTAGCCTAAATAAAAGAAACCAAATGAAAGTTATCCTTCTTTGATCCAAATAATTTGAGCTTAAAATTAGACCTTTCTTTTTCACTCCAACTGATCTTTTCTGGGAACAATATGTTGGCCCTGGTCCCTCCTTGGACATGTGCACCTCAGCTTATGCCAAAAGCATAAGTTGAGGGTGGCTAATGAATAAACAACCTTCGTTATGGCCCTGACCCGACTTTGGGTATTGTGTACCTTGACTCATGGCAAAGCCATGAGTTGAGGGTGGCTGTTTTGAGGAATGCTCTGGAAAGTGGGGTTGAAAGAACAAAAGTAAAATGACTCAAGAACTCGTTGAAAAAAAAAGAGAAATATTCAAGAATAACAAACAAGAAAAGAAAAGAGTTACTTACACAAATGAAGAAAGAAGGGAAACAGCAAGGTGAAAGAATAGGAGAAACTGGGCGAGATAAAGTGATAGAAAGTGGAAGGTTTATCCGATATGTCAAGGAGGGCAAAAAGTCACTAAAGTATACCTAAATATACCTTACCTGACTCTGAGCCTACGTTACAAGCTAAAAAAAAAGTTCTATTGTGATCCTAAGGGTTGTATAGCGAACTTAAGGCAGTGAAAATAAGGGCAAGCTTATGGCAATAGGTATGAATGAGTGTGACTTTGTTCTGAGAGCGAGTGTTGAAATGTAATCCTTACACTCAAACTGAAATTATTGTGTGAAAAATGAGGATTTTGTTCTAAAGTGAGGACACTAGTTGCTATACCGGAATTGTTAGCCCCTCCGTGAGAAATTGAAGAGGATAGGTGTTAGTGCGTGGTGAGCCTGTGTCATGTTCGAATCCCACAAAATTCATGCCTAATAGTGATAGAATGCATAGATTTGATGAGATTAATCGGGATTGATAGCCAAATTAATGCAAAGGATAAAAACATGAATACTATTGTACAAATATTGTGTAGTGAGTCATAGTGCGTCGCTTGAGGACAAACAACGAATTTAAGTTGAGGGTGTTGATATACCGTGGTTTCACGGTATAATTAATACTTTTCCCTTAAGTTTAGTGTGTCCGAAAGCCCTTTTTGTGCTAATTTTGATATAAGTTTCTCTTTGTTTTGCAGGAAATCTGTCCAAAGCTGAATGCGGAGATTTTGAGCGAAAAATGCAGAAGAGACCACTTACGGAGCTTATGACGGTCTGTCATGCCTGTGACGGTCTGTAGGTGGCAGCGTAGAGAAGCTGTTGAAGGAAGATGGGGAAGTCTGACCAAGTGTGGGATTACGAAGCTTATGACGGTCCGTCATGGCTATGACGGTTCGTCCTGCAGGTTCTTCGTGAAGATCAGAGAAGTGATCCCAGTACCCAGATTCCAAGAGTTGAAGTATTTTGAAAGGAGACCCTCGACGGACCATTGTGCCTATGACGGTCCGTCACACTTGCCGTCGAGGGGAATGAAGAAAGCAGCAGAAGAATTGCACCAAGTATGAGACGATGGAGTCCACGACGGTCCGTCATGACCACGATGGTCAGTCGCGTGGCCCGTTGACCCAGCCGCGTTTTGGTAGATTTCCAGTAATTAGAATCCTTGTTTAATTAGGTTTTTATTTTTTATAAATAGTTCGAAAAACCTCGTTTTTGAGGTTAGGCTCTGTGAGATTAAACATCATACTGTTAGACTTTGTGTCTTGAGTGTTTGATTGTTAGAGATTCTTACAAGTGATTTTTGGTGATTAATCAAGCAAATTTTCGAACTTTATTCTTTCTCATTGAAGTAAGTACATGAATTCTTGTTTAACATATTTGAATATTGTGTTTATGGCTATGAGGAACTAAACTCCACAACTAGGGTTGTGGGAACCATAGGCAAATAATGAGATAAACCCTAGCTAAAATAACAATTCTAGAATCGTGTCTTGCATGTATTAATAATTCTTTCGCTTAGAAGTCTTTTTAACGGATGATCAACGTTAGAACTCGCCTTAATGCTACTTGCCGGCCCAAGGAGGTAGATAATAGGAAAAGAATTATTAACATAGATTTAGTGTATACTATCTAATAGGCTAGTATTGATTGGTACGAGGTAATAACTTAGTCAAATATCGAATACGATGCTTAATATGAGGTAAGGATAAGGGTTAGGAAAGCAACACACGTAGCCGGACCAAGGTGCGGAGTGAGATTTTCTAGATGCCAGACCAAGGATTTAGAAATACATAACTTAACACTTTGCATGCAAGATACTAGGAAAGAATTGTTATAGTTAGAATTATCAAGTTATGAAACTGTGGGGAACACGTAAACCCTAGTTACTTTGATTACTTTATTAAAACTCAACATTAAAAGCTATTAAGTGTCTCTTTCAAGTTCGTTAGTTATTTTTGCTCATTAGGAAATACAAACCCCCCTTTTATGCTTTTACTTTTCTAAGGAAGTCATCAACCGAACAATAGTAATAACAAGTTGAAGTTAAGTCTAGACTATTTTCCTCGTGGGAACGATCCAAACCTCACTAGTTGGGTTATTTACTTGACGCGACCGCTTTACTTCTCATTTGAGAAGTAAGTTTGAGCGTATCAAGCAACCGAAAGTATTTGTGGTTCCAGTCAAGGAAAACATGGTGTGCAAGCTCACCAGGAGCTTGTAATGGACTAAAACAAGCACCAAGGAAGTGGTACAAGAATTTTGACTCCTTCATGACCAAGAGTGGATTCTGCAAAGCTGAAAAGGATCCTTGTTGTCACTTCAAGAAATACACTGATTCATATGTCTTTCTACTCTTGTATGTGGATGATATGTTGATTGCAGGATCTAGTATGAGGGAGATTAACAATCTGAAGACAAGGTTGTCTGCAACGTTTGAGATGAAAAATTCGGGTCCAGCAAAGCAGATTTTGGGGATGAAGATTTTTCGGGATAGATCTGCTGGCACTTTAAATCTTAGGAGTTGTACATTGAGAATGTGTTGAGCATATTCAGGGTTAATGATGCTAAACCCAAGACTACTCCATTGGCAAATCACTTTAAATTGTCAAAGGAGCAGTCACCCAAAACAGCCGAGGAGCGTGAGCATATTGTTCCATATGCTTCAGCAATTGGGAGTTTGATGTATGATATGGTCTGCACTAGACGTGATATAGCACATGCAGTGGGAGTTGTTAGCAGGTACATGACGAACTAGATTAGTGAATAGTCACATTTATTTTTATTTACTTTAGGCATAAGATATAGTAGGTTTATTTGGTTAATGGATGCCGAGATAGTCCTTTCAGAGGAAATAACAAAGACTAATTGCAAAGACCATCCTAACTCAAGACCTTAAAAGACTAAAAGTGATTGAAGTATATGAAGAGTTCTTTTGTTCATGTCAGAAACGTTATATGATTTTCACTAAATGAATATTTATAATCTTATATTATGAATTTGATCTATTCATTGCACCAATACTAATTTCCACTATTTTTACGGCGATGTTAAAAAGTGAATAGGTGAAAAAATTTAGTGTTAGTATCATCGTCATTCAGATATAGAATTTCTATTTTAGTTATCAAAACTCCTCTTATATTAATGGGGAGTACGATTCAGCTTGAAATTTCTAGCCTTTTCAGTAGTTATATGATGAAGTTAATTTGTCAAAGAATGGAGAATTAAATGCCTACTATTTTAGCTCTTTTCCCTTATTCTTGAATATACTATAAAAAATGCCTATAGTTAAATATTACATCGCGGACCATGTTAAAAATGCATGACTTATTTAGAAGCTAGCCACTCCAAACATTAAAATTTCATTAAGTTTAGAAAAAAGTAACAGAAAATAAGAACATTTTTTAATTTATCATAATTATCTAGTACTACTATACTGTACTAGCACCAAATAACATTGTAATAAAGATAAAAGATATGAAACGACATTTGAAGTTGTCCCGGATTCTCAAAAAGCCATCTTAACTATGTGGACGCCCTATTACCCCCTTGAAAAATTCCAATCATGTAGGCAAAATGCACAAGTATCCCCCTTGACTATGATAAAAATTTCAGAGACACAACTTAACTAAACTAAGGTCCTATTACCCCTTGAACTTTTATTTTGTAACTTTTTGCACCTTTTATATTATGTGACACACTCCATGACTCCATGCAATCGAGGTGTGTGGAAGATATTTGGATGCCTCGGAAGTCAAAAAAGTCCACAAAATTACAAAAAAATAAGTTCAAAAGGGTAATAGAACCTTAGTTTAGTTAATGTGTCTCTGGGATTTCGATCATAGTCCAGGGGGCTATTCCTTAAAACTTGATGTGCTAGAGACTGACTATGAGATATTCATTTTAGCTCGTGTTGGATTCTCTAGGTCATGACATCATGTCCTTAGTTTCATACATAAATTTATTATTCATTTACTTTGGCGTCTTTAATACTCCTTAGACTTAGTATTTGAAAATTAATTGTCTTTATTGTGATGACTTTCAGGTTTGGCGATAAAGTATAATAGACTTTAGAGATTTATTTGATTAGTTTTAAACTTTCACATTTTATTGTTATTTGTAGTTGAATCATTGATATATGTTGGAGTTTTGGTTCATTGGTTCGTCCACTTATGAGGTTAAATCTGGGTGTCAGTCATGACCTGTTTTGGATCGTGACAGTGTCACACTTTAAGTGGACCTCATTCTTTCCCTCATGTCATGTATCTAGGTAAAAAGTTATGGTAGAAATTCATTTGATATCAACAAACTAAAAAAGAAAAGGTGTAAATTAACTTATTAATAGATAGAAAAAAGTTTTATTCAGTAAAATTTGAAATCGGACCATGTAAAAGAAGATTTGACCATGAGAAATAAAATTAAAAAATTATTAACAAGGAAAACCATTAAATAAACTTATTTTTCTTATTTCTAAATTTAACCTTATTTATTTGGAACTTATTATGCTGCAAAATGTAGTTTTGCAATAAATCAATGAGTGGTAAAGCTATTTGAGTTGCTTGAAAATAATTGGTTGAATGAAAACTTAAACTGAGAGAATAACCGTTCATTCCTTATTATCTGTTCAATAAAATACTTAGCAATCTTAATGACCTTTTTTACAATCACGAACTCATTAATAAATTTTATAATCACAAAATCGCAATGTTGGCTAGTAAAATGGAGTTTAAAGCCCCTTCGTAATGTCCATTAAAAGTTCATCAATATTGAACTAACGCGAAGGAGGTAAACTAATCAGGCGCACTGAAATTCCTTGTGTAAACTAATCATTGTATGTGAATAGTGCAATGTATCTCCTTGTTGTTGATGTCAGTCCATTGCCAAGCAATGGCGGACCTACCTTTGGTTCGCCCGACACCCCTTCGTCATTACGTTGTATATAGTGGTTAAGTTTTATTTTAATAAATATAAATACATAAATTGACACCTCTTAAAACACGTTGAATGTTTAGTCTATTGGTTACATGTTCAATCCCTACTAGCCTCACTATAATTTGTTTTTCTATAATCATTGACACTCCTTAATTAAAATTCTGCGTCCGCCACTGTTGACAACAACAAAGTTCTTTTCCCAGACTATATTTTGGTTGTCATTCAAATGAAAGATAAAATGTCAATGAATGTCCAGAGAGACCCATCTATTGGGGTGGTTGATCAATGGAATCGAGAATTATACTATTTAATATTATTGATTGAGACATTAACAATGATGGTGGTAGTTGTGATGCTAGTGGGGTGGTAGAATGTTTATGGCAGCATGATGAGTGGGATGGTAGGCAAGGCGTAATTTGTGTTCTGCATGTAGAAGTAAACCTGATAATTTTATGAGCAAGTTGTTTGTTTTCGTTCTTACCAACGACAAACATCCGAGTTCCTTTTGCTTATTGATAGCGATAAACTTGTGTAACTAGATTATCTTTATCTCTTTCAAATTAATTATATAGTAGGATTGGTCAAGATATTTTTAATATTGGTAAAGTTTGCATTAATAATAAGTTGAAATAATTTTAAAATCCAAAGAAAATAAACACTTAGAATTTATTTAAAAGTAGTTGCAGATCCCCCCCCCCCCCCCCTCTCCCCTCCCTTTTTTTTTCCAATAATGTAAAAGTAAAGTTTGATTATTATGTCAAATTTAGCAACAAATCAGTCAAGGATTATAATGGTCTTGGATCTAGAAATAATGGCCAAGTGAAATGACTCAATAATGAGCTTCTATGTTTGGCTTACAAACACTTCTTATAACTTTTTTTTATTACACTAAATATACCAAAGTTTAAAAAATTTACAAGGAAAACCTCGAAGCTGATTTCTCTCTTTTTAAAATAAATACTCTCATTGATTTAATAATAGGATTTGAATTGATGTGGTTGCAAGATTAATTTGAGTTTTATTAATGAGTTACTATCTATACTAATAACTAATATTGTCAAACACATTTGAGCTTTATTTGTTTCAAATTGAAGAAATGTCATGCCTCGAGTTCATACCATGGATGTGACCGACACTCGAGAATCATTATGATCTCCAAGTAAATTCTTTGTCTGGCTGACTACTAAGAGAAAGACTCACTCAAGGAAAAATAGGCTTAAAAAAGAATTTGGTCTCAAAATAAAACTTAACTCAAATATCTGAAAGTACTCATCCCGATAATTATAATTGTTTGTAGAACATTTTTAAATGAAAGAGAGTACCAACAGTCTCGTAGACTCTTTTTATCTACAAGGCCTCTAATCTTTGCGATAGGTTTCGGGACAAGACCTACTTTGCCTCAAAACAACTTAACTAAAAGTAAATCAGAAGTCCCACAAAATGAAAGGAGGCTACCAAAACTCTACGGAGTGTAGAGTGATCTGAACGGAGCGCCTGTTGATGATCCTGAACACCTGTATTTGCATCACAAAAAGATGCAGGTCGAATGACATCAGTACATTTAAATATTCAATTATGTAGTATTGTCGAGACGAAATAACTGAATGAAAAGATTGCAATAGGTAACAACACACTCAAGTAAACTGTAAAGAAATAAAGGAGTGCAATTACTTTAAGCTTTAAAAAATACTGACTCATCTTTGAACTCGACATAGTAAGTGATATATTAAAATACACTTTTAACTCTATTGGGAGTATTTTTAACCGATAACCATCATTGTGAGCTACATGATGATAGAACATCTCACCCACACAATTGAATTGTCCTAAATCATGTTGGGGGTATAATACCTCTTAACTAAGTGTATCCACTAAGTAATACAGATCCATCTAAAAAGTATGATCATGTTCCTATTTTGGCAAGACATGATTTATGAGGATTTTGAGTTTCTGAACTATGTATGAATTCATTGCTCATTTGAATTAATGTAATTTCCAGTTGGTATGCATTTGGTGTACAAGTGGTATGTTAGTGAAAAAAAATTGTTGTATACTATGTGTATGAGGTAATTTACATTGTCTGATTTATTCTTCCTATATGGATACCAAGTTTATACAAATTGGATACCAACAGGATAACAATTTGGTGTCATTCTTAATTTTCAATTTGGAAATCAATTGGACACAAAGTAAGTCACCAAAACTATTAAATGTAGTTTTCAATTGGCGTCCATTTTAGTTTCACTTGATGTCCCATTAGCAAAATAGAAACATAAAGATGATATTGATATTTCAATTAAATTAGTAAACTTAAAACTAATTATATCCCATTAATATGAATTTCGTATCAAAGTGGTATCCTTCTTGAAAAATAGAAAAACAAGTTTTTATATTATTGTCAAAAAATCATAGTAAAAAGATGTAATTAAGATTTCAACAAAATTAGTCAATCTAAAACTAGTTAACGTTGTATCAAATTGATATTGATTTGAAAAACTCAAGTGTAACATTGTATAGAATTGTTGTATACTAAGTTTATGAGTTCTTTTCAAAACAAAAAATTTAATAGACCTCTGACTAATGTTATATCCAATTTGTATACCCTTGGTATCAAACTCAAATATTTAAGGTAAAGAAATGTATGAAGTTGGTTTACAACTGGTATGATATCGGAAAGAATACATCTAACAATGAAAGACAGGACAAATTATAATGTTGTCAAAAACTGTAGAAAAAGGAAATATACATCATCAAAAAATCTAAACATGTAATGATTAAGAGTCTAAGATGCAATTGTTTCAAATTTTGTTTATGTGGTTTTGGTATAGGATAATTATTAGTATTTGGAGCATATTCTTTTGTTATGCAGTCTAATATCTCGCAACTAGAAATAACTAGAAAGGAGTTTAAAAATTGGAAAATACTTATTTTGGAAAGTATAAGGAAATCTGAAAATATTTAAGCAAGTAAAAAGTAAGTATTTGTTCAACCTCAAACGACTGTAACTTCTAGCTAAAGCTGATTTAGTTGTATTTCCTGATATAGTTGGAAAGTCCTTCGAACAATCTTTCCAACACCGCGAGATTAGAAATTTCAAGTTCATAAGAGTTTAATATGTGTCAAATAAGAACTTAGTAAGTTTTAGAAGTTGGGAGTTTTTACCCTAGGAGGCCTACGGAAAAAAGAGAAGAAAAAAGAAGATGAAAAAGGGCAAGATTTGCCAAGATGGTCGAATTAACTTGTGGATTTGGTCGGTAGTGATCCCAAAAATTTTTATATGAGTCTATATTAACATTTGGTTCGTTCACCCATGTACCAAAAATGTTTGATTTAGCGTGATTGCATCCTAAAGAGACTGGATTTTGTATTTTGTTCTTGAATTGCTTTCGTTCATGAACATGAGATGAGATTTAGGAGTTTTCTTCATAATTTAGGGGTTGTTCTGGAATTCATTGAGTTAGATCCTTGTGTATATAATGTTGGTACATGAATCTAAAGTGAACTTGAGAAAATGAGTTAAACGATTTAAGGTTAGAAAATGAGAGGAAAAATTTGGCAGATTCTTTCCTAAAGAATATGTTGGCGCAACGACCCCCACAGCGCATGGAAGGCTGGGGTGGCGCGCCATAAAGGAGCCTCACTCAAGTGAGGCTGATGCGGCGCGCCTTGGACAAGTGTTTTTTACTACTTACCGTAATTCGGTCTTTTAAGCCTTTCTAAAGTGTTTTAACAAATGATTCTAATACTCTAAATGACTTCGAAACATATAGAAATCATCAAGAACCATGAATTTCAACGTTGAACCCATAACTTAAAATTCAAGGATAGCTAAGAATGAAGTCTAGGATGTACTTAGAGTCTTGTCTAGAAGTGATTTAGCAAATACTTTTAATTTTGTTTTAAGATTTAAAGATGAAGTTAAGTAAAGAGTGAAGATAAGGATAAGAATTTCATTTCATTTTTCATAATGTTTTAAATTCGTTTTAAGACTTAAGTTTGGGTTCAAATTAGAGTAAGTGAAGTCTTTTCCTCAAAGAGGTATTGGGACGAAGTATTCCCAAATAAGTATAAACATGTTTTTCACATTTAAACAAGAAACAAAAATTAAGATTTCGAAAAGAGTCATTGAGCTAGTTTTTGAGTAAAGAGGAAACTATGATTTCCAAGAGCTATTTTAAAGCTAAGTTTGAGCAATTATCTCAAACCAGAGAAGAAAGTGTTTTGAAAAACTATAAGTTAAGATATTATGGGAGCAGTATTGATCACATATATGGGAATGTGAGTTCATATTAATTCAATCCCTAATAAACCATGTAGCCATTATGAGCATAAAAACATCATACTTTTGAGATGATTCCTCAGTGCTTTTTAGCATAGACTAGTGGATCCATTTAGTGAGTTCAGGTTCTATATAGCGATGGCAAGGTATAGAATGGTCCTTGGCAACGTGACATAAATTGTTGTACCATCAATTATTCCCATAGTGATGGTTCTTGGTTAGAGAATCTCCACTGAAGTTATAGTATTTTCATATACATCAGTTATTGTCTTTTACATACATTAGAGTTGAGTTGTATTCTTTTATATACACAGAGTTAGCATCATGTATTTAAACAAGTTTTTCTTTATATGGCATCTACTTTAAATTGCTTTATAATGAATTGAGTTTAGTTCAATATTCATGAGATGAGAAGAGACAGGTAAGTGTTTCTTTCAGAACCTCTATCAAGCCTATGCTTGTTAGCATTCAACTTGCATACTCGTGCATTCAATGTAGTTAGCCTGCATCATCTTATGATACTGATGCAGGTAACCAGGATCAACATCCATCAACTCGTTAATCCTTCTTTAGCATTAAATGTTTTTTGGGAGCGTCCTTGTACACCTTTCCACCCCATCTTGTATGCTTCAACAAGTTGCACCTGCGGAATGACGACATTGTTATATCATTGAAACTTCTAGAACACTCCTACATGAGGCCTCCCTTCCAATCCATTTTTGGTCTTTCCATTTCACCATAGTGTCTACCTCATCGACCGTCTTCTCACCTCCCACGTAGATAATAAATCCCATTACAAAAATTACTTGGAAAATCACCTGATTATAGTTCATTGTGCACCTTTGGTTGTTTATTCCATCCATGGCTTAATCCATACTCCAGAAATGAAATTGAACAAAAATCTATAATGTGTGTCTATCTCGTATTCTCTTTGTCTAATCATGTCATTAATGTTTTGACCCAATCTTTGCAAAAGCATATTTACCTCAAGATGTGCAATTTGTTGAGAATAATTTTCCATTTAAAACTATGTTCTCCAACCATGCCAGTAAATCGACTCCCCTACAATGGGAAACAACCACAGTTTCCAATTCTTCCGAACCCACATCTAAACTTCCTTTAAGTACAAATATGCCTCCTCCATTAGAAATAGAGGTACGCAAAACATATTCCCCATCAACATCTGCCTCTTGTCCATCCAAGTCCCAAGACAACTTAAATTCACATTCCTCGTCTGACAATGCATTAATGGTATAAGTATCTTCCTCTCTCATAAGTTCTCCATCTCCAAGTTAGTCTTTATCTCCCTCACCTTCTACACAATATCTACCACTGTCAAGTCGCCGTACACATTCACCAATGCCTATTTCTATGAGCATGCATACAAAATTGCCTCATTTACTTTTCTATCAGTGCAGAAATACCAATACATCAACCTTCTTGGATCCTCAACCATCCTATCATATCCCCGAGTTTGAGCTCACTCCTTCACCACCTCACTGTCCATCTCCTTCTACCAGTACTTTCACTCGATCCCAAAACAACATCACCAAATCCAAATAATTTTTTATTACCTAGCCAATTTAAAACCCACCATCACATCCACAACTTTAAACAAGCACAAAAATACCCCAAGTGTCATAACACAATTAAAAAATGAGTTTGATGCTTTAATAAAGAACCAGGCAAAGGAACATGTTCCTCCTGACGCAACAAAATATATTGTATCTAGTGACTGGATTTTCAGGATAAAAAAGAGTGCAGATGGGACCATCGACAGATACAAAACGTGTTTGGTTGCAAAAAGGCTTTACCCAAAGGTCGGGCATGTATTTTCATGCCATATTCATCCTAATTGTCAAGGCAACCACGATTCACATCGTCCTTTCTGTTGGACTTCGTCATAATTGGCTCCTACGTTAACTTGATGTCAATAATGATTTTCTCCATTTAGGAAACTTAGATGAGAAAGTGTACATGGCACAACCTTCTTGGTTTATAAGTGCGGACAAGACAACACATATATATCATCTGCGCAAGGTATCTATGGCTTGAAACAGGCTCCTTGAGTGTGGTACAATGTCCTTATGGGTTATCTCTCATCCATAGGATTTGTTAAGAATAAGTCAGATGCCTCGCTTGTTGTCAAACATGGTTCAGGTGACACGTTATTTGTCCTTATCCATATCGATGATATTATTATCACCAGGAGCAACACCTTCAGTGTCAATCAGGTTATTACGTTCCTTACTTCTCATTATCTATTAAAGATTTAGGTAATCTTCACTACTTTCTTGGTGTTGAAGTGCTACGTAACTCTGGTGGTTTAATTTTCACCCAAGCAAACTACGTGAACGATATTTTAAATGATGATCTAATGACTGTAAGAGTATCAACACACCAATGAGTGCCTCTGAGTTACTCACCTGACTTATGCCACACGGTATCGTCGAGTCTTGGGAGAACTTCAATGCCTATCTTTCACAAGAAAGTACATAGCCTATGCAGTAAACAAGTTGTCTAAATTCATGCAAGCAACATTAGACCTTCGCTGGAAAGATGTGAAGTTCATCCTCTGATAACTGTGTGGTACCATTCATCTCTCCCTACGAGTTACCCCTATTGATGACTTTAATCTACATATGTACTCCCATTCATCTCTACCTACGAGTTACCCCTATTGATGACTTTAATCTACATATGTACTCTAACACAGATTGGGGTGGAGACATCACCAATAGAGTTTTAGCATCTGATTATATTCTGTTCGCTGATCACAATCTGATTAGTTGGTCTTAAAAGAAGAAAAATACTGTCTCACGCTCTTCCACCGAGTCTGAGTATAGGGCAGTAACTAATGCTCTTTGTGAAACCTTATGGGTCACCAAACTCATAAATGAGTTGTAATTCCCAGTCCATCAGTTTCCCACAGTATATTGTGACAATCTTGGAGCCACTTTCCTAAGAAAAAATCATGTCCTCCATAGTCATGTGAAACATGCTGCCATTAACTTTCAATTTTTTTGCCATCATGCAACACCAAATGGATTCGTGTTGTTTATGTTCATGGTGCCGATAAAATAGCCGACACTCTCACCAAGGCATTGAATAAATCTACATTTTAGAGTAATATTTTCAAGTTAGGCTTAGTGACCAATAACCTAACTTGAGGGGTCATATTGGAACTTCACGAGTCAATTTAGTTATTTAGTCATATTATATTTGAGCAATACCCATGTCAAACGTCGAGCCTACACCCTAGGGGTGACAAACACTCGAAGACCATTATGGACCCCAAGCGAACAGTTGGTCTGACTTATTTACTCAGCGGAAGAATTAAAACACAAGAATAGTCTATCTAAAGAACGCGTGAAATAAAGTGAGAATGTCTTAAGTGAAAGCATTCAACTGGGCAAAATGGCTATTGAAGTCTCATAGAAATACATCTCAAATAAAAAGCTAAAAGACTTATATATAACTATGTGTCTATCTATGAAGCCTCTAAAAAGACTGTGATGGATGTTGGGACATACCCCACAACATCCTAATAAATAAAAATATTGAAAGCAATATAAAGATTCCTCCAGAATGCAAAGAGGCTCACAAACAGACTTTGAACTACTCATTGGATTTATGATGCACTTGATGCTTGATGAACCGTGGTTTCACGGTATTTTCAATGCCTTTTCCTTAAGATTAGTGTGTGTCTAAAACCTTTTTGTATTGAATTTTGATATAGGTTTCTCTTTATTTGCAAGAATTTTTTCCAAAGGAGAACACGGAGGATTTAGTAGAAATTGCAGAAGTGACCACCTACAGAGCCCAGGACAGTCCTTAGGTGGCACCGTAGTGAGATGAAAATGGTTGCTGAAGTAAGTTGGGGAAGTCTGACCAAGTGTGGGAATACGAAAGCTCATGACGGACTGTCATAACCACAACGGTCCGTCTTGGATATTCGTCGTGGTTGTTAGAGAGTAGTTCCAGTACCAATTTCAAGAAGTTTCTAAGTGTTGTGGAATGAAACCCCACGATGGACCGTCGTGGTTGCAACGGTCCGTCATATCTGTCTGTCGAGGGTAACAAAGAGTTGATCAAGAAAGAAGCAGAAAGTTATGCCAAGTATGGAATGACGGAGCTCACGACGATCCGTCTTGTCCATGACGGTCCGTCGCAGGGATCGTCGATTCAGACACAATTTGGACATATTTTCTTTATATAATGTCCTTGTTTTTTTAGGTTTTATTTTATTATAAATATTTTGAAAAACCTCGTTTTTGGAGTTAGACTTTTGAATATTTATTAGTTCTCTTGTTTAAGTATTGAACTCTTGATTTTGGTATTTGATTATATTTTTTCGGAATCAATTGTTGGTGTTTTGTGAATTATTCAAGTGAATTTCTGGATTTGCTTCATTCATATAAAAGTAAGTGCATGAATTCTTATATTATCAATATGAATTGTGTGATTATTAGCATGGTAACTACACTTCATAACTAGGGTTGTGGGAACCATGAGTAAATAAAAAGGTAAAATCTAGCTAAAATAAAAATTCTAGAATAGTGTCTTGCATGTATTGCAAATTCTTTCGTTTACAAGTCTTCTTATCATATGGCCAACGTTAGAACTCGCCTTATTGCTACTTTCCGGACCAAGGCGGTAGATAATAGGAAAAGAATTATCAACATAGATTTAGTTTATACTATCTAATAGGCTAGTGTCGGTTGGTACAAAATAACAACTTAGTCAAATATCTATTATGATGCTTAATATGAGGTAAATATAAGGTTTAGTAAAGCAACACACGTAGTTGGACCAAGGTGCAGAGTGAAATTCTCTAGTTGCCTGACCAACGATTTATAGATACCTAACTTATCATTTTGCATGCAAGATATGAGGAAAGGATTGTTATAGCTAGAATTACCGAGTTAGGAGCCTGTGGGGAACACTTACGCCTTAGTTACTCTCATTACTTGAATAAACTCCAATGTACTTTAATTTAGCTAATTGCTTTTATTAATCAAAACCCCCTTTAGTTATTTGTTTTCTGGAAATAATTGAATAAATAGAAGTAATAACAGAATAAAGTTTAGTCCGAACCATTTTCCTCGTGTGAACGATCTCAACCTCACTAGTTGAGTTCTTTACTTGTTGCGATCGATTTTACTTTTTCTAGAAAAGTAAATTTAAGCGTATCAAATTTTGGCGCCACTGCTGGGTAAAGTGGCTTTTAGATTAACTTTAAGCTTATTATCAAAGTTTAGTCAACATTTTCCTAATTTTAATTTTTCTTTGTGTTTTTGTCTCCTTCAGGTCTAACTTCCTCATGTGCCAAATACACGGAGTAGAGGAATACCCGTAATTGAACCTGACCCCGATTTAGAACATACTTTAAGAAGAATAAATCAGAATTTGGGCATCTAAGGTTATGAGGTCGAACCACAAATGCCACCATTGGTCGTGACCTTGTATTACCTGATATTTGTGGGAAAGGTAAAATACGGAGACAAACTTCCGCTCCATGCCCTCAATAGTACTATAGGAGCTATGAAAATATTGCAGACTCTGATGGGCCTCTCGCCTTGCCCCCTATTCCACATGGCCACACTTTTGTGGTAACTAGTAGTCTGATGCAAATGCTCCCTGCCAAAGGTTTGTTTTCAGGGCTACCTTCTGAGGATCCACATGCACACATTTCTAAGGTAAGGGCAGTGAGCAAAAGTTGAGTAGGGAGGCCCGATTTGAATATGGATGTAACTAGACTAAGAGTTTTTCCTCTCTCACTAACGAGAGAGGCTGCTATATGGTTTATTGAGTTCCCCTATAACTCAATCTTTACTTGGAATCAACTGAGGGATGCTTTCTTAGCACGCTGCTACTCGGTGTCTAAGAAACTAAACCACAAAGACATCGTGAACAACTTTGTGGCACTACTGGAAGAGTTAGTTAGCAGTTCTTCGGATATGTTCACTTCATTCTTGCGAAGTGTCCCAAATCACCTCATAGATGATGAGTCTCTGAAAGAGTATTTCTATTGGTGACAACATTATAATATCAAAGCGGTGTTGGATACAATAGCGGGTGGTTCTTATGGGGAGTGTCCTTATGCCGAGATTGCTAAAAAGGTAGGAAAAATCTCCAGAAATAATAAAGCTTGGAGTACTAGGAAGTCATATACCTGGAGAAACACCTTCGCAGTCCAATGTGCACACAACTCAGTCGTAAATGATCTTCGTGAGGAGATGTCTCAAGTGAGAACTGAGCTTGGGTTGGTGTTGAAACATGTTGCTAGGGGTGCAGAAAAGGTAAATGCGGTGAACTACTTGTTTAAACCACCACCGCCAAATGATGAATATTTCTATGAGGAGGACACCTATGCAATGAATGATCAGACGGGGGGTTTCCGACCGAACACTCAAGGATCCAGTTAGTAGAATTGGAACCAAGGTTAAGGAAACCAAGGTTGAAAGTATGGTAATTATAAACGCGAGGATCATTATGTCTGAAATAGGAATTATAACCACGATAACAACTTCAACCGGGGTAATTATGGTAACAGAAATGATAGAAGTGGACCCTATGTTCCACCTTAAAATCGTGAAGTTGCTCCTAGGGATGGTGGAGGTAGTATGGTGTGAGTTGAGGATGTAATGCAGAAAATAATGAGGAGGTTAGATGCTAGTAATGAGCATAATTAAGAGTTAAGGAATGACTTAGCATGTATAGGGCAGAAATTTTATACACATGCAATCTCGATTAAAGCATCTTGAGTTACAAATGTCCCAATTGTCTGGAACTGTGAAAACATGGCAACCGGGCACTCTTCCTAGCAACAATGTCCAAAATTCAAAAAATGATGGGCATTAATGAAAATCACTTCTCGGGGTGGTAAACAAACCATTGATCCACCTAAGCCGTCTAGTGTAGAAAAGGTGATAAGATATGATAATACAGTGGTGGAAGTTAGTGGTGAGTTAGAGGATAAAACGGTAAAAGATGTTGAGGTGCCCCAAAAGTAGACCCCCATGCCTAGAACACCACCTCCTTTCCCACAAAGGATTGTAAAAAAGATATAGGATGGTAAATACCGACGTTTTATAGCGATCTTGAAACAACTTTCTATCATGTTCTTTTTGTAAAATCTCTTGAACAATGCTCAATTATGCCAAGTGCATGAAAGATTTGGTTACAAAGAAAAGATCAGTCACTTTTGAGGATGATGATAGAATGCAACATTGTAGTGCCATTGCTACAAGATTTCTAGTGTAAAAGAAAGAAGATCCAGGTGCTTTTACTATTCCTTGTACAATCGGGTTATTAAACTTTTCAAAAGCATTATGTGATCTTGGGGCAAGAATAAATCTCATGCCCCTCTTGATTTACAAGAAGTTGGGTTTGGGTGACCCAAATCCCACTGCGATGCGGATACTGATGGCCGATGGAACTGTAAAAAGGCCCATTGGTATACTCCACGATGTGCTAGTAAAAGTGGAGTCATTCATATTTCTAGCCGATTTTGTGATTCTTGATTGTGAGGTTGATTTTGAGGTGCCCATTATGCTTGGGAGGATATTCCTTACTACGGGTAGAGCCTTGGTTGATATGGAAAAAGGGCAGATGAAATTCTGGTTGACAATGAAGAAGTGACCATCAACATTTGTTGGTCCATAAGGTAGAGTGGTCTCCAATCGGTATCTGCTATATCCCATAGAGTTGAAGAGTCATCTGAGGTACAAATTGAAGAGCGTCTGGGTGTAGAAGCATTGGCGGCAGTGATCATAAATTTTGATAGTGATGGTATTGAAGAGTATGGGTCATTGGTCGTGGCGTTTGTTCGAGGTAATGTTCATTTTAAACCAAAAAAAATTGAGTAAGATATGCAACATCGCGAATCACCACCAGTGAAACCGTCTATTGAGGAAGCTCCAAAATTAGAACTTAAGCCTCTGCCACCTCATCTGAGGTATGTATTCTTAGGCAAAGATGACACTTTTCCGGTTATTATTGCATCAGATTTGAATGTGCATCAAGTTGAGAGTTTGGTAAGTGTTAAAAAGGTTCAAAAGAGCTATTGGTTTGACTATTGCGGATATTATTGGGATCCCTCCCGATATTTGTTCTTATAAAATCCAACTCATGCCCGATCATGAGCCAAATATTGAGCATCATAGACGTCTAAATCCACCTATGCAATAGGTATTTAAAAAGGAAACTATTAAGTGGTTGGGTGCCGGAGTTATATATCCAATCCTTGATAGTTGTTGGGTATGCCATGTTTAGTGTGTACCTAAGAAAGGGAGAATGACTGTGGTCCTCAATGAGAAAAATGAGCTTGTTCCAATGAGACCGATGACTGGTTGGAGGTTTTGTATGGATTATCGGAAATTAAATGTTTTGACCAAAAAATACCATTTTCCTATGCCCTTCATTGATCAGATGTTTGATAGACTTGCCGGAAAGGGGTGGTACTATTTAATTGATGGTTATTCGGGGTATAATCAGAATTCTATTGCAACAGAAGATCAAGAGAAAACCACCTTTACATGTCCATATGGGACCTTTGCATTCAAGAGAATGCCGTTTGGGTTGTGCAATGCACTCACCACATTTCAGACATGTATAATATTGATATTCTCCGATATGGTGAAAGACACTATTGTGGTGTTTATGGATGATTTTTCTGTGGTTGGTGACTCCTTTGAGCGGTGTTTGAGTCATTTGTCTAAGGTTCTAATGAGGTGTGAAGACTGCAATCTAGTACTAAATTGGGAAAAATGTCACTTCATGGTGAAAGAGGGTATTGTATTGGGTCATCGCATATCAGAGAAGGGTATAGAGGTTAATCGAGCTAAATTCGAGGAAATAGAGAGACTTATCTCACTATCTCTTTCAAAGGTGTGAGAAGCTTTCTTGGGCATGCAGGTTTTTACACGAGGTTTATAAAGGATTTTAAAAAAACTGCACATCCATTGTGCATGTTGTTTGATAAAGAGTGTAATTTTTTTTGATGAATCCTGTCTTAAGGCATTTGGTGATTTGAAAGAAAACTTGGTGTCTGTACCTATCATTATTTAGCCGGATTGGAGCAAGCCATTTGAGGTAATGTGTGATGCTAGTGGGTTTGCTCTTGATGTGGTATTGGGTCAAAGAAGGGACAAAATCCTTCACCCCATTTACTATGCTAGTAAAGCCCTAAATGAAGCCCAAAAGAAGTACACGTTGACTGAGCAAGACCTCCTTGCAGTAGTCTTTGCTTTTAAGAAATTTTGCTCCTATTTGCTTGTCACTAGAATTATAGTGCATACATATCCTTCTTCTTTTAGATATTTTATGGCAAAGAAGGATGCAAAACCGAGGTTTATTCTTTGGGTATTACTATTGCAAAAATTTGACTTTGAGGTGAGTGATTGGAAAGGGACCAAAAATCAAGTTGTTCATCACCTGTCTCGTTTAGAAGATGAAACAATGAGAGAGTTGGGGAATAAAACTAAAATTGATAATACTTTCCCTGATGAGCATGTATTGGACGCCTCTGAAGACTTAATTCCATGGTTCGCAGATTTTGCGAATTATCTAGGTAGCGATATCATCCCACCAGACTTGTCTTTTCATCAATGGAAAAAGTTCATGTATGATGTGAAAAAGTTCTTTTAGGATGAGCCATACTTGTATAGGAGTTGTGCCGATAGGCTTATTCGGTGTTGTGTGCTAGAAGTTGAGATGTTGAGTATTTTGAAGGCATGCCCTTCTTCATCCGTAGGTGGAAATCATAGCGGGTATCCGGACCACTCCCAAGATCTTACATTGTGGCTACTATTGGCCAATTATTCATCAAGATGCTCATGAGTTCGCCAAGGCATCTTATAGATGCAAAAGAGATGGTGGCATTTCAAGAAAGCAGAAGCTTTCTTTAAATCCCATTATTGTGATTCAGTTATTTGATGTGTGGGATATTGAATTTATGGGCCCTTTTGTGAGTTCTCACAGGATGAAGTAAATTCTAGCAGCGGTTGATTATGTTTATAAATGGGTAGAAACGATCGCACTCGCAAATAATGAAGGGAAGAGTATTATCGCGTTCTAGAAAACGAACATATTTTCCCGACTTGGCTCCCCAAGGGCTATTATTAGTGATGGGGGATCCCACTTTTGCAACAAATTGTTAAGAGATTATTGGAGAATTATGGGGTTCGCCATAATGTGGCCACTCCTTACCATCCTCATACTAGTGGGCAAGTTGAGGAGTGAAGTAGGGAGATTAAGCAGATTTTATTGAAAACAATTAACGCTAGTAGAACAGATTGGTCAAGGAGACTTGATGATTCTCTTTGGGCCTAGCGGAAAACATACAAGACTCCCATAGGTATGTCCCCATACCAACTTGTATATGTGAAGGCTTTTCACTTACCGGTTGAATTAGAGCATAAAGCCATGTGGGCAATGAAGAAGTTGAAAATAGATTGGAATGAGGCTCCAGAAGATAGCTTAAATGGGTTGAATGAGCTCGATGATTTCGCCTAAAAGCTTATGAAAGCTCAGCCCTCTACAAAGAAAAGATGAAGAAGTACCATGACCAAAAGATTGAGAAATGCGATTTCATGGTTGGGGATTTGGTGCTTTTATTCAATTCTAGGTTGCGCTTGTTTTTGGACAAACTCAAGTTCGAATGGACTGGCCCTTACTTGATCACCCATCTATTCCCTGACGAAGAGGTTGAGTTGGAAAACAAGGAGGGTGTGCGGTTAAAGGGGAACAGACAACGAATCAAAATCTATCTGGGGCATGCTGAAATGGCGAATGAAGTGATCGAGCCATACCATCTTGATGAAGTATGAGTTATCAAATGTCCTCAATGTGCCGCGATGTTAAATCAAGCACTGGTTGGGAGGAAACCCAATATGTATCCTCTAAGGCAACTATAGGTTTTTTATGACTTTCTAGTAATAGTTGCATTTTCGTTGCTTTTTTTGCTAGATGTGTTGGCTAGAGCTTATTTAGGGTCTGTGTCCAAAAAAAATGTGTCCAGAAGATACAAAAAGAGTAGCTTTATGGTTATTATATTTGAAGGTAGAACATCACCAGAGAATTTGTTTGCAGAACTCATTGACGGACCCATCAACGGACCGTCACGCCTGCGACGGATCCTTGCAAGCATCCGTTGTGCCCAGGTAAGTTTTTCCATTTTTTTTAAAATTAGGAAAACCATGACATACAATCACACCTGTGACGGACCCTCGATGGGGACTCGTCGCATTAATACCCGTACACCTGACCCGACCCAACCCGACCGATGAATATTAAAAGTTTTTAAACCTTTTAACTTCCCACCTCTTCATTCCAACCGTTTTATCCCTCACTTACCCCATTTACTCCCTCTTTAACTCTCTAACACTCTCTTCCTCTCCCCAAAACATGAAATTACCCATCCCTCCCAAAGTTCCCCTAATATTCCTTATTCCAATCTCCCTGCTTCGTCAATTAATCTGCCGGTCGGAGTCAACTGTTAATATGCTGATCACCAGAGTTGTGTGCCTTACATTGTTTTCATATTCTCCAAATATCAGGTATGTGGTTCTAATGTCTATATAATCTATATTTATTTCTTTTTTCCCATGCTACATGCTTGATTATGAATGTTGGATCTTCAAAATTTGACCCCTATTGCATCCTACGAGCTCACCCCGTTAACCCTACATGCCTTATGACCCTTCACATAGTAAACAGAATGAGGGTGTTGTGTTAACTAAATCAAATGAGGGTGTATGTTTATGATAATTGTTTTTGACCTAGGTTGATAGTCCTCCAAATTGGCATGCTAAAACTCAAGAAATTGTTGCCTTAGGATTGCTAGTATACTGGGTAATTTGGTTAGAAATTGTGGATTGATAAGTATTCTTGCTATTAGAATTTTAGGGGATGATTGAGGCATCCCCAGTTCTGTCACTAAAGGACTGACGAGACCTCATTGAAGGACCGTCGTGCCCTCGATGGACCATCGTGAGGTCCGTCCCACCAATTCCCATTTATATTGTCTAAGTGTCCGTCGATAAACTCAACGACGGACCGTCGTGCCCTAGATGGTCCATACTGTGCAACTGTCATGGTTTTCAGAGACCCTATTCCTAAGAGTCTTAAAATTTTCTCCAAGTGTCCAATGACAGAAATCTACGGTGGATCATCCTGCCCTCGAAGGTCTGTCCTGCAAAACCATCATGGTTGTCAGAGATCCTACTCCTAAGGGTTTCAAAATATTTTCTAAGTGTCCTACGACGGACCTCTATGACGGACCTTCGTTCTCTCGACGATCCACCTTGCACAACCGTGATGAATGTCAGAGACTTTCTTTCTGAGAGTCTCCAATAATTTTTTTTATGTATTTCATGATGGACCGTCATCACGGTCCGTCATGCTCATGACAGACGTCTACTGGTCCGTCTTCTAGCACAGAAACTACAACAATAGCATTTCAGTTTTGGTTTTATGTTTTTGTTTTCTTCTTTCCATGTCTTGTTTGTTTCTACTTAATTGTTGTTCTTTTCAGGTACTAACATTTGTAGCAGCAAAGCTACATCGCGTGAACACACAAGGGTGCTCAAATTCCGTCGCCCCATTTGGCCGAGTGGTCATTGTCTCTTACGATGAGCGTGACCCCGAATACGTGCCCCCAGGCACTGTCACTCCTGCACGGGCTGCACGCACCACCAGACACACCCCTCTAAAGGTGGAAATCGGCCTAGTCACTGCCTCTCTATATGAAGAGGAACACATACTGAACGGCACGCCCTCTGGGTTTTCCACACACTCCAGTGATGCTTCCGGTTTTGAGGAAGTATCGTGTTCAGAAGAAGTCTCCGGGTCTTAGGAGGATTCTGCTCCAGTCACTGCATCCTAATCCGCCTTGTCTAATGAGGACGATAGTGCTGATTCCTCTCTATCAGCACTGACTGGAGTTCCCGCCCCGGTTGCTGACCAGCCACACCAGTGGTGTGTTGAAGGGCAGTTTCAGGTGTACACAGACGACAAGCTTCCAAATGATAAGAGGGTTATGACCTGTACCCTTACACTGGAGAGGCAGATCCTTACGGGGAGTCTCCCCACCATGTTGGCAATCCATGCCCTCCTCATCAGGCACCGACTAGAATGGAAGGCTCGTGATGTGGGCCGATACAATGAGGAGTTGGTCAGAGAGTTCTACGTATTGTATGTGGCGACTCTCCGATCCCAGATAGACAGGTGTGATGCCCTCGCCAAATAGGTCCTTCTAGAGAACATCTGAGTCTGCGACAAGCGGGTGGACATCTCCTTGCAAGCCATCTCTCGGTATCTATACGGCGAGAATGTTGATGCAACTAAGACTCCTCTCACCGCTGAGTTTGACTATCGGTGGAAAGTGGTTAAAGATGGACAGCTCCTGTGAGAGCCAAATTTGACAGAGACCACCAAGAGGTGGATTGCCCAGTGCTTTTATATTGATGGAGAGGCTGCTGATTGGGTTCTTCAGCCAAAGGGAGCCATCAAGAAGGCTAACCTGACCTTCAGGATAAAGTTTTTGTGGTTGATAGTCCGCCAATACCTTTCCCCCACTGATGCAGACTATATTGTCACTTGGGATTGCGCAGTTCTAATGGCAACAATGATAGCAGGGTTCGAGGTGGACTTCGTTTGTCTTCTTCAAGCGGTCATGCACGAGAGGGCCATCAAGGTCAGTACTAGTTACCCATTTCCGTTCATGGTGTTTGCTTTGTGTAGGTCCGCAGGTGTGCTTATTTCGCATATCGATCGGATCAACACCCCGTCGGGCACTGTTGATATAGGCCTTATCAGGGATGAGGCCAATGAGTTGGCCCCATGCAGAGGGCTCCGCCCGGAGGTACCTCCGCTTGGAGAGAACCTGGAGGACACTATAGAGCAAGCCCAAGTGGTTACCCAGGCTAAATATGAGGCTACTTAAACAACCCCGATCGAGTATATCCCAAGTTGTAGCACCACTCCGAGCTCCTCTCGCTTGACTCCCTCCGCCACTCTTGTCCCACTTGCTAGGGTATAAAAACTTGAGGCCGAAATGGCCACTCTTTTGCATCACATCCAGCCCTGGATGCAGAGGTCTATTGCTAAGGCGGAGAAGCGCATGGAGCGAAAATTGGCCAAGCACACGGAGAGAAAGATCCTGAAAGTTCATCAGCGCCTGGACGCTTTTGAGTTGCGTGTGCTAGCCTGCCCAGCCCCTCCGGTGGATGTGTCGACCCTTCAGGCTACTGTAAAGAGTCTGAGAGCGGACCTGGACATGATTCTAGAGGCTACGATGCCCGAGTCTGAGGCCCTTTCTGCAGAGCCCAGTGAGCATACTATTTAGGTAGACTTATTCTCCACTGCTGCAGTGACACCACCTCCACCACAAGAGCATGCTAAGAGGCATAGAAGCCATAATGAGGATGAGGTTAGGGCAGAGAAGAGGGAGTGTCCAGAGTTGGAGGCTGTGAGGAGAGCCTCGATTGGTGATGAGGAGGCCCTTCAGTTTAGGGATATTAATTTGGCTGCAAGTGCATCTAGTTCCTGAGTTGTTGATGCAGAGAAGAGCAATATTGATGGTACTGTGATTGTTGACAGAGGCACTACTGAGGGTTCTTTTGATGCTGAGGACAATACTGAGGGTGTCCTGACTACAGAGGGAGTGCGTTCAGGGACACCAGACCCACAAGATTGTTGATCGACGATGCTTTGAGCCTCAAGTTTGCTTCACCTACCACATTATTATTTTGGATTATTTTATGAATTTGGGACAATTGCATATCTTTTTGTTGGGGGTGGAGTAAATGGAGAGTGAGTGCTAGGGTAAAGTTTGAGTAGCGCAACTCATGATCTTTTTTGGTTTTTTTTTTTGCATGTATTCTTTTTTCCCAAGAGACTGATTATTTTTATTGTTGAACCGACATGTCTATATCTTGTGTACATAGTATAACTCTGAAGCATGATGGCTAAAACAGAAATGATATCCTAGTGTAATTAAAATGATGCATGACTAGGCATAGTAACTAATAAATGTGTGGCTCTAAGCATGCCATAGAGATACACCACTGCATGACCCTAAATCTAAGAATCGGACTAGGTTTCTGATAATCTGGTAGAGTAATGAGATGTCTAGTGAGTGTGAATTGTACTGAGCTAGAACTTTCCTAGTTAGTCCTTCTAAATGTAAGCCAGTAATAGACAATTAGGAAAGGTCCATAGGCCCTTGTTCAATATAGCGAATGTTTAGCCTAAATAAGAGAAAACCAAATGAAATTTATCCCTTTTTGATCCAAATAATTGAAGCTTAAAATAGACATTTCTTTTTCACCCCAACTGACCTTTTCTTAGAATAATGTGTTGGCTTTGGTCCCTCCTTGGACATGTGCACCTCAGCTTATGCCAAAAGCATAAGTTGAGGGTGGCTAATAAAGAAAACAACCTTGTCGTGGACCTGACCCAACTTTGGGTATTGTGTACTTTGACTCATCGCAAATCCATAACTTGAGGGTGGCTATTATGAGGAATGCTCTAGAAAGTGGGATTGAAAGAACAAAGAGAGAGAAAGAACAAAAGAAAAGTGACTCCAAAAAAGTTTAAAGAAAAGTGAAATAAAACAAAATAATAATAATAATAATAATAATAATAATAATAAATAATAATAATAATAATAATAATAATAATAACAATTACAAGCAAGAAAAGAAAAGAGTCACTTACACAAAAAAAGAAAGAAGGGAAAATAGCAAGGTGAAAGAATATAAGAATATAAGAAAAAGAGTGGAATAGAACAATGAAAAGGTAGGACGCTTAACCGATATGTGAATGAGGGCAAACAAGTCACTAAAATATTCCTAAATATACCCTACCTAACCCTGAGCCTATGTTACAAGCTAAGAAAGTCCTATTGTGATCCTAAGAGTTTTTATGGCAAACTTAAAGCAGGGAAAATAAGGGCAAGGCTATGGCAATATGTATAAATGAGTTGGGAAGTTTTTCTGAGAGCGAGTGTTGAAAAGTAATCCTCAAACTCAAAATGAACTCATTATGTGAAAAATGAGGATGTTATTTTGAAGTGAGGACACTAGTTGCAATACAAAAAAAATTAGCACCTAGGTGAGAGATCAAAGAGAATAGGTGTCAAGTTGTGGTGAGTCTGTGTCATGGTTTGATCCACATAATTGAAGTCTAATAGTTATATCAAGCATGAACATAATGATAATAATAAGTATTGATAGCCAAATGATAATGAAAGCTAAAAGACGGATACTTTTGTACAAAATTTTTGTAGTGAGTCATAGTTCGTCACTTGAGGACAACCAACGAATTTAAGTTGAGGGTGTTGATGTACCGTGGTTTCACGGTATTTTCTATGCATTTTACTTAAGTTTAGTGTGTGTATACCCTTTTTGTATTGATTTTTTATGTAGGTTTCTCTTTATTTGCAGAAAAATCTGTCTAAAGGAGAATGCGGAGGATTTGAAAAGAAATTGTAGAAGTGACCACCTATAGAGCCCACGACGGTCCGTAGGTGGCACCGTAGTGAGATGAAAGTGTCTGCTGAAGGAAATTGGGGAAGTCTAACAAAGTGTGTGACTACGGAAACTCATGATGGACCGTCATAGTCACAACGGTCCATCCTGCATATTTGTTGTGGTTGTTAGAGTGTAGTTCAAGTACCCAATCTCAAGAATTTTCTAACTGTTGTGGAACAGAACCCCTCGATGGACCGTCGTGCTTGCAATTGTCCATCATATTTGTTCGTCAAGGGTAACAGAAAGTTGATGAAGAAAGCAGCAGAAAATTATGCCAAGTATGGAACGACGGAGCCCACGACAGCCTGTTCTATCGCTGGGATCGTCGATTCAAACGCGTTTTGGACAAATTTGCCTTAAATAAAGTTCTTCTATTATTAGGTTTTATTTTATTGTAAATAGTTCAAAAAACCTCATTTTGGGGTTAGAGTGGATATTTTTTACTTTTCGTGTTTAAGTATTGAACTCTTTATTTTAGTATGTGATCATACTTTTTCGGAATCAATTGTTGGTGTTTTTGTGAATTATTTAAGTGAATTTCTGGATTTTCTACATTCTTATAAAATTAAGTGCATGAATTCTTATATTATCAATATGAATTGTGTGATTACTAGCATGGGTAACTAAATTCCATAACTAGGGTTTTTTGAACCATGGGTAAATAACAAGGTTAAATAGAATAATGTCTTGCATGTATTGATAAATCTTTCGCTTAGAAGTCATTTTAACGGATGACCAACATTAAAACTCTCCATATTGCTACTTGCCGGACCAATGAAGTAGATAATAGGAAAATAATTATCAACATAAATTTAGTGTATACCATCTAATAGACTAGTGTCAGTTGGTATGAAGTAACAACTTAGTCAAATATCGAATATGATGCTTAATATGAGGTAAAGATAAGGTTTAGTAAAAAAACACATGTAGCCGGACCAAGGTGCAGACTGAAATTCTCAAGATGACGGAACAAGGATTTAGAGATAGCTAACTTATCACTTTTCATGCAAGATACAAGGAAATGATTGTTATAGCTAGAATTACCGAGTTAGGAGCCTGTGGGGAACACTTACGCCCTAGTTACTCTCATTACTTGTTTAAACTTCAATACTTGAACCTGTCACTTTTTTACTTTAATTTAGCTAATTGCTTTTATTAATCAAAATCCATTTAGTTATTTGTTTTCGGGAAATAGTTGACTAAATAGAAGTAATAACAGAATAAAGTTAAGTCTGAACTATTCTCCTCGTGGGAACGATCCCAACCTCACTAGTTGAGTTCTTTACTTGATGCAACTGCTTTTACTTCTTGTTGAGAAATAAATTTGAGCATATCAATGCAGATCCTAGTTACGTGTGTCTGCATCACAAGATAATACAAGGCAATTGACATCAGTACATTGAATGTACGAGTGTGTGAGTCGGAATGCTAAACAATACTAACATAGGCTTGAAAAAGAGAATCTGTGGAAACTTACCTAGATCAACTCTATAAGACAGAAGTCATTTCAATATATAACAATTTAAAGTAAGTGTAATAAAAAGAAAAGTTATTTAAACATGATGTTAACTGTATGTATGCAAAGATACAATGTAACTCTAAGATGTATGTGAAAATAAAAATAACTGTGTACATAAAATATATTTAACTATTGTGAGATTTTCTCTAATCGACAAGCATCACTTAAGAGCTACAATGATCATACAATGTCTTGCCTCACCTTGCCAGAGTCGTCCTATACCTTTCCATCACTATAGAACCTGAACTACTAAGTGGATCCACTAGTCTATGCTAAAAAAATGCTAAAGGAATCATCTAAAGAGTATGAACCTTTTCTACCTGTGGTGGCTAAATGGTTTATAGGGGTTGTGAGTTATCTGAAGGATCTCCCTCATATGTTTGCTCAATACTACTTCCAAAAATATTATTGTATTAGCTCTTATGTTTTGAAAAACATACTTACTTCTGTGGTTTTAGATTAATATAGGAAATCTCAGTTTCCAGCTTGCTTCATTTAGAAAGCTACTACTCTTTTGTAAAAACTAGCCCGAAGGCTCTTTGAAAATCTTAGTTTCCTTTCTTATTTAAATGTGAAAACATTTTATACTTCTATGATAATAATTAGTCCTCATATACTTCTTTGAAGAGAGGACTTTACTTTTAATTGAACTCAAACTTAAGTCTTAATGCGAAGTTAAACGTTTGCAAAAGACTTATGAAAATTGAAATCAACTTCTTATCCTTATATTTACTCTTTACTTAACTTTATCTTTAAGTCTTAAAACAAAGTTAAAAGAATTTGTAAAAGACATCTTGAAAAGACTTAAAAAACTATCTAGACTTGACTCTTAACTTTCCTTGATTTGGAGTTATGGATTCAAGGATCAAATTAATGTTTCTGGATGATTTTTATTTGTTTAGAAGTCATTTAGAGTAGTTATAACTATTAGGAAGTGTTAAAACACTTTAGAAAGGGTTAAACGAACTGGAATGCGAAAATTGGATGAAAAATGCCGATTCATACGCGTCCGAGGCGCGCCACTCCAGCCTCACTTGACTGAGGCTCCTTTTTGGCGCACTTATGGCGCGTTGCCCCAGCCTACCTGGCACTAAAGGGGGTGCAGTGCCAGCCTTTCCTCAGGTCAATTATTGACAATTTTTTCCTCTCATTTTCTGACCTTAAATTTTTCTAATTCAATTCCACTTATCAAATTCACTTTAGATTTATGTAACCACATCATATACACAAGTATCTAACCCAATGAACTCAAGAAATAACACTTTTTACCTCAAGAATTTCATAAATTTAAACTCATGTTCAAGAATGAATGCAATTAAAGAACAAGTAAAAAGAACATTCAAAATCATATCCTTTTGGAAATACATTACTTTTAATCAAACATGTCGGGCACGTCGGTGAACAAAACCAACTTTATGAGAGATCCACATACCTTTATAGGGATCACCTCCAACGAAATCCACAAGTTACTTCGACGATCTTGGCGAATCTTGAACGCCCTTCTCCTTTCTCCTCTTCTCACCTTCTCTCAAAACCCTAGCTCTTTTGGTAATAGTGTAAACTGATCTAGTTCATCTCAGACCTCTAACATAATTATCAAAAATAAAATAAATTAATAGGGCAAGGAAAATACCAAACTACCCCTTAAAAATCCAGATTTAGACTTCCCTTATTCCAACAACCCAACTTTCAAACGGCAAAACTCACTTATATGAACTGGAATCACACAAACTGGGCAGCGTAGGAAATATCATTTCAAGATCTTTCCAACAATACCTGGAGCTAAAACTCACTCATCTTGAGATAGGAGTTATGACCGTTTGAAGTTGACCAAAAACTCACTTTTGACTTATGAATTTCCAAATTTCCTTATGCTTTCTAAAAATTAGTATTTCCAGATTTTAAGAGTTGTTTTATGTTGTGAGATATTATACCCTATCCCTGTTTATTTAGGATTAGGTTTCAACCGTTATTGTCTAGTTAGGTTTTATTACTTCAGTTTGTTAAGGAGTATTTCCAATGTAATTCTATTTAAGATACTTTTTGTCATCATTAATAAATTATCGTCCTTCAACTTATACCTAGTCTGTATAAATTTAAGAAATATATATTCGTTAACTACAAGGTGCTTTTATAAATAATAATATAAAAACATTTTTCAAATGATATTTGTCAAAGACAATAAATTATTTATATATTCTAGACTTTTTAAAAAACTAATTTGTCAAAAATACTTTTTCATAATAAATATATTTTAAAAATTTTACCAAACATGTCCTACATCGGCATTTTATGATAAATTTGTTTAATAATTATTATTTGTCATGTGAAATATGTATGTATAAATGAAATCAAATAATTTAAGTTTCTATAGAAATAATATAATTCATTTAAATAAAAAAAATTAAATCAAAATTTTACCACTGGACTACTCATGTCTTTCAGATTTAAATAATTTGAAGTAGCTTTATATTCAAGTACAACTATCGTTTCCCAATCAAACTTATCTTGATAATCGGTAAGAACAATCTAAACGACCTAGGGTCCCACTTAAATGCACTAGGGATGTGGAAAATATGATGTCATTTTACATATTTGGTTGAACGATCTTGTCCAACCTATTTGGCCAGATGCAGCTACAGAGTGCTGAATATTTCTTCCTCACTTCTGCAGTTATCCTTTCCAGCGGAAGCTACTGCCCTGTCTAAATATAATACCGGTGAAGCTTAATTAGATAAAGTGATTGACCTTGTGCAGCATGTTTACTTTCTTACGTTCTTGTCTTTGGACTTGAAACATTAGCTATAGTTGGAGGTGATGAATCTGTATCTGATAACTCATTTTGCACCGATGGCTATGATAGAGGAACACAAGAAAGTCTACCGCATAGCAACGATTTAATCTCCAATTCCCATTCATAATTTCCTGTAGCGATAAAACATTATTTAAATAAGTAGCCAAACCAAGTTTTAGGATAAATCTTGCAACATCCTTCCGATAAACAAGACGAGTCTCTAATTTTTTCTATTTAACTTAGCTATGATCAAAACAAATTACATTTCAAGCTTTAGCAAGTAACACTGAAGTAGTAATTATTGGATTTGTATAATGGGTGCACACAAGTCATCTAGGATGTATCGATTCTTCTATCTCAAACTAGTTTCAAAATTCAAAAAGGTATGGTGTCATCGGAGAATTGATAGATACTTGTAGTCGTTACTATTGCTCACAGTTGTAATCCCCTACGTAGAGTCTCTTAGGATCAAAATAAGTAGGTCTAATGCGGATGTTAGCAAAGCAAACCTCGAAAGACCACAACTAAGAAAACAAAGGAGAAACACACTAAAAGACACAAAGATTTGACTTTGTTCCATCAAACGACCTACGTCCACAAAGTTCATGAGTAATCCACTATAAATATGAGAGTATAAAATATAGAGGGAAACAACCTCAACCAATTCACTCGGAATACAAGAAGGTACACAAAATTCTCTATCATAACGACAACTCTCAAAATCATAGGACTACATTGTGAATCTTAATTAAGTAAGAAGGAATAAGTCTATTTTCATAGTCTTAAAACTTCCCTACAAGAAAAGGACTACTCAAAATATTAAAATCTTATCCTAAAAAGGAAAACCTATTTATGGTAAGAAATCCGGGCAAATACTGTGAGGTGCCTTTTTAAACTATCCTTACTCTTCCAGACTTTCATAATCATTCTTTGTACCTTTCCTGTTAATATGCATAATTCTTTTTGAGTGTTTCCAGCTCCTCTTCCATTGAGATATGCCAATGTGCAATAGCTAATGCTATCACAACATTGCAAACAAAGTCATCAAGGTAAAATGGATATTTTTTTTCAAACTTCATATTCTCAAGACAACATCCTCAATCGACTCATTTGTTACAGCAGTCTAAGTTGACTCCTGATCAATTCAACTGGCATGCTAGCACCAGTCAGCTCTGTTGGCTGGCCAACCGTAACTTCAACTGGCTCAGTAATGTAACTTTCACCTCTTGTCAACACTTCCCTTGAAATAGTCGGCTCCTCAGCTATGTTCCTGCCTTAGAAATTTGAAGTGCTCACACTGGAGCTGAGGGAAATTTGAGGCAGGTTGAGTATCATACAATTTGAAAGTAGAAGTTCCATATTAAGAACTGATGAGGAATCGTATTTACATGAAACATAACAGTCCAGAATGCATGAACCCACAAATAAAGAGGTATCTTAAAAGACACAATAGTGTTAAACCAGTCTCCACAATATGTCTATGCTTCCTTCTCGCAACTCTATTTTGTCCAGAGTATTTATGCACAAAACTTTTCTCAGAATATTCAACAGGAGTAATAAATTCAGCATTAGAAAATTTACCCCCCCAATCACATTGAAAAACTTTAATCCTCTTTGAAAATTGGTTTTAAACCATTTTATGAAACTCAACAGGCACATCAAATACCTCAGTATTCTATTTCGAAGGATACAACCAAGTATACCTAGTATGATCAATAACAAAAATGCCGAAATATTTTATATGTACTGACAATCCAATATATGGATGTCCTCATACATTATAATGAATTTTCAACAAGGATTCATTTTCAGTCTTATTTCTTAAAAGATATCTTACAACCTTTACCGATTTGACAAGTAAAACATATTCTCAAAGTTTTATTCCAACATGTGCCATTAATAAACTTATTATTACTTAAAACTATGTATTTTGGATGTCCCAATCAAGTAAAAATATTTGCACTTCTGATATGTGTAATATTGAGTTCTGAACCATTACCAACAATTTCATCGGGCTTATATAAGATGATTAAAGTTGGACAATTTACCTATAGAATTTATCATATGGTGTTGTTCTCATCCTTCGTGTGCTATAAGTTTGCTACATATAGGACTTGAGGAAGTTCTCAGATGCTTGGTAATAGAAATCCCGTTAATAGAAACATTCAGGGTGACCAATAGCTGGATGAAATCCTCTACCTTTAGAGGAGTAGGTTCCTTTTCGTTGATAGATCAACCTCAACCTCGACTAAACTTTTGAGCTTGAAAAGCCATACTGTGATTCGGTTGAGTATCTTTCACCATATCATAGTTGTGTATCATATTATTTAGAGTTAGATCATTCCATTTAGTAAACGAATGCATGTACAAATCCCAAACCTCCCCCTTTCTTGGGAAAAATTGAATAACACATCCACCCCCTTCACCCACTTGACCTTGTGGGGGAAAATTATTGAATGTCTTAATGATATCATGCTTGCCTATCCTGAAATTTACACTAGTCTTGAGGATGCCAGAACTAACCCAATTAATTGGGCAGAATTCAAAGTTATTTTATGAGTTCAAAAACCTAAATTTCACTTCAAATGGGTGTTTAGATATCTTATCGTGAATATGAGAATAATAGCGTGACATGAAATTATTGGTGTCATGAGCATCCCAGACTTGATTATCATCAAAGATGTTCCATCCTATCATTGTCAAAATTATTGAAGTTGAAACAAGGAATCATTGATTTAGTTCTCATATAGATCTAGAAACTAAGTAAATGACTATCCCTGATTCTGACTTCCACAATTTTGGAAAGGATACAACAAAAATATTTTTCTATCTTAATCAAGTATGGGCTGCTTATGATGCCAATTAATTCATGTCACACTATTATGCTCTGATTCACGGTGTGATATCTAAAAGTCATTTAAAGTGAAATTTAACTTGTTGAACTCCAAATATAACTCTGAACTCCGCTTAATTAATTGTGTTGGTTCTAGTTTCCTCCAGATTAGTATAGATTTCAGGGTAGGCAAGCATGATATAAATAAGACGTTCAATTATTTTACCCACAAGGTCAAGTGGGTTAAAGGAATTGGAGGTGTTATCCAAATCTTCCCTACAAAATAAAGGTGAATGTTTGGGCTTTGTACAAGCATTGGTCTCCTAAACGGAATGAGCTAACTCCGAATAATATGATACACAATGATGATATCGTGGAAGATACTCAACCAAATAATAATATTTCTTTTCAAGACCAAAATATTAGATGATATTGTGGTAGGTATAATCCACAAAGGAAGAGCTTCTCCAATAGAGGTAGATGATTATCTCCCTCGGATTCAACTAAAAAAATGAAGCAACACTCGACGACCTGTAGATAAGAACAGTTGAAGTTTATTAACATAAATAATGTGGAGAAGAACTATCTTTGACCCTTCAAACCCTAGAAATGATAACAAATATGCCATTCACAAAAGCTACCAATGAGAAACCCAAAAATAATATCATAGAAAATAAAAGGGTACTAGTAAATAGTAGAGAAAATGATCAAAATGATCCATCATGTACATGGTTGATATTTTTTGGTCCTTAATATATATCACGTGGAAGAAATAGTCCTTAATTAATGCAAAATAAGTGCCATTTTGATCCTAAAACCCGAAATTTAACTTTTGTCTATTTAAGTAACGTCGCATTCCCTAACTCATTTCTTTCTCCTTGGTTACTCTGTTTTCATGTCTTCTTCTCTCTAAAACTGCATCAACTTCTTAAAATAGATTTTAAAAGTTCTCCTTTTAAAACTATTTTCTATGTTGTCTTTATTAATTCCTAACATAGATAAAAATTTATATTTCCACATGTATGTAAAATTCATACCCAACGAAAAATGTTTGAAATTTGACTCATGGTAGATATCCGATGATCCACAATTCTCACAATGAACATGAATAAAAAACAAATCTTCTACCAGCCCCTCCTCTTTTGGAGCAATCCTATCAAATTTTTTTTGCTACTATTCTCACTTATTGACTCCATCTGCTTTTAGAAAAATTCAATACTCATTATGATTTGAGCAGTTTGTTCCATTTTTTCATTAATGGTATGAATGAATTTATATTTACACGATTTGACTTAAATAAAAAAAATATTCAAATTGGTAATATAATGTTATAAGAAGTTGCATATCAATGTTTTGGATGATCACACACAAAAAAATCTTCATTATTTTATTACTGTTTAGTTTATACTCTCTTTAGAACAACTTGGATGATTTTTTGTTTGGATGACTTAATTAATTAATTCAATGAATCATGAAAATTTAAATTGATAAGTGAGTCTTTTTTTCCCTTCCACTATATCGAATAAATTTTTTAGTTCTAGAAATTACTTGGAAAGAAAGAAAGAAAAAGTTATGGCTTAGTTTGAATAAGCAATATATGAAGTGTATTAGTATCCTTTTATTGAGGAAGAACAAGTACTAAAGAGCGAGAGAAGGGGAACATTAGTTTTCAACATTTAAAAAGTTAAAATTAGGGTTTAGGACCAAAATGATGCCCATTTACATATATTATGGACTATTTATATCAAGTAATATATGTTAAGGACCAAAATAAATCAACCCTTGTACATGAAAGACCATTTTGATTATTTTATGTAAATAGTTCTCCCCCTGTCCGAAAATCCCAATTTATATGACATATTTAATTTTTTGAGATTCAAACTATTTATGTTTGACCAAAAATTTACTCATGAAATCTTTATATTTTTTAAATGAAATTTATATATTTGTAATCTACGTAAGAAGTACTATAAGTCACAATAATTGACAATTCAAAATATTTAAAAGATATATAAAAAATTTATGGTCAAAGATAGACTTGTTTGAATCTCAAAATTCAAAATGTATCACATAAATTGGAATAAATGAGAAGTAATACAAAGTAACAACCACCTAAAAGAAAGAAAGGAAATGCGGATGACTTTAGTTACATTTTAATATGGATTTAATCAACAAATGCACTATCCAATTTCCAAAATATTTTTTGCTAGATTTCTATAAAACAGTAATGATGAGGGTAGAAGAAGACAATGAGTTTCATGGTTTGACATGTATTTCCAAGAGGATGAGGGAGGTTTAGGATTTAAAGCCTATTTGATATTTCAAAACTCTTGTTTGCTAAGTTATGTTGGTTTTCAAATTCAAGAAGTCCCTTTGGACAAACATCATATGGAATAAATATTGTAAAAAATTATCCCTCACAAGGTGGAGTGGATGGGGGGGGGGGATTTCACAATTATGGAAGCTAGGAATTCTATTGATCGGGAAATGTGGTGAGAAGTATGATGTCATTTCAATGTTTGGCTTGTATAAATGGTCAAGGTTAGGAGCTCTATACTATGTGATTCCTACAAAAAATTTCAGATAAACAAGTCAATAATTAAGTTAAGACTTTAACGAATTAACGTGGATGGGATAATGAGAGGATGCAACAGTTTCTGCCACAAAGTTTATGTTTTAGAAATCATATTTATAATGAAATACATTGTCAGAAAGTGACTAATTACTTGGTGGATGCTCAATGGTCTAATAAGTTCTCTAAAGGGGTGCTTAGGAGACTTTGAGATGCACATGAAGACTTCCCAACATTTATTTATAATTTGTTCTGGCACCATGAGACTTGTGAACATGCTTACACCAAGTGTAAAAACATATCCAGAAGCATTTTTCATATCAACATATCCTGCTCGATCACTATCTTGAATAGCCCATATATTACCCTTGATCTTCCCATATATATAAAATATAATAAGCAACATTTCCCTTAATATACCTCAATGTTCTCTTAGCGACTCCAAGATGAACTTGACTTGGGACATGCCTAAATCTCGACATAGGGGGATTGCCTAGTTGCTTGAAAGTTAGAGCATGTTTGGCTCAGATTGAAAGCTGGTTAAACGTACTTAAAAGCTGGTTTTTGACTTATTTAGCTGTTTGGCAATACTCAAAATAACTTATTTTAAGTTTAAAAAAAACTTATTTTAAGCCAAAAGTTAAAAGCTGGGGTAGGGGTGCTTTTTTTTTTTCCAGCTTATAAGTTGTTTTAAGTTGACCACATTTTTACCTTTTTTCCCTTCATATTTTTATACAATCTCTATATTACCCACATAACCCTAACATCTCTTTCTTCTAATTTTCCCTTTTCACGTGTGGATGATAGACAATTACTATTACTAATGAATGAAAATAAAATAAATCTTAAATCTTTCAAGTGATCTATTCAAATTATATATTATTAAAATGTAAAATAAGTTGCACATATAACTTAAATAAAAATTTAAATTCCTCTTATAAATAATTTGTGATAATAAAGAAATATGTGAATTATAGACAATTATTATTACCTATGGATGAAACTAAAATAAAATCTTACTCGTTCATTAAATCTATTCAAATTATATATCTTTAAAATATATAATAAGTTTATATTCCTCTTATAAATAATTTTTTATGAGAAAGAAATATGTGAATGATAGCAAAATATAATTATTTATGGCTGTAAAATATAAATTAATTAACTTTTATTTTGTTAACAGCTTTTAAGGGTATTTCAGACATTCTTATTTAAAAAGCTGTTTATCAGCACTTATTTGCCAAACACATCAACAACTTTTTTTTTTAACTTCAGCACTTTTATCCGAATGCATAATTGCTTATTTTAAAAATAAGTTTCAGCACTTTCAAAAGTACTTTTTTAAAGCTGCTTTTATTAAGACCATCCAAACGGGCCCTTACTCATTGTTCAACACAAGCAGAAAAAATTTGTAATTTCTAAAAGAAACAAAGCATTAGAAAACAGAATGAATTTTGGATTTTTTTGAGTTATTGGAAGGAACCGAGTATGAGAAACATTTTATAATCACTCATTAGAGGCTTTCAATGATGCTCGGAAGGTAGTTATTTATTTTATCACTTTTATACCACTTCATTTTATTGAAGTTAATGATTGACTGGTACGTATTAGTAGGCATTTATGCCACCGGAGCCTATGTAGGGAGCATTACAAGAAATTAAAGCATTGGTGACATTAATATAGTTATGAAATACACAAATCATTACTAAACAAATCACTTGTATACGATGTGTATTTTTGAATGTTTATACAAGCTAAATGTTGATAATATCGCGTTTTGCTAGTGGTTGTTGTGTGTATCAAAGTACAATGTGATATATCTAAAACTTCAAAACAACTTATTATCTTGCTAATTTTAATGTGATGAGTTTTAAAAATTGTCCAAAAACGAATGTCACTCTTGCAAAATTATCTTTAAATGCAATGCATTTCTATAGTTATCTTCTGACTTGAAGGGAAAAACTGAAGCTCTGCACATGGACATTATTTTTTCCTTAATCATTGTTTGATGCTGCATAATATTTGTGGCCGCGGCGAAGTGCCCCTATGGTCTCTTCTAGCTCATATTCTGTGTGTCATATGACACAAATCTCTTTAGTTTTTGTTGGATTATTCACTCCGTGTTTAGGCATAGCAACCTAATGAGTTCTTATTTTTAAATAATCTAATGTTGCTGCACCTAAAGACTGAGCAAATTATCCCACTGATACTCTGAACATATTTATACCTCAATCAAGCGGAATTTTAGCATGAAGAGTACAATTGGAGACTTGGGTGAGGACATGAATATCATACCCCCTGCATCAAACAATAGTTGTTAAGTAGAAATAGATTGTCCCATGTGTCGAGCTTCGACTTTTCCCTTTACATCAACAAAGATAACTATTGAAATGCATAATATTTAGATATTATTTTATTCAATAATTTTGTTGTTGTAGTATACAGTTTTCACAGATTATTTTAACTTAAATTTAACTTTCAGAGAAAGACTTAACAAGCATTGCAACCTAAGTTTCTCGGAATCGAATGTGGATCTAGAGGTTGGATCATTCATTATCTAAATTTTAAAATTTGTTGTCCGGATCTATGTATGGATACGGGTGCTGTGATTTGACTAAAGTAAATCAAATTTCAAAAATAAAGTTATAAAATGAATAATGCTTAAGTACCTCTTGAACTATTTATGAAATTTCAGCGACACACCTAAACTTAACAAGAGTCCTATTACCCCCTACTATATTTAAAAATGGAATAAATACACCATAAATATTGATGTCACATAGATAACCAAATGACTATCCTTTTTGCGTATTATACGCGCTTCACACTTTTTTAAGCATTAAAAACATTGCTACGATGTGAAGTTTATTCACATAGATATAGTGTGGATAAAAACTATCTTTGACTCTTCAAACCCTAGAACACAATCACCAAAAATAATGCAAGTCACAAAAAAAGCTACAAGCTAAACACATGAAAATAATAGAGGAAAAACTTACAAGTAACTAGTACTACAAAGTAATAAGGACCTAAAAGGAAAGGAAACTCAAATAAGTTTGATTACATTCTTTAAGAGTTTCTGATTTCCAAGCTTTCTGATATATTTGTATGGAACAATAGTAATGACGGTAGAAGAAGACACTGGAGAAGAGTTCACAAAAAGGGGAGTAGTAGACTTTTAGAAGAGTATACAACTGTAACTGTAATGAATTATCAAAAATGAGCCCAGTACCTAGGCAATTGTTTTCTATATAAGTTATTGGGGAAGGCGATTTGATATATGATAAAGTTTGGAAGTTAACAAAGACACAAGTTTAATAGCTGAAGTAGGAGAAATTAAAGTTGATATGGAATTTTGTTTCAATAATGAGATTACTCCACTGGGTTGATAAAAAATTATTCTTTAATTAATAAAAAGGTATTGGATGGGGTTTGATAGATACCTTGAAGTATTTCTTTGGAGATTCAATATATTAATGATTTAATGGATAAATGCCATTATTTTGTGGAGCAAGTTTATGGAGAGGGTAATCAGATTATTTAACTAACTTAGTTGTTTGTTTTGCAGGAACTCAATATTTAGCAGTCTATAAGAGTTTCCCCTAAAGAGAAAGATTATTTTTCTCTTTGATTAAAAAATCAGATTGCAAACATCAGGAAAAAAATGCCAAAAAAAAAATTAACATTCAAGATATAACAACCAAATACTACAATAACATCAGTTAAATATAGTTTAATCAGAGATAATTATGAACATTAATTTCATGTTATAGGTTTGGGTTCAAATTTCTTATATCAAAACGAATATTTGATCATTCGCACCTGAATTGTCTTGGTGATTGGACTGTTATTAACTTTTTGAAAAGAGCAGGTAATGAATTTTTCATCTATTTTTTTAAAGCTACCATCCTAGCTATTATTGAGGTTATATATATGAAAGATTGAGAGATGATTTCTTACCAGCAATATGCTAAAGAAGTTTTCAACATAATCAATTGCTCGACATCAGTGACGTTTTTTTATGTCTAGAAAGAAATAAATCCAACACATGCGAGATTAATGTCATTGCACAATCATTTTATGGTAGAATATTCAATTTTTTCATAGAGACTAGCTTGCTGGTGAAGATCAGATGGATCCTATGAAAATTTCATTTTCTTGGCACAACATTCCCCTTTTGCTCTTCCGTAGTTGTTTCTAGAGTTTTCTTTGTCTTTCTTTTGTGTTGTTTCCTAATTCGGGTGGGTATGGGCTTAGGCGGATTGGGCTTTAAGGACTTACGATATTTTCTTTGAATAAAAAGTGGTCTTTGTCACGTCTTTAATTGAAAAAGAAAAGAAAGTAATGTATCATAAATAATAAATAGTTAGTGTATACACTCTAAGACTTCGAATCTTTTTATGCAAATAAAAGCATAACTATATTTGTTGTAAGCTAATTACATAATTGTATATATTTGAAATTGTTTCTTTAGGTTTTGTTAGTAACATTTTGACCTAAATGGTCTTTCAAAACAACTCCTTTTGGTTTTAAACATGTACTAACCTTTTGGGACAAGTTCAGTAAGAATTTATGTCTTTATTCTTATTAGTAAAATACAAAACATACATTCTGAAGGAGAAATGTAACAACTCGCAATTTAAAATAGCTAGGAAGAAGCTAATATCTGAAAATAGTCAATTTTGGAAACAATTAAAAATCTGAAAATTTACTTCAGTTAGAAAAGTGAGTTTTTAGTCAATTTCAAGTGACCATAACTTCGAGATCAAGATGAGTTAGGAGAACTTCCAAATATCGTTAAAAATATCTTGGAATAATCTTTTAAAGGCTGTCGAGTTTGCGCGATTCTGAGTTCATATGAGTAAGTTATGACCTTTGGAAGTTGTGTTGTTAGATTAAGGAAAGTTTAAATCCGGGTTTTAGAGGAGCAATTTAGTCTTGTCCTTACCTTATTATTGTATTTCGTTTTTATAGTCTAATTGAGTTATAATCAGTTTTTAATCAGTTTTAGAAAAGTTAACTATACGCTAGGGCTTGGTGAAGGGAGAAAAGAGAAGGTAGGAGAAGAATGTGCAAGATTTGTTGAGATTAACTTGTCAATTTCGTCGAGGGTGATCCTTACAAAGGTATGTGAGATCACATAGTGTTGATTTAGTTCACCTACGCGCCAATCATGATTTAATTCAACAAGTTTAAGTTCTTGAAAGCCTAGAAATTTTGTTCTTGATGGGTTTGCTGAAGTTATATTAAATCTTTGATTCATTAAAATTGTTGAGGTGTTGTTTGATTCGAATACATGTATTTAGGTTGATTTTGAGTAGAATCTAATGTACTTTAAACATTTAATAGATTCTAAGTGTTTGGAAAAGAACCCATGGAGATTAGAGGTTTTAGAGATTAAAAACAAAGAAAAAATTTCATCGGACGGAATCTGGAAGTAGTGGTGCGTTGTGAGCGGTTCAGACTTGGGAAATTTCATTTCGCATCGCATAGCTGTCACAGAGCGTTCTGCCTCAAATGTCATTTCCAAGACTAAATTTTAAATGTTTTCGGGACTTCTAAAAAAAGATGACAGTAAGGTCTCAAAATAAATAGGTGGTGACATAAGTCTTAAGTATCGGGTGTATGTGACAATTATATGACTAATGATTAAGGATTTTGGAGTTGGTCTCAAGTATATAAGTTGACAGTTTGGTTCATTGAATTAAATGAATGGTAAAAAGGTCAATTGAATAAAACTTAATTTAATCAAATTTCGTTGAAATCAAATTGGGGGAGAAGCCCTTTTATGTTTCTTTTAGTATTTCAGTATTAGGATGACTAGGGGTCTTTTTCCAACATCTCTATTTTTACTAGAGGCTTCATAGCTAGACAATTTAGTAAGTGCATAGTCATTACATTATCATTCTATGTTAAAGACTTCAGTTGCCATTTTTGCCAAGTGAATATTTGATTCTTTTAACATACAAAGTTTTATTATTAAGTAACTTAAGAAAGTGCACTTGATCATTGTAAAAATTGTTAGAGTCTTCCATTGATTTATGCAAGCAAGGCCAAGGGTTCCCTCGAGGCAAATATTGGACTATGAGTGCCAGTCCCGCCTAAAGTCTAGGCTCGGGGCATGATAAACTCAGTATTAAGCACAAAGTTCATATATCTGTCATGCATTAGAGCTTATCTCTAAAAAGTTTCTGTCTAAGTCATATTTTTGTGTGTTTTCAGATAACTATGCCTCCACAAAGAGACTTCTGAGGTCGTCTAGCGAGGAGGAATGTTAAACCGCAATAGCAAGGGTACCTAATTCACAAAATGTGCAACCTTAAAGAGAAGTCACCAATGCAATGCTTTTTGATGCTATCCGGATGCTGAGCCAAGCGGTGACTAACAAAGTTGAGCAGCAAAGAGGAGCTCAACAAGATGAGGCTGACTCTTTAAGAACTCGTGAATTGTTGAGAATGAGTCCCCCAAGTTTCACTTGTTCGAGCACTATAAAAGACCTATAGAACTTCATTAAGGAATTAAAAAAGCCTTACAATGTGATGCATTTTGTTAATACAGAGAGAGTTGAGAGAGATACATACCATGTGAAGGGTGTTTCTAGAATCTATTTTGATCATTCAAAGAGGGTATAAATGAGGATGCACCACCTCCGAGATGGGTTGTTTTGGGGAGGCCTTGTTGGGCCGTTTCTTTCCCCGAGAACTAAAATAGGCCAAGGTACGTGAGTTCCTCACACTTAAGAAGGAGTCTCTAAGTGTGCATGAGTGTGGGTTGAAATTCATCCAACTATCTCGTTTTGCGCTGGAGATGGTTAAGGACATGATGAGTAGAATGAGTTTATTTTTTTTAGGTAAGGCCGTCATCAAGTAAAGAGTGTCAGGTTACAATGCTTATTAGAGTCATGGACATTTCGGGGTTGATGTTTTATTTGAAGCAATTTGAGGAGAAGAAGCTGAGACGTAAAGAAGTTCAAACAAGATAAGCCAAAACAGGGAATGAGTCTGGTAAAAGAAGGGTAGTGCAAATTGTTCATCCTTTCAACAACAAAAGGGACTTGTACTATCATTTTCTAGTGCACTTGAACCCCAAAAAAAGGTGAGCATCATGGCCAGAACTCGTAGTTCTTCAGAGGTAGGCCCAGACAGTTTGAAGGTAGTGTAGCACAAAGAAGTAGTTGGGCTCCTGTATGATCTAGGTATGGTAGCCACCACTCAGGTAAGTGTCGTGATGGGTATAAAGGTTGTTATAAGTATGGTAAAGAGTGTAACTTCATGAAAGTGTGACTAAGAATAAACAGGGCGATGGAAATCTGGACAACAGAGCCCAATCTCGTCAGTTGCTCCAAAAGAGAGGGTTGCAGCTAGAGGAGATACTTTTGGTACTGGTGGAGGAGGAAATCGCCTCTATGCAATAACGAGTCGCCAAGAGAAAGAGCTCTCTAGATGTTGTCAATGGTATGATAAATGTTTGCTTTTGATATTCATGCTTTGGTAGACACAGGAGCAAGTTTATATTTTGTAACTCCCTATGTTGCAAACAAGTTATTCCTGAGACACTTTGTGAACCCTTATATATTTCTACACCAGTTGGGGAGTCTATTCTAGCTTAGAGAGCTTATCATGATTGTGTCATTTCCATTAATCACAAAAACACCACAGCTGATCTAGGTATGGCCTAGCTTTTTGCCTGTTATGGATCAATAGATTATAGAGCTTGAGTTTCATGTTTAATATTCTTAATGAGCCAGTCATAGAGTGGAGTAGTAGTTCAATAGTGCCTAAGAGGCGTTTCATTTCATACCTTAAGGAAAGAAAGTTAGTTACAATGGGTTGTATCGATTACTTAGTCATAGTTAATGACTCAAGTGCTTAGGTACCTCCCATTTTCTTAGTTCTAGTGGTAAAATATTTTTGAGTTGTCTATGCTAATGATCTACCTAGAGTCCCTCCTAAGAGAGAAATAGTCTTCGACATCGACATCATCCAAAATATGTGTCATAATTTCTATTTTTCCACATAGAATGTCACTAGGAGAGTTGAAAGAACAATTAATAGATCTATTAGATAAGGGCTTTATTAGAGAAAGTGTTTCACCTTGGGGAGATCCCATCTTGTTTGTGATAAATAAAGATAGTTCCCTTAGGATGTGTATAGATTACCATCAATTATATAAGGTTACCATCTAGAATAAGTATCTCCTCCCAAGAATTGATGATTTATTCTATCAAATTCAAGCTATCACATATTTTTCTAAGATAGATCTCAAATGTGGCTACTAATGAGTAAGGGTATGTGATATCCAAAGATAACTTTTAAAACAAGAAATGATATTATGAAGTTTTGGTCATGTACTTTGGGTTGACCAATGAGTCTGCAACATTCATGGATCTTATAAATATAGTCTTCAAACCTTATTTTGATATGTTTCTTTTCTTCATAATTGATGAAGTACTAATCCATTCAAGGAATGAAGAACATAATGCTAGTCATCTCAGAATAGTTCTTCAGAGTTTAGAGGATAGTAGTTGTATGCCAATTTCTCAAAGTATGAGTTTTTCTTGAGTCTATGGCATTCTTGGGTCACATAATTTCCGGTGATGGTATTAAAGTTGATACCTAAAAAATTGAGGCAATGCATATTTAGCCTTGACCCAAATCTCCAATTGATATTATGAGTTTCTTGGGTTTGGTTGGCTATAATAGGAGATTTGTATAAAGTTTCTCGTCTATTTTATCTCCATTGTGGAATTTGAGTGAGAAAGAAATCAAGTTTCAATGGTCTGAAGCTTGTGACCAAAGCTTGGAATTGAAGAAAACGTTGACTACTGCCAGTTTCGACCTTACATTAAGGTACTCCAGGTTTTGTGGTGTATTGTGATGCATCTATAGTAGGTTTGGGTTGTGTGTTAATGCAGAATGGGAAGGTTATAGCTTATTCCTCAAGATAGTTGAAAGTTCATGAGAAGAATTTCCCAACCCATGACATAGAGTTGACTGATATCTTTTTTTCCATGAAGACATGGAATCACTATTTGTACGGTGTTTATGTTTATGCCTTCACTGATCATAAGAGCTTACAATATATATTCACTCTGAGAGCGCTTAATTTTAGAGAAAGGAGGTTGTCAAAATTGCTCAAAGATTATGATATGATCATTCTTGCCACCCAGGTAAGTCAAATGTGTTTGTTGATGCCTTAAGCATGTTGTCTATGGGTAGTACCACCCATATTACGGAATAGAAAAAAGAACTGGGAAATGATATGTATAGACTTGCATGATTAGAAGTCTCGCTAATAGTTTCCACAAAGGAGGAATGCAAGTGACGAATGGGGTTGAATCGTCATTAGTGTCTTAAGTGAAGGAAAAACAAGACCAAGATCCAATGTTGTTTGAACTGAATACAAATGTTGATAAAGAAAAGAGCTTAGCTTTGGAACAAGGTGGAGATGCTGTATTGAGATATCAAGGCAGATTATGTGTAACTACGGTGGATGGACTCCCAGAGAGAAACATGGACGAAGTTTGTAGATCAAGAATATTCTATTCATACGGGTTCCAAAAATATGTACCTTAATTTGAGAGAATTATTTTGGTGAAATTATATGATGAGGGGCATTGCTGAAATTATTGCGAAGTGCCCGAATAGCAACAATTTGAAGTAGAGTACTAAAGGCCTTGAGGTTTGACTTAGAATATAGAACTTCGAGAGCGGAAGTGGGTTGATTAATATGGATTTGATCATAGGTTTACCAAAGTCTCACATGCAACATGATTCTATATGGGTGATTGTCGATATAATGACAAAGTCATCTAACTTCTTGCTGGTAAAGATTATCTGTTCGGCAGAAGATTATTCTAGATTGATATTCTAGAGCTTGTGAGACTTTATGGAGTACCTCTTCAATTATTTCAGATAGAGGTGCACAATTTACTGCAGAATTGTTGAAATGTTTTAAGAATGGTTTGGGTTCAAAGGTGAACTTAAGTACTTCCATTCATTCTCAAATAGATTTCCAAGGAGCGCGCACCATTCAAACATTAAAGCATATGTTGAGGGAGTGCGTGAATGATTTCAAAGGTAATTGGAATGATCACATACCTATAATTGAGTTTGCCTGCAACAATAATTATCACTGTAACACCCAAATGGATCCTTATAAAGCTCTTTATAGGAGGAGATGAAAATTTGTTATTGGATGGTTTGGAGTTGGTCAAGATGGGTTGATTAGACTAAATTTAATTCATCAAGCTATGGAGAAGGTTAAAGTAATTCAAGAGAGGTTGAAAACAGTGCAAAGTCGTCAGAAATCCTACACTAATGTAAGGAGGAGGGCGTTAGAGTTCAAGGTAGATGATTGACTTTACTTGAAAGTTTCACCCATGAAGGGTGTCATGATGTTTGGTAAGAAGGGGTATTTGAGTACCTGGTATATTGGACCTTATAAAATATCCACGAGAATTGACAATGTAACTCACCTCTTGATTATCCTATCCTAACACCCTTGGTATCATTCGTTTCATTATGTGCATCATTTGAGGCTGGCCTCATTCATTCATTTGGAAATTTAACTTTAACTGGCAGAGATCATGTGAGCATCATGAAATCCAGTGTATCCCCCACACCAAAAAGAGGCGGAATAATCGGCGAAAGTGACCCAAAATATGCTAACGTACATGGGAAATAAACCCACTAGATCTCTATTTTGGCAGTATAGGTTCTAAGACCATGAGATATAAGGAGAACCATACCCGCTTTCCGGACAATCTCATCTAATGAGAGTTATGTGAACCTCTTCCCTTCATGAAAAAAGGCATCACCGCTCATATCTAGTCTATCGGTGCTCAATATAAAGTTCTGTTTCATTCAACTCATACGTCATGGAAGCTGGATTCTAGTATGAGGACATCATAGCTCAATAGATGATTTCTCATCTCATCATTAGTATTTAGTGTCTTAATATAAATATTTTAATTAGAGGTTTCTTAGAGACTGGTCTTCACTAACTTTACACTCTTATAGGTGAGTACGTTTTTTTCACATTTACTTAGGCTCATTTGAGATCGCTGCCATCTTTTGCATTAGCCTCATATCATGTTGTCACCACATTCATTAACATTAGCACATTTGTTGTTCATAATTACTCGCCCCTTTTTACATGAATGTTCATTTCATCATATGCCAATGCACTTGGCCATTTAGTGTGTTTCACACTCTTACATAACACTTCTAGGGTTTGTTCATTTCACTATTCATTTCATCGTTGCATTGTTTATTTCGTCATATGCCAATGCACTCGGCTACTTAGTGTATCTTACATTCGTACTTAACCCTTCTAGGGTTTTATCATTTCATTACATACATCTTAGGTTCACTTATTTTTAATCGTATGCTAGACTTATGGGTCTATACATACAATCCATGAGGCTTCGTTCATTTTTTTAAGGGACTCATAGCTTCCTAAGATTATGTAGTACAAGCCTTATGTATCTTGTATGTATTCCAAAATTTCTATATACATCTAAGTAGGTGACATTATTCTTGAGCATTTAATTCACGTATGATTTATGTATCGATACGGAAATTTAGGGCAAGGGAACGCAAGTTTGAATCCCTTGAACAACACTTACATTTTTCCTTGATTTTATTTTTAGTCCTCATGACATTGGGACCCTAAATCTAACCCCCACATCAACATTTCTTTTTAGTTCTTTCTTTTTAGAACTTCTCTCCTTTGGCCGAGGGGTTGTGGGTTCGAACCCCCACAACCCCCTTTTTATTTTGATATCTATTTTCCTTGTCCTTTTTTGCTTAACCAGGAGGTTGTGGGATCAAAACCCCCACAACCTCTCTTTATTTTTTTCTATATTTCGCTTGGGAAATAGAGGTTGTGGGTTTGAACCTCCACAGCCTCATTATTTTATTTTCATTTAAAAGTTAACTACTTAATCATTAACAGTGTGGTTGTGGGATCGAGCCCCCACAGCCTCACTTAATTTTCTTTTAAATTTATATCTTTGTCTCCTCCTTCTGCCAAGAGGTGATGGTTCGAATCCAACTCCTCCCATTACTTTTATTAATTTAAAATTCCCCTCTTACTCTCTTGTTTTGTCTAGAGATTGTGGGTTCGAATCCCACTACTCTCATTAACTTTTTTCAGCTTTCATGTAGTGAGGTCTTGGGTTCAGTCCCCACTGACCTCACATGTTTTAAATATATTTTTAAACCTCTCAAACTCAAGTATTCTGTCCGAAAATTCCATCACCAAGTGTTGGAAATTTTATTAATCCTTTTTATAACAACATTCATACGTTCGTTTCGAGGTACTTTCACAATTCGTTTAACACATTCTTAGGTGTAGATTCATTGTTGTTTTAGCTTAGATTTTTCCACTAAAGATCAACCACCTTACACTTCATTTAACATCACAATTTACACACCTTATGCACAATAATTCCAATCATCAAACAAGCAATTTTAAGACTTCAAATGAAGAACAACAACAAACATTTTAGACATTGCACCACATCATTTTCAGTTGACATCATTGAAAGTGCTTACTATTTCCAAACATAAAATCATAAGGAACGTCACAATTTACACTTATATACCAGCAGCTATACCAACAATATGATTTCTAAACTAACTTAGATTAATATCGAAAAGAGACTAGGGACAAGGAGTTCAACAATAAAGGGGGCAACCCTAGTTTCATAGGTTGAATTTTGTAGAGAGAAATTTCTCTTGGAGAAAGGAATCAAAGACAGAAAACCCATACCTTGTTGTAGCTTTCCACACCTTCCATGTGCTGTCCAATCCCTTCCCTAAACCTTCAACACAATCCCGTCGAGAAGATGATGCAAAGTTTTTGTTTCTTAAGTTAGCTTGCTTGCTTGTTTATATTTTTTGTAAGTTCTTTGAGTGTAAAGAACTTTTGATTGTTTTCTAATGTTTTTATCTTTTGTTTTTGCAGCCAAGGAAAATAAATTGGATGACAGAGAGATACGTAGGCATGAGAGAGAGAGAGAGAGAGAGTTTGTGTGAGATAGTGCCTCTTAAAACTAGGATAGTTGGCAAGACTTAGTCAATTTTTTTAAAAAATAAATAAATAATAATTAATGATAAAATCTAATTTTCCTTTTTTATTCATCCATTAATTATTAATTTATTAAATTAATTTACCAATGACAAAAATCCCATTAAATCATTGCTCCCACTTAGGTTCGAACCCGGGTGGAGTAAGAGTTCATTTCAAGGGCTCAATTTTGGCCCTCTCTCCCAAAATTTCCCCTAAAATTCATTAATTAAATAATTAATTACATATTTAGGGTAATTACGATACTACCCTTAGCCAGGAAAAAGACCATTTTACCCCTAAACCCTTCAAACCTAATATTTCTTTTCTTTTTAAGTCTAGTAAAGACTCCTTTGAGTAAATCTTCATACTCGAGAGCCCTACATGGTTGGACCCAACCTTTACAAGAACAACTAACTTCCCAAGTTAGTTGAGTTGGCTGTAGCAAGGGTTTCGAGGACTGATTCTACGCGCATCAATATGTATGAACCCTGGTCTAATAGTACACATTCTTGACACATTAAGCATTTCTTATCTTATCCATTTTTAGTATTGTTAAAAATAACCCCCTTAGATTTAACTTCAATATTATACACCAACTATAATATACCCATTTGCCTTTTTAACAATTCAAACATCAAACATGTTGCAATTGAGATTTAAGTGTATAAATAATGAAATAATATTGTTATGTTGTGAACATTGCTACCTAACGATGTTTGTCAATGTGAACACAATTCCTTAAAAAATATGAAAATATTATCATGTGTTTATGTACTCAATGGTTACATATGGTTTGTTGTATGTCCACATTGAATTTACATACAGATTTTATATTGGGCCTTACATGTTTCTGCCTATCAAAAATACTTTACATTCTATGTCGAATATCTACATTTGTAGTAACTCTACTTACATATACTTAGTCATGTGTGAAGTTATCACTTGTACTAACTAGAATTTGAGCTTTTGTCTCTTTTATTTTCAGGCACTTTAAAAATTGTAAGACCGCACACTTGAGCTTGCAACAATGAATGAGTGGCTACTTATGGCTATTGTTATGATACATTTGTTTTTTCGCTATCTCTATGATTAATTTATTATATATGACAATCATATAGATGTAGTCAATGCGTATTGCTAAGTGATGGAAGTTAAGGACACATTTCCTAACCAAATGGAGAAATATGAAATGTTGATTTATATTACGAAAGACTTAAAGGCTCAAAAGTTTGCAACAAAAATTGCCTCTTGTTATGATTGTCATTACATTCTTTTCTGATTTTGTTATTTATGTAGAACTAAGTTGTGACATCCGGGGAGCACCCCCTAGACTTAACTAGCGTCTTCATCCTCTATGAGGACTAAGACTAGCCTCTTAGCTTACATCATTACATTCATAGGTAAAAAAAATAGAAAAATTAAAAAAATTTCATTACTTCTACATTGAGGTTTACATAGGCCTCTACATACACATAATATTTATATTGAGTATACATAGACCCTTTGTATAGAAAGATTACATAGTCTTCTACTTTATTGCACATAGATATATAAAATATCAGATAGTCTTAAAAGGATATATTATCTCATAACCATGTAACATGACTACAACAATTTGGGCCTATGCCATATATCAAGGAAATGGAGCCACATATAAGCTTTACAATGTTTAGTATTCAAATGAAAAGGAAAGAACATAGGAGTCTTAAAACTAGAATAACTTCATAAACTTGATAGTGGCATTGAACTTGAAAAGTGAGGACCTACCCAACTTGGATGATCGACAATTCCAAGTCTTCTTCAAAGTCGTCTCAAAGCCCTTCAACGATCGGAACCTAAAATATTAGGGTTAGTACACCACTTGTACTAAGTATGATACCATATGCACATATATTATGAAATCATGCTTAAAAGGGACACTTCATTAAAACATGCTATTTTACCTTTAAAAAGTCTTATGCACATTTAAGAAGACCATATCAATCAATAAGACATAATTATCAAGTCTAAATCATTTATATCACAAAACCAACAATACTAAGTCTTGTCAAGTCAACATGAATATCTTATAAATGGGGACACATAGTCAAAGCAAATCTATCATCAAGTTATAATAGTCAAAAGCATGAATAAGAGTTCATTACAACATAACCAAAGTAAGACAATTACCCTTGAACCCTTGTTACGTTAACAAGTGCAATAATCAAGCAACACCCCATAACATTACTCAATCAAGCAACCCAATGAGAATCATGACCAACATCAAACTTCTAATAGCACATCATTAAGGTTACATATCATCATTCTTGAACAATGAAGACCAACTCATATTTATAGGTGAAACCAATCATCATATAGTATCAATCAATATGAAAGATTATTATATGCATATCATATACCATTATATATATATATATATATATATATATATATATATATATATATATATAAATATAAATAAATATAAGAACATCCTTCTATGTCTTCGATCAAGACTAACTAGTGCAGTGTTTAAGAAAAGTATCATACCCCTCCCTAGACTATGCTAAAACCCATAGGTTTTCCTAGTTAGATTTCATTTCTTTAGTTCATTTTACCTTTTGTGAATATAATTCCTTAAGCCACATACACCACATGAGCTAATGTGGAATCCTGTGTAATGGAACCCTACACCGAAGGAAGGAGGACTACTTGCCAAGGTAATACAAAAAAATGAACATAGCAACTACGTGGATCCAATAGCTAGTATTCCTATGGGAGCAATATAGTTCAAGAACTAGGAGATATAATTGTTACCTTCATTACGCTACATGCATTATGATCTCCAATATCATGTGTACATTAGTGATCGTACCTTCCTTATGTGAGAAAGGGACACTCCTTACTTTATTTCACCCTTTTCTATGCTAGAGTCCCTTTTAAAATGTCTTCAATGTATATATTAATCATCATACCTTAATGTCGGTCATAGGGTCTATCCGTTGTATAAGCATCCTCATCATAGCTCAATAAGAATTGCATAAGTATAGTCATTTAATTACAATTCATATAAGTGACATTAGCACATTTACATAATCACATCATGATAAGGCACATTAGTAAATTATCACCATCCTTATATTATTTAAATCTTAGCCAAAATTCTAATTCAACATCAGGCCAATCCTATCAATCCTAACATAAGATATAATTCAATGAAACATCATCAATTAATCATAATTTACCACAATTGAAGTAAGGAATAGGGATTGCAAGACATACCAAGTCTCATTTATAATCCATAATCAAGGTCTTACCATCAATCCTTAAATCAATCCAATAAGGGTGTAATATCATAACATATTAATACCCAACATGAAAACAAGCAGATTGAATCACTAGATCACAATCCATCACTAGTTCATAGCTTAAGATAAGAAGCTTAGGTCAAAGTCATAATCTGGATTAAATACTCAAGAACTATCATGATAGGACTATAATACATCTAAATCTATTCATAATTGATACAATAACATTATCTAGTAGTAATTCAAATAATAACAAATTCAATTAAACAATTATCAGAATTCTTATCAAGATCACAACCTAGGGTTAAGCGTAATAGGTTATCTTCTACACACTAGACCAATGAATCAAGAAATAAAATAATTGAATTATAATAAATGATAATATATTATTAATATACAAAAGGAATCATAAACAAGTAAATTCACGACATCAATTTTGAATTGGATGAAAACTTTCTTGAATTTCATACTTTTGAAATCAATTTGACGGAACCTTTTAGGGAAAGAAGTCGTGATGGTGAAAGGAATCCCAAACCTTATTGTTTGATGAAGATTAATGAAGAAACTTTGGTTATTGGATCCTTAAAACCCACCTTGACCTTGACTTCTATGGAGTTCCTAAAGTTTAGAGTTAAAGAAGTTAGGAGAAAGAGAGTTTGGGTTTTGGGAATTTGTGAGAGCTTAGGTTAGTCTAATTAGCTTAGGGTCTTTATATAGGTTTTCAATTAACTTAATTAGACCTTACCTAACCCCTAATTAAACTCCTAACTCAGCCAACTAATTAAATGAACTAATTAAAAAATGCAGCAAAATTACACCCTCACACACGAGACCATGATCGACTGATCGTATGTCCATTGACGGGAAAAGTTCCCTCAGTGCTGAACACTCGTCAACGAGTTTAGTGACTTGTAAAACTGGACCTTGATTGAAATTTATAAATGTCCATTTACAGATGCAATTGACACCCTGTCAATTGGACCATGATTCATCTGTGGCATCTGTTGGTGACACTGTCTAATGACAACTTTTAGTAACTTTTGCAGGGGTTCTCCTCAAGGACCCTTGGTTGGTCCTTGGGGAGTCGTGCCCAAACATTTTGACTATGAACTAACTATAATACGTTTTAGACACACTTACACCAATTTTCATCAATATTTCTCTCCTCAAAGCTAGTTTAATAGGTAAGGCAGACTAGAACCTCATTGAACTAGTTTCCGGACGTCATGGACGTTCTTTGACACATTGTTTTCTAAACTTCCTAAATGACTTATATACCTTAAAATAGAACTTAAAATAGTGTCAATCTTTTGACACTTATGTTAGGATCTAGAACATGTCTTAGATTTTCAAATTGTTACATCATCCCTCCCTCCTTAGTAACATTTGTCCCTGAATGACACTAAAATCTTTTGAATGGAAGGAATAGACTCAAAACTCGCAGCCCAGCCAACAAAAATACATGAAAACATGAGTTACAACATCAATAATAACATTTATAAAAGTCAACTCAAAACTTCAATTACCACTTATAAGGTTCAAACATCACATTATGAAGAATTTCCTTCTCACAACAATAACATGAGTTCAACAATCCATATATGAGTCAATTAGGCAAAAGTTCAACTTACCAACATGCTCAATATTATTTTCTTTAAGGCTCATCATATCAAAATTCACAAGTCACTCACTTAAAACAAGAAGCATTGCAAATTTTCAAGTCAATATGGATCATTTAACTGTACCTTCACTTTAAAGACACCAAAAAAACACATTTTTACAAAACTTAACAAAAACCCAAATGAACTTCAATTTCAGTTATTATTTTTATTATTAATAGGAATGACTAACCTTAATTATCAAATAGATGAGGGTAACCTGACTTTATGTTGGCCTCGGCCTTCCATGTTGCACCCTAAGCTAAGTGGTTCTTCCATAACACTTTTACGGAAGACACCTCTTTATTCCTTAACCTCTCTACCTTTCTATCAAGGATTTTTGGACTGGAAACTCCTCATAGGAAAGGTTATCCTTCACACCATAACCCTCAATAGGAAGAATAGACTCGGGATCACCGATACACTTCATATGCATAGAAACATGGAGAACCGGATGAACTGAAGCCAATTCACTAGGCAACATTAACTCATAGGCAACCTTACCAATCTTTTGCAAGATTTCATAGAAACCCACATAACGAGGACTCAACTTCCCTTTCTTGCAAAATCTAAACACCCCTTTCATAGGTGAAATTTTTCAACTACACCTTATCACCCTCTTCCAACTCTAAATCCCTTTTCTTATGATTGGAATAAGATTTTTTCCGTCTATAGGCTGTTTGCAACCAGTTCCTTATGATATGAACCTTCTCAAAATTCATTTAAATAAAATCGGGACCCACACCCACTTGAAACCATACAATTGGAGACCTCCATGTCCTACCATACAACACTTCATAAGGATCTATAGATATAGATGAATGGTGTCTATTGTTGTAAGAAAACTCCACCAATGAAAAATTCATATATGATTTCGCTTTAAACTAATGATAGAATCTCTAAGCATATCCTCAAGGGTTTGAATAGTATTCTTTTCTTTACAATTCGTTAGGGTATGAAAAGTGGTGCTTGATTTCAATTTGGTACCCAACCCCTTTTGGAATGACCTTAAAAACCTAAATGTGAATTGTGCACCCTTATCTGATATGATGGATAATGGAATACCATGGCAACACACAATCTCTTCTACAGAGATCTCTGCATTACCCTCCACTGAATAGGTAGACTGACAGGAATAAAATGAGCGGATTTGGTTAACCTATCCATAAACCCCATATAGAGTCATGTTGCTTTTGTGTCCGAGGCAAACCTACCATAAAATACATACTGATGTCTTTCCACTTCTAAATAGGAACTTGGATTTCTTGAGGTAAACCACCCAGCTTTTGGTGTTCGGCTTTGACTTAGTTGCAATTTGGACACTTAGCAACAAATTCCGCTATGTCCTTCTTCATAACTTCCCACCAAAACACTTCCCTAAGGTCATGGTACATCATTGTCGAATTCGGATGAATGGAGTAACAAGACCCATGAGCTTTCTCAATGAGTTGGTTCCTGAAATCATCTACATTGGAAACACACAACCTTCCTTGATACCTCAAGACATCATCACTCCCTAAGGAGATTGATTCATTAAGCTTACTAAGAATTGATTTCATCAAATCCATCAATGGTTGATCAAGGTGTTTTTTTGACTTCACCTCAACCACGAATGATGACTCATAGTTATGATGGACCATAAAACCACCATTAGGCGAATCTTCCAACCTAACACCCAATCTAGACAACCTAAAACCATTCGGCAAATCTTTCACAAGGTCTTTCTTGTCTTCTTCTACATGAGACGCACTACCCATGGTCATACAACTTAGAGAATACGCAACCACATTAGTCTTGTTGGGGTGATAGAGAACACTTGTGTCGTAATCTTTCAACAATTCCAACCACCTCTTTTATCGAAGATTCAACTCCTTTTGAGTAAACACTTATTGGAGACTCTTGTGGTTGGTATACACATAAACATGACCACCATAAAAGAAGTGCTTCCATATTTTCTAAGGAAATACCACGACCACTAATTCAAGATCATGAGTTGGATAGTTCCTCTAATGCGCCATAACTTGTCTATAAACATAGGCTACTACCTTCCTGTGTTGAATAAGCACACACCCTACACCCACTCGGGATGCATCATAATATATATAGAAGCCCTTTGTAACCTCTGTTAAAGTCAACACCAAAGCAGAAGTAACCCTATTTTTCAAGATTTTGAAGTTTCTCTCACATTTCTCCGACCATTCAAATTTCTTACTCTTTTGGGTCAAAGTAGTCAAGGGAGATTCAATGGACGCAAAACGACCCACCAACCTCCGATAATGACCCGCTAGACCCAACAAACTCCTAATGTCAGTTGGAGTCAATGGTATAGGACAATTTTTCACCGCCTTTCTTTTCCTTGAATCAACCTCAAATGCCTCACTAGAGATAATATGACCAAAAACTGTTGCCAACCTTCACCAAAACACACATTTACTATACTGGACAAATAATTGGTTCTCCTTAAGCACTTGTAACACCACTCTCAACTGGTCCATGTGATCACCCTCATTGTTTAAATATACTAAGATGTTGTCAATGACGACAATGATAAATGAATCTAGTTATCTTCGAAACACCCTATTAATGAGATCCATAAATGTCGTCGGAGCATTAGTGAGATCAAAGGACAATACCAACAACAAATAGTGACCATATCTAGTCCGAAATGCCGTTTTTGGTATATCCTCACCTCTCACCCTAAGTTGGTGTTACCCCGATTTCAAGTCAATCTTAGAAAAGTAATTTTCCCCTTGGAGTTGATCAAACAAGTTGTCAATAGGAATGAAAGGATACTTGTTCTTAATAATGACTTTATTGAGTTGGCAAAAATCATCGCACATTCTAAGGGACCCATCCTTCTTCTACACAAATAAAACCGGAACACCCGATGGAGAAATACTAGGTCGAATGAAGCCTTTGTCTAGTAGATATTTGAGTTGAGCCTTAAACTCTTTCAATTTAATCAGAGCCATCCGATAAAGAGGAATTGAAATGGGATTCGTATCTTGTAATAAGTTGATACCAAAATCAATTTCCCGTTCGGGAGGAATATCGGGAATATAATTAAGAAAGTCCTATGGAAATTTCCTCACTACGGGGACAGACTCAATGCGAAGAATTTTGTAGTATAAAACATGGACTCTTAATATATGATATAAGCACCCTTTATAGATAATTTTACAAGTTTTCAAATAAGAAATGATAAGACCTCTAAGAATAGAATTTCCCCCCTTCCACTCTAAAATGGGCTGATTTGGAAAGTTAAACTTCACCACCCTTTACAATCTATAGAGGCAAAGCAAACATAAATCCAATCCATACCCATTATAACATCAAAATAAAAAATATCAATTTCTACTAGTTCAACATAAGTAACACTATTGGGCAAAATTATAGGAAAACTTCTATACACCATTTTTGCAACAACCGACTCACCCACTAGGGTAGACACTATAAATGGTTCATTCAAGATATAGGGCAAAATGTCAAACTCTTTAGCTACTAGAGGAGAAACAAATGACAAAGTAGCACCGGGATCAAGTTAATCATATACAACAATATAGAAGACTTCAATATAGCGGTCACCACATCGGGGGAAGTTCCTTGCTCACCCCTAGAGCGGAGAGAATAAAAGTGATTCTTCTTCAGAGAATCATTACAACCACTTACTTGCCCACTCTCATTGTCTTGCGTCTTCAAATTTGGTCAATCTCAAACCATGTTCCTACTTTTACAATAATCAATACAATTATATGTTCCCTTAAGACAATCACCATAATTCTTCTTGCCACACCTTCCACAAGTTGGCTTCTTAGTTGGTGAACTAGTATCCCTACCCTTTTTAGGCTTAGGGTTAGTCACCCTATCATCCCTAACCTTAGATAAATTGGAAGGAACTTGATAAGAAACCATCTTTTTGAGCCTAGGCTTGTCTTGGATATCAATCCTACCGTTGTATGAACCACCTTCAAAAGATCTTGCCCTCTTGGCATCTGTGCTCTTTTTCTTAGCCCTTGCCTCTTCTACTTGTTGAGAATGAACCATGAGATGAAAAATGTTCATATTGTCATGTATCATAGTCTAACGACACTCTTCTTGCAAGTCATCTGACACTCCCATTACAAAGCGGTTTATTTTATCCCTAGGATCTAAAACCAAAGAAGGAGCATATTTTTACAATTTTAGTGAATTTCAATGAGTATTCAAGAAGAATCATAACTCCTTGACGAAGGTTGATGAACTCCACAAATTTAGCTTCCCTCTTCTCCTTAGGAAAGAATTAATCATGAAAAGCCTTATTTAACACCTCCCAAGTCACGAGTCCACCTCTCTAAGGCCTATTGTCCCTTCGTTAGATGTACCACGCTTGAGCCACATCATTCATTTGGTAAATGTCTAGCTCAGCCTTCTCACTAGTAGTCAACCCCTTATCATAAATCATCTTGTAGATTTTATCAATGAACTCTTGGGAATCTTCTTCAACCTTTGACCCGTAGAAACTAGGGGGTTTCATCCTAGTGAAATTCCACAAACGGGAGGACATAGTGTGAATATGTGGGTTTGGTCAGGTTACAACCTTCTGATTAGCTTGAGCCGTCATGACCATATGGAGAAGAGCATCACTTGTGTCACCATCCATCAATGTAGGAGAATCAACCGGAGCTTGGTCATCATTAACATCCTCTTTAAGAGGAGGAACTTGATTGCCTTGGGGAGGAGCTCCCACATTGGCAGTCTCTTAATCATATCTTTGTGTTGTGTTCCTTCAAATATTCATTTCCTATAATCATAATAAAAGGATTAGATTCTAAAAGCATGTAGAGTCAAAACTCTAAAGGAACCATATTGGACTCTCAAGAAACTGAAAGTTTCCTAAGACTCATATATATTCCTATCATAAAGTGTGGCATGCTTCACAATTATGAATACAAATCTACATAGACGTGGTTGAGAGAGACGTAGACTCAAATATATTTAACCTCATACTCTAATACAAAGTTTTTCACATACGGGGAGACCCCCTAGATGTAATCGCCATCGGCGTCCTCTTTGAGGGCTAAGACTAGCCTCTTAGCTAACATCATTACATTCATATGTCATAAATACTAAAAAATTAAAAAATTCTCATTACTTGTACGTTGAGGTTTACATAGACCTCGACATACAAATAGTATTTATATTGAGTATACATAGACCCTTCGTATAGGAAGATTACATAGTAATACTTTTATTGCACACAAATGTATAAAATATTAGATAGTCTTAAAAGGATGTCTCATCTAATAACCATCTAACATGAGTATAACAATTTTGGACTAGCCCATACATCAATAATATAGAGCCACATGTAGGCTTTATAATGTTTACTATTCAAATGAAAATGGAAGAACATAAGAGTCTTAAAACTAGAATAACTTCAAAAGCCTGATAGTGGCATTGCCATCGGAAAGAGCAGACCTACCCATCTTGGATTATTGACAATTCCAAGTCTTATTCAAAGTTGTTTCAAAGCCCTTCAACAATCCAAACCTAAAATATTTTGGAAAAGGGAGGAAATGGGGTTAGTACACCACATTTATTAAGTATGAGACCGTATGCACACTTATTATGAAATCATGTTAAAAAGGGACATTTCATTTAACATGCTATTTTACCTTAAGAAAGTCTTATACACATTAAAAAGACCATACCAATCAACAAGACATATTCATTAAGTTTAAAGCATGTGCATCACAAGATACCAATAATACTAAGTCTAGTCAAGTCGACGTGCATATCATATAATTGGACATATAGTCAAAGCAACTTTATCATCAAGTTATAATATCCAGAAGCATGAATAAGAGTTCATTACAACATAACCAAAGTAAGACAATTACCCATGAACCCTTATTAGGTAAAAAAGTAAAATAACCAAGCAAAGCCCCATGACCTTGCTCAATCAAGGAATCCTATGAGAATCATGACCAACATCAAACTTCTCATAACACATCATTAAGGTTACATACTATAATACTTTTACAATGAAGACCAACACATATTCATAGGTGAAACCAATCGTCATGTAGTATCAACCAATACTCATTATTATTATATAGATATCATATAACATTATAAGCATATAAATATTTAAGAACATCCTCCTAAGACTTTCCTCAAGGCTGACTAGTGCAATGTTTAGGTAGAGTCCCATACCCCTACCAAGACTAAGCTAAACATCGTAAGTTATTCTAGTTAGAGTTCATTCCTTTAAGTTTCATTTTACCTTTTAGGAACATCTTGCCTTACCCTACATAGACTAGATGAGATAATGCGGAATCCATTTTTATGGAACCCTACACCGAAGGAAGGCGGACTACTTGCCATGTTAGTACCAAAACATGAACTTTGAAACTACGTGGATCCACTAGCTATTATTCTTACGGGAACAACATAGTTCAAGAAATAGGAGATATAATTGGGATCCTCTTTATGGTACATGCATTATGGTCTCCAATCTGAAGAGTATATTGGTTATACTACCTTCCCTTTGTGGGAAGGAACAATCCTCACTCTTGTTCACTCAGTGCTAAGCTAGAGTCCCTTATGAAATGTTTTTAATGTTTTTATTAATCATCATAGCTTAATGTAGGTCATAGTGTCTATCCCTTCTATAAGCATCATTATCATAGCTCAATAAGAATTCCATGAGTATGGTCCTCTCATTTCAATTCATATAAGTGAGGTTAGCAAATTTACATCATCACATCATTATAAGGCGCATTGGTAAGTTATCACCATCCTTATATCGTTTACATCTTAGTAAACACCTCACAAACTATAGTCAATACATATCAATTCAACATCATACCAACCCTATCAATCCTAACATACGATATACCTCAATGAAACATCATCACTTATTCACAATTTACCACAATTTAAATAAGGAATAGGGATTGCAAGACTTACCAAGTCTCCTTCATAATTCATTATCAAGGTATTACCATCAACCCTTAACTCAACCCATTAAGGGTGTAATATAATCACATATCAATAACAAACATCACAACATCACAATCCATCACTAGTACATAACTTAACATAAGGAACATAGGTCATAATCATAATCTTGATCAATTACTTAAGAACTAGAATGATAGGAATATAATTCATCCAAATCTATTCATAATTAATACAATAACATCATATAGTAGTAATTCAACCAATAACCAATTCAATTGGACTAATATCACACAATCCATATCAAGATCATAACCTAGGGTTAATGGTAATAGGTCATCTATTACAAACTAGACCAATCCATCAAAAAATACCATAGTTGAATTAGAATACGTTTTAATATATTCATAGTATACAAATGTATCATAAACAAGGCAATTGAGAACATCAATTTCGTATTGGATGAAAACCCAGTTGAATTTCATACGTTTGAAATCAATTTGATGGAACCCTTTGGGGAAAGAAGTCCCATAGGTTAAAGGAATACCATACCTTATTGTTTAATTAATATTTATGATAAAATTTGGTCATTGGAGACCTAGAACCCACCTTGAACTTGAATTATATGAATTTCTTCAACTTGAGAGAAAAAGAAGAGAGAAGGAAGAGAGGTGGGTTTTGGGAATTTATGAGAGCTTAAGTTAGTCTAATTTTCTTAGGGTCTTTATATAGGTTTTTAATTAACTTATTTATACCTCTCATAACCCCTAATTAACCTCCGAACTTATCCAAATAATTAAATTAACTAATTAAAAACATGTAACAGAATCACACCCTCACAGACGAGACCACAATCGACGGATCGTGTGTCCATCGACGGGCACTGTTCTCTCCGTGTTGCACATTCGTCGGTAAGTTTAGAAAATTGTCAGAAAGGACCTTGTCAAAAATTTCAAAATTTCCATAGACGGAGTCAATTGACGCCCTGTCGATTTTACAACGAGTCGTATGTGGCATCCGTTGATGACACTGTTTAGAGACAACTTTTAGTCACTTTTGTAAGGGTCCTCCTCAAGGGCCCTTGGTTTGTCCTTGGAAAGTCATGCACAGACTTTTAAACTATGAACTAACTCTAATACCTTTTATAAAACCTTCAACCTTTCATCAATTTCCGCCCCTTAAAAGCTACTCAAATAGGCTAAGGCAGACAAGTACCTCATTGAACTAGTTTACGGACGTCATGGACGTTTTTTGAAGTCTTATTTTCTAAATTTCCAAAAAAAATTATATACCTTAAAATAGTCCTTAAAAAATTTTCTAAATTTTTTGGCACTTATGTTAGTCTCTAGAACACGTCTTAGATTTTCGAAGTGTTACATAAGTTTTTGAACATTTTTTCGCAGAATTGATTCTTATGGTGTGATAGAAAAAGTTAATTAATTGTTTAAATAGTATTCTAGTTTGATCGATGGATATAATTCTCCTATGAATAATGTCTAGGAAAAAGTCCTCAACAATGAATACCAGGAATCTCTGAAAAAACCACTTATAAGGAACAAGCACTCAAAACTTGAGTTGGTTTATAAAGAGGAGAATATCTTCTTGTTTTTATCTTTTTTTCTTGTTCTGATTTTTATATAAAAACTTGTTATTGGTTTTGTCCTATGTTTGCAACATGGAGCCATAGAGAGAGGATGTATATAATATAACACCGTTTAAGAGGCCATTTTGTAGGAAATATAGAAGGAGAATACTATATTTGGAGAATGCTCAAGTTTAATATGGGCTACTTAAGTCCACTTGAGATTATTACATTCGTCAACTACATCTCTATTTATACTAGTAATATTGTAAATCAAAGGTCTTGCATAAATAAGTAGATACATGTATCACAAATTTCTAGGTTCATGTATTACGAAATTCTAAAAGACTTCTTGAGAAACTAAGACACAATATTGAAATACTAAAAAACAAGGTGTGAATGCATTAATTTCAAAACTCCCGTTTGATGCATTTAGTTGAAAACTACAATATATTCTCGAAGATGACAGAAATATCGTTATTTTTTATTGAGTTCGGTTTTGCAAATTTTGTTTAGACTTGCAACTTCTCTTTGTTTAAGTATAATCACACTTGCCCGAGTATTATTTAACTCAATCTTCCGAATTTTTCTGCCAAGGCTTTCTTTCAAAAATCATGGTTTGTTGCCTCCTTACAATTTTCTTTCTTAAGACCGGTAAAGTTGCATCTTTCTTTAATGTCAATCAATATTTTTTCCCCTTGGAAGTGATTCTTCATCATTTGAATATGAAATTTCTTCTCCATAAGGCACATATTCCTCTTCCTTATCCTCTTCTTTATTTGACTCATCTAAAGATATGATAGAAATATTATATACCTTATTTATAGTGTGTATCTCACAAAGGTCTTGTACCATGTCTTTATGCTTGAGAACCTTCAAACCATGAAAATTCAAGTGACAAATTTTTTCACGTCAAAGCAATGAATCATCTACAATTTGGTTTTTAATGCATTGTAATGACATTACAAAGTAATGTTTCTTTTTATCATCTTTACATCGATAATGACTTGATTTGGATCATTTTTATCATAAATCATGCAAAAATTATCTCTAAAACCGTTTTACATGATTTGACCAACACTAGAAAATAATCTTCCAAGTTAGGAATATAAATAACATCATGAATTTGCTTACAGCTCCATTTTCATGCTGCTCTAAATGGTACTTTTACCTTTTGCATAACCTAAGGCTTTATTCCCCATTATCACTTCAGTAATGATGCTATTATTAATTGAGAGGAAAGTCTTTTAATCTCCACTCATTTGATTATTACAACCACTATTAACATATCATTCATTGTTTTTGATGAAGCATCAGATTAAGAAGCAAATAAAAGATTCTCTTCCATTTTGGTTTCCTGTTCTTTACATAAATTTGTTTGCTCCTGTTGCGTGTGCCAAAAATAATTTTCAATGTGGCCACATTTTTTACAAAAGTTACATTGGCGCTTGCCTTTGTGCCAATATTTTTTTGTACTGTGATTACTTCTTTTGTAAATTTTACAAAAAAGACTAGTACTTTTATCACCTTTTTCTTCAACCTTCTTAGAAGAATCATCATGATCCTTCTTCTTTTGTGGATTTTTGTTCTTCTTTTTTGGATTTTAGTTCTTCTTTTGTTGATTTTTCGAGAAATTCTTAGAGTTCTCATTTGTTCTAGACTGAAAAGTCCTCTCTTTGGGTTTATCTTAATGAAAAAACGTCTATTTCTCATGTACTTAAAATTATCCGACTAGTTTTTTGATAGAAAGCATAGAAGTATATTTCGTCTCCTCATTGATAGAAACAACGTACCCATACTTTTGTGTGACAGTAATTTCAACATATTTTGTTCTTCATATGAAAAACTGTAAGCTCTATTTCCTCTATTAATTTTACTTAATGTTCAATTTTTTTTTCAAACTAAGAATTGGTTTAAAGTAAATGAGAGAGTGTTACTAACCACAACATGCATTTAAGAACATTAAAGTTGAGCTAGTAAAACTATAACCTGGTTAAAATAAATTTTATTTAGATACTCGAACTATAATTTTTTTTCCAACTATATTTAACACATGGACATATAATAATGTGTTTTATTAGACACTTTTATATTAGATTGTAGGATACCTTTTGCTCTATTTTGAAGTTTCAACTACATTGATATGTTAACCACTGAAGTTGTAACACCCTAGAACGAACTAGGGTGAAATAAATCTTGGTAATTGTTTCTTGAGTTAATTTTTCACTAAAATGAGTTATATTAGTGTCCTTAGGAAGTGTGTGAAGTTTTCTTAAGTTTTCCGGTCAAACGTCTAAGAAGATCCACTACGTTCTGAAGGTGTATCTTAGAAAGTGTTCATCTGTCTTGATGTGTTTGAAGTGTGTTTCACCTGTTCATTTTAATAGAAACTGATGTGGGATATTCCTATGACCTAGACGATTTTTTTAGGGGAACAACGTTCGGGTATGAACCAACCTATGACCCACAATGGTCCTCTAGAGAAGGGCCCAAGACAAGGACCCAAGAATGCCTTGACAAGGTCCACAACGAGGGAAAACGACGACTAGTTTTCCAACCAGCGGCCATCGACTTGACCCGTCGTTTGGTCCTACAAGTTAGGCTATCCAGGCCCCAAAAAAAACTAATTATCAACCCATGAAACCCAAGAAATGGACCGTTGATGGATAGACGGTCTATTCATTGCATCCGTCGATGCAGTCCTGCAAAAGTTGTGGGACACGCTGCCAGCTTGGGGTGTTTTATGTATATTCACCCCACATATTTTATGACCCTAGGATGATAGTTTAGGGGTTTTAAAGTTATTTGAGATTACTTTTAAGTCCTATACCTAGACAAGACACCTCACTTCAAATATTCATACTAACTCTAAAGAAAAACTCTCTCAAGTCACCATTGGAGCTAGGACTCAACAAAGAACTAGGAGGGCTGTTTTTAAGTATTTCTTCACCAAAATTAATATGTTTCCTTATCATTGAGGTATTATAGTCATCCTTGAACCCCCTTCCATTCAAGGAGTAATTTCTAATAGATTTCAAAAAGGATATTCAAACTCCATCTTCTCCTATCTTTGATTCTAAGCATGGGTCTTTATGTTAAAGTGTTTTATTGATTAAATAGGTTGTTTTTAGTATTAATATATAATTTTAAAGTCAAAACACTAATGAACTCATGTTTATGCATATTTCCAACTATTAGCTTAAGAAATGAATTAAATGAACATGTCTATGTAGGGTATGAACTTTGGTTTTCTTATGTTGTTGTTATTATTTAGCTACTGCCTTAAGGGAAAAATTATGATGAAATATTGAAAAATTGGTTATAGGTGATGGAAACTTGGTAAAAGGGTGAGTTAGTTATATTCTATAATTCTTCTTATGAAATGTTCTTGAGTATTATGGTCCACCTTCTTAGTGGCGGTGTTTACATGATTTATTTGGATATATTTGGTTTTAATTGTAGGTATGGATTTAAAGACCTAATGTGTGAAATGAAGTGATAATGAAGATGGTTCTTGTTGATATGTTTGATGAAGCTTTAATTGTAGGCCTTGCTTAGATTATGCCTAAACGAAGTCACTATATCTGTTGAGCATGGTGTGTAAGAAATTATGAATGAAGGTGTAAAGCATGTCTAGAGTTCAATGTTATGAAAGTGATTATTTATGTGAAAGATGTAATCACATGTACACACACTCACACTTTGAATGAATGAGTGAATGATTGAAGTTAAAGAATATGAATGAAAAAGAGGAGTTTTGGGGTGAGCACTTTTTCTGAATTGAGGTCAAGTATTTAGTAGCAAGCTCACCACCTCCCAAGATCTTTATTTTATAGGTTGGAGGATTGATAACCATTGTGAATTGAGATGGAATGTCCAAAAATTATCCTTCACCTTTAGTAATGAATGTTTAAGACTCCGTTGGGATGGTATGCTTAGCACTGAGAGGATTTGAAGAAGGCATGGGTGAACATTGTGAGTAGAGATTTGTACCCAATGTACCTCTTGAGATGAATAATTCTTGTTAGTAGAGAATGAGTTACTTAGTACCAATATCATTATCCCTTTACTATTCGCCCGCATAGGTGTAGCTATTGGAAAACTTATGTAAAAGCTATGAGAAAAACCCCACCCTAGGCAAGTCGCAACCCTCAATTGATAAGGGTAAATTTGATAACGTTCAAACTTACTTCTCAAATAAGAATTAAAATGGTCGTATCAAGCAAAGAACCCAACTAATGAGGTTGGGATCGTTTCCATGAGAAAAATAGTTCATACTTAACTTTTATCTATTATTACTATTATTTAGTCAATTATTTCCTTAGAAAATAAAAGACATTAAACGGGGGGTTTTATTTCTTAATTAATAAAGATAACTAACTAAATTAAAGTAACAACTAACAGATTCAGATTTTGGAGTTCAATCAATTAATAAAAGTAACTACGGTTTAAGTGTTCCCCACATGTTTCTAACTACATAATTCTAACTATGATAATTCTTTTCTAGTAATTTGCATGCGAAGTGATAAGTTATATATTTATAAATCCTTGGTCCGGCATCTAGAGAATTTCACTCCACACCTTGGTCCGGCTAAGTGTGTTGCTAATCTAACCCTTACATTTACCTCATATTAAGCATCATATTCGATATTTGACTAAGTCATTACCTCGTACCAATCAACACTAGCCTATTAGATAGTATTAACTAAATCTATGTTGATAATTCTTTTCCTATTATCTACTCATTAATCCGGCAAGTAGCATTAAGGCGAGTTCTAACAATGTCCATCCGTTAAAAAGACTTCTAAGCGAAAGAATTGTCAATACATGGAACACACTATTCTAGAATTGTTATTTTAGTTAGATTTTACTTCATTATTCACCCATGGTTCCCACAACCCTAGTTATGGAGTTTAGTTACCAATAATCATAATTACAATATTCAGATATGTAATATAAGAAATCATGCACTTACTTTTAGGAGAAAGAATAAAATCTAGAAGTTTACTTGATTAATAAACAAAAACACCAACAATCAATTCCAGAAAAAAGTGTTTCAAATACTAAAATTAATTGAGGACTAAAGATTCTCCAAAAGTCTAACAATCAAAAAGTCTAACAAAGAGTCTACAACAAAGAGTCTAACACTAAAAAGTCTAACTATAAGAGAGTCTAACCCCCAAAATGAGGTTTTTCCAGTTATTTATAAAAACAAAAACCTAATAAAAGAAGGACAATAATTGCTGAAAATCTGTCAAAACACGTTCACGTCGACGGACTTCGTGATGGGCTGTCGTGGTCACGGGCCGTCATGGCCTCCGTCATCCTATACTTTACAAATCCTTCTGCTTCTTTCTTCATTATCCTCGACGAACAGGTATGATGGACCATTCCAAGGATGACGGTCTGTCGGGGGTCTTCAAATCATTACACTTAAACTTCATGGAATTTGGGTACTAGGACTACTCTCTGATCATTACGACGTACCAGCAGGATGGACCATCGTGGCTATGATGGTCTGTCATGAACTTTGTAATCCAACACTTAGGTTAGACTTCCCCATCTTCCTTCAGCAGCTTCACTACGATGCCACCTACGGGCCGTCACTAGCTCGATGGACCATCGCAGGCTCCGTAGGTGGTAACTTTTCTGCATTTCTTGCTCAAAAACTTTGCGTTCATCATTAGACAGATTTCCTGCAAATAGAGAGAAACTTATATAAAAATCAATACAAAAAGTCTTTTGGACACACACTAAACTTAAGGTAAATAATTAAAAATATCGTGAAAGCACGGTATATCAACACCCTAAACTTAAATTCATTGTTTGTCCTCAAGCGACGCACTATGACTCACTACAAAAGTTTGTACAATAGTATCCATGTATTAGCTTTCTCATTCATTTGGCTATCAATCCCGATAAATCTCGTCATTTTTATGCATGTTATCACTATTAGGCTAAGATTATGTGGAATCAGACCATGACACATACTCACCATGCACTGACACCTATCCTCTTCAATTTCTCACCGAGGTGCTAATACTTCCGGTATTGCAACTAGTGTCCTCACTTCAAAACAACATCCTCATTTTTCACAAAATGATTTCAGTTTGAGTATAAGGATTACTTTTCAACACTCAATCTAAAACGAATTCATAACTCATTCATACATATTGCGATAAGTTTGCTCTTATTTTCATTGCTTTAAGTTCGCCATACAACTATTAGGATACGATATGACTTTCTTAGCTTGTAACATAGGCTCACCTTAGGTAGGGTATATTTAGGTATACTTTAGTGACTTTTTGCCCTGCTTGACATATCGGCTAAACATACCACTTTTTATCATTTTATTTTGCCCAATTTCTCGTATTCTTTCACCTTCTTATTTTCCCTTCATTCTTATTATTTGTAAGTGACTCTCTTCTTTTCTCGCTTGTATTTATTATATATATTTTTTTATTTAAATTTTCTTTCAAGTGGTTCTTGAGTCATTTTACTTTTGTTCTTTCTCTCTCTTTGTTCTTTCAACCCCACTTTCAGAGCATTCCTCACAATAGCTACCCTCAACCCATGGCATAGCCATGAGTCAAAGTACGCAATACCCACAATTGGTTCATGGGCATGAAAAGGTTGTTTAGTGCATTACCCACTGCTTTTGGCATAAGCTGAGGTGCACATGTCAAAAGAGAGACCAGGGCCAACACATTATTCCTAGAAAAGATCAATTGGGTAAAAAATAAAGGTCTAGTTTAAGCTCAAATCATTTGGATCAAAGAGGGATTAATTTCATTCATTTTTCTTATTTAGGCTAAAAATTGGCTAAATTGAACAAGGGCCTATGATCGTTTCCTAGTTGTCTATTATAGCTTACTTTTAGTATGACTAAGCAGGCACGTTCTAGCTCAGTACAGATAGTGGACTATTAAAATCTTCCTCCCACTCACTTGACATCTCATTACTGTACCAGATTATCAGACACCTAGTTCGAATTTTAGACTTAGGGTCATGTAGTGGAGTACATCTATGTCATGAATAGAGCTACACATTTATGAATTCCTATGCCTAGTGATGCATTGTTTTCATTTCATCAGGATATCATTTTTGTTTTAGCCATCATGCTTCAGAGTTATACTATGTACACAAGATATAGACGTGTCGGTTAAACAATAAAAATTTTCAGTCTCTTGGTGAAAAAGAACATAGGCAAGAAAACTACAAAAGAGGATAGTGAATGTGGGCTACTCAGACTTCACCCTAGCACTCACTTTACATTTACCCCACCCCAACAAAAATATATGAAAATTTTTCCCCAATGCATATAAAAAGATTGAAATATAAGAGTAGTAGTTGTAGCAAACCTGGGGCACAAAGCACCGACGATCAGCAAGTTGGTGGGTCTGGTTCCCCGGAACCCACTAGCATGGTAGTCTGGACACCCTTAGTAGTGTCTTCATCAGCAACAACACTATAAGCAGTGCCTCCTTCTATCGCCACATCACTGGAGCTAGATGCCCCATCTCACGACGCTCCTTCTTTCGTGCTCTTTCCTCATCCTCCTCTCAACCCTTGCGCCACTTGGCATGCTCTCTAGGGGGAGGTGGTAAAATATCAGAAGTGGCAAATAAGGCCGCCAACACTGTGTCCTCAGCAAGCTCTGTAGAAGGGGCCTCAGGGTCATATCAATGTCCGCAGCCTGAAGGGTCGACACGTACACCTGAGAGGCAGGCCGGTCTAGCACCCGCAACTCGAAAGCGTGCAAGCGCTGATGAACCTCAATGATATTCCACTCTATGTGTTGGACCATTTTATGCTCCAAGAGATATTCTTCCTCAGAAATAGACCTGTGCATCCAAGGCTGGATGTAATGACGAAGTGTAGCAATCTGTGCCTTTAGTTTCTGCACCCTAGCAAGCGGGACCAGAGCGAGGAACGGGGCTGAGCGAGAGGAGCTAGGGGAAGTGCTTCTACCCGGGATAGACTCGACCAGGGTAGTGTCAGTGGTTTTCAGAAGCATCCTACGTAGCCGTTAAAGCATGTGCTACCGTATCCGCCAGATATTCACCAAGTGTAGGCAACTTTTGACGGGGTCCTCTGCGTGGAGCCAATATCAATAGTGCCAACGGAGTCTTTACTTTATCAATGTGCCATATGGTCACACCTACGGACCTTCTAAAGGAAAATATCATGCACGGAAAAGGGTAAGTAGTTGTGACCATGAATGCCCTCTCGTGCATTCAAGCGAAGTCCACCTCAAACCCGGATATCATTGCCGCTATCAGAACTGCATGATACCATGTGAATACATTATCAGAGGTCATAAGGAAAAGACAGTGGTTGATAATCAACCATAAGAACTTAGCCGTGAAGGTCAAGTTAGCCTTCTTGATGGATCCCTTTGGCTCCGTTACCCAGTCGGCACCCTCTCAATCAACAGACAAGTGCATGGCCATCTACGTCATTGTGGTCTCTCTCAGCGATGGATCGCGCAAGAATTGGCCATCTTTTACAATTTTCCACCAATAGTCGAACTCGGTGGTGAGAGGGGTCCTGTTTGCATCAATATCCTCGCTGTATAGATACTGGCGGATGGCGGTCAAGGGGATGTCAACCTAAATGCCACGTACTCGGACATGCTTAAGTGGGTTCTGTTTGGAGGGGGCAGACCGCCTATATATCTATGATCTTAGAGTAGCCACGTAAGACGCATAGAACTCTCGGACCAACTCCTCACTATAACGGCCTAAAGAATGATTGTCCACTCCAGCTGGTGTCTGGTGAAGACATTGTGGATCTGTGGCATGGTAGGGAGACTTACCATAAGGACACGCCTCCCCAATGTAAGGGTCCGCGTCGTGACGCCTTTATTATCTAGAAACTTGGCCTCTGAATACACTTGATATTTCCCGTCGACACCATCGATTTGGCTGGACGACAATCGGGGTGAAAGCATGAGTCGGTGATCCTGAAGTGGAATCTGAACTGTCATCCTTATAAGACAAGGCAGAATTGTACAGCTGTGGCGAGTGCAGGGACTTCTGCGGACCCAGAGGCTTCCCCCGACCATGAAACTAATAAAGAGCAAGACGCTCCTTCTTCATGTGTAGCTGACCCAGAAGGTGTGCTGGTCAATGTGCGCTCCTCATCAGACTGGGAGGCAGTGACCTCGCCGGACGCCACCTTTTTGGTCAAAGCTCTGGTAGCACATGCAGCTCGTGATGGAGTGGCAGTGCCTGGGGCACGTACTCAGGATTATGCTCATCATCAGAGCCTTTAACCAGTAAGCAGATCAGGCGGCACACTTTGAACGCCCATGTGCATAAACTCGATCTTGTTTTGGTGACATTAGAGATAGTAGCTGTAAAGAATCAATATTAGTACGAGAATGAGCAAACAAGACGAGCAAAAATGACACAAAATAAATATAAGAGCTAAGTTGTAATGACTTTTTTTAGTAACAGTGAAACACGACAGACCAGCCGACGGCTCGGCGTGAGTATAATGGACCGTCATGGGGTCCATCATGTCTTACTTAAACTATGTTGATGTGGAGACTCCAGAAGGAATGCCTCTGACAAGTATGACGGATGAGCAGGACGGATCGTCGTGACAATGATGGTCCTTTGTCGATGTCCATCGTGGGGTACTTAGAAAAACATATGGAGACACTTAGGAGAGGGGTCTCTAGCCATCATGACGGTTGTGCAGGATGAACCATCGAGGGTATAATGGTACATCGTATATGTCCGAAAGAGGACACTTAGAAAAAGTATGGAGACCCTTAGGAGATGGGTCTCTGACCGTCATGACAGTTGTGCGGGACAGACAGTCAAGGGTATGACGGTACTTCGTAGATGTTTGTCAGAGGACACTTAGAAAAAGTGAGAGACTTTGAGGGTTGTGCAGGAGGAACCTTCGTGGTTACGACGGTCCATCTCATGTGTCCATTGGTTGACACTTAGAGAAAATTGGACATTGGGGTGTTGGGATGGACCCTACGATGGTCCATCGTGGGTACGGCAGTCCGTCATCGGGGTCTCGTTCTGTCATTCAGTGATAGAATTGAGAATGCCACATTCATCTGCTGTGACTCACATGTAATACTTAGTGTTAACCTATATGTTTCTAACCCAAATACCTAGTAAACTAGAAGAGCTAAAGCACCTATTTCTGGAGTTTTAACAAGGCAATTTGAGGATTCTCAACCTAGAAAGGGAAAATTGGATCAAAAATGAAGACACATCAATACGAAATAGGCTAATACTAATTGATAAAAAATGCAATGAAAACGGGTATAAATCAGAGACACGTACCTGAGAACAGGAGAAAGACATGCAAGTGAGGAACTTGGTTAGAAAGAACAGAACCACAGCAGCCGAGTCCGACTAGTAGAGAGTAGATTTAAGGAATTTACGGAATTGGGAAGTGATCAGTTCATAAAAAAGACAACTAGGAAGTTGGATGTTTGAAAGGGACGCAAATGGGAGAAAGGGGGAAGGAAATGGGTGAAGTGAAGGGGTGGGGTTTTTAAATGTTAAGAATTTTTTAAAATACCCCCAGCTAGGTCGGGTTGGGTATGCTCATTAATGACGCAACGATTCCTCGACGACGGTTCGTCGCAGATGCGATGGTCCGTCATTGGTTCCGTCGCGTGTGCCCTAGTTTTGAAAATAAATGAAAGACGTACCTGGTTCAATGGATTCATGCAATGGTCTGTCGCATGCGTGACTGTCCCTCGATGTATCCGTCGGTGACTGTTAGAGAGTGATTTTCTGCAGAATTTCCTTGTGATGTTCCTGCAAATATAAAATCATTAGTAGAAATGCTACTATTACTAGAAAGAAAAACTATAAGTATTGGGTTGCCTCCCATTCAGCGCCTAATTTTACGTCGCGGCACGACTGAGGACACTAGATTACTCAGCTTGCATCAAGATGTTATGCGTCGATTACTTCATTCGCCTATTCAGCATGCCCATAATAAAGTTTTATTTGTTGTCTATTCACCTTAAACCGCACACCCTCCTTTGTTTTTTACTCAACTGCTCCATGAGGGAATAGTTGGGTATTCAAGTAAGGGCCAGTCCATTTGGACTTGAGCTTTCCCGGAAACAAACGATACCTAGAATTGTCTAAAATACAAAATCTGCAACCATAATCTCTCGTTTTTCAATTTTTAGGTCATGGTGTCTCTTCATCTTTTTTGTAGGATATAACAAATATCAATTGGAGCTCATCACTCTAGCTCATGGACCTACAAATGTTTAAAGTCACTTCTTCATTGTTCTACCGAAATTTTATCTAAGCTTTTTCCATATCAACTAAGGCTCTACCCGTAGCAAGGAATGGATTCCCAAGAATAACAGGCACTTCAAAATCAACTTCACAATCAAGAATAACAAAATCTGCCGGAAATATGTACGACTCCACTTTTACCAGACATCATGGAGTATCCTTATAGGCCTCTTTACTGTTCGATCGGCCATCAGTAGTCTCATCGCAATGGGATTTGGATCACCCAAACCCAACTTCTTGTAAATGGAGAGGGGCATGAGATTTATGCTTGCCCCCAAATCACATAAGGCTTTTGCAAATTGTAATGACCCAACTGTACAAGGAATAGTGAACGCACCTAGATCTTTTTTCTTTTGTACAAGAGATCTTGTAGCAATAACACTACAATGCTGCATTTTGTCGTCATCATCGAAAGTGACCGAACTTTTCTTTGTAACCTGATCTTTCATAAATTTGGTATAATCGGGCATTTGTTCTAGTGCTTCTACCAAAGGGACATTGATAGAGACCTGCTTCAAAATTGTTACAAAACGCTAATATTTACCATCCTCGGTCTTTTTCACTAATCTTTGAGGAAAGGGGGGGGGTCTAGGCATGGGGATTACCTTTGTAGGCACCTGAAAATATTTCCAGTGTTATCTTATACTTCACCATTACCCTCTTCCACCTTATATCTTTTATCAAATTTTCCTCCTTAGACGGCATAGGTGGGTCAATGGTCTGCTTACCACCCTGAGTACTGATTGCCATATAGTGTCCGTCATTTTTCTGATTTTGGACAGTGTTGCTAGGAAGAGTACCCGGTTGCCGTTTGTTCACAGTCGCAGATAATTGGGTCATTTGCACCTCAATCTGCTTAATCGATTTGCCTGTGTATCGATTCTTCCCAATACCCGCTAAATCACTCCTTAACTCTTTAATGTGCTTATCACTTTCAACGAATCTTCTTATCATTTTGTGCAACATATCCTCAACTTGCGCCATACTATCTCCACCATCCCTCGGAGTAACTTCACGATTTTAAGGAGGAATATAGGACACATTCCTATCATTTCTGTTATCATTGTTACCCCTGTTTAAGTTGTTGTCACGGTGGTAGTTTCCATCTCGGACATAATGACCCTAATAATTATAGTTTCCATGGAATAGACCTTGATTTCCTTTACCTTGGCGCCAATTCTTCTAATTTTAGAATTTGACACTCGGTCAGAAACACCCCGTCTTGTCATTTACCGCATAGGAATTCTCCACATTATAGCATTCATCATCTAACGGTGGTGGTTTAGACAAGTAGTTAACTGCGTTTATCTTTTCGGCACCCTAGTGGCATGTTTTAATACCAACGTAAGCTCAATTCTCATTTGACCCATCATTTCACGAATCTCATCTATGGCTGGGTTGTAAGTGGATTGTACTGTGAAGGTATTTCTCCCAATATCTAACTTTCTAGTACTCCAAGCTTTATTATTCTGAGAGATTTTCTCTAACTTTCAGCAATCTGGGCATAAGGACACTCCACATAAGAACCACCACCTATATTATCCAATACCGCTTTATTATTATCATCCTGCCCCCGATAGAAGTATTCCTTAAGTGAATTATCATCTATGCAGTGATTGGGGATGCTTCTAATAAATGAGGGGAATCTATCCCAAGTACTACTAACTGACTCTCCTGGTAGTGCCACAAAGTTGTTCACTCTGTATTTTTGGTTTAGTTTCTTTGAGACCGGGTAGTAGCATGTTAACAAAACTTCCCCTAGTTGGTTCCAAGTGAAAATTTATTTATAAGGGAGCTCATTTAACCAAATAGCAGTCTCTCCCGCTTGTGAGAGATGAAATAATATTAGCCCTATTACATCCAAATCCAAATCAGGACTCCTTACACAACTTTTACACACTACCCTTACCTTAGCTATATGGCCATGTGGATCCTCAGAAGGTAGCCCTGAAAACAAAATGTGGCAGTGAACATTTGCATGAGACTACTAGTTACCACAAAGGTGAGTACTTGTGTTAGATGGAGCAAGATAAGTGGCCCATCAGAGTTTGCTATATTATCATAGCCTCTGTAGTATACTTGAGGACATGGAGCAGGATTTTGTCCCCTTTGATGATTTTCACCTGGATCATCGGGTAATAACTGACCATGAACATCAACCAGAGTTTGGATGTTCTAATTTATATCATCATCGTTAATACCCAAGATTCGATTCATGTTGCATAGTGTACGCTCTAATTCGTGATTGTAGGGAAAGAATGGTTATCTTCCTCTCTGTGTATTTGGCATAAAAGAAAGATAGTTCTGCAAGAATCCAAAAGCAATAAACAAATTAAAATTATGAAAATATCGACTAAACTATAGTAATAACTTGTAGTTAATCTAAAAGCTACTTTCCCAGGCAGCGGTGCCAAAATTTGATAACGCTCAAACTTACTTCTCAAATAAGAGGTGAAGCAGTCGTATCAAGTAAAGAACCCAATTAATGAGGTTGGGGTCGTTCCCACGGGGAAAATAGTTCATACTTAATTTTAATATATTATTATTATTATTTAGTCAATTATTTTCTTATAAAACAAAAGACAATAAAATTGGGGTTTTTATTTCTAAATTAATAAAGATAACTAACTAAATTAAAATAACAACTAACAGATTCAAATCTTGGAGTTTAATCAATTAATCAAAGTAGCTAGTGTTTAAGTGTTCCCCACAGGATTATAACTTGATAATTCTAACTATAACAATTCTTTCCTAGTAATTTGCATGCAAAGTAATAAGTTATGTATTTCTAAATCCTTGGTTTGGAATCTAGAAAATTTCACTCCGCACCTTTGTCCAACTATGTGTGATGTTATAGTAACCCTTACATTTACCTCATATTAAGCATCGTATTCGATATTTGACTAAGTCATTACCTCATACCAGTCAATACTAGCCTATTCGATAGTATACACTAAATCTATGGTGATAATTCTTTTCCTATTCTCTACCTCCTTTGTCCGGCAAGTAGCATTGAAGCGAGTTCTAATGTTGCACATCCGTTATAAAGACTTCTAAGCGAAAGAATTGTCAATACATGCAAGACACTATTCTACAATTGTTATTTTATTTAGATTTTACCTCATTATTCACCCATGGTTCCCACAACCCTAGTTATGGAGTTTAGTTAACCATAATCATAATCACAATATTAATCAACAAACACACCAAAAATCAATTGCAGAGAAAGTGTTTCAATTTCATAAATTAATCGAGGACTAAAGATTTTCCAAAAGTCTAACAATCAAAAGTTTAACGAAGAGTCCACTAAAAAGAGTCTAACACTAAAAAGTCTAACTATAAGAGAGTCTAATCCCAGAAATGAGGTTTTTCCAACTATTTATAAAAAACAAAAAACCTAATAAAAGAAGGACTCTAATTGCTGAAAATCTGTCAAACCGTGTCCGAGTCGACAGACCTTGTGACGGGCCGTCGTGGTCACGACGGGCTGTCATGGCCCGCCATCCTATACTTTAAAAATCTTTACGTTTCATTCTTCATTACCCTCTACGATCAGGTATGATGGACCGTTCCAAACACAACGGTCCGTTGAGGCTCTTCGTTCCATAACACTTAAACTTCTTGGAACTTGAGTACTGGACTACTCTCTGATCATCACGACGAACAAGCATGACAGACCGTCGTGGCTATGATGGTATGTCATGAACTTCGTAACCCTACACTTAGGTTAGACTTCCCCATCTTCCTTCAACAACTTCACTACGATGCCACCTACGGACCGTCACAAGCTCGACGGACCGTCACAGTCCCCGTAGGTGGTAATTTTTCTGCATTTCTTGTTCAAAAACTTCCGCCTTCATCTTTAGACAGATTTTTACTGCAAATAATGAGAAACTTACATAAAAGTCAATACAAAAAGGATTTTGGACACACACTAAACTTAAGGAAAAAACATTAAAAATACCGTGAAACTACGGTATATCAGGTAGTATCGGGATTCCATACCTAGCTCTCACGGTTTATGCCGGTTAAAGTTATTTCCCTAGAAAAGAATGAAAGAAATAAGTCTCCTAATAGAATGTACTACTCTGGGTAGGTGGTGGTATGAGACGCTATCTATCCATTGCACTTAGTAGACCTTCTGAAAGGAGAGTCTTGGTGTGTTTTATATGAAATGTATGAACTAAGTCTCCGAAAAGATGTACTACTTAGAGTACGTGGTGGTATGGGATGCTATCTATCCATTTAACTAAGCAGACCTTCTGAAAGGGGATTCTTGATGTCTTTAACCATGTGTTGCAAATGAATCTAGATAACTTAATGTCTAATGTTAAGGAATTATGTTAAAACTAAGTTATATGTGATGAAGTTAGGAGTTACTAATGTAGGGTGATTAATTCAAGGAAATTCACAAGGAGCACTAAGTGGGAGTAGTAGTATGGGATGCCACTCTCCCATTGCACTTAGCATAACTTATAGATCCTATTGGAGAAGGGTACCTACATGAAATCCTTCTTGCATTAATGTCTTTTATGTCTAGCCAAGAGTGTGGATTTGATTCTCATACTAGGTAAGCTTATGGTTTGTGGTCCTAAGGATTGCTTTGTTGGGTCATGAAGGGGGTGTATGGGTGTTCCCTTCTTGTATCACCTTAGGGAGTCCTAGGATGACTTGTTTAGGGAATCCTCTTCGGAAATGAGTAAACATTTCTTGGAATGAGTTGTTCACTGTAACATGTCACTACTTCATAGTAAGAGTTTTCGAGTTCACTCTAAAGTGACTTGTTATGCTAAAATTATGGAACTGATTTATTATGTGCTAAATTATGACGCTTATACTATTTTAACTCTATAATTATAAATGTTTTAACTCTTTTGCGTGAAAGCTTATATTACTTAAATGTCCCTTTTAGCATGTTTTTGCATAAGTCATACTTAGTACATTGTTTTGTTTTGTACTAACCCCATACTTTTCTATACTTAATAAGTATAGGTTGGAGGCGTTTGAAACAAGAAGACAAGATTTGGAAAGATTCTCTCAAGACTAAGTATGTCTTCATATATTCGAGGCATAGTTGTTATTCTTAGTCTCTATTCTAAAGACTGATTATGTATTTTTTATTTAATGTAAAGGTTTGTGTCCCTAAGATATTTATATTGTGTCTTTAAGTTGGCTTGTGTAGAACGACATCAAATCCTTAGCTTTTATCAAAGATTTTTTCTTTTTTAATTTATTCCTGAAAATTTTTAATTCCGCACTACTTTTCATGTCTTACGTAGTGAATGATAGCTAAGGCTTGTATAAGACCTCCGGAAGGTCAAGCCCAATTGTTCCGACCTATGGGTGCTCCCTTATTATAGGGGGTACTTTCGGATCTTTACATAAATTATATCCCAAACCCTCTAAACTCTGTAATAACTACGTTCAGGATTGCAAAACTAAGGTAATCTCTGGGTCTTCTATTCTCCTTATTTTATTTTTTTGTAAGAACAATTTCATGTTAAGAATTTATAGAGCAGAATAGGGTTTGAGTTGACATTTTAATTTTCAATTCACATCATTGATTGTCCCCCCTTATGTTTACAATTCTACTATAACACACATTACTTAACGACCATGAGTAATAGGGACGAAAATGTTTTTGTAGTGTTAGGGGAAGTTGAAAGATTATTCTTTATTAAAAAATAGATACATGAATGATTTAGGGTTTAAAATGACTAAATTTTAACATATTTATGTGGTGAAGATGTTTATGAATATTTAGATATAGAAAAAATTGTCGAAACATAAATTGTTTATCTAGGGGCACCATTGATGGAATCCACAGAGTTTTGGAAATTGAAATTAGTTATGGAAAACTTTAATATCCCTGTAGTGAGATCCACTATAGAGGGCATCCCTATGGCTCTATGCATGGCACCATAACACCCCTTTCTCTCTATAGAGCCACCCGGATGTTATAAGGAAAGAGAGAAAGTATTCAAGACATCAAAGCTACTTAAAAATAAGGTTTTCTTATAATTGATGCACTCCTAAGATGATTTTATGATTTACTAACACAGATTTCGGAAATGGAGGTCAAAAATAGAAAGGATTGAGGGCCTCAACTAACCATATGAGTGATTTCTCTATGCTTCGAGTCATAAGAGGTACCATGATATTTGACATATGGGTTTTTGTCTAGAAAGGGATTTTTAGATGAGCAGAGGGGATGAAAAGGCTTCTGCCTTCTAAAACTGGATTGGAAAGTTCTATGGGGTCCTTTGGTTATGGCCCCATATTTTTAACACCACGCTTGGGTTCTATAGTTCTACGTTCATTTTCCTATGGTCTTATGGGATTCTCTTTACACCCACAATCCACATCCAAGGAGTGGACGTCCATATGGGTGCCCGGTTTGTAAATATAGCGTTGGAAGTTCAAGAGGTTCCACATGAGACCAACATTCATATGAGAAAGAAAGTTATGAAGTGACTACGTAATACATTGGAAGAAGACACACTCATAAGAAGTCATTTGGATCATTAAAAAGGTCCTCACTAGCCACTACTATTCAATAGAGGCTCTAATGTTGTTGACAAGGTTAGCAAAGGATTTGTCCATTGGAAACCTAACAAATGTGACTTATCGACAGGCCATAGTGGTAGCCAGCATCGTTGCAGAAATCCTAGTGAATGTGGGGGAGAAAATTGTATTAAAGTGGAAGGATTTCTACCGCAGGAGGAAGAATTCCCCCTTTCTTCCTTGCCTAGTGTATGTGTTATGCAAGAGAGAAGAGGTACTGTTTGATGACACAAATTATGAGGTAGAGAGTTGTAGAACATTCAACTACATAGTGGTAATGAAGAAGACTTGTCGAGCACTGAAGAGTCAGAAGATTGATAATGAAGGAAGCAACGGAGCCGTAGTGAATCTAGAAGAGGATGAGGATGCTGATATGGAACCTACCTCCGCATATTCCCAATCCCTATTATCTAGAACCTGTCTCGAAGCTAACATAGGATAATGGATACTATTTTTGATTTCCCTGTTTGGGAATAAGATACATTTTATATTTTCTTATTTTTGGGATGATGTTATCCTTGTTTATATGCTAGAATGTGTGTAATGAATTCCTGTTCTTTTAAAACATTGATATAACCTAAACAAGTGATAAAAATGAATTTTTGAAGGGAATGCCAACCAGGGGAATAATAGAGTTGAGTCTTTGATTCTCCCTACTATGGCGGGGTTCACTATAGAGCCTAACCACTATGAAACTTTTGCAATAGAAAGAAACCTTTCAACATAATGGCAACCGTGTAGTGACCTGGATCTGCTATTATTACCCAATGAGTTTTTTATTTAATTGAATAAGTTAAGCAACATTTTACCACTCCCATATTGAACCAATTCTTAAACAACCATATCATTATTAAAGAAAACCCAAGATCGTTCCCAGACACAAGTGTCACGTTTTTTCGAACCATAAACTTATTTTTGACTTATATATCTTACCAAATAACACAAATATAGTAACTTAGACTATATTATAGATAAATGGATATCAAATAAAATGGGAACATAATCATATCATCACCTACTTCTATCATACAAGATTATCCCTTCTTGTGCTTTCTAATCATTACTGTCAAGGACAAGGAATACTCCAAAAGTAACACCGGACCTAGGATCACAAGTGGCCTCAAGCTAACATGAATCTTTTATATAAAAAAACATATTGAATAAATAACTAAGATAAGTTGTAGAATAACTAATAATTGATTAACAACTAAGGACTCCAAATAAGAATAAATCTAAACACATCAACAGAAAACCACCCCAAACAAGTGAATACTTACTCTACATATGAAAGCCTCTACTACTAATAAACTATTAGGAAAAGTCCCCAGCTTACTCTAAAAATACTGAAAAAATGAAAATAAATAAATAAATCAAGCATAATGGTGTCCTCGATCTTTGAATACTCACCTGTAAAGCTGTTCAATATAAGATAATTGTCAAACTACGATTGGCCTACATGCCGATTCCCTGAACGTACATCATAAAATAATATAGCGTAAATTCTACGTTAATACTTGGAATGTACAGAGCATGCAAGATATAGAGTGGACTTATAACCTACGAGAGCAAGTAGTTCTCATGATTGAGGGTACGTTTAATCCTAGTCCAACTCGATACTAAGAATAATACAATATGAATATTCACAAAGATAAAATACACTAAGATAGAGTAGCTCAAAACTGAGATGCTAACTAAGAATACAACATTTATGTACTGGGAATATGACATCTGAAATCTGAAGAATGAATTTTCATCTAACTGTTCTAGAAAGTATAATTTATGAACTTGGATAAATTCACTCAAGCTAGGTTCTGAGTGATATTAATGAAATTATACTAAATTATCAAGAAACAAGTTTGTGTAGACAAAACAAACCATAATCAGAGTAAATCTTAAAATTCTGGAAGCCCTAGGTTTAAGAGTTCATGATGATATGAAGACCTAATCGAATTTTAGGGACCTAATGGGTGAAGGAACACACTAATCAAATCAAATACACCAGGTAACAAACAGATAAATCCATTGGATTTCTGTGCGGAGCTTAAAAAATACCTCTGCTCATTGTTGAAAGAAACTAGTGCCTCTTTCTCAACCTTTTGTCCTAATTTCAATGGTTTTAGGAGGAGGATTTTAGCTAGGTTCAGTCTAGATAATTAGGCTAAGTCTGAGTAATATGACATAGTTTAAATATTAAAGGACACAGATTAAATAACCAATGCATTGCCAAAAAACTTGTGAAGTTCCATATATCCATGAGGCAGCTGACAGACCATCAATAAGACCAAGGCCCGCCTAATATGTTGTGATTCTTGGCCAATGTTACTGGTTCATGGTAATCCCATCCACGGTCAACCTGACAAACCGTGTGAAGGAGCATCAGTTGGGAAGGACATCGTGGTTCTTTAAAAGACGCTATGAACTTACTTGGTTAGGTCGACGGACAAGTTCACAACTTATGTGAAGTTCCACAGACCGTCACGTCGCATTTGTTCCTTCATTGAACCATGGAGGTCCTCTAAGTGGGTAAACCATGACAAGGGTTAATGGTCAGTGTCCTTTTCACAGCCCGTCAACCCTTCCATGGTTCACCTTTTTTTGTTGTTTTGTCTATGTTAGATTTCTGAAGTGCTACAATTTAACCGCGTTGGAAATATTTATCCTTAAATGATTAAAATAAGTTTGGTTTTGAGAAAAGAGTTAAGCCCTACTAATTAAATACTAGAAATTGATATCAGACTTAATTGAGTTTCATGAATCATGCTAATGTGCTCAAATGCAAGGATACCTGAGGAAATAATATACTGATACTGAATTACAAAAGATTAAATGGGAGACTAGAGAGGAACTCTTATCTTAAGTTGAAACGGTATCAAAAAGAAAGAGGTGATGATATTTGATCCTCATGTCTACTTCTGCTTCCCAAGTAAATGAATTATAAATACTTAAGTTATCATTAATAAAATATATCAATTAGTAGAGTTAATTTTTTCCTTCTTGATAAAATCTTTATTAAATTAGAAAATATAATGGGAAAACACCAAATATTCCTATATCCATTGTATCAAATAAATAAAAACTGTTCTGATGGGGGCTTTTTGTATTCAATTGGTTTGTGTGGTATAGACCTTAGAGGCGCTAGTTTATGCTACAGAAGATGCGAGTTTTTCAAGTAGGCTCGCTCTCATTTATCATTAGGAAATCTTTGTAATTACCTCTCGACATGAGCCTAAATGTTGACTTGTCAATATGGCCTTCTTATGGCGGACTTTTCGTGATGAGTCTCGTTGACCTGTATTCAGATATTTTCACGATATATGTCCCTAACAATGAGAAGACCACAACAAGAAGATCAACATTATTTTCAAAAATTTATGTCCGTGTCAGGATGTAATCAGACGTGTTTCCTAACTATAAATGAGGGAAAGCCTACTTGAATCAATTACATCAGTCGTAGCATAAACTAGCACCTCTCAAGTCTCCCGACTAATCTACTATAGAGGAAACAAAACAAAATTCTTTCATGTAATAAAGATAGGACGATTGGGAGTTGACACATTAGATTTTCAACTTTAAATGAGGTTTGGATTAAAAAGACAAGAATTAGCCCTACTAATTGAGGTATGTTATTTATGATAACTATTGGGTTTACAATAAATTATATTATTTCTTACCCAAGAATTTGCAGCAACCTTTCTGACGTAGAGCAGATATATTTACCCCTCGTTAAAATGTATTGTACATATATATACCACGTCAGCTAACTAATCATTTTTATTTAACATGTTTTTGAACAAATCTATTTACTAAATTAAAAACATGAATTAGTAAATCATTTTTTTAAAATTCCAAAAATATTATGTGACCTTCATAAGTTACATCACCAATATTTTACCCCATCTGATTAAACCCAAATGAAAATAACCAAATATGTATTTTTTTAACACAATAAAATAAATAAGAGACTTTGTAATAAGTTTTCATTCCAAAGAAACACACTATGTGTTGTAATTCATGTGTCACCTTTTAGTTTCACTTGTGTAGTGACACAATTAAATATTTATTATTGTAAAATAAAATTAATTATTAATAAAATAGTGGACTACTTGAATAAAATCTATCATTATATACATATATATATATATATATATATATATATATATATATATATATATATATATATATATATATAGAATAGAACAGGATGACCGCCTATGTGGCACCACCTTTAGCAAGAATGTCCTTTTGATTTATATATTTCGAAAACTAGCCTTCCTCTTTCATGAAATGATGTGACTTTTATGAAAAAATTTTGCCACCATAATCAAACATTTTATTTTATATTTCTTTATTTCAAAAATTAGCATTCCTCTTTAATTAAATGATGTGACTTTTATGAAAAAATGTAACTTTAATAAATAGTTGTGTCATGCCCCATGTTTACACCCTGGATGTAACTGGCAACCAATGACCATTACTAGTGTTGAGCGAATTCTTGTCATGGATGATTTAACTCAGCCGGATACTTACATTAACTCAATTATAAAATGAGAAAATTCTTAAAAGAAACATAATTATCTGACAAAAATGGCACTTAGAAATCTCATACCAAAACATGTGTAATTCAAGGAAGACAGTCAATTGACTATCTGACTGTCTATTGAGCTTGTACAATACTAATACGGATGTTGAGACACAACCCACAATATCCTACAAAAAAACTAGAAAATGAATAGAAGTGTTATCTAGAATGCAAGGAGGTTCACCACTGACTCTAAATGCTTAACTAGATCAACGAGGTGTCGAATGTTGATCCTAGTTACTTGTGTCTGCATCATAAGACTATGCAGGCCAACTGACATAAGTACATTGAATGTACGAGTATACATGTTTGAATGCTAAACAACAACTTGAAGATAGAAACGAACAAGAAGAACTTACCTTGGCTCTGATCAACTCATGAAATACTAACTCAATATAAAGCAGTAAGGACACATGAAATGTATATTATAAAACCTTGTAAAAGAAAAGTAAACAACTTTTTTCATTAAAGATAACACAATAACAAACTCAACTTTACTTATAATCAAAGTAATATAATTTCTATGGGAGATTCTCTAACCAACAACCATCATTATGAGCCTAAGCGATGGTACAATGTCTTACCTCATCTGAAAGAGGACCACTCTATAACTTGCCTTCGGTATAGAACCTTAAATCAAAGTGGATCCACTAGTCTATGCAAAAAATCACTAAGGAATCATCTAATGAGTACACCCTTCTTCCGTCCATGTTGGATGCATAGTTTATGGAAACTTGAGGTGTTATGAACTCGTGTCCACATATCGGTGCTGAGTATTACTCCCAAAATACTTATCTCATGTGTTTTTAAAACATCTTCTTCATTGGTTTAATGTAATTCTTTAAACATAGATATATAAGGTTTTTTGGAAATCATAGTTCTCTTTTTTCAAAAACTAGCCAAAGACTCTGTGGAAGTCTGGCATCCTTTCTTTCTCAAAATGTGAAAACATTTGTAACTCTATGGGACTACTTAGTTCCCTTATAGCTTTTGTGAAATTAAATAACTTTTTGCCCTTTGCTTTATTGAAACTTAATCTTAGCGAATACTTAGTTCCCTTATAACTTATGAGATTTAAACTGAAATCATTTCTCTTTTCTCAACTAGAAGTTTGAGCCTTAAAACAAAATTAAAATATCTAGTTAAGACTCTTGGAAAATTTAAGAACTTATTTTCACTTGATTCTTAACTTATAAGCTTGACTCTTCACTTCTTCAGCTTTGACCTTAACTTTTCTTGAATTAAATTATGGGTTCAAGGATCTTGATCTCATGTTTATAGATGATTTCATGATGTTTATATGTACCTTAGAGTTTTGAAATCAACTAATAAATATAGATACATCACTTAGGAATCAGTACGGAAAGATGGGGAAGAATGGGATCTCCAGGTTGCATTGGCTGTCTCATAGGCAGGATACGCCAGAGCCTGATGGATAGAAACTATCCGCTGATGCTCAAGCTGGCGCGGCATGCCAGAGCCTGGTGAACAGAGTATATCCAGAGGGGATTTTTTTAGCACGGTGCCCCGGGTCTTATAAAAAAGATTTTATATTTTTCTTATTCTATTTTTCATCTCTAAATCTTCTAAACTTCTGTGGATCTTTCACCAAACACGTAGGACTACTAATATTCTCAATATCGAATTGATAAGACTCGCAAAATAGTCCAAAAGCATGAATAAATAACCATTAAAGGCATATTCCAACTCAACCAACAGGAATCCAACAATTGTTCATCAAAAACTTCGGTGTTCATCATTCAATCAACTCTATATGCACTGAACTAACACACTTTTGTGTGGGTGAAAGAAATAAAAACAGAAAGATCTCACATACCATATAGGGATCATCCCCGACGAATTCCACTCTAAATCTTGGCATTCTTGATGAATTCTTTGTCTTTTCTCCTTTCTCCTTCTTCTATTTTCTTTTCTCCCAAGGCCTAAGCGGATTTCAATTTTGTAAAAACTGACATAAGGCTTAGTGTTACCCCTAATAAACTCTTAAAACAAATTGGAAAATTGTAGCGTGAAAAGACTACTTTACCCTTACTAAAATCCAAATTGAACTTTCCTCAATCCAACCGCCCAAGTTTCGATAGGCATATTTTCTCATATTATATCGAAAATGTGCAAATTTGGGTATTTTTCGAAGATCTTTCCAAGTGATTTCGACCATATAAAGAACTGAATCTAACTCACCCTGAGCTAGAAGTTATGACCGTTTTAAAATGGCCAAAACTCACCTTTTACACTTAAAAAAATTTTCCTGATTTTTTCTATTCTTTCCAAAAGTAACTATTTTTGGTTTCTTAGCATATTCCCACCTTTTGAATCATGAGATGTTACAAGTTTATTTATATATGTGAATTTTATGAAAAGTGTTTATATCAATGAAGAGTTGTAACTTCTTTCAAAAGTTGGGACTTTAACACAAAGTTGCGACTTTAATGATGAGTTGTGACATTATGAAAAGTTCTGACATTAATCAAAGGTTTTGAACTTTCCAAAGTTTTGCAACTTTTTCAAATAGTTGTAACCTTTTTAATAAGGTACAATAACATTTGTTCATACTATCCTTTGTTTTCTATAAATAGAGGGATTTTCTCTCACTTTTAAACAACAAATATTTTTATCTTCTTCTTCTACTTCCCCAAAATGAAATATTCGTTTGTTGTTCTTGTTGAGGGACTTATTGACACCAATTTTTTTTGTATCAATATGTTGGTAAATAAAAGTTTTCCATCTTCAGTGGATGTAATTCTTTAAATTTCTTGTAGTAAAGGGGAATAATTTTCTTAAATGGACATTGTGCATTCAGTGGACTCTATTTATTCCTATGATTTATTCTACTTTAACATATCCTGGTATGCTCTTTTATACTCATTACTTTATGCATACGATATTAATTGTTATTTTTGAATACATGTTTTAAACTCTGTTGTTTATGTTTTTGCAAAGTTATTATCTTTAGTTATATTTAACATATACTCATAGAGTACGTATATTCATTATGCAAAAAAATATCGTACTTTGTTCAAGGAATTAATATTTTTGTATACTATATTGAATTTTGTAACTTAAAAGTAGTGTATATATTTTTATAAGCTTACATATTAACCGTTGTTACATAAATATATCAATTGAAGAAACTCATTATGCAAGTTCAAAAGTTATAATTTCTTTCATGTTCAAGCTTAATTTCTTTTTTGAATTTGTTACAAAAAATTGAATTTTCTACTTAGACATAGATTAGAATTGTATAATTTATGCAACTTAAATTATTCTTTTTATTATGAAATGTCGTTGTATATATATTCTTATTTTCTTCTTTACTTTCCTTTTAATATTTGATTAAACAACCAATAATATATTATTTCGTGAATAATTCATTCATTAGAGGTTCTATGGTCATGTGTTAATGACAAATAATCAAATTCAAGTTGAAATATTGCTAGTATTTTTTAAGAACCTATTTCCGCATTATTTTTAATATATGGATATGAGAAAAACATTAGTTGAAAGTTTAATGCAATTATTATTTATGACTGTACAATTAGCAAGAAAATTATCAAGTCTAGTATATACATAAGAGAGAACCCTAGGTCTTCGTACATGTAGCCTCCACAAAAAAGAATCCTATTTAATTTATTTATATCCAAAACTAGCCTTCTGTTTGAATGAGAAGTTGTGACTTTTATGAAAAGTTGTCCACAAATAAGAATTTATCATTAATTTATTTATTTCCAAAACTAGTCTTTCCATGAGAAGTTTTGAATTTTCTGTAAAACTGTAACTTTTATGAAAACTTGTGACTTTTATGAAGAGTTGCAACTTTTATATCAAAAGTTTTAACTTTTATGAAGAGTTGCGACATGAAATATTGTTTTTTTATTAAAGGTTGTGAAATTACCGGAGGGTTGTAACTTCCCAAAGAGTTTTGACCGTTCTGGTACTCAATGAGAAGTTGTAACTTTTATGAAAAACTATAAATTTTATGAAAATTTATTACTTTTATAGTGTTGCGACTTTTATATCAAAAGTTTTAACTTGTATGAGACGTTTTAACTTTCATAAAGAGTTATGGCTTTTAGGAAAATTGTTACTTTTATGAAGGTTGTGACATTGAAGTGTTGTAAATTTTCAAAGGAGTTGTGAATGTTATGATAATGCACAATAAGTATTTTTTCACACTGACCTTTGTTGTTTATAAATAGAGGGATTCCTGCCACTATCATTTGTAGGTGTTCCTCCGTTGTAGGGTAGTCAAATTCAAATACATTAATTAAATTTCATATGAAGTTTGTTTCCTTTCTCAAAGTTTTATCCGTTCTATTTTATAGAGTGTAATCTTTACTATAACTCATAGCGATTCATGTAATTATGACAATTCATTTTTGCCTTTTGGTGACTTTTCTTACTCTGTTCTCTTGTCCTTTTCTATAGGTTTTTTCATATAAAAAATAAAATTGATTTTAATTGGAATGCGACCTTACTACTCTTGCACCTCTCATTTCACAAGTCATAACATTGTTGAAATAGTTAAATTTATTACATTTGGTTCTAAAGTTTACTGAACTTTTATGTCTGCCACTTTTATTCGTAGTTTCTCTGTCGATAGGGGAGTCTAATCTAAATACATTAATTAATTTTATTTATAAGTGTGTTTATTTCCTCAAAGTCTTCTTCCTCATATTTTATGAAGCTTAACCTTTTATTGTAAGTAATAGTGATTCATGTATCTATTCGAATTTCTATTTGCTGTTTCGGTGACTTTTGTTAACTCTGTTAAAAATAAGTCTTTTGTGCCTTTCTACAGGTTTTTCATAATATTTTTGGAAATTGCTTGTGGATTTTGATATATTTGATAGCACACAACAATAAATATGTAATAACTAATACGGAACAATGACGAAGTTTGTTAAAAGAACCAAATAGACTTCTCTCCTGCTTGCACATTTAGTATGTTATTTTGAAATTTTTTTCTTATGTACAAACAATTTGTATGTCATTTAGCTCTTCCAAGAATATTAGTGTGACACAATTAGTCCACTTTTCTTGTCGCTAGTAAAGTAATTTTCTGGGCATAATAAGATATCAAATTCTCTTGAAACAAAAAAAATGTCTGTAGAAATACTTTATGAAATAATAATTCTTTAGTCTATAAACATGGACATTAATGAAGAGTGCTACAGCCTTGACCAACTTTCATTAATTTTCATTCAATTTAATGTTGCTATAAATTTTATGGACATTTATAATGAGTACCAATTACCTTTGAAAATACATAATTAGCGACAACTAAGCTATTAATTGTTGTTAAAGATCATTTTTACTGTAGTGATAACTCTTTATTTTGATAAAGTCTTTTTTTATATATATATAAGTGAATACCATTTCTTTTTGAATTATTTTGGGATAATGCCCAAGTACCCCCTCAACCTATGCCCGAAATCTCAGAGACACACTTATACTATACTAAGGTCCTATTACCCCCCTTAACTTATTTTATTAATAATTTTTTACCCCTTTTTAGCTTACGTGGCACTATCTTGTGGGCTCAATGATGGTTGACTTTTTTTCCGAACTAGTGCCACGTAGGCTAAAAAGGGGTAGAAAATTACATATAAAATATGTTCAGGGGGGTAATAGGACCTTAGTATAGTATAAGTGTGTCTCTGGGATTTAGGGCATAGGTTGAGGGGGTACTTGGGTATTTTCCCAATTATTTTTATAAAATTTGTGAACTACAGTTGGACACAACCCAATAGATTATTTTTTTGAAAAATATGTTTAGCAAGTTGCCTTTTTCTTCTTGATTGCAAGGAAAATAAGGTGGTAGTTATTATTATTATTATTATTTTGATAATGTGAGTTAAAGTTCTCTCAAAATGATGTTGTGAGATTTCAGTATGTTATGTGTCAAAACTTTGGTTACAATACCTAGTTGTGAAAATTTTCATTCAGATGACACCTACTACTTAGCTTATAATTACACTAATTTTTTTAATTTCATGCAATAACTATATCAATAACTATGGTTCAATTCCAAATAAGTTGGGGCAAGGTGATATGAAACCTAAGCAATTGTGATGACTACTTTGAGACAGTGACCTTTTCCAAATGCTTTTTTTATTCAAAATCTAAATTTTCACTAATGTTTCTAATGTATTTCCCAAAACAATCTCTCTTAAAAATAATCCCCCATTCACAACCAATAGAACGAGAATATATATAGCATGGAGATTAGGGTTCCCTGACCTTTAGGAAAGAGGAGGACAACAGAATAGGAACAAAGGGCACAATAGAAATTTCCAATCAATTTCAAATCAAAATTTCTTCAAGGACGTGGAGAGATCATTTTCTCGTATGAGGAATCCCAAATTTTCAGTAAAAAAACAAAAGGCAAAAGGGATTCGATTGGGCATCCTTTATCGATCTACTAGTCCTGGCAGGCGACGTGTTGTCAATCTATGTGAGAAAGGATGAGTTGCACAGGAACAATAATGGAGCAGCGTCGTTGTTCGCCTGCACTGGTAGAGGCGGAAGACGCGGAAAAGCTGGTTGCTTTCTGTCTATTTGACACAGTGAGATTTCTTGTGAACGTTGAAGTTGTTGGTCCTCGCGTGAGAAGCTGCCAGGTGCGTAGGGGTTGTTCGCAGGTTAGTTTTCTGCTACACCGTGAAGTTTACGTGTGACTTCACTGATGAAGGAAAGCAACATGGGTTAAATTAAACGGATTAGGAGAAGTGGGTCGAGTTTAAGATCAAAGGGTTGGGTCACGTTTGGATGTATTATATTTTAAGGCACTGGGATTTGGCATTGCTGATGGTATTATTGTTATTGGACAGGGTTTTTGCTGCAATTGATATTGTGCTATGATTTTAAAAAGAAAGGAAATGGGCTGATGGACTTGTCTTCAGGGAAATGGGTTGCTGAATATTTAGAGAAAGTCCCTCCATTCTTTGTCCCTTTAAATGGGTTTAAAGTATGGCAACTTTCACATATAGCAAAACAAAAATTCATATTTGTATGTTATAGCAAAGTTTGCATAATTGCGCTCCATAGGAAACATATAACTGTATAATTCTCTATATATATACAACTGTATAATTCGCTGGCCTAAATTGTATAATTCGCTGGCCTCACTATGCATATACAATTGTATGATTCACTGACCTAAATTGTATTATTCGCTTTCCTATTTTGCTTTAATTGTATAATTTGCTGGCCTATTTCACAACAATTGTATATTTCGCAGGCCTATTTCGCTGCAATATGTGTACAAATTTTTTTGCATACAATTGAATCAAAGTAAAATATTTGTATATTATATAATTATAAGTATATAGGAAGAAGATATATGTTTTTCTCTCGCTTTATAAAAAAATAAAAACACAATTTATATACTTTTGTTGTATAAAGCGAGAGAAAATTGTATTTCACTACAATTGTATAATTCATAAATGTATAATTTCCTTGTCTTTTTCGCTGCAATATTCGTATAAAATTTGCAATTTTTATACAATTGAATCGAAGTAAAATGTTTGTAAATTGTATAATTAAGTGTATAGCACAAAGATATATGTTTTTGCATTTGTATACACAATTTTATCTCTCTTTATACAAAACAGTACTTATGTTTTATAAAGCGAGAAAGGCGAGCAGAGGGAGAGTGGCAAGCGAGAATGGGAGAGTGGCAAGCGAGAATGGGAGAGTGGACAGCGAGAGTTTTGGGAGAGAGGCGACTGACAAACTTTGGCAAAAGTTTGCTATTGGGCACAATTAAATGAAACAGTAGCTACTCCATTTATTTTAGGTTATTAGTTTGTTATTATATATAATTATCAAATAGCTCAAACCAAATTAAATTTAATTCACAAATTAAGGTAAAGTTTAAATAAGATGAATTAACTAAAAATTAATTAATGAACTTCTTAATTTTAAAGCGATAAAATAATTGACTTAACTATAAATTAATGAGTCAAAAGTTTAAACTAACAATTTAGGCCAAATTAATTTAATAAAGTATTAAATAAAGTTGAAATATTTTTGAGTTTATTTTCAAATATTTATGAAATTAAATAATTATATTTAAAGTTATATGAAGAATATATACTACTTAATATTTATAAGAAATATAAAATTAATGAGAGTAACTCGAAGAATATTCTAAACCCTTTTTATATAACCAATTATTTCGAATATCTTAGAATTAAGATACTCGTTACCTAATTCTTATCGGGGAGGATAAAAATTGGGAATCAACAACTGTCCCGCATTTTACTTGGATTGATTCAAGAAATTCAAGAAAAATGAAATTGATCATCCAATTTAGACTGACCCCATATTCATCTCTTACAAAAGGATTTGGTAAGGACTTATCAATTATGGTCGAAACCCAGAAATAGCTACATATGTTAGACTATGTGAGGATTCATGCCACTTTTAATTTGATATGCTCGATTTGACGTATGACTTGGAAAAAAAATTTAGAAGTCATACCGATTTCAAATTATAAAAGGAACATAGAGGTTGGAGAATAAGATTTAAGAGCGAATGTCGGAGTACGCCCAGGTTTTCAACATTTAGCCTGCCTACACATCCTTAAACTCAAAGAATCAGGTAAATTGTAGATTGACTCGATTGGTTGAAAAGGAAAACTATTGTGCTAGACAACATTCGGTTCTGGACAAGTGAAATATTAAGTCGAGTATGGAAAGGAGGCTTGTAACCTCTTGGTCATGAATGTGGCGCGCTTCACACCCACAATTAAGAACTTACACAGAGATAATCTCCAAAGCTCTTGATGCATTACGATTCAAATATGAAAGTTGCTTCCAGTAGATACCAAATTTTCCGTATAAACTAAAACTAAAACCAATAACCTAAAGAAAAACCAACATGCCTTCTTATAGGGGTGTGGTTTGAATGTGGTGAAAGTCGATCCTCTACTCGCGTCCTAAGAGTTTGACACTCCTCTTTGGGATATGTCCTAGTTCGTTGCTAAGAAAAAGCTCCACATCTTGTTTCATTCATTTTGATGTCAATTTTTTTGGAGAATTTATCCTTTCAGATGCTCTTGACAAAGATTGAGATAAACTCATTAGCATACAATATTCAATTCAAATGGGAGATAGTGTCCATTACCGTCTTGACACGTGATTGCTCTCCTTCAATAATTTGATGTCATTACGTTAGGTTTGACTTAAAGCAAATAAAGTTTATATTTTATGTTTGTAATGTAATGTTCAATGTAATCTTCATTTTACTCGATGTAATAAAAAGCTGATGCGGTGCAATTTACTGACAGTGTTGTTGATGGTTATCTTCATGTCTTCTTATGATAGATAAATATTTCTCTCCAATTCGTCTTCAATAATTCTCTTGGTGTTTACTCTTTGCCAAATAATAGGATGCAGTTGATGTTTGTGGGTAAATATTTCTCTTGGGATGCAAGATTTAATTCTATTGCAACGCATGATTTCTCTTCCGTAATGCATGAATTTCTTCTTTTGTACTGCATGAATCCTTTTCCGCGATGCGTGAACTCCTTACCTTGCAATGCATGTCTTTCTTCCACAATGCATGGTTCCCTTCTCTTACAATGCCTGACCTCTTTTCAACGATGTATGGATCTCTTTCTCTTGCAATGCATGACTTCTTTCCACGATGCATGAATATCTTCTCTTACAATGCATGACTTCTTGTCCACAATGCATGAGTTTTCTCTTGCGCTACATGACTTTTTTTGTCTTGCAATGCATGCCTTCTTCTCCGCTATGCATGACATTTTCCGCGATACATGAATCATTTTATCTTACAATGCACGACATCCTCTCTGCAATGCATGAATACCTTCAATTGCAACACATGACATTTTTTCTTAATGCATGAATTTTCTCTTGCAATGCATGAATATCTTTGTCGCAGTGCATGAATAGCTTCTTTAAAAGCAATGGAATCCTTCTCTCGATGTCATCCTTCATATCTAATGAAGATAGTCCCTCAATCGAGCAACAGAGTAATCTTCTGGGTGCCTTCTTCATAGCTATATTGTCTCATTTGACAATATGGTAAAATAAACCTCCAGGTAGTGTATCATCAAAATTGAAAATACAAATACGATGACCCTACGGGTAGTGTATCATCTCAATCGACAATTCAAAAAATTTACTCTCTAGGTATTGATGTTATCATCCTGATAATATGATGTTGATGATGTGCTTCAAATATCTTTAGTTGATGAAAATCAGTAAAATGTCTTTCTCGAGGTTTTCATTTGAGTCATCTTTGAACATAGTTGGACGTTCATTCTAGACTTCATGTTCAAGAATTGAATGAAATAGTGTTATTCGTGTTCTCATATCTTCGATATGAGTGATATACCATAGTTTCACGATATTTTCAATGCTTTTTCCATAAGTTTAGTGTGTGTCCAAAAGCCTTTTTGTATTGATTTATATGTAAGTTTCTCTTTATTTGTAGGAAATCTGTCTAAAGATGAACGCGGATGTTTTGAGCAAGAAATGCAGAAGAGTTACCACCTATGGAGGTTGTGACGGTCCTTCGAGCTTCTGACGGTCCGGAGGTGGCATCGTAGTGAAGTTGCTGAAGGAAAATGGGGAAGTCTGACCTAAGTGTGGGATTAAGAAGTTCATGACGGTCAATCTTGCTGGTTCGTCCTGATGATCAGAGAGTAGTCACAGTACCCAAATTCCAAGAAGTTTAAGTTCTATGGAACGGAGACCCTCGACGGACAGTCGTGCTTGGAACGGTCCGTCCTACCTGTTCGTCGAGGGTAATAAAGAAATAATTAGTAGAGGATGACACAGTCCATGAAGGACCGTCGTGACCACGACAGCTCATCACGAGGTCCGTCAACTCGAACGCGTTTTGACATATTTTCAGCAATTAGAGTCCTTCTTTTATTAGTTTTTTATTTTTAATAAATACTTGGAAAAACCTCGTTTTTGGGGTTAGAATTTTTGTTCGTAGACTCTTTTATGTGAGACTTTTGATTGTTAGACTTTCGGAGAATCTTTAGTCCTCAATTAATTTCAATAATTGAGATACTTTTTCTGGAAAATAGATTGTTGGTTCGTTTGTTGATTAATCAAGTAAACTTCTGGATTTTATTCTTTCTCATAAAAGTAAATGCATGAATTCTTATATTAAATATATGAATATTGTGATTATGAATATGGGTAACTAAACTCCATAACTAGGGTTGTGGTAACCATGGGCGAATAATGAGGTAAAACCTAACAAAATAACAATTCTAAAATCGTGTCTTGCATGAATTGATAATTCCTTTGTTTAGAAGTCTTTTAACGGATGGTCAACATTAGAACTCGCCTTAATGCTACTTGCCGGACCAAGGAGTTAGTTAATTGGAAAAGAATTATCAAAATAGATTTAGAGTATTCTCTCTAATAAGCTAGTGTTGATTGGTACGAGGTAATAACTTACTCAAATATCAAATACAATGCTTAATATGAGGTAAAGGTAAGGGTTAGTATAGCAACACATGTAGCCAGACCAAGGTGCGGAGTGAAATTTTCTAGATGTCAGACCAAGGATTTAGAAATACATAACTGATGACTTTACATGCAGGATACTAGGAAAGAATTGTTCTAATTAGAATTATCAAGTTAGGTTCTTTTGGGGAACACTTAAATCCTAGTTACTTTGATTAATTGATTAAACTCAAAGATATGAATCTGTTTGTTGTTACTTTAATTTAGCTAGTTATTTTCATTAAGTTAGTAATAAAACCCCCTGTTTTATTGTCTTTTGATTTCTAAGGAAATCATTGAATAAATAGTAGTAATAATTGATAAAAGATAAGTCTGAACAATTTTCCTCGTGGGAACGATCCCAACCTCATTAGTTGGGTTCTTTACTTGACACGACTTCTTTACTTCTTATTTGAGAAATAAGTTTGAGCGTATCAAATTTTGGCACCGCTGCCAGGGAAAGTATCTTTTAGATTAACTTAAACTTATTACTATAGATTAGTAGATATTTTCTTAATTTTACTTTATTTATTGTTTTTTATTATTGCAGAACTATCTTCCTTGTATGCCAAATACAAAGAGAGGAAAAGAACCCTTGTTTCCCTATGATCATGAATTAGAGCGTACACTATGCAACATGAATCAAAACTTGGGTATTAATGATGATGATCCAAACAAGAACATCCCAGCTCCGGTTGATGTTCATGGTCATTTATTACCCAATGATCTGGGTGAAAATCAACAAAGGGTACAAAATCCCGCTCCACATCCTAAAGAATATTACAAAGGCTATGATAATATAGCAGAATCTGATGGACCACTTGTATTTCCCCCTCTACCACAAGGTTACATCTTTGTGGTACCTAGTAGTCTGATGCAAATGCTCACTGCTAGAGGTTTGAAAAGGCCTACCTTCTGCGGATCCACATGTCCATATAGCTAAGGTAAGGGCAGTGTGTAGAAGTTGTGTAGGGAGGCTTTATTTGGATTTGGATGTAATAGGTCTAAGATTCTTTCCTATCTCACTAACGGGAAAGGCTTCTACTTGGTTTACTTAGCTCCCTTATAACTCAATTTTCAGTTGGAACCAACTAAGGGATGTTTTCTTAGCACGTTACAACCCGGTCTCCAAGAAACTAAATCACAAAGACAGAGTGAACAACTTTGTGGAACTTCTAGGGGAGTCAGTTAGTAGTTCACGGGATAGATTCACTTCATTTTTTAGAAGTGTCCCCAATCACCACATAGATGATGAGTCACTGAATGAATACTTCTATCAGGGACATGATGATAATAATAAAGCTGTATTTGATAATATAGCGGGTGGTTCTTATGGGAAGTGTCCTTATGCCGAGATTTCTGGAAAAATAGAGAAAATCTCCTGGAATAGTAAGGCTTGGAGTACTAGGAAGTCAGATACTAGGAGAAATACCTTTACAGTACAATCCACTCACAACCCAGCCACAGATAAGATTCGTGAAGAGATGGGTCAAATGAGAATTAAGCTTCGGTTGGTATTAAAACATGTCACTGGGGTGCAGAAAAGATAAATGAAGTTAACTACTTGTCCAAGCTACCACCGCCAAATGATGAATGCTATTATGTGGAAAATTCCTATGCGGTAAGTGAGCAGACGGGGGGTTTACGACCAAGTTTCCAAGGCTCAAGTCAGGAGAATTGGCGCCAAGGTCAAGGAAACCAAGGTTGATTCTATGGCAACTATAACCGTGAGGGTCATTATGTCCGATATATAAACTACAAACGCGATGACAACTTCAACAGGGGTAACTATGGTAACAGAAATAATAAGAATGGCCCTATGTCCCTCCTCAAAATCGTCAAGTTACTCTTAGGGATGGTGGAGATAGTATGGCGTGAGTTGAGGATATGTTGCACAAAATGATGAGGAGGTTCAATGCTAGTGATTAGAACATTAAAGAGTTAAGAAGTGATATAGCAGGTATTGGGCATAAAATGGATACACATGCAATATCGATTAAGTAGATTGAGTTTCAAATGTACCAATTCTCTGCGACTGTGAACACACGGAAAACGGGCACTCTTCTTAGCAACAGTGTCCAAAATCCAAAAAATGATGGACACTGTATGGCAATCACTACTCGGGGTGGTAAGCAAATCATTGACACACCTATGCCGTCTAATGAGGAATAGGTAATGAAAAAGTGGTAGAGGTTAGTTGTGAAGTAGAAGATAACACGGGAAAAGATGTTGAAATGCCTACAAAGGTAACTCCCATGCCTCGACCTCCACCCCCTTTCCTCAAAGATTAGTGAAAAAGACCAAGGATGGTAAATATTGATGTTTTATAACAATCTTGGAGCATCTTTCTATCAATGTCCCTTTTGTAGAAGCGCTAGAACAAATGCCCTGTTATGCCATGTTTATGAAAGATCTGGTTACAAAGAAAAGATCAGTCACTTTCGAGGATGATGATAGAATGCAGCTTTGTAGTGCTATTGCTACAAGATCTCTAGTACAAAAGAAAGAAGATCCAGGTGCATTCACTATTCCTTGTACAGTTGGGTCATTACATTTTGCGAAAGCATTATGTGATCTGGGGGCAAGCATAAGTCTCATGCCTCTCTCAATTTTCAAGAAGTTGAGTTTGGGTGATCTGAAGCCCACTGCGATGCGGCTACTGATGGCCGATCAAACATTACAAAGGCCCATAATAATACTCAACGATGTGCTAGTAAAAGTGGAGTCATTCATATCTCTAGAAGATTTTGTTATTCTTTATTGTGAAGTCATTTTGAAGTGCCTATTATTTTTGTGAGTACATTCCTTGCTACGGGTAAAGCCTTAGTTAATATGGAAAAGGGGCAGCTGAAATTTCGGTTGAACAATGAAGAAGCGACCTTCAACATTCGTAGGTCCATGAGGTAGAGTGATGAGCTCCAATTGGCATCTCCTATATCCTACAAAGAAAAGATGAAGTAGCACCATGACCTAAATATTAAAAAACGAGAGTTTATGGTGGGGGATTTGGTGCTTTTATTAATTTCTAGGTTGTGCTAGTTTCCGAGCACGCTCAAGTCCAAATGGACTGGCCCTTACTTGGTTACCCAACTATTCCCTCATGGAGTATTTGAGTTTGAAACCAACGAGTGTGTGCGGTTTAAGGTGAATGTACAACGAGTAAAACTCTATTTTGGGCATGCTGAATCGACGAATGAAGTGATCGAGGCACACCATCTTGATGAAGGCTGAGTAATCAAGTGTCCTCAGTCGTGTCGCGACATTAATTCAGGCACAGGTTGGGAGGCAACCCAATACTTATAGTTTTTCTTTCTAGTAATGGTAGCATTTTCTACTAATGGGTTTTAAATTTGTAGGCACATCACCAGGACATTCTGTAAAAAATCACTCTACAACAGTCACTGAAGGATACATCGACGGACAATCATGCATGCGACGGACTGTCGGATAAATTCGTCGTACCAGGTACGTCTTTCATTTATTTTCAAAACTAGGGCACACGCGATAGAACCAATGATGGACCATCGCATTTGGGATAGACCGTCGTCGGGGACTAGTTGCGTCATTAATAAGCGTACCCGACTCGAACCAGTTGGGAGTATTTTAAAAATTCGTAACATTTAGGAACCCCACCCCAACATTTCACCCATTTCCTTCCCTCATTCTCCTATTTCCCTCCCTTTAAAATTTTCAACTTCCTACATCTCTTCTCTATCAACTGATCACTTCCCCAATTCCCCGATTCATAAAGTCTACTCTCTACTAGTCGGAGTCTGCTGTTGTTGTTCTGTTCTTGCTAACCAAGTTCCTCACTTGTTTGTCTTTCTCCTTTTCTCAGGTATGTGTCTGTGATTTTTACCCATTTACATTGCATTTTTTTTACAATTAGTAGTAGCCTATTTCTTATTGATAGGTCTTCATGTTTTGATCCAATTTTGTCTAACCTAGGTTGAGAATCCTCAAATTGCCTTGCTAAAACTCTCGAAATAGGTGCTTTAGTATTTCTAGTTTACTAGGTATTTGAGTTAGAAACATATAGATTAGTATAAGTAGTCCATGTGAGTCACAGAGGATGAATGTGGAATCCTCAGTTCTGTCAGTGAATGACAGAATGAGACCCCGATGACAGACCGTCGTACCCATGACGGACCGTCATAGGGTCCGTTCCAACACCCCCAACACCCCACTGTCCAATTTTCTCTAAGTGTCCTACGACGGACTTTCATACCCGTGACTGTCCATCCTGCACACCCGTTCTGGTTTTCCGAGACCCTATTCCTAAGGGTCTCCCACTTTTTCTAAGTGTCCTCTGTTGGACATCTATAACGGACCGTCATACCCGCTATATTCCATCTTACATAACAGTTCTAATTGTCAGAGACCCTATTCCTAAGGGTCTCCAACTTTTTCTGAGTGTCTCTAATGTACATCTACGACAAACCCTCATATCCTCGACGGTCCGTCCTGCACAAACCGTCATGACAGTCAGAGATCCTTTTCCTAAGGGTCTCAATATTTATTTAAGTTCCCCACGACGGACATCGACGACGGACCATCACTATCACGGCGGTTGTCTAGCTTATCCGTCATAACTGTCAGAGACTTTCCTTTAGGGGTCTCCACATAAACATAGTCTTAAGTAAGACAAGATGGATCCCATGACGGTCTGTCGTACTCACGATGAGCCATCACTTGGTCCGTCGTGTTACACTGTTAGTATAGAAATGTCATCACAACTTTGCTCTTATATTTATTTTGTGTCGTTTTTGCTTGTCTTGTTTGCTCCTTCTATTACTAATATTCATTCCTTACAGGTACTATCTCTAATGGCACCAAAACTAGATCGAGTTCACACACGTGGGCGTTCAATGTTTGTCGCCCCCTCTTCCTTCCTACTCACAGGCTCTGATGATTAGCATGATCCCGAGTACATGCCCCCATGAACTGCCACTACATCATGAGTTGTACGGGCAACTAGAGCTACGTCTAAAAAGGTGGCGTCTGCCGTAGTCACTCCCTCCCAGTTTGATGAGGAGCGCACACTTACAAACACACCTTCTAGGTCAGCTACACTTGAAGAAGGAGAGTCTGGCTCCTTAGGAGTTTCATTGTCGGAGGAAGCCTCCGGGTTCGCCGAAGTCCCTGCCCCCGCCGCTTCTACACAGTCTGTCTGGTCTGATTAGGCTGACAGTTCTGATTCCACTATAGGCTCACTGACTGGTGCTCATACCTTGGTTGCCAACCAGCCCAACCGATGTTGTGTCGATAGGCAATATCAAGAGTATTCCGACGCCAAGTCTCTAAATGATAAAGGCGTCATGACACGAACCCTTACACTGGAGAGGCGGGTCCTTACGGGAAGTCTCCCACCATGTCAGATATCCATAATCTCTTCACAAGACACCGAATGGAGTGGATAACTCGTTCTTTAGGCCGCTATAGTGAGGAGTGGGTCTGAGAGTTCTATGCCTTTTACGTGGCTACTCATAGATTACAGATAGATAGGTGGGATGCCCTCGCCAAACAGGCCCACTTGATTATTTCCGAGTACATGGCATTCAGGTCGACATCTCCCTGCCTGCTATCCAACAGGACCCCTCTCACAGCCGAGTTCGACTACCGATGGCAAATTGTAAAAGATGGTCAATTCTTGTGTAAGTCATCGCTGGGAGAGACCACCTAGATATTGATGGCCCTGCACTTGTCTGTTGATGGAGAGGGTGCCGACTGGGTAAAGGAGCCGAAGAGATCCATCAAGAAGGCTAACTTGACCTTTACGGCTAAGTTCGTATGGTGGATTGTCCGCCACTCCTTTCCCCACGGCCGATGATAATATAGTCACATGGGATCGTGCAGTTCTGATCGAGGACATGATAGTCGGGTTTGAGGTGGACTTTGCTTGGCTACTATAGGCGGTCATGCATGAGAGAGCTTTCAAGGTCACAACTACTTACCCATTTCCGTGCATGATATTTTCCTTATGCAGGTCTGCAGGTGTGCCCATCAGGCACATTGATAATATCAAGACTCTGCTGGGCACTGTTGATATCGGCCTCATCAGGGATGAGGCCAATGAGTTGGCTCCACACAAGCGGCCCCGTCCTGAGTTGCCTCCACTTGGATTAAATTTGGCGGATACGGTAGCACATGCTCAAGCAGCTATGCAGGCTGCTTCTTAAACCACTGACACTACCCTGGTTGAGTCTATCCCGGGTAGTAGCACTGCCCCTAGATCCTCTCGCTCAGCCCCGTTCGCCGCTCTGGTCCCGTTTGCTAAGGTCCATAAACTAGAGGCACAGATGGCTGCACTCCTCCATCACATCCAGCCTTGGTTTAAGAGGTCTATTGCTGAGGCAGAAGAGCCCTTGGAGCGTAAAATTGTCCAGCACCCAGAGTGGAAGATCGCTGAGGTTCATCAACACTTGAATGCTTTTGAGGTGCAGGTGCTAGCCCGTCAAGCCACTTAGGTGGACGTGTCGACCCTTCAAGCTGCGGTAGAGAGTCTACAAGCGGACATTGATAGGATCCTAAAGTCTAGGGTGCTTGAGTTTGAGGCCCCTTCTACAGAGCCTGCTGAGGACACAGTGAAGGTGACCTTATTCTCCACTTCTGAGATTCCACCACCTCAATGTCGAGAGCATGGCAAGAGGCGCAAGGGTCAAGAAAAGGATGAGGCTAGAGCACGGAAGATGGAGCATCGTGAGATGGAGGCTGCAAGAAGAGCCTCGCTTGCGGATGAGGAGGCGTGTCGTATCATGGCTTTAGAGTCAGCTGCTAGGGCATCTATTTCCAGATATGTTGTGATAGTGGGAGACACTACTGATAGTGTTGTTGCTGATGATGACACTACTGAGGGTGTCCAGACTACAGAGGTAGTGGGTTCCGGGGAACCGGACCCACCAGCTTGCTGATCGTCGGCGCTTTGCGCCCCAGGTTTGCTTCACCTACCACAGTCGTATCTCAATTCTTTTGCATATTGGGGACAATTGCCTATATTTTTGTTGGGAGTGGGGTAAATGGAAGTCTAAGTATCCCAATTCACTATCCTTTTATCGGGTTTTCTTGCCTATGTTCTTTTTCCCCAAGAGACTGATTATTTTTATTGTTGAACCGGCATGTCTATATCTTGTGTACATAGTTTAAGTCTGAAGCATGATGGCTAAAATGATATCGTGATGTAATGAACATGATGCATAACTAGGCATAGTAATTGATAAGTGTGTGGCTCTAAGCATGACATATATACACACCACTGCATGACCCTAAGTCTAAAATTTGAACTAGGTGTCTAATAATCTGGTAGAGTAATGAGATGTCTAGTGAGTGTGAGGAAGATTTTAATAGTCCACTATTTGTACAGAACTAGAACTTGCCTTGTTAGTCCTGCTAAAAGGAAGCTGTAATAAACAATTAGGAAAGGATCATAGGGCCTTGTTCAATATAGCCAATTTTTAGCTAAAAAATGAATGAAATTAATCCCTCTTTGATCCAAATGATTTGAGCTTAAAATAGACCTTTCTTTTTCACTCCAACTGTTCTTTTCTGGAAATAATGTGTTGGCCTTGGTCCCTCCTTGGACATGTGCATCTCAACTTATGCCAAAAGCATATGTTGAGGGTGTCTAATGTAGTAAACAATCTTTCCATGGACCTGACCCAACTTTGGGTATTGTGTACTTTTACTAATGGCAAAGCCATGAGTTGAGGGTGGCTCTTATGAGGAATGCTCTGGAATGTGGGGTTGAAAGAACAAAGAAAGTGAACGAACAAAAGTGAAGTGACTCAAGAACCAGTTGAAAGAAAAAAATAATAATTAAAATAAAATAAATACAAGAAAGAAATGAAGAGAGTCACTTACACAAATGAAGAAAGAAGGGAAAATAGCAAGGTGAAAGCATATGAGAAATTGTGCGAAATAAAATGATAAAGAGTGGTAGGTTTAGCCAATATGTCAAGGAAGGCAAAAAGTCACTAAAGTACACCTAAATATACCCTACCTGACCTTGATCCTATGTATCAAGCTAAGAAATTCCTATTGTGATCCTAAGAGTTGTATGGCGAACTTAAAGCAGTGAAAATAAGGGCATGCTTATGGCAATATGTATGAATGAGTTGTGAATTTGTTTTGAGAGTGAGTTTTGAATAGTTATCCTTATACTCAAACTGAAATCATTTGTGAAAAATGAGGATGTTGTTTTGAAGTGTGGACACTAGTTGCAGTATCGCATATATTATCACCTCGGTGAGAAATTGAAGAGGATAGGTGTAAGTGCGTGGTGAGTCTGTGTCATGGTCTGGTTCCACATAATTCAAGCCTAATAGTTATAACATGCATAAACATGATGATACTTATGGGGATTGATAGACAAATGATTGCAAATGCTAAAACATGGATACTATTCTACAAAGATTTGGTAGTGAGTCATACTGCATCGCTTGAGGACAAACAATGAATTTATGTTGAGGGTGTTGATATACCGTGGTTTCACGGTATTTTTAATGCTTTTTACTTAAGATTAGTGTGTGTCCAAAAGCCATTTAGTATTGATTTTTATGTCAGTTTCTCTTTATTTGCAGGAAATCTGTCTAAAGATGAACACGGAAGTTTTTTAGCAAGAAATGCAGAAAAGTTACCACCTACGAAGCTTGTAACGGTCTGTCGATCTTGTGACAGTCTGTAGGTGGCATCGTAGTGAAGCTGCTGAAGGAACAGGGCTAAGTCTGACCTAAGTGTGGGATTACGGAGTTCATGACGGACCATTATAGCTACGACGGTTTATCCTGCTGGTTCGTCGTGATGATTAGAGAGTAGTCCCAGTACCCAAATTCCACTCTGGTTGTTCATTTCCTCTTCATCATTTGTGGGGACGTACCCCAAACCAAACATTTCTCCATTGTTGGGAACTTGAATAGGCTCGACAATTCCTTTGAAATTCCTTTCCAATCCACACCCTGGATTGAATTCATTCTGGGGCATCACTGTAGCGATTATCTTGTATATAGAGTCCATAGGGGGCTATGGAGACAAAATGTCATTGGTGGCATTTACCAGGTCCACCATGTAGAAATTGGAGACTCAAGATATTTCATCAAAGATTTGAGCATGCCACATGAGTGGCTTCTTTCACTGTGAATAAAAAATTCTTGCTCCTTCCAAACAAATTTCATCAGCTGGCGAGGATTAGAAGGCACATCCCCAACCATGTCGATGAAGGGCCTTCCCAAAAGAAGGTTATAGCTAGTGCTTATGTCTAAAACCTTAAACTATACGTTGAACTCTGCGTAATCTATCTGAATGATAAAATTACTGCCCCCAATGTCTCTTTGCACCCCATCAAAATCCCTCACATTGACTTTGTTCTGTTGAACCTTTCCCAAGTAAAATTTTAGCTGCCACAGAGTCGATAATGGGAAAATATTTACACCGGATCCATCATCAACCAAGACGCAATTTATAATCCTTTCTCAGCATTAAATGGTGACATGCAAAGTTTTGTTGTGCATCCTCCCTTCGAAGGGCAACTCTTCATCACAAAAACATATTTGATGACCTCGAATGACTTGGTTGATCATAGATTCTACGTTGTCACTGCTTGCCTCCACAGGCATCTACGGGTCAGCCAAAGCTTTCATTAGGGCTTGCCAATGCAGCTGCAAACTCATTAATAGGGCTCACACAAAAATTTGAACTCGAGTCTTTCCCAGATGCTTCACAATTGAATAATCCTTTGTCTTCGTCTTTCTCAAAAACTCTTTAGCCCCAGCCTAACTTATCGACCTCTTTTTGTGGTCCTTATTCTTTCCTCCATGAACCAACTCCTCCAACGTATAACATCTACTAGACGTAGGCATACCTTGAGCAGAAGCAGTTTCAATCACGAAAAGGCAAAAACCTTCTCGGGTGTAAGAATCACGAACTTCCTCTTTTCCTTGAGGTTCAACGAAGCTATGACCCTTTCCAATTATCATGAACAATCAAAACTATCATCTTTGTCATGCAAAAATAGTTATATGTCTCTATCATAATAATATTGAAACCCCTATAATTTGGAAAAGGATAACTCTTGAAGTTGGGTGCGATTGTCTGGAGGGAGACCACCTTCTTGTCGATCTAATTTTGGATTTTATGCTTGAGGTTGATACATTCCTCAGTATCATGTCTAATGTTGTTGGAGTGATATGCACATTTCTGATCGGTTCTGTATAACCAGGAGCATGTATTCACTATTTTTTGGCCCCACTGGATAGATATAACCTACTGCCATTAATTGCTCGTACAACTTTGTTTGGCTTTCGACAAATGGAGTGAAAAAAAATTGGGGGGGGGGGGGTTCTCTTATCTGGGATGAGGGGGATCATAATTGCCTTGTTGTTGAGGAGGCATCTGATGATAAGTTTGGATATTAGGAGGGGGAACTTGATATCTTTGATAGGGATTAGTTTGGTAATTTGATAATCGATCTTGGTAGTTAGAGGGGGTAATTTTGGTAAACTGGTGATGGAGCTTGATGTGTCTTGAAAGGTGTTTGATAATTGGACTACACGTTAGAACAGTTGGGAGCGATGCCTTCATAATGATTAGGGGGAGTATTGTAAGCTGGAGGTAAATTTTGGTATATGGGAGATGGAGTTTGATAACTAAGAGGAACAACATTTTGGTAATTGGGAAGAAGGGCATATTGATAATTAGGGGAGGAGTATTATGATAATCGGCTTGTGCGTAGCAAGTCAATCAAGGACTAGATAAAGGTCGATAACAACCTTGATATTACAATGATCTACTTGGAGACTTCTTCCCCTCATAAGAAACAACAGACACGTCTTCTCTTTTCTTTTCAACTAACCCGATGATCTAGTAAAGGAAGCAACACATGCAATCATTCTTGTTCTTAATCCATCCTTGATAGTCTCACCTGCCTTGAGTATATTTGCAAAATTTTCTCTAAAGAGAAACATGATTCTATCATAATACATGGTTTCCTAAACCCACACAAATACTTTAATAATCTCTTTTTCAGCATAAGAGGCCAAACTCTAGCCGCCTCCTTTCACCATCTATATGAAAACTCTTTTTAGTTTTCATTGGAATTATACTTCATGTTTTCTATGGAATAACGATCAGGGACTATCTCCATGTTGTAGGAAAATCGTTCAATAAAGTCCTTATCCTGGGCGTTCCATCTAGGCCACTGCCTTGTTTCGTGGGATGTGAACCACTCTAGAGCCTCTCTGCTCAGACTTCGGCTCACAAGCGGTATCAATACAACTTCATCTCTCCTAACTCCAATAAGCTGGTCGTAATGGGTGCTTAGATGCGCTAAGGGATTTCCTATTCCTCTAAAAGTATCGAATTTTTTAATCTTGAACCCTTTTCGATGGTCCAAATTCAAATGAATGCATAGATCTTCATAATTCATGTCGGCCACCTCAGAAGTACATTGCAACTCCTTCATTGCCTTCTGGATCTTTTCTTTTATATCAAACTTCGTAGCCTTTTTCCCTCGATCTCAACTCCCTTTCTTACTCTTCATAATGGTCAAGCTCAGAACCATTCATATCGTGCTCATTGGGAAATAAAATTTGGATGGTGGTTTTTGTGGGTAGAGGTGGAGCGACGAAAGGACTTGCAGTATTTTGAGTGGTTTTTTACTATAGGGTGTATGTTTGTGGGTTAGTGTGTTAATTTTGGTGAAAGAGAGATGCTTGGGGATTGAATGTGCTTTGATTTTGTGAGGTGGAGCGGTTTGGTGATTGGCATTTTGACGGGGAGGTGGCATTTGAGTATTATAATTTTGGGGGGGCGAGTGTGGTAGGAGGCTGAGTCATACTGAGGATTTTGCGTGGTTAAGCCTATAACAGAGGGATTCTGAGCTGGAGTGGAAGGTGGCTTCTGAGCTTTTTCTATGTTTGAAGAGGGAAAGTACAAGAGAGGTTTTCCATCTGTCGATGCATTACAAGTAAAAGCCGAGAGAGGCAGATCTTGTATCCTTTACATTTGAATTTTCATTCCAAAAATCTGCAGCATCAATTGCATGATCAGTTCATTTTGATCTGCGATGGTAGGTGAGCCACCACAACGTTGGTCAGATTGATTTCCCCATTGTTATCCCACATCGTTGCTTTTCCCTTATCTTAACTTTGACCAAGAAAGGAATCTGCATGGACTTTAAATCTTCTGAAGTAAGGATGATCAGCCAACTTATTAACACAAACTATTTTTAACTACCTGTGGAAGGAAAACAACTCAAAGACAAATTTATTAGTTTGACTTCAGAATACATAATGCAATATATCACATAGAGAAAAAGTAAAAACACAAAAATTGCTTTGTTTGAGGACATGTTAACCCACGAGTAAGGGAGAACTGATTTTTAGGACAAGCAGAAGTTTGCTTGTTTTTATTTTGGATTATCTCAGAAAGGTTAAATCATATTGAGCTAAGGTCTTCTTTGTTGCATCTATTTCGATTTCCATTGATCTGAGCCTCATATTTCCTTGTAGATATAGAGGGAAGAATAAAAAATTTTAAAGATAGGGGCCGATACTTGGAAGTCTACCTACATATCCCACAAGGAGAATTCAAGTCCTACGTAGTTCAACCACATAAGGGAATACTTGTTTTCATTCATTTATTTTCAAATGATTATAAGGAAATTTAAAAATAAACGATAAAGCTTATAAAGATAAAGGTGACTCCATCTCAGCCATTCTTCTTCTTTTTGTATCATCAGTCACGAGGAACAAACTCTACTTTAATCTTTCCCATGTTGACGAGGGCTTCCACGTCATGCCAAAATTCTAGGCATCATTTGATTCTATGATCAGTGGTCTGGTGATAGCGCAACACTTCCGAACTTTGTTCCCTAAGGAATACAACACTCCCACGTTCTTACATAGTAGGGCAAAGATCCCATTTCGAACCAGCTGCAAGTAGACTTCAAATATTGTTTTCTTGATGGGCGTGAATGAGTAATGGTAGAACTCAGTTTTATTAGTGAATGGTATGTCAAAACTTTGTTAATTAAACACAATGATAACACTCTAACCCCATATGTTCGTGACACTATCCATATTGAGCAGGTAACGGACCACATTTTATAACTCCACACACTCCTTTATTGTGTGCCCTTTTTTGTTCGGATGACACACAGGTCTTGCGGATGTCTCTTGATCCAATTTGGGAAGATGCTCTCTCGATGGGCTTCATCATGAGATCAGCCCAAAGTGCTTGTATATGATGGAACACGGAATGACTTCCATCCCTTTTTGGTATTCTTGAAGATCTGATTTAAGACTGACTTTCTGGTCCCCCTCTTCCAAACGTCCTTGGAAAAAAGTTTTATGGGCAATTGCTTCTTCAAATCCTCTTCAATATTCTCCAACTCAATCTTCTTAGGGGAAAAAAGTGTGTCATATAGGTATTTTCCGCCAGCCTTTGCAAGTGGGTCATCATTTTGTCCAAGATAATGTGTTTCAATTTCTTAGCCTTCATCTCCTCTTCTAGTGGCAGGTTTGAAGCTTTAGTGGTTGTGGCGGCTACCACTACTTCGAAACCTCATCACTATAGTTTTATAGAGACCCTATTCAAGAAGCTATAAATACCCTTCAGTTTGTTCAATCTTGATGTTCTTGCCTTTATCCATAGTGGTGAGTTTACCTTTCTTGAGATGATAGAATAAAGTTAAGGATCTGGATATCAGGAATTTATGTTTGGTTGAAAAACTTACCTCTGGGGAATTTTGGTCGGACATTTTCTAATAGTGACTTGTATATAAATATTTTTGGAAATTTTTGAAAAGGAGTGGGTTAACAATATCCTTATTAGACGCAACACATCACATAAACAGTTAAACGCACATATATCGCGTCCTAAGCAAGTAGGGGACCATTTTATACCAAGGGTAGGCCTAGCGCATTTGAAAGATGTACGTGTGGCATTCAAACCATTTAATTAACCCCCTAAAAAATTTCACATATAATAGTTAATGTTCGAAAACAGAATAAACAGGGGGAACATGGAACAAAAAATACAAAAGGACGAACCCATGCAGGGGTTACTTAAAACGTACAGAAATACAAGAAAGGCAAGCCCACACAGGAGCTGATAATGACAGAAATACATATAGAAGACCCCATAGACGGGAGAAAACCACTGTGTCGTCCCTGATGGCCCTGCTTCTCTGTTGATTTCCTGTCTTGTATTGTTGAAACATGTATCGTAGCATTAGCAAGTAACTCTCTCTCCGGCGTCCTTTTTCTTCCCAATCCTCATATTTCATCCCCTCTATCCTCTCTTTTACCCATAAGTCAAGCTCATCAAAACTGCATCCCAATCTTTCCAATTCTTGAGTTGTATTCTCGATATCACATTGATTTTTGAGAAATTTAACATGCATTTCTTGCGCTTCCCATTTTACCTCCCTTAGCTTGATCACAGATTTGGCTTTTTGTCTTCCACGCTGCAACAACTTTGTTGATCTTGAAAGGAGATACTTTGTATATTTCATTTCAACCAAACCTTATAAGATTCATCAAATTCGAGGTCAAACAGTTCTGGAGCAATGATGTCTTTGTTTATTCGCTTGGCCCCTTTTTCAATCCCTCAAAATTTTTGCAACGCCATTCACTCTATCGTCCCCAATCTCATACATGTAGGCCAGGTAGTACGCCTCTCGAGGCAGAGTTTGCCTCCTCCTAAATTGTTGTAGGGCTTGGAAGGATGTGGTAGAACGGATTCCCCAAATACCTAGTAATGGCAGCACAAGTTGTCTATGTCTCCCTATGACGACATCCCTTGAGATGAAGTGATCGAGCATCTGTTGGATATTATCTTTTTAACATTCCTGAAAATGTACTCGTCTGTGAAGAGTCTATTAAGTTTTAAGAATAGGTATTGGGACATGTAGAGTAAGCAGTGCCCAAGGATATAGTGAGGATCATTGGGACAACAAAAAATGAGCAGCAACACATCTGCACGCACATGTGCTAACTGGCCAAGAGACAAGCCCAATCGAATTTGGTTAGGGCGGTTAGGAGAAGGCGCACGTGTGGGGTCAAGCCATGTGGGACTGAGCTTCCTAACCAATTCTAGACTCTAACTAACTTTCCTAACTACATAACTAACGTAGGACTAAACAAAATTAACTATCTTTTTTCCAAAATTCCTAAGACCTAACCGGGTGACACTAGCCTAGTAACTAACTCAAGAAACATCCTAGTACCAAACTTAGGATGGTCCAAAAGGGTTAGTTATGGTCCTAACGATTTAGGGGTACTTTAGTAATTATCCTAGGTAACTTAATTAATTAAATTATAAACTTAGTTAATTAATTTAAATGGTCACACCGAAATCCATAAGAAATTTTCAGAATTTGGCTAAGTCAAATGTTCTCCTAGTTTTAGTCAATTTCAGAGGGGTGTTTTGGTAATTAAATAATTGATTTATCTAATTAAGTTAAATATTCTAAGTTTAATTAGTACACATTCAGTTCCTAAGACCTAGACTCACGTTATTTTTGTATAAAATGCACGACTGAAAATAGTTCGCAAAATGCAAGAAAAATAGAAAATACTCTTGAGTTATCTTAGGCGATTTCGAAGATATTCTTCAAAAATTCTCGTGAAAAGTTTAAGGTGATTTTTGTAGAGTCAATTCTACATTAAGGTATGGATTTCCTCTCTTCTCCAAGAGGCTTTTCAAATGGTTTTAATTCAAGTAAACAAAACTAATGTTGTTCCCAATTAAACGAATGTTCATCTCCCTAGTTCTCTCTATTTCCAATTTTAATAGTATGTATAATGTAAATCTCGAGCATGTGGTTTGTATGTGATGCTAATTAATCATTATCTGTAGGTTTATTGGTTTGATATAGTCGAATGAGACCTATGAGCTAGACCAGTATTATTAGAGTATTATTTACATGAGATAAAGAGTGTTGTAATGGCTAATTATGTTCGAGAAGATAAAAATTGTTATGAGTCATCTATGAAGTTTAGTTTATTGTTAAAATTGTCTTGCTTAAAGTGATGAGACTACTATAGTATATAGATCCACTTAATTGAAATGGCTAATGATATTCTCATGACCAATGTTTACTGAAATTTTGGTTTATGCCAATAAATTGGTTTACAATATTATTTCCAAAATATGATATATAATTAGCTGATGACTAAGTTATACCAAATCAAGCATGACCAATGTAACACAATGAATTCGTAACCAAGGGTAATACAATCATAGGGACAAGTCCCAACATACCCTATCCAAATGAACTATGAATATAGTAATAAATTGAATAAGTTTATAACTTTCATAAAGAATGGTACAAGGCTACCAAATGAACATCGAGCAAGATAAGGTGAGTAATTGCATAATTAAAAGCTTATGAGTTATTTTACTGACCAGAATTTGGTGTTAAAGGAAGTGAGACAAGTCTCACTTGCATCTAAATGATAATGTTAAAGATATTCACATAAGAGGGTGTTAGAAATCGTGAGAAAAGTCTAAGTAACACCATGATGATAAGGTTTAAGTTCACAGTCATCTAATAAATAAAGGGATGAAAAGTCATCCATTGAGTTAAGCATACCTCATATTAAAAGCAAGCTTCCATAATCTATGACTCAACTCTAAAAGTTATAAAGTATAAGAAATTGACCAAAGCACCGAGACTAGCAATGAGCTTTTCAAAGCACATGTAAGCCTCATGAGATGAGGTTAACACCAAGGTGGATAAGAGTCCCCAAAAACACCTAGTCTTCGAAATATATTGCTAGCATAGGAACTAGCCAGTGGATTCCACCTAAGAGAGCTAGGTAGCATTCGGTTTCACTTTGGCCGGTGAACCACCCGATTTTAGTGTGGGGCAGACACTAGATTTCATGTTTATCTCACATGATCTATGTCGGTAAAATGTTGAAGAAAGTGTTCAGTTTCATTTTAGCCATGAACTACCTCTTGTCGGGTGGACTAGTGGTTCCATTTCGGTTAGTCCTAGGTTTTTTAGCTATTTAGGACAGTTATTTATATATTAGAGTTGGTTAGAAAGTTAGGCCCCTCATGGAGGGACCCGTCCGCACATGTTGCCCCTTAACTACCCTAACCGAATTTGGTTAGGGTTTCCCCCTCCTTATGGTCGATTCCCAGTGCTTTGCCCATGTTCTTTCACATGGGTTGGTAGTACTTTCCTACCTAAATATTCTTTATGTCCTATTTGGAATATTTACTTATTTTCCTAAGGACCCTCAACATGTCCTTGGGCACTACTTAATTTACATGATCATTTTAAATTGTCATGTGTTATGGTATCTAGGCTTGAAACTTGGATGCCTCATACCTTATGCATAAAATATCCACTGTGTTTTTAGCTTAGGGTCTACATTATAGGTACACTTCTTTTCAATGAATCTTGAATTGGGTACATTATAGGTACACTTCCTTTCAATGAATCTTGGATTGGGTATGACAACCCCAAAAGTATATTTCTTATTCATCTATGGAGAATTGGCTAATATCCCTTAGCCAATTTTTCTATACTATGCCCAATATTTCTTAGTATTGGGCATTAGGATGTCTATGTACCCTTAATAGGCTATCCTAAGGGCATACAAGTCTCTTTATTAGACATATGATCTTCCGGAATATGACATATTCCCCCCTTGGGAACATTCGTCCCCGAATGACACTTACACATCACTTAAACAAAGAGGGTGACTTTAAAAAGTTACTCTATCATGGTTTAACGTTTATCTTTTGTGAATATCTAATTCACACTTATTTGGATGATTCATATCTTTCAAGATCATATGAAGCTTCATATTTGGGATTGAGGAATTTTTTTCTCAATCACACTTAACTTATTACACATCGCAAATCATGCAACAGAGAAAACATGTCTATGCTACACAAAACAGCAACATAAAATGCAAACATAACTTTGTTTTAACTCACATAGTGCTATTATAAGGCATACGATTAGGGACTTACCACACAAAATACACTAAAGCACTTAAAATTAGAGTTTGTTAAACATGAACCAGATTTAGGAAGAGTATATCTAACCTCAAGAACTGAACAAGTGATGGTAACGGAATCTCATATTGGCCTCGACCTCAGCCACCCTTTTTCCCTCTTAAGACGGGTGTTCCTCCATAACACCTTCACAGTGAGAACCTCCCTGTTCTTCAGTCATTTCACTTGATTATCTAAAATTGCAATGGAAACCTCTTCATAAGGAAAGATTCCTATCGACTCTTAACCCCTCGACGGGTAGGATAGACGTTGGATCGCCTAGACACTTCTCAAGCATTGAAACGTGAAACACTGGATGAAAAGAAGTCAAATCATTTGGTAACATTACCTACTTGTTGTAAGATCTCATAATGACCTATATACCTCAAACTCAACTTCCCTTCTTACCAAACCTCATATTTACTACAACCACAAAGTCTATGTAAGGGACTTCTTTTTCTAAGTCATTGACTTAAACTAAGTTACTTAAGTATCCCTTAGATAACATCTTATTGACCTTAAGATATGAAACTATTTGTCCTGTTGGATTTAAACCACACCCTTCCATTTTAACCCAACTTATTTTGAAACTGAAGCCTTACTACCCTATTTCGACAGTCTATCATAGCATAAATCATATGGAGCCAATTCATACCTGAGCCATATACTTGAGCTTAGATGCATCCAAATTAGCCTCCTCCTTTTCATTAACACAGTGTCATGCATTTAGAGTCTACCATGTACTCACCTTCATGCGAACGATCACATTTACTACACGTCTTTTGATCACGCTAGGCATTTCCATTATTTCCCCTTCTTTGGTAGGCTAGATCTTGAGTCTCGCACCTTAGATCACTTGTCCATACTAATTCTTATGTGTATTCTTCTACGTGTTCACACAAGAAGGAAGTTAGATACTTATAATGACACAAAGAATCAAAGCTCTAGATAGGACGATAAAGAGTAGAAGAAGGGAAGATTTCATATCTTCGCGTAGTCTCTAAGTCATGATTGTGGCGCGCTTCACAACCATAAATAAGAAACTATATAGTGGTTGTGTTGAGATTTAGTTCCTAGGTAATTTGATCTCATGCTCTGATACCAAGTTTGTCACGACCCGGATTCTTAAATCCGAATCGCTACCCGCAGAGTTGACCTCTCAGAGTTCGCAAACAAGCCTCATTTTGAATTCATCACATTCATCTAGTTAAATTTGAAGAAAATTTAGAACTTTTTAAGCATATGATGTTTACTTAGACTTCATATATTCATTACGTATTAAATATTATATACTAAGCTCAACATCAATTGACAACAATCTAATATCAAAAAATTCTTTAAAAAATGAATAGAATATATTAAGTTGCCAAAACGGCTTTACGTCAAAAGGTTCAAAATGAAACATGAAAGAAACCCTAGGGACAGCATCCATATATCTAAAGCTAGACTAATACTGTAGCATCCTCGAAATCAAGAGGATCTATTAAATGGTTTGGAGAAACACTGAAATCCAAACCGCTGCAAATGTCGTCAATCTGTCCTAAAATGCACCTATAAAAAAAGTAAACAGTACGGGGTTAATACATCACATTCGCTAAATATATGTGCATTCACACATATGCATAAAGCTTATCATGATCAATGAAACCTCTTCCTAAGCAACATGCCATTTCTGGAAAGTCTAGTCATTAGCCTTTCCTAATTTGTTAGTTATAATTTGTGGTATGAATATGATGTATTTTAATGCATTAAAAGCACACAACTCATTTTTTCTATGATTACAAGACATTAGTATCATCAACATAATTTGAAAACAACTGGATTGAAGATTGAAATTTTTGGTCCTCTAAACCCAAGGTCTCTTTCCTTGGGAGTTTGTTTATTTTTCAGTCTTTTTCTTCTTCTTGCCTCAATAATACTTTTGGTATTATGTTTTACTTATAATTGTAATGATTCATTGTAGTCCCATAGCCACAATGAATCTATGTAAGTAATCCAAGGACTAAGGATAAATTTTCCTACCTTTTAGTGAGTCATTCTTTACACATAAGCCATTCTCTATTGATCATGCCATTGATTTCATTACTTTCATGTTAGGGAAATTAGGTTTATTTAGTTAACGTTATGTTTATACTTCCCCTTATTGGCATCATATAAGAAGTCATTATAAGTCATGACTCTTCCTAATCAACATGTTTTCTTAGAAGGTCAAGTTTCTGGACTTGCCTAACTCGTAATAGGAAGGTCATACCATGAATATGTCACACATCATAAGCCCATACGTACACATAACATACATTTCATGTTTTATATATTACATATTTCATAAACACGAAACCTTGGTATCGTGGATGTAGTATCGAGACATCTCAAGCGAGGGCCGAACATATGGGACCTCATGGGGGCCTTCTTTAGCAAACATAGAGTGTTTCATTGGTTCATTCGTATTTCACATTATTCATTTCATTCATTCGTAGGCTGATGTAAACATAATCTATACCTACGATGAAGGTTAATACTCTCATCGGGATCATGAAGTGCAATGACCAAGAATGACCTAATGTGATTACTTGAATTTTGTTTAACCTCCTGATTATCTTGCACAAACAACTTCGGTATCGTTCATTTAATTATCTTTTTTACTTTGAGGAACTTCAACCTTAACTGACATAGAATTGATCATGTGAGCATCATGAGATCTGGTGTTTCCCCCACACCGAATATAGGTAGAGTTACTGGCCAAAGTGAAACCAAAACATGCTAGCTTATTGGGTTCGAACCAACCTAGTTCCCTATAGTGGCAACATAATTCAAAGACTAGTAGATTTAGGGAGATCTATACCTACCTTGGTGGATAACATCATCTCATGAGATATACGTGAACCTCCAGCTTTCCCGAAAGAAGGCACCACTCATAAATAGCCTATCGATGCTCATTTTAAAGTTACTTTTTACATTCAACTAATACATCATCGAAGATTTCTTCTATCATGAGGTAGATGGAGCATTAGATGATTTCTCATATCTTTTTACGTATTAAGTGTGATTTGTCCTTAAACCTGCATATAGAATATGATTGAAACTTGTCTCTTGATATTCAACACTCTTTTAGATGAGTAATTTTATTTATCTTTACTTACACTTGGTTGAGACTTGCCTCACCATTCATCTTAGCCTCTTATCATGTTATCACCATTTTAATTAGCATCATAGTTTAACATAATTACTCACCTTATTACGTGAATGTTCATTTCTTCATCTTGTCATTAACTTACATCATATGCCATGCACATGGCCTTTAGTGTACTTTACACTTATAGTACACCTTTCGGGTCTCTCATATTTGGCTAAGTATTTCATGAACATCTAAGTGCATATTATGCAGGACTTATACATCTTGCACATTCGGTCAAGGGGATCTGTGTTTGAATCTCTTGGGCAGCCTATAATGTTTGATTATGTGTGAGACCTATATATCTCACACATTTGACCTTGAGGTCGGGTTCGATTCCCCTCTCTCACAAGATTGTCATATGATTAGTATTGGCCTAAACAATTGGGAATAACTTCATACTAAATTTATTAGCACAAGCCAAACTTTAATTAAAATATAATTTCAGGGAATCATTAGCCAATTCTATTACATATTTTGGGATAATGTTGTAGGCCAATTTGTTGGCATAAGCCAAACCTTCACTAACTTGAACTTTCAAACTTTGATTAACTTAAAAGAACAAGTCAATGTTTTTAAGTTCATAACTACGTGTGGATAGGGTATGTTGGGACTTATCCCATTGATTGGCATATTGTATGTTATGAGTTCATTAATGTAGAGATTGGTATGAATTTTCATGTTTTGGAAGTAATATGACTAGACATATGTTTTACTAGACAATTTGTTGGCACAAATCATAATTCCACTATACATTGGTCATGAGAATATCATTGGCCTATTCAATTAATATCATGTAGGTACCATAGCTAATCTCATCATTTTAGTAATTCATTCTTCCCATAATTCTTTGAAATCAATGTTTTAGCCAATTATATTAAACAACCTATTTATTGCCCAAATTATTTGCATAAGATAGGCAATTCATTCAAATGTGATCTCATGGAGATCTTTTAAGACAACGTTATAACATAACTTTACGCATAACGTTTTTAAACATCTTGAACTTCATAATATTATCATTTAACAAACACATCATCAACAAGTCACATTTATAGTAGGTATGCACAACAAACAGTAATCATCTTCATACATAACATTTTCGGACACATCTTAGCATAATATCATTCTTTTAGCCAATCTTAGTTCATGACTTTTGGGTAACGATTTAAGGACATATTGTACAACATCACATTAATATTTGATGACTTTAGCATCTTCATAACGTAACAACAACAGCAAGTCAACATTCGGCTAAGACACATAAATCACCTAACACAATAACGGACATTCTTAGCATATCATCAATTCTTGGTTTTCATGATAGTATCAACTTTACGCGACTACAAGTTTATAGGTTCATTCAATACTAACCAGCCAAGGATAAGCCCATTCGAATTTGGTTAGGGCGGTTAGGGGCACACGTGTGGGGTCAAGCCATGTTGGGCTGATTTTCCTAACCAATTCTAGACTCTAACTTCTAGACTCTAACTAACTTACCTAACTAGATAACTAACCTAGGAATTAGAAAAATTAACTAACTAGTGTGCCAAGAATCCTAAGACCTAACCGAGTGACACTAGCCTAGTACCTAATTCAAGAAACATCCTAGTACCTAACCTAGGATGGTCCAAAAAGGTTGGTTATGGTCCTAACGACTTAAGGGTACTTTTTTAATTACCTTAGGTCACTTAATTAATTAAATTAGCAACTTAATAAATTAATTTAAATGGCAAAACCTAAATCCTTAAGCAAATTTTCGAAATTTCGCTAAGTCAAATGTTCTCGTATTTTTAAGTCAATTTAGGATGGAAATTTTTGTAATTAGCTAATTGATTTATCTAATTAAGTTAATTAGCCTAGTTTAAATTAGTAAATATTCAGTTTCTAAGACCTAGACTCACGTTATTCTAGAAGAAATGCACGACTAAATATAATGAGCAAAACGCAAGAAAAACATAAAATACTCTCGAGTTCTCTTAGGCAATTTCAAGTCTATTCTTCAATATTTTTTCTTGCAAAGTACAAGAAAATTTACGTAGATTCAATTCTACAGTAAGGTATGGGTTTTATCTCTTGTATTCATTTCTCCAAGAGGCTTCTTAAATGTTTTGAATTCAAGAAAACAAAACTAGGGTTGTTCCCAATGAAATGAGTGTTCATCTCCCTAGTTCTCCCTATTTCCGATTTTAATAGTATGTATAATGTAAATATCAAGCATGTTGTTTGTATGTGGTGCTAATTGATCATTATGTTGAGGTTTCTTGGTTTGATAATGTTGAATAAGACCTATAGGCTCAATCCGTATGATTAGAGTATTATTTACATGAGATAAAGAGTGTTGTAATGTCTAATTGTGTTCGAGAAGATAAAAATTGTTATGAGTCGTCTATGAAGTTTAGTTTACTATTAAAAATTAGGTTGCTTAAAGTGATGAGACTAGTATAGTATATCCATCAAGTTAATTGAATTGGATAATTATATACTCATGATTAGTGTTTAGTGAAATTTTGGTTTATGCTAGTAAATTGGCTTACAAATGTTATTTCCAAAATATGATATAAAATTTGCTAATGACAAAGTTATACCAAATTAAGCATGACCAATGTAACTCAATGAATTCATAACCAAGGGTATGACAATCATTGGGACAAGTCCAACATACCCCATCCACATGAACCATGAATATAGTAATATATTGAATAAGTTTATAACTTTCATAAAAATGGTATAAGGCTACGAAATGACATTGAGCAAGATAAGGTGAGTAATGACATAACTAAAATCTTATGAGTCATCAAATTGACCAGAATGAGTTATTAAAGGACGTGAGACAAGTCTCAGTAACACCATGATGATAATGGAAGGTTAAAGTTCACATTCATCAAGTAAAGAAAGGGATGACAAGTCATCCATTGATTTAATGATACCTCATATTAAAAGCAAGCTTCCATAATGCATGAGTCAACTCTAGTAGTTATAAAGTATAAGAAATGGAGCAAAGCACCGATAGACTAGCAATGAGCTTGTGCAAGAACATGTAAGCCTCATGAGTTGAGGCTACCAACAAGGTGGATAAGAGTCTCCAAAATCTTCTAGTCTTCGAACTATATCGCCCCTATAGGAAATATCCAGTGGATTCCACCTAAGAGAGCTAGGAAGTATTCGATTTAACTTTGTTCAGTGAACCACCCCTATCCAGTGTGGGGCAGACACTAGATTTCATATTAATATCACATGATCTATGTCGGTTAAATGTTAAAGAAAGTATTTGGTTTCACTTTAGCTGTGAACCACCTCTTTTCGGTGTGGGTAAGATACTGGACTTCATTTCACTTTAGCCGGTGAACCACCCCTTTTAGTGTGGGGCAGACACCAGATTTCTTGTTAACTCACATAATCTAGGTTCACATTAACCGGTGAACCGCCTCTTTTCGGTGCGGGGAAGACATTGGATTTCATTTTAGCTCATATAATCTTAATGCTAAACATTTCATTAAGAAAGTTAGAAACAAAGAAAAAGAAATGTTAGTCCAAAGTAAACTAAGAAAGCAAGAGCTTAAGAATATCAATCATCAGTGTTTGACAAGAATTAACTTTATAACAAGTTATGGCCATAGTCAATAAATATTGGCTTATAATGACTATTTATATTATGCAAATGATCAAATAATAGGAATAACCAATAAAGATTGACTTATAAGGACTTCATGTCCAATTGTAGTCAAATAATTTCCTTAGTCTCTTAGATTACATACTTGATTCGTTGTATGTATGGGACTATAATGAATCATTGAACATGTAAGAAATACATTGGATTAAAGGATATCATTTAACTACAAAACAAAAAGAAGAAAAGACTGGAAAATAAACTAAGTCTGGAAAGAGAGTTCTCGGCCTAAAGGGAGCAAATTATAAATTTTCGTTTGAGCTTTTCTAAAATTATGTTTATGATTCCAAGGTCTTACATTCATACAGAAAATGAGTTGCGTGCTTTGAATGCATTAAAATATGTCAAATTTATGACATGATTCATAAATAACGAATTAGGAAAGTAAGTGACTTCACTTTCTAGAAACGACATGTTACTATACGAAGAGATTTCCTTGATCATGCATAGTCCTTACGTGTTTATGTGCATACACCCTTACCTAGTACAAATGTGTACTAACCCCTATACTATTACAATTTTTATAGGTGCAGGCTGTTAAAGGGGATTTTGAAGATTTGTTGAAGTGGTTGTGACTAGTATCTCCAGACCTTTGGTAGGTCCTCTTGAGTTCGAGAATGCTACGTTTGTTTTCTAGCTTTAGTACATTAGACATAGATGGTGGATGTTGTCCCTACAATTTCCTTTCAAATTGTTGGTCAAAGCTTTGTAATAAGGCCGTTTGGCAAACTATTATTATATTATGAATTCTTTATTTCAAATGTCTAACCTATTATAGATGATTGTTTAGTTTGAGCCGTAGCATATCACTTTTATGCAGTAATTATATGAAGTCAAAGTATACTTTGTTAACTATTTAAAAGTTTTAAATTTTCCACAAATTCAACTGTATGATTGTGATGAAATCTAAGAAGATACTTGTCTACGACCTATGAGAGGTTAATGATGTCGGTCCCATCTGGAGTTTAGATTCTGGGTGTGACAAACTTGGTATTAGAGCATGAGGTTAAATTACCTAAGGAACTAAGGCTCAAAACAACAATGTTGTGTAGTTTCTAGCTTATGGTTGTGAAGTACACCACAACCATGACTTGGAGACTTAGTGATGTTACGAATCTTCCCTTCTTCTACTCTTTATCATGATGTGTAAAGCTTTAACAATTTGTGTCATTATAACATCTAACTTCCTTCCATTGTGTGCGTGTAGAAAATGAATACAAGATGAAATGTAGGCAGAAGAGTTGAAGAAGCAGTTGGTGGAGGAAACCAAGCTCCTCCTCATGCCCCAGCTGCTGGAGAGCAAGTACCTGTCAACCCAGTTGCGTTTACGAATCGATAAATGAGAATACCACTGGTTCAGATGGCCCAAGCCATCACTATTCAGGCACAGGCTATTATAGCCCAGGCCACTAGAGAGGGTGCTCGCAGAGAGAACCCAGATTCTAGCACCATGGCTAGGTGACAAAGAGATTTTCCTAGAAAGAATCCTCTAGTCTACTTCGTATCTAGCATCAATGAGGATCCCAAGAATTTTTGGACGAGGTTCACAAGATTCTCTATGCTATGGGTGTTAATGAATAGGAGAAGGCCGAGTTGGCTGCATACCAACTCAAGGATGTGGCTCAAGTGTAGTAAAAGATGTGAGGAGATGGCCGATCACCAAGAAAATTCCTTATCACTTGGGAGATTCTCAAGACTGCATTCCTGGAGAGGTTCTTTCCCATAGAGTAGAGAGAGGATAAATTTGAGGACTTTATCAACCTAAAATAGCTAGGTATGTTAATCAAGGAATACTCCTTGAAGTTTGTTAATCTTTCCAAATATGCTTCTTCCCTAGTGTCTAGTAGCAGGGATCAGAAGAGCAGGTTTGTGACTGTGTATTGGAGGATCTGGAGGAGGAATGTCGGGCAGACATGTTGCATGATAACATGGACCATGCTAGGTTTATGGTACATGAACAACACAAGAGGAGAGTCGTCGAAGGAAGAGAGGCCGAGAAGGCAAGAAGCCTAGGCCATCATATAAGGTTGGTTCAAGAACAGGTAGGAGTTCATTTGGAATCCAAGATGGGCCCAAATATAAGAAGGGCAATGATAGAAATTCCCAACGTGACAGAAGGTCGTGTGGTAAGTGTGGTCGTTCGCATTGAGGTGAGTGCATAGTAGGTTCTAATGCTTGTTATGGGTGAGGCAAGAGTGGCCATATGATTAGGGACTTCCCAAATGTGAAGAGTCAGGCACAAGAAGATACTAAGCCTCGGCCTAATACTACTACTGCAGCTGAGCCTCCTAAAAGGAACAGGTTCTATCCTTTGAAAAGAAGACAGGAGAAAGAGAAGTCAAATGATATGGTTAGTGGTAACTTGCTTGTCTTTACTTTTACTGTGTATGTATTGTTAGATCTAGGATCTACCTTGTCTTGTGTTAATCCTTTAGTAGCTAGTAAATTTGACTTTCTTCCTGAGATGTTGCATGAGTCTTTTCTAGTTACTACTCCCATAGGAGACAATATTAGATCCTAAAGAGTATATAGAGATTGCCACTAATTGAGTTCCCTTATAATAATAGCTACCACTCCAGTATAAGGATGACACCTTTTAAAACATTGTATGGTTGGAGATCTAGGTCCCCAGTTGGGTGGTTTGAAGTAGGAGATTTTTACATCCTTGTCCCTAATATCATACATGAGGCTGTGGAAAAGGTGAGAATTTCAGGGATAGAGTGACTACTGCTTACAGTCTTCAAAAATCCTATGCTAATAATAGGAAGAGGGCTCTTGAATTCAAGGTAGGTGATCAAGTTTACTTGAAGATATCACTCATGAAGGGTTTAATGAGGTTTGATAACAAAGGTAAGTTGAGTCTGAGGTATATAGGTCCTTATGAGATCTTACAGCGAGTAGGGAATGTTTCCTACGAACTGAAGTTACCTAATGACTTGGCTTTTGTTCATCCAATGTTTAATGTTTCGATGTTTAAAAAGTATCAAGGTGATATAGCATCCATCCTGCACATTGAGAGGTTAGGAGTTGATGAATCTTTCTTGTGATGAAGTTCCAGAAGAAATTTTTGATCGCCAAGTGAAGTGGATGAGGAACAAAGAGGTTGCAGTAGTAAAAGTTTAATGGAGGGACAACCTTTTTGAGGGAGCAACATGGGAGGCCGAGACTGACATGAGATCCCATTACCTTCAGTTGTTCGGTTCTTGAGATTAGATATACTCTTCCTAAGTCTGATTTTGTTTGTGAAACTCTAAAGTTTAGTGCATTAGTCGATTTTGGTGTTTTAAGTCCATATATGTGTGTTTTATACTTGCTCTATATAAGTTAATATGAGTTCATGCTTGCAGCCATGTTGCTATTTTTGTAAAACATTCACATGATTTTATGTTGCATGAGTTGTAATGTGCATTGAGCTAAAGTAAGATTGAGAAGGAAGTTCCTCAATCTCAGATATGAAGCTTCAGATAAGCTTTGAGTGATGTGCATCATCCAGAGTAAGTTGTTAATTAGATATTAACTAAGAGTAAAGTTTCAAGTATGTTAAAGTGTATTAGAGAATACCTTCTTTGATTCAAAATGATGTGTAGTGTTATTCACGGATGAATGTTCATAAGGGGGGGATAATGTTGCATTCCATAAAATGTACTCGTCTAGTGAAGTGTCTATTAAGTTTTAAGAATAGGTAGTGAGGTACATAGACATCCCAATGCCCAATATTGTATTAGAGAATATTGGATTAAGGGTATTAGTCAATTTCTATGTATTGAGATATACATTGATGTTAAAACGCCCTAATCCAAGCTTGTTTAGGAATTGTACTCGCAATAAAGACCCTAAGCTAAAATATTAATTACTTAGTTATGCACATTAGGTACGATGCATCCAAGTGTCAAGCCTAGGTACCATAGAACATGATCATTTAAAATGATTATGTTGAGTAAGCAGTGCCCAAGGATATAGTGAGGATCCTTGGACAAAAAAAATGAGCAGAAACACATATTCAAGCACATATGCTAACCGGCCATGAGACAAGCCCAACCGAATTCAGTTAGGGCGGTTAGGGGCACACAAATGTGGGGTCAAGCCATGTGGGGATGATCTTCCTAACCAATTCTAGACTCTAACTAACTTACCTAACTATCTAACTAACCTAGGACTAACCGAAATTAACTAATTAGTGTTCCAAAAATCCTAAGACCAAACCGGGAAACACTAGCCTAGTAACTAACTCAAGAAACATCCTAGTACCTAACCTAGGATGGTCCAAAAGGGTTGGTTATGGTCATAACGACTTAGGGGAACTTTAATAATTACCCTAAGTCACTTAATTAATTAAATTAGAAACTTAATTGATTAATTTATATGGTCAAACCGAAATCCTCAAGCAAATTTTCAGAATTTGGCTAAGTTAAATGTTCTCCTTTTTTTAGTCAATTAGGATGGGCGTTTTTGTAGTTAGCTAATTAATTTATCTAATTTTTATTAGTCTAACTTGAATAAGAAAATAAGTTCCTAAGACTCACGTTATTCTATTAGAAACGCACGACTTAAAACAATGAGAAGAACGTAAGAAAAATAGAAAATATCTCGAGTTCTCTTGAGCGATTCCAACGCTATTCTTTATTTAATATGTGCAAAGTTTAAAGTGATTTTCGAAGATTCAGTTCTACAGTAATGTATGGGTTTTATCTCTTGGATTCCTTTCTCCGATAGGCTTTTTAAACGTTTTGAATTCAAGAAAACAAAACTAGGGTTGTTCCCAATAAAACGAATGTTCATCTCCCTAGTTCTCCCTATTCTGATTTTAATAGTATGTATAATGTAAATCTAGAGAATTTTGTTTCTATGTGGTGCGAATTGATCATTATGTGTAGGTTTCTTGGTTTTTATAATGTCGAATGAGACCTATAGGCTAGATCCGTATGATTATAGTCTTATTTACATGAGATAAGAAGTGTTGTAATGTCTAATTATGTTCGAGAAGATAAAAAAATTTATGAGTCCTCTATGAAGTTTAGTTTACTATTAAAAAATTTCTTGCGTAAAGTGATGACACTACTATAGTATATACATGAAGTTAATTGAATTGGCTAATGATATTCTCATGACCAGTGTTTATTGAAAGCTTGGTTTATGCCAATAAATTGGCTTACAATTTTATTTCCAAAATATGATATAAAATTGGCTAATGACTAAGTTATACCAAATTAAGCATGACCAATGTAACTCAATGAGTTCATAACGAATGGTATGCAAATCATTGGGACAAGTCCCAACATACCCCATCCAAATGAACTATGAATATAGTAGTATATTGAGTAAGTTTATAACTTCCATAAAAATTGGTTTAAGGCTACCAAATGACATTGAGCAAGGTAAGAAGGGTAATGACATTACTAAAAGCTTATGAGTTATGAAATTGACCAGAATGAGGTGTTAAAGGATGTGATATAAGTCTCACTTGCACCTAAACGTTAATGTTAAAGATACTCACATAAGAGGGTGTTAGAAATCTTGAGATAAGTATCAGTAACACCATGATAATAATGTAAAGTTTAAGTTCACATTCATCAAGTAAAGAAAGGGATGGCAAGTCATCCATTAAGTTAAGCATACCTCGTATTATAAGAAAGCTTCCATAATGTATGAGTCAACTCTATAAGTTATAAAGTATAAGAAATTAAGCAAAGCTCCGATAGACTAGCAATAAGCTTGTGCAAGCACATGTAAGCCTCATTAGATAATGCTACCAACAAGGTGGATAAGAGTATCCAGAATCTCCTAGTCTTCGAACTATATTGCTAGCATAGGAACTAGCAAGTGGATTCCACCTAAGAGATCTAGGTAGTATTCGGTTTCACTTTGGCCGGTGAACCACCCATTTTTCAGTTTGGGGCAAACACTGGATCATGTTTATCTCACATGATCTATGCCGGTTAAATGCTCAAGAAAGTATTCTATTTCACTATAGCCATGAACCCCCTCTTTTCATTGTGGGGAAGACACTGACTCTCTTTCACTTTAGCCGGTGAACAACCCATTTTCAGTGTGGGGCAGACACTAGATTTAATGTTACCTCACATGATCTAGGTTCACTTTGACCTGTGAACCGCCTTTTTCGGTATGGGGAAGACACTGGATTTCATGTTAGCTCACATAATCTTAATGCCAAATATTTCTTTAAGAAATAAGAAAGAAATACGAAGAAATGTAACTCCAAAGTGAACTAAGAAAGCAAGATCTTAAGAATATTAATCATCAGTGTTTGATAAGAATGATGTTTTTAACAATTTATGTGCATAGTCAATAAAGATTGGCTTATAATGACTATTTATATAGTGCAAAATGATCATAACCAATAAAAATTGGCTTATAAGGACTTCATGTCCAATTGTAGTCAAATCATTTTCTTAGTCTCTTGGATTACTTACTTGACTCATTGTAGGTATGGGAATATAATGAATCATTGCACTTGTAAGTAAGACATAGGATTAAAGAAGATCATTGAACTACAAAACAGAAAGAACAAAAGACTGAAAAAATAAACTAAGTCTGGAAAGAGAGCTCTCAGCCTTAGAGAGAGCAAAATTATAAATTTTCGTTTGAGATAATCTAAAATTATGTTTATGAATCCAAGGTCTTATGTTCATACAGAAAATGAGTTGTGTGCTTTGAATGCATTAAAATATGTCATATTCATAACATGATTCATAAATAACGAATTAGGAAAGTCAACTGACTTCACTTTCCAGACACAACATGTTTCTATATGAAGAGTTTTCCTTGATCATGTATAGTCCTTATGTGTTTATTTGCATACACTCATACTTAGTACAAGTGTGTACTAACCCCTATACTATTGCTATTTTTATAGGTGCAGGTTCTTGAAGAGAATTGAAGATTCATTGAAGCGGTTTTGACTAGTATCTCCAGACCTTTGGTAGTTCTTTTGAGTTCGAGAATGCTACATTTGCTTTCTAAATTTAGTATATTAGACATAGCTAGTGGATGTTGTCCCTACCATTTCATTTCAAGTTGTTGTTCAAAGCTCTGTAATAAAGACATTTGGCAAACTATTATAATATTATGAATTCTTTATTTGAATCGTTTAATCTATTATAAATGGTTGTTTAGTTTGAGTCATAGCATATCACTTTTATGCAGTAATTCCAAGAAGTGTAAGTATACTTCATTAAGTTTTAAAATGTTTTAAATTTTTCACAAATTTAATTGTATGATTGTGATGATGTCTAAGAAAAGGTTTGTCTGTGACCTCTGAGAGGTTCACGATGCCGGTCTCATCTGGGGGTTTAGATTCCAAGTTTGACACTCTTTCCTGAACTCGAATAGATCTGGGCCCATCTTTCTCTAGTCTTTCGGTTTTCCAAATTTTCCCAAAATAGCATATTTTTCAAATCCCTAAGAGTGTTCCTACAATCAAGGGTATGTTATTCTTGAGTCCCATGCCCTTTCACCAATTGACTTAAGATCAACCATTAAAGGAGCAGGTTACAACCCTGAAAGTAGGGATGACCCTCTTTGCATTTTCTCACAGCTCGATACATGTCCGACAAGATAACGGGAGCAATGTGATAATACTTCACTTGCCCTTGATTTTTGATCCTGTTGAATAAAGTGTGTGCAAGAATTATCACTCGAGTATTGATACATAGGCTCAGGCTTTGTGGTAAAAGAATAGTTCCTAATAGCGCGACAGTGAACACCAAAGGTCGGATTTCATTCCACTCTCTTTAGGCAACTCTGAACTCTTTGTTATACTTTGTGTAAAATCTTGCGTTCCCAAAATCTAATGTCGAGCTCCATAAACGATATATGAGAATTGTCGGCCCAGTAAGTGTAATTCTTACCTAATCTGAGACAATTTTTAATACTTCGACTAAAGGCTTGTTAGGGATCAATATGTCTTTTTAATTTTCTCATTATTCTTTCTAACCCTGGACCAACTGTGTCAATGCAGTCCCGAAGCTCCTCCATTATCCGGGTAATTTCTATAGTTCCAAATTGGAACACCATTTTTTCATTATCCCAATAGCATGTGAGGACTGCGATGAGTTCAGGCCAACCCGCCATATTGACTAGTTCAGTCAGGGCACCACATATTTGTTGAGGGTTCTTCTATGATATCCGTCAAGGTCGTTATACCACATCTTGAGTGAAAGTAGGTCCTTTACAACCATGTCCAACTTTGGGAAATGATCATACCCACAAAACAAAAACCAGTTAAGTTTCCCCAACCCAAATTAGGTTTCTAATCCCACATCCTTCAAATGTCAGCTAATATGGTATGTGGTTACGTCGGAGACCTTGGACATGATTTTGGCAATTTCATTAATTGATTTAATATGCCTTGTGTTTTAATCCATCTTAGGCTAATGGTTGATACAGTTTTAGTTTCGCTCTATCCTAGGTTGACTAGAATTTGTTTAGAAGTGACGATTACCTGAGTTAGACAGACAACGGTGTGAAGCGAATAAACAACGTTGGATGACCGAAATTAAACTATTTATTTATTACTTCCAAAGATTAGACTTATGTTTTCTGAAGGAAGTCGTGTTAAGACACATAACCACCTTTGTCATAATGCAAACTATTTGTCGCTTGACGGAGTCGATGCATGAAAAATGCAACAGTTAAATAATACGATATAGAAAGCAAGTTAACAGTTATCTACACGTAGTCAAACAGGTTAATTTTAAGGTTAGAATCCTTCAAATCCCCAGCAGAGTTGTCATTAGTTTAAGTTCCAAAAAAAATATTATGATTGGTATATGACTAGATTTTAGAGTCGTCACTTAATTTTTAAGAAAAATCAAGAAAATTTTATTTTTCAAGAGGTTAGAATAGGAACTCTATTGAAAACCTCTAAAGGGGTTCTAGGGTTCTTATTAATACTTTAGGAAGGTTTTTACGCACCTAGAATATTTTCTAATATCCGGTAACTAACTTGTTTGGCTAAAATAATTAACTTAACTTTGAGATATACAATTTTTTCGAGTTTGTTCGAAAGTGAAGTATTAATTTACTAGCTAAATGAGATTTGATTTGCAAAATTTATATTTAAGTTTATTTATACTTGGTTGATTTAATTAAGTCGTTAAAATGAAATAGCGTCTTGCGGGGGATCTGAACTTTTCTAACCCTAAAACTGGCGACAAGTAATAACAAGTAAAGGCGAAGTAAAGTAAAAAAGAGGGAAAGAGAGAGTTGGGTTCAAATCCGATTTCTGTTCTCCTTAACCGGTGTTTGGACCCATTTCTTTTGGGAATTAAGTCCATTCCAAAGGTACCTGTCATACACCTCTAGCACAAATAATAATAGTATAATGACATGGGCTTAGTCCCAAAATAACAAAATACAAAAAAAATTGGAAATAAATTTGGGACTTTTCGATTTCTTATTTTCCCGCTTTTTTCTTTGGCTACCCATTCAACTTCGGAACATGTGCGTCAATTTTGATGGGTTGACTAGATATAACGAAATATGAGTCTTTGTGAGTCTCTCGAAATGTGAGGGCGAACGTGAGTTCTTGGCAAACTCTGGCAGTTTTACATGCAACAAAATTATAATAAAGATTAAAATTCAAATAGTGATGTCTCCATTTGTATATCTAAGTGATAACAAGATTACTTGACTGCAAAGGAGGTATAAAAAAAGTAACAAATATTAAACATGCAAGACAAATGGGTAGTAGTTGAGGAACAAAGCAATAGGCAGTGACTATAATTGAAACTCATGTTACAAATATTGGAGTTAGTGATGCAATTTAATAATAGAAACCTCATGCCTAGGCTGCCAAATTTCATCACTTTTTGAAGAAACAAACGATTTTAAAATAATACACCAAACAAAGCTCCCATTCACCGACCATAATTTACTGTCTATAGTTTGAGAATTTACATGCAAAGATATAAAATGAGTTAAGAGACCCTACCAACACAACTATTTGAAAACGTAAGACATGAAGAAACTTTGATCATTATGGCCAAGTGAAAACGAAGAGCCAAAGTTAAGCAATGTAAAGGAGAAAAAAAACGACTCAAGCTGCGAGACAAGTCCATTTTTTGGACAAAATGCTATACCAGTAGAACATAGGTTGCACTGTTAACAAGTTTTCAAGGAGAATCTAAAGACAAGTGAAAACATTGAACCATACCAGTAAATGAATTAATGACAGGACAATCATGCTTCATTTCGGAAAAAAATAGATTAGATGTTCTTCGCACGACTGCTAAGACTACAATCAGCTTTGACATTAAATATAAAGAAGACAAGAAATAATAACCAAAATGATACCAGTGAGGAAACGAGAGAAAAACAAACTTCAAAAAAAACAAAGAAACCCGATCAGATTTAGATAAGGAAAGTGGAAAATAGACTCGATTGAACGACATGTGAATGAACTTTAAATGAAAATCACTGAATCCAACAGCTAAAACATAACACTTAGATCACCCTTTGAAACGACGCCAAATATAAGAAAGTTGGGATGAAAGCAGGCTATTAACAGAGAACTAACAGACCGAAAAAAATAAACTCTTACATCTTACAAATAGTGAATAACGCGACAAACAAATTTTCATATCATCAAATTTTTAAGACTATGCTTCATCTAATAAAAGAAATAGTACTAATCGGTAAAAGAAAGGTTGCAGGAAATGAAACCGCTACGGACTTATACATCATGTAAAAATGCTATAAACTAAACTGCGAGTGACAGCCAACTCAACACAAACATGAGAGAAGCTTCTCAAACAGTAAATCCACTTAAAAATAAAATGAGAGGTGGAAAGAGAAAAATGAAGAACAAAATGATACAACTAAATGGCAATCTCAAACACGCGTCCAAAATACGACAAAATGTAAAGATAATTCCAAAAATTCACCCTAGTAAGCCAACCTTGAACTAATATATAGACATCCAATAGCCATAAAGATCGAGAAGAGAGAAAGAAAACCAACTGAGATAAAACACGAAGCCGTCACCTTCTCCTGGGCAGTGAATTGAACGAGACGAGCAACCAAGAGTTGACGAGCTTCCACTACTTAAAAAACAACACCCCAATGAACTCGCGTGAGCAGAAAATCGAGTGAAGACTCGATAAAAAATCGGAATGTTTGTATATATACCTGTATGGATGGCAGCTCACTATTTTTTCACTAATTTTTCTATTGTTTTTTCCCAAAAAAATCTCTCTTGAAAATAATAATCCCCATTTCACAGTGAACAGAATGAGAATATATATAGCAGAGAGATTAGGGTTCCCAAACCTTGGGAAAAGAGGAGAACAGCCGGATAGGAACAAAGGGAACAAATGGAATTCTCCAACAACTTTCAAATCAAAAACTTCCCCAACGAGCAATCCCTAATTTAATGCAAAAACCCAAAAGAAGACAGCGACCCAGGCAGCCTTGATCAATCTACTCGCAGGGGACGTGGAGTCCATCCATGCGAGCAAGGAGGAGTTGCAGAGGCACAGGACTGGAGCAGCATCGCTGTTCGCCTGCACTTGCAGAGGCGGAAGATGCGGAAAATCTGGTTGCTTTCCGTGTATTTGATGCCGTGAGATTCCTTGTGAACGTTGAAGTTGTTGGTCCTCGCATGAGGAGCTTCAAGGCATTTAGGGGTTGGCTTGTCACTTCACCGTAAAAAGGAAAGGAACGTGGGTTGCATTAAAGGGATTAGGAGAAGTGGGTCACGTTGGCAAGTATTATGTTTTAAGGCATCTGGGCTATGGCACTGCTGATGGTATCATTGTTATTGGACTGGGTTTTTGCTGTAATAGATGTTGTGCTGGGATTTTAAAAAGAAAGGAAATGGGCTAATGGGTTTGTCTCGTGGGAAATGGGCTGCTGAAGATTTAGAGAAAGGTCCCCCATTCATGGTCCCTTTAAATGGGTTTAAAGTAAAATAGCTAAAAACAAATAGAATTTAATTCACGAATTAAGCTAAAGTTTAAATAAGATGAATTAACTAAAAATTAATAATGAGCTTCTGAATTTTAACGAGATAAAATAATTGAATTAGTCATAACTAATGACTCAAAAGTGTAAACTAACAATTTAGACCAAATTAATTTAATAAAGTATTAAGTACAATTGAAATCTTTTTGAGACAATTTTTGAATATTTATAAAATAATCTAATTTTATATAAAATTATATAAAACATATATACTACTTAAAATTTATAAGAAGTATAAAATCAATTAACAATAACTCCAAGAATATTCTATACCCTTTTAATATAACCAATCATTTCAAATCTCATAGAATTACGAAACTCATTAACTAATTTTTATTGGGAGGACCAAAATTGGGTGTCAATAATTATCAAATGGGAACCACCAGCTTCATCTAGATAATAAAAATGGACTTGTCTATTTTGTTTGTTCACATGTGATATATGACTCATTTTTTGTAATCTTTTACTAATGAAAAAATGTTTGTTTTTTAATTTGAAGTATATCATATATGGACTACTTCTAGATAGATCGTCATCAAATAATGATATATAGATAAAACTTTAACATAACACATAAATCATTAAACAATGAAACATAGTAGTAAAATAAGAATGATCTACTCAGTTTGTTCACATATGATTTTGTAAGCAAGCACATTTCCCGTAATTTTGTAAGTATACGAGTCTTGTTACTTATATGAAATTTTGTGTATAGCTTAGCCATGCAAATTAAACGGACATACTCTTCAGTTTACATTTTGTTCACTCTTCAAATCGGGAAATTATGCATCATTTACATACTACTAGATCTCGAAGAAGGCATGTATAAAAATACTAGGTAATCTACCCGTAGTTCGCATGGGCTAAACTTAGGTTTTAAACTTTTGTTAATACCCAAAGATAATATGGAAAAACATAAATTTAGTTTTGTAATGTTGACATTCAAAAGAAAGATAACATAAAAGCAAAGAATTAATGAAAATGTATGTTAATTCTGTTAAACATTAACTTTGAAAATATGTATTATACGGACATATTTATAGCCAAAAACTAATGAAAATGTTTGTTATGTGGATATACTTAATTATAGCCCAAAATTAATGAAAATGTATGTTAATTCTGTTAAACATTAAACTTGAAAATATGTATTATGAGAAGTTTCTGGTGCTTCAAAAACGTAATCGAGATTTAGTATATTTCGTTTGATATAATTCACACCATGACTTTTTTAAGCTATATATTTTCTTTCTAATATTAATTATTTTTTACTTGATATCTTTTTGTCACACAAAGTATGTAATTTCTCCTGTACATTGTCATTGTAGATGGGTATTCAAATGACATTCTCTGAACATATAATTCTCCTAAGATATATGTTGTGAACTTTTTCCTATGGTTAATAGGAAATTATAAGTTATCATATCTAATGTATTAGTGAAAATGTTATAAATACACTATAGACATAAACAATATTTCGATTCAACCAACCCTCATATTTAACTTCAAATATTTATGGTGGATCACAAACAAATAACATAACATAGGGTTGAATACCTCCAATACTAAAAGATATGAAAGATTTTTTAGTGTACTCTCATAGGAGAATTTGGAAAATTTGTATTTTCTTTTCTCCCCAATATGCATATGCAATAAGAAAAATGTAATGTATCTTTTCAATGATGTAATGCTTATAAAATAAATTTCATTTTCATCGTGACTAATAAGTTCATCAATATAATTATTGTAAAATTTTAAGACCTTTCTGAATTTATATATGTCTTGTTTTCACATAGTATTAGAGGCCAAATATTGTCTGCCTATCAGGAATAAATCTAGATCAATTGATACCAGATGTATAGTTTCCAAGCTCATGGCAACCATGAGTTTGACATCATCATGTAATGAGAATTAGATTTACTCAAAATATCTTTATTTACGAAAAAACTAAATGAACTAAGTGTTACCAACTCGTTAAAAATCATTGCTTGAATAATGTAGACCACAAATTAGAAGACACTTGAGAGCCATTCGCTAAGATCTAATAAGAAAATATAGTACATGTATTAGTTACATACAACATATGCAATATTATAGGGTACATAACTAATACGTAAAAATTATATTTCCTATCAAGTATTGTAAAATATATAGAAAAACTATGGTATCTACAATACAATGGTTGTTAATTTATGGATAGGCATGATTAAAAATAAAATCACCCTTAATATACCAAACCACCGATCTTTCGTAAAAATGATAATGTCATACATAGTCTCATGATGAAATTCTGAATGTGTAACTGCAATCTTAAAACAATTTCTTCCTTTATTCCTTTGACATGAGACAACTACTCGTATTTCCTTTACTAGTCTTTCGCATTTCTTAGTTGCATGTTGAGCCAGTGAAGTTTTTTCATGTCTTTCCTTGCTACTTTCAATCATTTATGAAAAGGAGGATTGAGGAGTGACTTGGAAATTAAGATATCAATAGATAAGAAAAATCTTAGGATAACAAAAGTTAATATTAGCTATACACTCTACCCACTACTACTCTTAAACACTCTACCAAATACCCTGTCACCTATACCTAAGGTTATTTTAACGTCTGAAGGACCTAAAATATGTAAGGTCAAATTTAAGATGATTAAACAAATATGATTCAAGGGTAATGCTTGGGTCAAATACTTTCTTTCCAATGTTGCTAAGAAATTATAAAGGTAGGATCTTGTATACATTCCACAACATTGCAATTTTGTTAAATACAATAAGCAAGAAATTTATCTGACTCTCTATCATATGATTGGTCTGAAAAATGTTTAATTTACACAGTGTAATTGTCGACTTTATAGTTGATATCGAACAATCTTCTACGCACACAATCCCCTTCTTTATATTATGACTATACCAATTATGTTATATCGACTTAATTTATAGCAATGAATGGAAAACAAAAAAATTAGATTAACATAAAGTAATTTTATACACCTTATTTGTGTTACAGATCACACGCTATGTCTTCGTTGGCTGCACCAAAAAAATCTGGAAGTACAAAGATTGAAACATCATATACTAGTCCACACTAATTTTATTCACGTTATTTCTTTTCTAATAAAGGGGTTTTAAATTACTTGAATTAAAAATTTTCCACATACAACTGATTATTCCATTGTAATCTCACAGGTGAGGTATGAGAAGAATAGTGTGGACACAGAGCCTACTTCTATCTTAAAGGATAGGAAGGTTATTTTTGATACACCATTAGTTCAAATCAATAAACAGAGTGAACAAAACAAGATAAAATCCCACACTTATCCATATAAATCAAATTAGTTGCAGTGGAATTGTAAGAAAATTCATAGCGCACACCTATATGATTACTCATGTGATTTCGAAATGCCAACAATCTTGATCCCTTTAGGACTTGCCTCACATAAAATCAGTTTCATCTCTTTGCATATCCTTATTCTTTATCTTGTTTTGCATTCATAGAATCTGCAATTATGATTTAGTTTCACAATTCTCAAATCATAAGTTATTATCGAACCAAATTTGCAGCCTACAAATGATCATGACAAAAGTAAAGTTAAAATACATAGAGTTCAAATATAAAAATTTAATGGTTTACTGAATAAAATTACAGCCTAAGTAAAATTTAACATGTAGGAGAGGAAAGTCTACTATTTATAGACAACAAAGGTTAGAGTAAAGAAATGATTATTGTGTCTTACCAGAAAGGATACAATTTTTTTGATAAAGTTGTAACCCTTCGAAAAGGTCAATACTTTTAATAAAAGTCACAGTTGTTCATAAAAGTCATGACTTTTAATAGAAGTCATAACTTTTCGAAAAGGTTATTACTCTTTGCAAAAATTAATCGCCATAACTCTTCGATATGGCGTGCTTCAGAGATTCAGATTCTTCTGCAGACAAGGATTCTTTTATTTATGGAGAAGAATATGTGTTGGATTTAATTTCCCCAAATGTCAAAGAGATTTTTTATGCTCATCAACCTTGAGGATGTTGAGCTCATCATGTGGATATCATTACTGGAAATGTAACTCTTGAGACACTGAGAGATGACCATTCTACAAGTGAGGGAGGATGCACAATATCACATCCACCAACTCGAGTTCCTAGTTAAGAAGAAAATTGGAAGGATCTGTGATTAGAAGTCGACAGTGTTGTAACAAATTCAGAAATGAGGCAAGAAACACTATGGTAAGTCAAGTTTTGCTGGTGCCAAATGGGTATGAGATAATGTATCTTCGCTTAGTCTCAGATATGGGCTCTGTAAACCACTCAAGTTTTACATATCTAGTAATGTTGTTCCACTTGAACTAAAAAAGACACCAATTAATAAAGATACATAATAGCTTTGGAACTTCAGGAAATAGATCCCATGAGGTTTATTCACCATAAATAGTAGAATCCCTCGCTGCAAAAGAATCTGAAACTCTGTAGCTGTCAACATCCAAGAATAATGGTGACTCTCAATAATATTATCTTTTGTTCCTCCCTCGACTTTCCTAAGCATGAAGATGAAACGTGAGTACAAGAATTTAAGATGAACCAAAGCTAAATTAGAGAGCACAATTAAAATAATATTCGAAAAGAAAAGTTCATTGTACGACATATGAATAATAACTAAACAAATAAGTCCAATTTGTGACATTCACTCTGCATCCGATAAACTGATGGATTCGTAAAGTCATTATGTGATTCCAAGACATACATATCAATTTAAACAAATGTATCTTATATTATCTGTTTCTCAGAGGGAAGAGTTTCCTTGTCTTCAAATCGAAATATTAATTGAGGTGCTTGATTTAAAGAAACATGTGGACTTAGCTTATCATGATCATCAATAGTTATTTTACTGAATCAACAACGATTTTAGAAACTTAGACTCTTCTTCCGATTGTTTTGAAGATCATCGGTTCAAGAAAGTATAAGGTTTTATCAGTAAAGTCTTCGAATTTGACAGTTGTCCTACACATGCTTGAGATAGATGAAACAACCTCATCTTTCACATTTAACATAGTATAACTTCCTTTGCAATGATAACAACATAAGGATTATCATCCTCTGATACATCCCCGATGAATGTTTGATTCGTGAAGGACCCACGAGGTCTTCTTTTTCAAGTAGTTTCTACATTTCTATCTTAACCTCTAGAAAGCTCTATTTCTTTTTCATTTTCCTTTCGCAACTAACATCCGTAGAATTACAACTTTGACTCAACTTGTTCCTCTATTAAATTATGTCGACCATATCTTCCAATGATTGTTGTCTAGTTCTTTTCCTTTGAAACAAAATCATTCGTTGCAGCCATCTTCAGCACCTGAGTTAAAATATGCAATTTCCGTTACCTATAAAAATGCACAAGCATACATCCACCTTACAAAAATTCTTCACATTAACAACAATATTGAACTCCATTTACAAAAACAAACCTAACTAAAAAAAACTTCTCTTTGGTCGTAAAAATAAGCATTGAAAACTTTGAATTCTCAAAACTATAAAAACGGAGTAATATAGATTGATGGTTTGAAATAAATTGAATGCAAGACACGCCTATATATAGCACGATATAAAGAAACAAAACTGTAAAACTTTAATTATACGAGTATTATAGAAAAACGAGAAAAGAGATGGAATACAAAAAAAACTTGTGTAAAGTGTACGCATTTTATGCCAGATTTAAATCTTCCAACTAAGGCGAATGATGTATAGTATTGATGTGAAATCTTCCAACTATGTCAAATAAATTCACTCAATTCAAAATTTGAATTTTGAAATTTTTATGTAACATAATTTGATTGGAATAATATTATTTGTGCATTTTCTTTTTGGATAACAGGTGGGGTGAACGGGTATTTTCAAAAATAGCAAATATTAAGGTCTTTTGTTTCGATTGAATTTTTAATAAGTATATTACTTTTTTTTAAAATGTGGAAAGAATTTTAGATACACCCTTTATTTTTAATACATATCCTTAACTAAAAAAATTAATAGTCGATGAACAAAAACACTTTAATTATGAACATTACAATGAGCCTCCCAACATTAGGCTTTCAAGAAAAAAACACGCCTATAAACGACTCATCCAAAGAGTTTTGGTTATGTTTACATCCTAGAGAATGTAAATTAACAACGAAATTAGTTTGAAAGAAATATTAAACTCAGGTTTGTGACAAACGGTGCTAAAATTTTCTTCGAACTTGTTATAAAAGTGTCTGAGTCAATATAGCAGGTGGTAGGTCATTGGTCAATTTTTCTTGTCAAAGTCATCTAATTCAAATTCATCATATTGAATTTGCCTAATATAATTTATAATTTCTATGGGATTTATAGGTTATTACATCGAAACTATTTTATGCAGTTAGCACTTAAAGAATAGTATTGAGGGAGAATGACTACGTATATATTGCACATTTTGTATTGGAGTTAGTGATAAAATTAGATTTTAATACTTGTAATTTCTAACTAGATATATGTTATCTTGTTCTAATCAAAACATTCCTTTTATAGGAAATGTCATATGTGGACTACTTTTAAAGGTATCATCATCAAGTATTGATGTAATGATATAATCTTAAAAAGAAATATGAGTTATTTAATGACAAAATATTTCATATTTTTGAAAATTAATGAATATTCACTAGAGGCTAAAAATATTAATATACCTATTATAAATCGGTAAAAAAGAGTATTAAGGACTAATAAAAAATACATACATTTTAAATGAGCTATTTTTACTATGCTTTATATGAACGGAAACATGGAAATTTGAGATCTCATGTAGAATGCAAAAAAAGAAATTTGACAAAGAGTGGGGATGGGTGGTGGTTTTTATTTTGTTTAGGAGAAACGTGACATAGAAGTAAATATGTAGCACATAAGACTTTTTCTAGAAATATATCAATAAAATATTTTCCTTTCATATATAAAGTGAAAACAATTGTTTTTTTATATCACTTTCAGATAGCATAAGAACAAAGGTCTTCATAGACTAAAGTGGATAAATTATTTTGTACATTTTATGACATCAAATTCTTCTTTAGCCTCATAAGAACGAGGATGATGTAAAGGGTGAACTCTTAAATCATCTAGTTTTACTTTTTTTTTTATATAAAAAAACATTTGGTGTTTGGAATGAATGCATTATAGCTTATAATAATGTCAAAAAGATTATATTTCTTTAAATTTAACTAATCATGTTGTTTGATTTGATACAATGTTCAAAAAATATCGTGAAAAGCTCAGGCTATGGGCCTCACAATAGTAAGCCCATTAAAAAAAGGTTAAATTAATGTGACTATAATAAGGTCTCGTGTTAAAAGCCAAAAAATATGGGTTCCCTAAGAATAAATAAGAGAGAAGATGAGGTAGAAGTAAAATTAATAATTTGAAGTTAGCACATGGTATTTTGAACTTTAAAGGAGATTGGACCGAGAAGGCAAGAAATAAACTTGTAACACCCCGTATTCAAAATAGATCAAAAATCATCTTTTCAGAAATCTGAATGTGCAATCGACGATCACTATCGATGGACCCTAGTCTGATCTATAACCCGTACTGGATATCCGTCGTTTGTGACTGAATCTCTCCCATGACGCTGCCCAAAATATTGACAAAGTGTCGATCCACGGAAAGACCTATGGTTTGTAAGACAGACTACGGTCTGTATTCTGTGTCTGTCGATCTACACCCTATTTACCAAGCCTCTGACATGAACCTTGATTGACCAGTACAGTCCATAGATGGACCTACAGACCGTAGGTGAAAATTGGTAGACAATTAGGTGGAAAATGTTGTTGGGTCAACTTCAAATGATCATAACTCTTATCACAAAAATAATTAGGTGTCACATGACCTATTAAATGATATATAATTGAATTAGCGTTCCATAGCCACTGAGTTTTCTAAAATTAGACCAGCGAGTAAAAAGTTATGTCTGTTTTAGTAAAGGACTGTTCAACAGACCCAACCTACGCACCCAACAATGAACCGTCAATTGAACGATGGCCCGTCACTCCAGTTCGTCGTTAGGTCCTATAGCAATTAACTCAGGGGTCTTTTGGTCTTTTTACACTTCATTTAAACCCTAAGATACATCGTTTTAATCCTAAATCATCAGATTTTAGCCAGTTTAAGACTAGAGACATACCTAAAACATACCCAAGTCATAATCATAAATCAGAACTAAGAAAATTAGAAGCAAGAAATGAGAAAAATGTCAAGAACCCTAGTTCAAGAACGTAGCAAGGTTCCAGCAGTTCCAGCCCCAAAATCTAAATATTTCTCCGTGATTTTAATCACTAGGTATGTGGGATTTCACTAGTGGGTTCCGTTCACCCATTAGATCCTTAGTTTTCAGTCAATTCTTGATTATCTTATCATAGGGTTTCTAGAATTACAATAAATCATCATAAATTAGTTAAATATATGTTCCAAGTCAGATTATAAAGTTATAATTCAGTCTATCGCATGAATTTAAGAACTCTAGCTATCTATTTCTGTAGTTCATTAATTACACATGCTAAGTCAGATATTTCAATTACTTCATATATACATGCCTCAGTTAATGCATCATTATCATATTAAAGTTATCCAGTATTTACAGAAATAGAGTCATAGTGATCATGCCAGCATGCCTTTATACCTCTAGCAGGGTATATTGCGTCCTCCCGATGGTACGTATACATCGGACTCCACATTTATCTCATGTGGTTTTATTATTGGTTATTAGTAGCTCCCACAGTTCAGTCAGACTCTCTTGCATCGACCATATTTACAGATGAATTAGTATTCATCTCAACAAGTTATAAATTTTGTCATTGAATCAAGGTAGCTCAGAATTCAGTATATATCATCTTCCGATTATTATACTTGTTTTTGTGCTAGTTCCGTTATGTTTTATTTAGCTTTACTCTATCCTACATGAATAGTACCTTCAAGTACTGACGCATACGTGTGCTACATCTTTTCGTGGTGTAGCTTTAGGTTCTCAGCATCCAGATCATGCTTAGATCGATTCACAATCTCCTGTACAACAGAATCAATGGTGATTCCTCATCCTTCAAGGACAACAATTATGAGTTCATTTCAGTCTTTTAGTCATTTAATTTCAGTTTTTGCTAGACTTAGCTGGGGCTTGTCCCAAAATTTATAGTCAGTTAGAGCCTTATTTCATAAATAGTTAGTTTAAACTTAGGATTGAGTTAGTATTTTTTTTTTGTATTAAACTCAACAATATTTCATATATTTTAGTTTTAGCATATGAGTATTCCCCATATTTTCATTTTAACATGATTTAGCTTCCGCATTGGTTTATTATTTTTAGTATTGTCATGATCATTCAAGCACGATTATCTTGAGATCACTTGTAGTCCTATGTCCCGTGTCCGCATCTCGAGGGTAGCTTGAGTGTGACAAACTTGGTATCAAAGCATTAGGTTTAAGAGTTCTAGGATGTTTGAAAAGCCACTCTAAGTAGAGTTTTTTTCATGGGTGTGAAGTGCATCACATCTAATGAGAGGGAGGCCACAAAGTGTTTTAGGAAAACTTCACTTTCTTGTTTCATTCTAACTCGACGATCTATGTTTTAGATCATGCCTCCTCATAGAGCTAACGCCAAGAATGCAAACGCGGCTCTCCAGTTATAGATCAGCAAGTCTGCAATACTGGGTTCAGGAATGCCATACAAATGTTGGGTTAGAGTATGACCAACAAGAACAATCGGGTTCATGATCATATGAATTCAAATGGTGGATCAGCAGCAGCAAGGGTCCATGACTTTGTTAGGATGAATCCTCTTATGTTTGTAAGATCACAAACTAATAAGGATCTTTAGAATTTCTTGGATGTGATCAAGAAGATCTTTGAGGTAATGCATGTCACTGGGAATGATCAGGTCGAGTTGACATCATACAAGTTGAAGGTTGTTGCTCATATCTGGTACACTCAGCGGAAAGAAAATAAGGGTACAGATTCAACTCGTATTACTTGGGATTGCTTTAGTGAGACCTTTATGGACAGGTTTTTCCCAATAAAGTTGAGAGAAGCAAAGGCTCAGGAATTCATGAACTTGAGGCAGGGAAACATGACAGTACAAGAGTATGGGCTCAAGTTTAACTAACTATCCAGATATGCTCCTCACATGGTTGCTGACTCCAAGGATCTGATGAATAAATTCTTGTATGGAGTGTCAAATTTGGTGAAAACTGAGTGTATAAATGCAAGTTACTTGGAGATATGAACATATCTACGCTTAAGACTCACGCTCAGCAGGTTGAGGGTGATAAGCTTAGGGAACAAGCCAAGGAGAATAAGAAGGCTAGGACTGGGAACAATGACTATTCTCAGCAGAAAATGGGTGGTAGAAATTGCTCAAAGAGTCAACAGAAGTTTTCAGCCCTAGCCCCTTCATCAGCTAGTGTTCCATCCTCGAAGAACAGGTATGACCATAAGGTTAAAGCACTAGGCTCTAAGTCTTATGGAAGTGTTTCAGGCACCAAGACTTACCCCACTTTCCCTAAGTGTAGTAAGAACCATCCAAGCGAGTGCCTCGCAGGAAAGGAAGGATGATTTGGGTGCGGTTAGTCTGGTCACATCTTGAGAGATTGTCCTTCTAGACAGGGTCAAGGAGGTGGTAATGGTAAAGCTCAGTCTACAACTTAAGCATCACCAACAAGTCGTCCAACTCAGCAGGGTAACTCATCTAGTACAGGTGGTGGTCAGCGCCACTTCAGGCTCGCCATGGTCAGGAAGGTTCTCCTGATGTATTCACTGGTATACGAGTCTTTGAACTTAATGTTTATGCATCGTTAGATCCAGGGGATACTATTTCCTTTGTAACTCCTTATATAGAAGTTCAAGTCAGTGATAGTCCAGAAACACTATCAGAACCTTTATCAACTCCAGTCAGTGACCTAGTTATAGCAAGACAGGTATACAGAAATTGCCTTGTCACAGTCTCTAAGAAAGTCACCTAAACAGAAATGGTATACTTCGATGTCATACTAGGCGTAAAATGATTACATTCCTGCTATGCCTCAGCCGATTTTAGATTAGGATTGTTCGTTTTTAGTTTCCAAATGAACCAATCTTAGAGTGGAAGGGTAGTAGTTTCGCACCTATGGGTCGATTCATTTCTTACCTTAAGTCTAGAAAGATGATATGTAAAGGTTATCCCTATCATCTAGTTCAGGTTAAGGATTCTATCTCTGAAACCCCAACACTTGAGTCAGTTCCAGTAGTCAGTGAGTTTCCAGAAGTATTTCCTAAAGATCTTCACAGACTTCCTCTCGAAAGGGAAATCGACTTTTGAATTGATCTCTTTCCATATACCCAACCTATTTTTGTTCCTCCTTACAGAATATCTCCAGTAGATCTTAAGTAATGAAAAGGCAGTTGAAAGACCTTCTAGATAAGGGCTTTATTACATCTAGTATTTCACCATGGGATGAACCAGTGTTGTTCGTAAAGAAGAAAGATGGTTCTCTCAGAATGTGCATTCACTATAGACAGTTGAACAAGGTCACAATCAAGAATAAGTATCCCATCCCTAGGATTGGTGACTTGTTTGACCAACATTAGGGTTCTAGTCACTTCTCAAAGATAGACCTCAGATCGGGTTATCATCAGCTCAGAATCAAAGACAGCGACCTTCTGAAAACAACCTTCAAAATTTGGTATTGTCAATATGAATTTTTAGTTATGTTGTTTGGACTAACCAATGTTTATGCAGCTTTCATGCATTTGATGAAAAAAGTTTTCAAACAGTACTTCGACTTGTTCGTTATCGTCTTTATTGATGATATCCTCATTTACTCTTGGAATGAGGAACAACATGTGAGTCATATGATATTTGTTCTGCATACTCTCAATGATTGGTAGTTATTCGCTAATTTTAGCAAATGTGATTTCTGGTTGGATCACAGAATATAAAAGTAGTGAAACAATTGCCTAGACCTACATCTGCTACAATTATCAGAAGTTTATTAGGTGTAGCGGGTTATTACAGAAGGTTCGTGGAAGGATTCTCATTCATAGACTCACCATTGACTAGGTTAACTCAGAAGATGGTCAAGTTTCATTGGTCAGATGATTGTGAGAAAAGCTTTGCAGAATTGAAAACTAGATTGACTATAGCTCTTGTCTTGACTCTACCAGAGGGTTCAGATGGTTATATGATCTATCGTGATACATCCAGAGTTAGCCTAGGTTTTGTGATGATGCATCGAGATACGAACAATCTAACCCATGACCTCGAGCTTGCACTAGTGGTGTTTGCACTCAAGATATGGAGACACTACTTGTATGGTGTTCATGTAGACATGTTAGCTTATCATAAGAGCCTTCAATATGTGTTCACCCTGAAAGAGTTGAATCTTCGTCAGTGGAGATGGCTTGAGTTCCTTAAGGATTATGATATGAGTATCCATTATCATCCTGGTAAGGAAAAGGTAGTCGCGGATGCTCTAAGTAGATTATCTATGGGTACTGTAGCCCATATTGATGAAGAAAGGAAGGATCTAGTGAAGGATGTTCACAGGCTTGCTCTCTTAGGATTTTTCCGTATGAGCATATCAGACAGTAGTGTAACAGTTCAAAATGGGGCAGAATCTTCTTTGGTAGTGAAGGTTAAGGAAAAGCAAGACAGTGATCCAATCTTGCTTGAACTTAAGGGTGCAGTCCACAGTCAGAGAGTGGAGGTTTTCTCCCAAAGGAGAGATGGTGTACTTCACTACCAGGTAGATTTGTTGTTCTTGATGTGGGAGAGTTGAGAAAGCATATCCTTCCAAAAGCCCATAACTCTAAATATTTTATTCATCTAGGTGTCACTAAGATGTACCGTGATCTGCGGGAAATCTATTAGTTGAATGGCATGAAGAGGGATATAGCATGTTTTATGAATAAGTGTAGAACATCATAAACAAGGAGGTATGACTCAAGAGATCTATATTCCCACTTGGAAGTGAGATGTGATCAATATGGATTTTGTCACAAGGTTACCTTATACTCGCATACAACATGACTCTATTTGGTTGATAGTTTATAGGAAAACTAAGTTTCGTTTTTAGTGGTTAAGACTACAAATTTGGTAGAGGACCATGCAAAACATTACATTAATGAAATTTTGAGGTTGCATGGGTTTCATTTGTCTATCATCTCATGTAGAGGTTCTCAGCTTACCTATCATTTATGGAAGTCATTTCAGAAGGATCTTGGTACTCAGTTAACCTTATCACTGAATTTCATCCGCAAATGGATGGACGGGCAGAGTGTACCATTCAAACCCTAGAGGTATGTTGAGAGCTTGTGTGATCTATTTCAAGGGTAGTTGGGATGATCACCCTCCTTTGATTGAGTTCGTCTACAACAATCCAGCATTCAGATGGCTCCTTAAGAGGCACTATATGGGCGTAGATGTATATCTCATGTCAATTGGTTTGAAGTAGGTAAAGCAGCTTTAATAGAGCCAGATTCAGTACTTCACGCTATGGACAAAGTGCAAATCATTTGAGATAGACTTAAGATATCCCAAAGTCTTCAGAAATCTTATGCAGATGTAAGGCGAAGGGAATTAGAGTTCCAAGTTGATAATTGGGTTTTCCTGAAAGTGTCACCTATGAAAGGGGTGATGAGATTTGGCAAGAAAGGGAATCTCAATCCTAGATATGTAGGCCCTTAAAATATCTTGAAAAGGATTGGCAAGGTGACATACGAGTTCGAGTTGCCATCAAACTTAGTAGCATATGCATCCAGTCTTTCACATTTGCTCTTGAAGAAGTGTGTGGGTGATCCAACCTCGCTAGTTCAATTAGAGAGTATGGCAGGGAAAGATAGTCTTTATTATGAGGATGTACCAATTAAGATCTTGACCATCAGGCTAGAAGGTTGAGAAACAAAGAAGTCGTTTCAAACAAGGTTTTGTAGAGGAGTCACTCCGCAGAAGGAGCTACTTGGGAAGCAGTATCAGCCATGAAAGCAAAGTATCCTCACCTCTTTCCTTCAGATTCCACTCCATCTTGAGTTAATATTTCCTCTTAAGTTATCTATTCATTCATGTGTGAAATTCAGCCTTAGAATCATGTTTCCTCAGTTTGTACTTGCATTTTCAGCATATTTGCATGTTCTTGGAACTTAATCAAGTCAGAAGTTCAGTCCTCAGTGTTAAGTAGTTGGCATTGCAGCTCTTTCCCTGTTTTCAGCTAGTTTAGTCTTCATTCAAGGACAAATATTATCAAGGGGGATTTAATGTAACACTCTGTATCTAAACAAGACCAAAAATAAGCTATTCTAAAATTTGGAGGTGCAATGGATGATCACTATCAATGGACCATAATCTTATTTATGGCTCGTACTGCATATCCATCGTTTGTGACTGAAACTCTCCCATGACGCAACCCAGAAAAACTGACTAAGTGTCGATGCATGGACTATGGTTTGTAAGTCAGAATACGGACCGTAGTCTGTGTCCGTCGATTAACACCCCATTTTCCTAGCCTCTGACATGAACCACAATTGACCAGTACAGTCCGTAGATGGACCTATAGACGTAGGTATGGCTATAGGTGAAAATTAGCGGACATGTAACATTCTGGAAAATCATCTATCTAATGAAGATCCAGTATGCCCTTAGGATAGCCTATTAGGGGTACATAGGCACCCCAATTCCTAATATTGAGAAATATTGGGCATAGTATAGAAAAATTGGCTAAGGGATATTAGTCAATTTTGTATATACGAAAAAAAATATACTTTTTGGGTTGTCATACCCCAATCCAAGATTGTTGTTCAATAAATGTACCTGCAATGAAGACCCTAAACTAAAATGCTTTTTCCTTTAACTCACAAAAAGGTATGAGGCATCCAAGTGTCAAGCCTAGATACCATGTCACATGATTAATTAAAATGATCATGTAGAGTAAGCAGTGTCCAAGGACATAGTAAGGATCCTTGGGACAATAAGTAAAAATTCTCAAAGGAACCATAAATAATAGTTAGTTAGAAAAGTACAACCAATCCATGTGCAAGCACATGTGCAAGACATGTGAAGAAGCACCAAAGGAGGGGACCACCCTAACCGAATTCGGTTATGGTACTTAAAGGGACAAAAACGTTCATAAGGGACCACTCCATATGGGGCCTAACTTCCTAACTAATTTGAGACTCTAACCTACTGCCCCAAATAGCTAACGAACCTAGGAATAACCTAAATGGACCCACTAGTGCACCCAACAACCTAGGACCAAAACCGGTGATTGACACTAAGCTAGTACTAGTGAAAAAGGAAACATAGTACCTAACCTAGGAGGGTCCAAAAGGTTAGTTATGGTCCTATCAACTAAGGGGTACTTTAGTGATTCCCCTAGGTTACCTAATTAATTTATTTAGAAAATTAATTAATTAATTTTAAAGGGCTAAAACCAAAACTACAAAGGAAATTTTTAGATTTTCATTAAGACAAGATAGGGACAACCTAGTACCTAACCTAGGGTGGTCCAAAGAGTTAGTTAAGGTCATAACAACTTAGGCATACTTTAGTAAGTACCCTAGGATACTTAATTAATTTATCAGCTTAATTAATTAATTTAAAGGGTCAAAATCAAAATCACAAAGAAGTTTCAAGATTTCGGTTGAGACAAGAAAAAAATAACCTAGTATTTAACCTAGGATGGTCCAAAGAATTAGTTATTGTTATAACGACTTAAGGATACTTTAATAATTAACTTAGGTTAATTAATTAATTAAATTACCCATTTAATTTATTAAATAAAGGGGTGAAACTACAATTCTTATGCTAACCTAGTATAATGCAAGAAACATCATAGTACTTAACCTATGATGGTCCAAAAGGGTTAGTTTTGGTTCCAACGAGATAGGGGTACTTTAGTTTTTACCCTAGGTACATAAATTAATTAAATTAAGGAAAAATATTGACCAAACCATAGTCAACACCAATTTCCAGATTAACTAAGTGTTATATTCTCCTATGTTTAATCAACTTAAGAGGGGCTTTTTGGCAATTTGTTAATTAGTTTATTAAATTAACTTATTAAACCTAAGTTTTATAATTATATATTCAGTTATTTAATCTAAAAATCACGTTCAAACTCATAGAATCAAGGAACGCAAAACAGTAAGCAAGCGAGGGAAAGAAAAACAGAAAATTCCATTGATTCTCCAGGCGATTTCAAGATTTCTCCAAGTTTTTGTTCAAGATGGTCTTCGTAGATTAAGTTCTACTTAAGTTATGGGTTTCTCTCCTGGAATTCTTTCTCCAACAGAACATTCTTTCGAATGATTCAAGGATCTTGAATACTAGGGTTGTTTCCCATCGTTCTTATCGAACTCATTTCCCTAGTATCCTTGTTACGATTTCAATGTTGAATAGGTTAGAAATAATGTTGTTGGTATGTGGTGTTGGCTGATCTTAATGTGTATGGTTATTAATTAAGTAATTATTGAATGAACCTATTAATTCAACTCGTTTGATTCTAAGTGTTATTATGTGAATTAAAAAAATGATACTATGTTAAAGATATGTTCGAAAATTTTATGTATGAAGATGTTATGGTTTGCTGTTAATATGACGTTATGAAGATGTTAAATTAATAAAATGTTAATATGATGCTGTCCATTACGACTTAAAAACGTTACTCTAAAGTCACTAAAATTGGCTTAGCAAGGTCACTATGAAATCATATCTTGAATGAATTGGCTATATGGTTCCAATAAAATTGGCTAACTTTATTTGTCAAAATGAATAAATGCTAATGGCTAGAAACTTATATTAAATATTTAAAAGATTGTCTAATGTATAATGTATAAACACTTACACATATTGCACATGAAAATTGGCTTATGCCAACAAATATGGTTATGAAATCTATGCCCAATTGTTAATGCCAATACTAATCGTATGTAAATAAAATGGCTAACAATACATTGTCTAAAACTGATGTATGTAAATGGCCATAATATTATGTTAAATAATTAAAAGATTGGCTAATGTATAATGTATAAAAACTTACGCATGTTGCACATGAACATTGGCTTATGCCAACAAATATGGTTATGAAATCTATGCCCAATTGTTTATGCCAATATAAATCGTATATCAATAAAATGGCTAACAGTAAATTGTCTAAAACTGATGTATGTAAATGGATATAATATTATGTTAAATAATTAAAATATTGTCTAATGTATAATGTATAAAAAGTTAAGCATGTTGCACATGAAAATTAGCTTATGCCAACAAATATAGTTATGAAATCTATGCCCAATTGTTTATGCCAATACTAATCGTATGCCAATAAAATGGCTAACAATACATTGTGTAAAAGTTATGTATGTAAATGCCTATAATATTATGTCAAATAATTAAAAGATTTTCTAATGGTTCATACATATTAAATTTGAATATGAACATACGTAAAATTAGCACATGCCAACAAAAATGGTTATGTAGTTTAATATTCAAAGGTTGATGTCAATACTAATGATATGCCAATCTTGTGTAGTTCGAATATCAAATGATAATACAAGAACTTCTAAACTAATTCAATGAACCCATAATCAAGGGCATGACACTCATTGGGATAACTCCCAATATGCTCTAAAAGAATGACATATGAACACATGAAACTCATTGAACGAAGTGTTCATCGTCCATAAATGGTGATATGAAGTTACTACACTAATGTAAGTAAATAATGTGAGTTATAACATAATTAAAGGGGTCTAAATTAAGTAAGTGACCAGAATTGGGTGTTAAAGGAAGTGAGACAAGTCTTACTTACATCTAAGCTACTATGTTAAAAGAATACTCACGAATGAAGGTGTAAGAATTTGTGAGACTAGTCACATTAACATCTAAGGATGATATTTAAGGACAATTGACATTTTATCAATTTAAAGTAAGGATAATATGTAAGGACAATTCACATTTCATCAATGTAAAGTAAGGATGATATGTAAGGACATTCACATTTCATCAATGTAAAGTAAGGATATTATGTAAGGACAATTCACATTTCATTAATGTAAAGTAAGGATGACAAGTCATCAAAAGAGTAAGTAAATCTCAATCTAGAAGCAAGCCTCCATAATGCTTGAGTCAACTAGAAGATAAAGAAGAAATGAACATTCACGTAATGAGGTGAGTAATAATGTTGATCTACGATGCTAATGAAAATGGTGAAAACATGATAAGAGGCTAATGTAAAATATGAGAGAAATCTCAAATGAGCCTAAGTAAATGTTACCAAAACTTACTCACCTATGAGAGTGTAAAGATAATGAAGAGACCAATCTCTATGTACACTCTTATAAGAGTATTGAGACTGATGTATACTTAATACTAATGATGATATGAGAAATCATCTATTGATCTATGATGCCCTCATACTAGAAGCAAGCTCCATGACGTATGAGTTGAATGAAAAAGAACTTTATACTGAGCACCGATAAGCTAGCTATGAGAGGTGATGCCTTCTTTCGGGAAGAGCGGAGGTTCACGTAACTCTTATGAGATAAGATTGTCTGGCATGCTGGGTATGGGTCTCCTTATATCTCCTAGTATTCAAACCTATACTGCCAATATAGAGATCTGGCGGGGTTCAATTCCCATGTAGGCTAGCATGTTTTGGGTAACTTTGCCGGTGATTCCACCTCTTTTCGGTGTGGGGTAGACACTGGATTTCATGATGCTCACAGGTTCTATGTCGGTTAAGGTTGGAGTTCCTCAATGTATGAAAGAAAATGAAATGAATGATACCGAAGGTATTTGTGCAAGAAGATCAGGAGGTGAAATCAGATTCAAGTAATGACATTAGGTCCTTCTTGGTCATTGCACTTCATGATCCCGATGAGAGTCTTAATCTTCATTCTAGGTATAGCTGGTGTTTACATCCGCCTACGAATGAATGAAATGAATAATATGAAGTATTAATAAACGAATGAAGAAGACTCTGTGTTTGCTAAAAAAGGCCATCGGGTTGAGGTCCCATATGTTGGTCCCTCAATTGAGATGTCTTATGCCACATAAATGATTCCAAAGTATCAAGTATATGAAATGTATAATATAGAAAACATGAAAGTAATGAAGTCAATGGCATGATCAATAGAGAATTGCTTGTCAAAGGTAATGAATATATAGTGTAAAGAATGACTCACTATAAGGTAGAGAAATCATTCCTTAGTCCTTGGATTATTTCCATCGATTCATTATGGGTATGGGACTACAATGAATCATTGCAATTTTAACTAAAGCATAGGACCAAAGGAGTTATTGAACTACACACAAAAAGAAGAAAAAGACTGATAAATAATCTAAGTGTACAAATAGGAGCTCTCGGCCTAAAAGGATCAAAATCTCAAATCTTCGCCCGAAAATTATGTTGATGATACTAATATGTTGTAATCATATAGAAAATGAGTTGTGTGATTTGGATGCATTAAAATACATCATATTCATACCATAATTCACAACCAACGAATTAAGACAGTCTAGTGACTAGAATTTCCAGAAATAGCATGTCGTTCAGGAAGAGCTTTCATTGCTCATGCATAAACATATGTGTATGTGTCCATACACCCACATATAGTACAAGTGGTGTACTAACCCCTACTATTTACTATGTTTATAGGTGTAGGTCAGAGGACAGGTTGAAGACACTTGCAGCGCTTTGGACTTCATCGTTTCTCCAAATAATTTGGTAGGTCCTCATGATTTCGAGGATGCTACAGATTTAGTATAGCCTTAGTTTTAGACATAGCTAGTGGATATTTTCCCTAGCATTACTTTTGTACCTTCAATTCTAAGCTTTATAATAAGGCCATGTTTGGAAATCTATTTATGATATATTCATCTTCAGTTTGGAATTGATTCTTTGTGTTAGATGGTTGTTATCTTATGTGGAGCTTAGTATATGATGTATCTAGTTAATAATTATATAAACTCTACGTAGACTCAAAAATATAAAAACATTTAAATTTTCCATAAATTTAACTAGATAAATGTGATGAATGCAAGATGAGGATTTTCTGCGACCTCTCAGAGGTCAACGACGCTAGTTGCGATCCAGATTCCAGAATCCAGGTCGTGACAGGACAAGTAGGGGGGAATTTTGTTGGGTCAACTTCAAATAATCATAACTATTATCACAAAATGAATTAGGTGTCTAATGACCTATGAAATGATAGATAATTAAATTACCTTCCCATAGTCACCAAGTTTGCTAAAATCAGACCTCCGAGTAAAACGTTATGCCCATTTTAATAAGGGTGTGTAGAACAGACCCAAACAACAGACCATCGATTGAATGATGGCCCGTCAGTGAAGGTCATCATTTTGTTTGATAGCAATTAACTCATGGGTCTTTTGGTCTTTTCCCACTTCATTTAAACCCTACGTCATTTTAATTCGAAATCATTGGATTTTAGTCAGTTTAAGCCTAAAAACATAACTAAAACTTACCTAAGTCAAAATCATAAATCAAAACTTAGAAAATTAAAAGTAAGAAAGGAGAAAAAGGTCAAAACCCCTATTTCAAGAATGCATCAAGGTTTCAGTAGTTCCATCCCCGAAATCTAAATATTTCTCCGTGAATTTCCTCACCAAGTATGTGGAATTTCACTAGTGGGTTCCTTCCACCAATTAGATTCCTAGTTTTCAATCAAATCTTGATTCTCTTATCATGATTAAACCTAGCTTTTCTAGAATTTCAGTAAATCATAATAAATTAGTTAAATACATGTTCCAAATTAGATTGTTAAGTTATTGTTCAGTGTATCGCATGAATTTCAGAACCCATGTTATGATTTCTTTAGTTCTTGAATTACACATGCTAGGTCAAATATTTCAGTTACTTCAGATATACATGTCTTAGTTATTAATGCATCAGTATCAGATTAATTGTTGCATTCTCAGATTGCACGTTCAATTTTGAGATATCTTGTATTTACTGAAATTCAGTCATAATGTCTTAATCACTTTATTCATTCGGAGTATAATAATACCGAGTTGGACTAGGGTTCAGCATACCAAATTAGTCCCAGAACTACTAGCCAAGTAAATTGTAAGTCCCCTCTGTGGGCATCAATTTAGTGATCACGCCAGCATGCCTTTATACCTCTGGCAGGGTATATTGGGTCCTCTCGATGGGGAGCATACATCGAACTCCATATTTATCTCATGTGGTTTTATTATCAGTTATTAGTAGCTCCCAGAGTTCATCGAGACTCTCTTGCACATATAAAGATCAGTTAGTACTCAGTCTCAGCATGTTATAAATTTGGTCAATGTAACACTTTGAAAATTCAACACGTGTTCTTGAGACTAACATAAGTGTCATAAAGTGTAGACAAAGTTTTAAGTTCCATTTGATTAATATAAGTCATTTAGGAAGTCTAGAAACCAAAACGTCAAAGAACTTCCATGACGTCCGGAAACTAGTTCAATGAGGTATTATTTGACTAGCTTTTTTAAGTCCAAAAATGATGAAAATTGGTGGAAGGGTGTCTAACATGTGTTTAAGTTGATTCATGGTCTGAACGTCCGAGTACCACTATCCAAGGACAAATCAAGGGCCCTTGAGGAGGATCCTTTCGTTTGGGGCCAAAAGCACTGCTTGGGCACTGAGCACCCACGAAGGGAGGCGACGGGGCGTATATTTCATCCTTTGACCAAAACTTAGTAATTTTGGATAATGGTCCATTTGTACCAGTCTCTAAACTTAGAGATGGATGTGCAGCACGAAAGAGGGAGGAGTCCTCGACTCACAGACAACGTCTCGTCTATGAGGGCTGTGATTTTATGCACGTTTTTAATTGGGTTAAATTATTTAATTAGGTGGTTAGTTAATTAGTAAGGGTCTTATGGAGGCCTTATTTACTAGGTTAACCCCTATATAAATTCCTAACCTAACTAAGAACTAACTTGAACTAACATAATTTTCAAACCCAAACTATCTTCCTTCTCTCTTCTTTCTTTCTCTAGTGAAGAACACAATTGAAGACCAAGATAGGGGAGAGTTTAAGGGATTCAAAGAGTAAATTTTCACCATCAATATTCATAAATTAGTAAGGTACGGGATCTAAATCACCTTTGAGACCTCTTTCCTCAAAGGATTCCATCAAATTGATTTCAAAAGTTGGGTTTTCACGTGGCTTTTCATCCAATACGAAATTGATGTTGTGAATTTATTTGTTTATGATTTATTTTGTATATTATGAATATATTAACATCTATTTTAACTCAATTATGTTATATATTGAGGAATTTGTCTAGTTTGTAGAAGATGACCTTTACCCCTTAACCCTAGGTTGTAATCTTGATTTGAATTGAGTAATGTTGGTTCAATTGAATTTGTTATTGGTTGAATTACTATCCTAAGATGTTGTTGCATCAATCATGACTAATTTAGGGTAAATTATGTTCCTATCATGCTAGTTATTGAGAAGTTGATCTAGGTTATGAAGTATGTTGTAAATTGACCTAAGTATCTTGTCTTAAGCTTTGATCTAGCATTAAATTGTGATGTAGTGATTTGTTTCGCCTTGTAATCATGTTGGTCAATGAATTATTATAATGTTGTACCCTAGTTGGTTTAAATTTAGGGTCGATGGTAGGACCTTGATGATGGATTATAAAGGAGACTGGGAAAGTCTTGTGATCCCTATTCTTTAGTTTAATCATGGTTAAACTGTGATTAAGTAATGATGTTGTATTGGATTATTCCTTGTATTAGGATTGATAGGTTTGGTAAGATGTTGATTTGAAAAGTCTTGAGTATGGTTTGTGAGGTGCTGGAAAAGATGTAAATGTTATAAGGACGATGAATAATTTACCAATTTGCCTTATTATGAAGTGATATAGAAATGTGCTAACCTCACTTATATGAATTGTAATGAAAGGATTATACTCATGTGATTCTTATTGAGATATGATGATGATGATATTTATACAAGGGTTATACCCTATGACCTAAAATAAGCTATAATGATTAATGAAGACATGAATAACATTTCAAAAAGGACTCTAGCTTAGCACCGAGTGAACTACAGTGAGGAGTGTCCCTTCCCACATGGGTAAGATAGGATCAGTAATGTAATCTTGAGATTGGAGATTACAATGGATGTAGATTAAAGAGGGTCCCAACTATATCTCCTACTTCATGAACTATGTTGCCCCCATATGAATATTAGCTAGTGGATTCATGTAGTTGATATGTTCATGTTTTGGTACTACCTTGGCAAGTAGCCTACCTTCTTTCGGTGTAGGGTTACATGACATCGGATTCCAAATTAGCTCGTGTGGTCTATGTCGGTTAGGGCAAGATATTCCCAAAAGGTAAAATGAATTAAAGGAATGAACTGTAACTAAGATAACCTAAAGAGTTTAGCTTAGTCTAGGTAAAGGTATGAGACTCTACCTAAACATTGCGCTCGTTAGCCTTGAAGGAAGTCTTACGAGGATGTTCTTATGTATGAATATGCTTATAATTCTATATAATATGTATATGGTGAACTTGAACATTGATGACATTATATATTGAATTGTTTCACTTATGAACATGTTTTGGTTTATATTGTTAAGGTATGACGATATGTACTCTTAAATGACATGTTATGTGAAGTGGGATATTGTCATGGTTCTTGTTGGGTTACTTGGTTGAGTAAGGTTATGGGTCTTTGCTTGATCATTGTACTTGTTGACTTGATAGGTGTTCATGGATAATTGTCTTACTTTGGTTATGATGAAGTGTACTCTTATCCATGCTTGGTGAAGTTATAACTTGATTATTAGGGTGGTCTTGACTATATATGCAAGTATGTTGATATGTTAATTAACTTGAATATGCTTTGTATTATTGATCTTGTGGTGTAAATGCCTATGACTTAAGGAATATGTGTTTTTGATTGGTATGGTCTTTTAGAATGTGCATAAGGTTTTCGAAAGGGTAAAATACCATGTTTTCAAGAAAGGTACCTTTTTAGCATGATTTGATAATATGTGTGCATATGGTCTCATACTTAGTACATGTGGTGTACTAACCTCATTTATATCTTTTCCCCAACATTTTAGGTTTCGGTCGTTGAAGGGATTTTGGAGACGACTTTGAAGAAGACTTGGATCTCTTGATCATCCAAGTAGGGTAGGTCCTCAATTTCCAAGGGCGATGTCACTATCTAGATAGTGGAGTTGTTTTGAGTGACTATGCTTCTTTCTTTTCCATTTCGTATGAATCATTGTAGAGCCCATTTGAGGCACTCTTACTTTGATATATGGGTTATGCCCAAGTTCTTATACTCTTATAAGATGGTTATGAGATGAGACAACTATGATGACTATGTTATCATATATTATATATATCTATGTGCAATAAAAGTAGAAGACTAGGTAATATTCTTATACGGAGGGTCTAGGGGATAAGAGGACGACGACGGTGGTTACGTCTAGGGGGTATTCCCAAATGTGACAGTCATTGTGTCCAGTTAGCTCAGAATTCAGTATATATCATGTTCCAATTATTATACATGATTTTGTGTTTGTTCAGTTATGTTTTATTTAAAATTTACTCTATCTTACATGTTCAGTACCTTCAAGTACTGACGCATACGTATGCTACTTCTTCTTATGATGTAGGTTTAGGTTCTCAGCATCAAGATCACGCTTAGATCAATTCCCAATCTCAAGTTCAGTAGAATCAGTGGTGAGTCCTCATTCTCCGAGGACAATAGTCATGAGTTCATTTCAGTCTTTTAGTCATTTAGTTTTAGTTTTTGCTAGACTTAGCTGGGGCTTGTCCCAGCATTTCTAGTCAGTTAGAGGCTTATTTCTTACATATTTAGTTTCAGCTTAGTATTGAGTTAATATTTCTTTGTATTAAACTCATCAGTATTTCATATATTTCAGTTTTAGCATATCAGCATTCCCCATCTTTTCATTTTAAACATGATTTAGATTCTGCATCAGTTTATTATCTGTAGTATGCTCATGATCATGCCAGCACGATTAGCTTGGGATCACTTGTGGCCCTAGGTCCCGTGTCCGCGTCTCGGGGGTAGTTTGGGAAGTGACACAACTCTATTAATTGAGGTCTATTGAGTGTAATAATCTAATGAAAATGGAGGTCATTTATGCTATCTCTAATCTTTGTACGTCTTTCTTCATTCTATTTTGGACTCTTTTTTCTTGAGCCAAGTGTTTATCGAAAGTTGTAGTCTACCTCTAAGGTAGTGTTAAGATTTGTGTATAGAGATAGCAATGCGGAAGGATGGGTGGGGCAGGGAAATTTTAATGATATGTTGGCAATTGCGGGGTGGGTTGAAACTATTTATTTTTGAAATTAAGCAGGGCAGGGTGGGAAAACAACTTATACCTCTTGGCTTTCTCTACTCTCTTAGCTTAAAGAGTTGAAGCTTTTGACTATTCTCTCTTTGTTTAATGTTTTCAAAAAAGTATCTGTTTTTGTGTTTTTTAAAAATAAGTTTGGTCATGGACGGAACAAAATTTTCTTAGTCTTGTAAATTATTTTGAAATCACTTGTAAGAAAAATTATATTCCATGATATATATGTTTTCTGCGACTTGTTGATGTTATGTGATTTAGAAAAATATCAATTGAATATATAATGAAACTAGATCTTCATTCTTAAAAGAATATAATGAAATGTAATTTTTGTGTATTATAAAAAAAAACAAGAGGAATAAAAATGAGATAGCAAAGGTGGGGCGGGCGGGGAGGGCGGGGGGGAGGGATTTAAAAATAGAAAAAATATTGTAACACAAAGAGGAATGATCATTAACAAGTTAACTTAATCCCACCCGCCCCACCTCTATTCCATACATTCTACTCTTTTGAAACACTATTTAGTTCGATTACACTAGATTTGTCGTTGTTGTTGTAATCCTAAAATATCTAAATTTATACTAATTACGTCAAAAATAAAGTAAAAAAATAGTAAATTATTTTTTATAAGTGTTGCTCATAAATTTAGTGGATAGAGAAAGTGTGTAAAAAGGTAATTATTTTTAGATATGGATGCATTTAAAATCAAGCAACAGATTCTCGCAATTCAACACACTAGTAAAGGTACAAGCATATTTTGATTTCTCTCAAAATAAATATTCTCCTTCAATAATTGTAGTTCCATATCTAATTAGATAAACACTTTAATACTGTGTAGTTACAATGATTATCTATTATAATTTTATTTTTGAAAAATGAATAAAAAAAATTCCCTTTAAACGAATACGCCAAACATACATAAATTTAGTGCCTAAAACACATTTTTTAAAAAAGAATACTATAATAATGAAAATAAAGTAACAAAGAAAAAAATATTTGGACAGAGAGAGAAATTATTAGTGTATGATAGAGCAATAAAAGACATAAAAGGTGTATACAATGAAGTCCAACTGAGTATTTTTGACATCCTTAGTATGCAGATTCACAAGGAAAAGGAAAAATGTGTTTTGTTATCGGAAACTATATTCGAACAAAAGGTGCATCACAGTTTCAATTGTAATATATGTATGAGGATAAAGGAGACAAAACAAATAAACAACTGAATATTTTATAATGCACTTTTGAAGATAGAGTAAAAGGAAATTCTCCTATGATTTTCTTACCTAAAACTAGTAAGTAAATTCATTGTCGCAATAAAATCTTTTGGCATAATATATATATGTACACACTCAACCTTGATCTCAATGGAAAAGTAATAAAGAAACCTTTAAAACTTAATCAGGTTTCTTTTTATCTTCCTTAGTTACTATCCAGAGGAATGCCACTATAGGTGGACTTATATTGTGAAATATGATTGATTTTGACGCAATTATGGGCATGGACTAGTTACCTCCCTAACACATGGTTTTAGATTGTTTCACTATCAACGTTACTTTATCCATGCCTGACATTCTCCTGGTTGTATTGCAGGGCTCCATTAATAGCACAAAGGTTTGAGTTATATATTTTTCAGGCTTGGAGGCTGCGATTTATCTTATGTGCAGGATAATAGAACAGGGGTCCCTCCAGATGATTCTTTTCGAGTTCTCCAATGTAATCCACACAATTGAGTGGTTTGTGTGGCTGTTGTGATTTTTTCTATATTTAATTTCTTATAGTATAATTCACATCGCTAGTAGACTACACAATAGAGGATAGCTTAGCATCACTGTTGGACAATTACAACATCAGGTTCTAGTAGTTTTACTAGGATAAAAAATATTTAATGGTACATATGTCGATCAATAGTTAAAGCTTAGCTGGTCTATTTATGTAAAGTTAATTACTGGCACATAATATTTTTAATGAATACTTTTATTTTACTAATTTCGAAGAGGTTATTTTCTTTCATTAACCATCTAAGAGTTGTTCATTCACTTTTTTGGAAATGGATAGAAACTGTTTTAGAAGGCTAATAAATGAGATAAAACTAGACATTAAACTAATGATTTTCCAAGGACTCTAGAGAGATTGTAAGTCACTTCATTGGAATAATTCTCTCTCTTTAGTTTCAGTCATAATGATCGATATTGAATTTCTTCAAATGGGATAGTCTTTACCCCTTGTTTAGTTGTTTAGCTACCAGTTTTCCAAGTAAACTATAATGTCAATGATTGTGATGTTATTGATTATAAAGATCAAGAGAATCAGATGATTGCTAGTAACAGTGATCTGACTGAAAATCTTTTTTTCTGACGGCTAAGCCAAGTGTTCATCCATTAGTAGCTAATTGGCTGATAACAAGCTGGTACTTCTGCTTCACTAAAACAACTTCGTTTAATACCTATCATCTCTTTGTAGTACTCAGTTAATGTTCTTACTGTTTTGTTCTTCTTTTTACTTTTTCTCATCTGGAAAGATACAGACTAATTACGAAGATCATTATGGGGATGAATATGTGGGTGAACGTAAACTTTTATTCAGTAGACTTGACTTGATTTTCTCATTTATGCAACTATCATACAATCAACTACAAACTTAGAGGTTTCTTGTCTTTACCATGTTTAAAAATTATTCATATCTTTTTGTTAAAGCTGAGAAAAATTTAAGCAGTTTGCAAATATTATTCACAAGTTCCTCTATTATGTGTTGCACCTAATTAATAATCACGCAAAATGTACAATATCAGCAATTTCCATGTAAATCTTTTCCCTTCTCATTTTGTATTGAGAATAATTTGATGATGAATATCTTCCCTTTTTATGGTTGAAAATGTCGGATGAACTTCCACCTGTGAAAGATAGCTAGCATAAAGTATTTACATCCTAACCAATATGGAAAATCTTGATTTTCTTATTTCCTTCCGATTTCTTTCGAAGTCATTTAATCATTGCAACTTGTAGAATTGCAGCTATTGCGTTATCACCTGCTTCAGTTAGCTTCACTCCTTTAGTAGTATTCAATATTCCAAATCATTAATGTGAATTGTATTTCTATTTTTTCATACTCATAATTGGTCTAATTAAAGTCTTTGACAAGTTATTTTATTTATATACACGTCTACTTGAAAATACATGCCTTCTTACTATTATTTTGTTGTGTAGAACTTTGGAGGTTGTCTTTTTTAAAGTTTTTTTTTTTTTATGTTCATTCAATCGCTGGGATTCAATTGAACTGAGTGAAGTTAATTAATAATTTTTTAGAGATGTATGATGTTAGGATAATCTTTCTATCTAGATTGTTTTTAAACATGTTGAAAATTTTATATATTACTAAGGAGAAGTTGAATTTATTTTTAAAATAAAGAGTTCATAACACTTTTAGACTAATAACTTTCACACTGTCATATATAGATGTTTCATAGGTTCTACTGTTTGACATTCAATTATTTTATCATTTCAGGTCATACAATCTGATGTTCAAATAACTTGTGGAAGATTTCAATACTATGAAGAGTTCCGGAAGTTGTTTGGAGGCTATGTTTTGAATTTTTCTTTTACTGTGGGTATTCGACAGGAATAGTTACAATGACATTAGGTATTAATTTAAACATGTATTATCTTTTAGTTCGTTGATACATTAGGATTCCGATGAGTTAGTACTTGCTTTTGTTTGTTTTGTTTTGATGAAATATATCATATTTTACTAAATCAATAAAAGTATTCTTAACTATCATTTGTCATCATTCTTATTATTGCTAAATATATACACATATAAAATTAGTGTTTGCATTTGTACCTTCTGCGTTTTATCGAGAAACATATTTTTTTAGAGTAAACAGGCTATTTTTAGAATGACTTTAGGGATAATTTTAATTGTTGGAGTACTAAACAATAGCTCTTAATAGAGTAACTATTAACTGCAATTTAATAGTTTCAATAAAAATAGGCGCGAAAGTGTAGACTACACCATTTTGGGGATGAATTTAGTGGCCATTTTAATAGTTGTTTCCGTTGCTTAATAGTCATTAGAATAGGTTATTTTTAGCGTCAATTGAAATCGAATTAGCAATAAATTAATTAGACGCCAAAAGAAGGATTGGATAATTCTGAAAATGGTTTTTCACGGCAATTATAATTTCCCTAAACAATTGTTGTTAAAGCTTATGACTTTTAGCAGCAACAAAAAATATATTTACCAGCATTTGTTAAAATGTCCACAAAAGCCTTTAGCGACGCCAACAACATCAGCAAAAGGCTATTGGCCGGTATATGTTATAGCGGTAGTTTTTATTGCCGCTAGATACATTTTTAGTTGCCGCAAAGGTTTTTTTGTAGTAGTGATCCTAAAGTTGTAGTCATCTTATTGTGAAATGAGGTGTTCGTCCTCTTAAGCAAGCTCAACGTCGATTTAGACCTTAACTAGTTCCTTTGATCAAACGGAAGCCCACAAGCTCATTGAAGCAGATTTCATCCGTGAAGTCAAATATGCTACATGGATTTCAAGCATTGGGCCGGTAAGAAAGAAGAATGTCCAAATCCGAGTTTGTGTTGACTTTAGGGATCTTAATAATGCCTCTAAGGATGACTTCCCTCTTCCGATCCCTGAGCTTATGATTGATGCCACAACAGGATATGAGACAATGTCTTTTATGGATAGTTCATCTAGATACAATTAAATTTGCATGGCACCAAAAGATGAAAGAACTTCTTGCATTTCATACTCCTAAAGTCATATACTGCTACAAAGTAATGTTGTTCGGTTTAAAAAATGTTGGAGCTACTTATCAACGAGCCATGGAGAATATTTTTGAGGACATGCTTCATAAAATGTTGAGTGTTATATTGATGACTTAGTGGTGAAAAAGGGTGACCATTTTCAAGATTTGAGAATGGTGTTTGAACGAATTAGAAGGTACCAACTCAAAATGAACCCTTTAAAATGTTCATTTGGGGATACTTCAGGAATGTTTCTTGGTTTTATTGTTCGACATCGAGGGATCGAAATTGACCAAAACAAAAATAATGCCTGCACCAAAAGATATTCATGAGTTTAAAAGCTTGTAGGGAAAATTGGCATACCTTAGAAGGTTTATCTCGAATCTAGGTGGCACATGCCAACCATTCAGTCATCTTATGAAAAAGGATGTTCCTTTTGAATGGGACTAGGCTTCTACCAAGTCTTTCGAGAGCATAAAATCTTATCTTGATGAAGCCTCCAATACTTTTGGATCCTATACCTTGAAAACCATTAATATTATATATTGCTGCACAGAAAGGTTAGTAGGAGCACTTCTAACACAAGAAAACAATGAAGGCAAAGAAAATATCCTTTATTACTTGAGTAGGACGATGACACAAAATTAGATCAAGTATTCACCTATTGAGAAATTATGTTTCACCTTAGTATTCTCAATATCAGAAGATGAAACAGTACTTTCAAACTCATGTTGTACGACTTGTGTCTAAAGCAAATCCTATCAAATTTGTCGTGTTCAAACCTGTCTTGAGTGGTCATCTAGCAAGGCAGTACCTCCAATTTCAACAATTTGAAATCACATGTATCTCTCAAAAGTCAATAAAAGGAGAAGTGCGAGTAGATTTCTTAGGAAATCATACAATTCCAAACGATTGGGAGGTATCTGATGAGTTACCTGATGAAGATGCAATGTTAATTGAAATTCAACCACCGTCGAAGATGTATTTTGATGGAGCTGCGCAAAGTGAAGAAGCCATTGCTAGAGTAGTATTTCTCACTTCATATGGAGAAGTCCTACCATATTCCTTCGCTCTTACACAAACTGCTCCAATAATATTTTTGAATATCAAGTACTTTTACTCGGACTTGAAATGGCCGTTGACATGAAACAATTGCAGTTGTAAATTTCTGGTGATTAAAATTTAGTGATTAATTAAGAATAGGGGATTACGAAGTAAAAAAGCCTGAGGTACTCCCATTTTGTAGTTATGCTCAAAAGAGGATAGGTTAGTTTGGGGAGGTGACTATTCAGCATATCCCTAAAAGCAAAATAAGAAGGTTGATGCATTGGTAGCTTTAGTTTCTGCATTAGCATCACATGATCAAATCCAAGTCGTTGTTTTCCAGAAATGGATAATTCCACAACCAGATGAACATATAGAAGAATTTGGACAATCTATTGCTACTTCCAAGGGTGAAATCAAAGACTGGCGAAAACCAATAATTGATTACTTGTGTTATGGAATATTTCCAGAAAATCTTCGAAGGAGGACCGAAATCTAATGAAGAGCCCCTCATTTTCTTTATTATAAAGATACACTTTATAGGCGGTCATTCAATGGGGGTACTCTTACGTTGTTTGGAAAAAAGATGGATATATTCAATGCTTACAAGAAGCACACTCTAGAGCATGCAAAGCGCATCAATCGGGCCTAAAATTTCATTTTCATATAAAAATGATGGGATATAATTGGCAAACTAGGGTACAATTGCTTGGATTATGCCCTAAGGCGTCAAGCTTGGCAATTCTTACCATTTATATACATCAACCCCCTAAAGTTCTACACCCAACTATTGCTTCTTGGCCATTCGAAGCTAGGGTTTTGGATGTTGTTGGGTCATTGTCTAAATCCTCGGGTGGTCATTTGTACATCCTTGCAGCAACCGATTATTTTTCTAAATGGGTAGAAGTTGTTTCTCTTAAACAAGTTAAGAAATAGAATGTCGCCAACTTTATTCGGGTCTATATTTTCCATCATTTTGGCATTCCTCGATATATATTGACAGACAATGGAAAGTCATTTGATAATAAGTGGATGACAAAGATATGTGAGCTTTTTGACTTAAAGCAACACAATTCCCCAAGGTACTATGTTGCCACTAATGGGCTCGCTGAAGAATTTAACAAGACACTCTGCAACTTGTTGAAGAAAGTTGTCTCCAAATCTAAGAGAAATTGGCATGAAATAATGGAAGAAGTTCTTTGGGCATATAGGACCACGTATCAAACACCAACACGTGTGACTTCTTATTCTCTTGTTTATGGAGTTGAAGTAGTTCTTCTACTCGAGCGTCAAATTCTCTCATTACATCTTGCTATTCAAGAAGGACTCACTGACGAAGAAAATGTTCGGCTACGTCTTGAATAATTGGAAGGTCTTGATGAAAAAAGACTAGAGGCTTAACAAAGTTTTGAATGTGATAAGCTCGCCTATCTGGTTCTTTTAATAAAAAGGTTCATTTTAGTTTTTGAAAGTTAGTTACCATGTTCTCGTCAATCTGGATGCAAGTTCTCCGCTAAATGGGATGGGACATATGTGGTACAAGAAGTATATTCAAGTGGCCCCTACAAATTTGTTGGCTCTGAAGGATTGGGTGTTGGCCCTATTAATGGGAAGCTCATGAAAAGATACTATCCCTAAAGGAAAGGAGATGTTCCTTAAGTTACGAGCCTAAATCGCATGTCACTCCTGCACCACGAGAGTATAAACTGTCTACGGCACAAAAAAACAAAATCACTTATTCTCCCATAAATATGTTGTGACTTGATCCTCTTCACTAAAGAATGTAGGCGTTTAGAATCATATTCTACGTTCAGTCGCATGAGTCACAAAAAAACCTCACATGTTTCCAGTTGATCCTCTTCATCAAGACACATAGGCATTTAGAGTTACACCTCAATTTCAATCTCATACGTTCAAAAAAAAGGGAGAAGCAAACCATTATATGCACATAGCAATATTCTTTTCACATGGATTTTCATTTCAGTCGACATCAATGAAATATCTGCATAAATTCATAAAGCTTTTAGCCATGATTTTTAGACATATTATATTACTGAAGTCGTGTTTCCGACGGAATAAAAAAGGGACACATCATTTCTACCTTTGTGCGCTGAGATGTGATTATTTAAAGAAAATCAGAGTCATGCGAATCAGAAATGGTTAGCATTGCATTCATCCAGAACAATTCTGAGAAATTTAAGCTATGAAGTTTTGACATGTCTAAATTGTGAAGTTTAATTTTGATAAATCAAGTCTCTCATGACTCTGATGTTCTCACATCATGATATATCCTTTGTACTATTAAGACACAAAGCTGATAGACAATTGTTTTTTAAAGCTGAAGTACAGAAGAAATAATAAATGGACAATATTAAGGCAATCAAAATATTTTTTTGCTATTAATATTAAGAACATCAGTTAATCAATCAAAATGCTAAAAAGAAAAGGGAGAACAATAAGCTAAAAGGAAATATTAAAATAATCTAATCTAAACATAGCTTATAATTAGTTAAATCTTGAAGAGCGGCCTCTAAGACCCTCTTCTTCTCTTGTACATCTTCTGAGGCTTTTTTAGTCACTAAAGAAACATCAGCGCATTTGTTGAACTCTTGTTCAGCTTCCAACACTTTAGATTCACACTACACCATTTTCGGCCTACAACAACACCACGTAAGTGTAGCCTAAACTAGCAAAAAGTGTGGCCTTTGATAAAAGGCTACACTATTGGACATTCAGCAATACTTTTTTAGGGGCTGCCCAAAAGAAGCGTAACCTTTGACATTAGGCAACACTTTTTAAATGTTGCCATCTTTGGCTACACTTATAAAGCGTAGCCAAATAGGTATAAGGGCACGCTTTGAAGACGTGCATTAGCAACACCTATTTTTTGTTAGACTACACTTAAAAGCGTTGCCTTTTCAGATTTATTGGTCACACTTAAAAAGTGTTGCCTTTTATTTGTCATCTATTGCAACACTTTCAAAGTGTAACTTTTTATCTACCTAGAGCAACACTTACAAAGTGTAAATTCAACATTTATAAACCTACATGTAGCACAAATATATATAATATATTTACATACATACAACTGACCTAAAACACAAAATGAACTAATTAATCATTAAATTGAAGCTATATATTTCAAATAAACTTCGAGAAATATTTCATGTACAACCAAAAGATAGTATGTGTTGTGTACATACCCATACTTATACATCAATATTCTAAATGTGTACACAATAAATCAAATATGTATTTAAACTTTTACAATATTTCAAAAACTCTTCATCATCCACTTCAAATTTGATCACCTCCATTTCCCTACACAAATAAGATATTGGCCGTTATATAGAAGAGGTAAGAAGTTCATATTGCAAAAATATAGAGAGGCAAGAAATCAAGCAGTTACAGAAATTTAGATTGCATCTTTTGATGTTCAAACAAGCAAGATGAATAGTGATCAAGAGAAACAAAACCTTAGCTCAATTCAAACCAAAGCCACTAACAATAAATTACCAATGATGAAATAGCAAAAACAATATATAAGTCAATAAGCAAGATCAAAGATCTGTTATACATACCCTGTGCAAGTACGTTTCTGAGTTCTTAGGAAAATCAGAATTGATAACAACGTTAACTGCTTGAATATCAATTCCTCTAGTAAACAAATCTGTTCAATCAAGAAAGAACACAAAATTAAGAAATTTAACAATTCATCAATTTGAAATTTCAGCTGTAACGGAAAACGTGACGGACCGTCGTAGCCATGACGGTCCGTCCTGCATGTTCGTCATGAAGATTAGAGAAGTAGCACGACAGAGTCCACAACGGACCGTCATGACCACGACGGATGACCACGACGGCCAGTCATGACCACAACGGCCCGTCATGACCACTGCCCGTCATGACCACGACAGCCTCTAATGACTAAGACGGCCCGTCGCGAGGTCCATGGCGGCCCGTCGCGAGGTCCGTCGACCCAGCCGCGTTTTGACGGATTTCCAAAAATCGTATAAAAACACAAGAATATCAAAACAATAAAGCTAAAATTTAGACTTTCAAAATGAAATTTCTTACCTGATAAAACCTACTCAAACAAAATCTGTTTGAAATTGTGTTCTTTAGTGAGAAACTTGAGAGAAAAGGGTAATAAAGAGACTAATTAGCTTCAATTCATCATCTTGCCAACAACCCAAAAATATTCATTCCTTTTAAACAAAAAACAAAAAACCAAACACTTCAGCTAACAAGAAGAGTGCTTTAGAACTAACACTTGATGAAATACGTATAGGAAAAGAGAATTGTACTTGCTCTTCAAAAAATTGTTATTTTGAGAAGACGACTTGAGATATGAGTTCTTTGATGACTACAACTCTTCAACTCAACTCTTCAGCGTGTATCAGAAAGGGGAATCGGTTCTTCAGCTATCTTCACCTCTCTTCAGCTTGGTTATTCATCTCTTTGGTTCATCGAAAATCTGGATGGAAATGTGAAGGAGGAAAGCTGAACGAAGAAAGTGCATTGAAAGAGTAAAGTGAAGTGAAAAAGTTAATGTTGGGTCATTTATTAATGTTTATTTTTTTGGCCAATAAAAATGGGAGGGAGTATTAAAAATATTGGAGGGAATATAATATTTGAGTGAAAAATTTTAAGGCAACAATTATAAAGTGTTGTTTTTTCAATTATAAAAATAGGACATTTTAGAAGTGTGATCATATATGTAAATAGGTGTTGCCAATTATATCATATTTTAACAACACTTATAAAGTGTATCTTATATTATTCAAGAGTACACTTTTGAAGTGTTGAAAAAATTATTGTAGCTAAAATTTAAATATTTTGGCTACGCTTTAAAAGCATTCCGAAAACTACTTTAGGCAACACTTTACAAGTGTTGTCCAGAATAAGTGTGGTCGTAGGCCTAAAATGGTGTAGTGTCAACATCATCAACTTCTTTCTTGGCGGCATCTCGAAGAATTTTTAGCTCCTTCACCTTGTTCTTTGCCACCTTAAGGGATTGACAAGCAACTGATAATTCCTCGGATTTCTCATTATTTACATGCAAGAAAAGAGGTGGTATCTCTCTCTTCTAACAACGATTGCTATGGGTTCCACTACTCTCATCTTGAAATGGTCGCTTTTGAGAAGTCTGATGAGTTTGAGTTGAACATTTTTTCCTTTTGGACGTTTTCATTAGGATGTACCTTGATCTTGTCTGGAACACAAACCCTACACTTCAAAACAGGAGATTGTTTCAAAATCATGACCTCTTCATCATTGTTTTGAAGGGCATCAGAAGTCAAACCAACAACATTCACCAAAAACTGCACATGAATGCACCTTTTCCAACTAGGACTTATACTTATGGGAAGCAAACTTCTTCACATCAGATCCTTTAGGAGGAAATGTTGCTTTGGCCCTAGATTTTGTCAATATACAAATAGGTGCAAGCCTTAATCCATCTTCCAACGAGGCCTAACAAAATACTGATCTAGTCAACAGAGAATCTTGAAAAAAGCCGAATTAACAACTGAATCTATGAGGACTATATTTTTCAATGATAAAGACATTTCGCTCCCTTAAAGTGAGATAGTTTGTGTGAATGCTCATAAATAAATTTTATTGATGTTCTTTTTCAGTCCCATCATTACGATATTGGTGTGCATGAGGTCTCCAAGCATGTTGCATCCAAAGCAATGGTTCCTCCTCCATGTATACACTTTCTTGCATCCTCTTTTCCAAAATACCTAGCAGCTCATTCACCAGAAAATGTAGTCATAAGGGGATCAACTGGCCCACCAGATAATGGGTAAAGAGTTTTAAAGTAAAAGTCCAACCAACCGTACGCATAATGGATTGGGAAATAAGTTTGGATGAGATCAAGTTGCGAAAATCTTGAAATTTTGTTTAGACCCTTGTAAATGCTGGCTAAAACTGGAATAGCAAGGTTAACTCTTCTACCACAGGCTAAATGACAGGCATTCTAAAGATACTGGAAAGAATAAAACCACCCCCTTAGTAGGAAAAACGAATGTACACAACCAATTGTTGCCAAATATGTTTCATCCATCTTATGACTCTTGTAGTACCTTGTGGAGCAATGCTTCTTCATCAGAAGACCACTTAAGAGACTCATCAATTTCCCTAGTTGGATTATGATATGATCTAAGACGAGCATATTTCTTTTTCTTTCTTGGCGTGGGTTATTCATACTTTATATGTTTCTTACACAAAAATTCTACCCATTTTTTTCACAAAACATCCTGATTTCTGCTTGTAGATGATGAAAGGCGTCAAATAAATGCTCACAAGATTGAGGGATGAACCTTTTTTCCATTTTCAAACGTGTCTGTGAGTTCTTCAATATTTGGCAGGACATCGTAATAAAGGCTACCTGATACAGGCAGACCAAAAATCACGTGTAATTCCCAAAGTGATATGGATAGTTCCTAGGCTGAAGTGAGCAATATTTTTGTAGTAGGACACCAAGCTTCGCAAAAGGCTTCCATGGTGTTAATGTTACGTTCATAAGTAAAAAGTATGTCATATACAGCATTGTATATATTTGCATCCTTCAAAGTTTGACGACCCCTACTAAGTATATCTTCAGGCCACTTCCAATACCCTAGAATATAGTGAAACTCTCCATCAAAGTGAAAGTATCATTCTATCGAGTCTCTCTATTTATGATTCCCCACCCCAAATATGGTAAAGAAATTGCAATATTTTTGGTATGATGATTAGAAGAGCAATGTACCCATGTCTTGGGAGGACGACTATCATATTATAAAGTCCAATAATCTAAACCAGTAAAATTCCCCTAGAGAAGGCATGGAGAGGCATACTAACCACCTTATGGCTTCTCTACAAGTAATTTGGTCTCCATTTCACTATTCTTAAGGTATTGTGAATTAAAAGAAGATTTCAAATCTTTGAAGTGAACCATATCCGAACTACAAAAAAAATGAAAAAAAAAAAGGACAAGTGTTTTATTAGCACTTAAATTAAAAATTCAATAATGAAGGTTATAAATCTAGACAATGTGTAACTATACCTTTAAGCGCAAATTAGGCAATGTAAGGTCCTAGCTACTCATGCAAAGTCTTAGCACCAACGGGTGTGAAGTCTTTGGGTCAAGACGATGTTATGCCTTTGGATTTAAGAAAATAATCTTCGCCTTAGACGATGTAAAATCTTTGGCTCAGACGTTATAATGCCTTTAACTCAAGCCATGTAAAGTCCTTGTCTTAGACGTTGTGAAGTCTTTGGCTCAGACAATATAATGTCATCACCTTAAACCATATAAAGTTTTTTCCTTAGATGGTGTAAAATCCTTGGCTCAGAGTACATTATGCCCTTGGCTCAAGCCATGTAATGTCTTTGTCATAGACTGTGTAAATTCTTTGACTCGAACTATACAATTTCTATGACTCAAACAGTGTAAAGTCTTCCTCATAAGTAATGCAAAATTGTCGCCTCAAACATGAATGTAACATTTTTTGGCTCAAATAGTGAAAAACAAATCATAGTTAAGAATATGGATTGACTTCTGATTAATAAGCAACTTGCATATAAGTCATGATTATAGTAAGTGATTAACAAATCAATTGTGAGAGCAATCATGTTTCAGTAACTAAGGCGAAAGGAGAAGAAAAGAAAAAAAGTGAACAAAATTGTCCTTTCTATCTCACGTATCAATGTTTTCTTTATGTCGTATGACATGGAGCATATATTTCAAGTAAAAAGGATCTACGGCATATGACTAACACAATCAATTCAGTAATCGAAGAAGGTATCTTGATGATTTAAAAATCAATTTAGTCACTTTCACATAACGTACCAACTATTTTCTTGATTAAAAAAATTACCTTTGAAAAGTAAAAAAAATGGCCAATTAATTTATTTATGGTCTACTCTGAACTACAAATTGTTTAAGAGTAGACAGAAGACATAACATGACGAAAGAAAAGAAAAAAAAAGGAGAAGTCGTTAAACAGTAACTTCAAAGAGCTTACCGGAATAAGTAATAGTTGGTCTTCAAGATTTCTTTGTGAAATTATGAATGGGTTTGAAAAAAAAAATTGACTACTATTTATAAGCAGCTGAAAAGGATGCTAGAGTCCTAACCCAGAACAAATTCAATATTTGATAGGTCAAACAATTTTTGGGATAGGGAGAGAATATTTGTTTTCATAGTTTAATTCTACAAGGACTCAAATTCTCTCTTTATATTTAAGGTATATAAAGTTTTTAAATTTAATAGAATCTTAAATATAAAGGACCTCTCTTTTTGCATAGTAAGCGTCGTCACATTCTTTAGTAATTTAATGTTTGTCCATACATGAGGGAACAACCAAATGTCATGGGGGGTCAAATTGTTTTTATTTTATTTATTATTATTATTATTATTTTAAAAAGTATTAAGAATTATATATATATATATATATATATATATATATATATATATATTAGCCTAGTCTAAAAAGAGAAATATATTGACAAGACTTGAGGTAGAGGGCATTTGAAAGCATTGAGATTTTATTGAATTTGAATCTATAAAATAATTTGGATTATATTGAATTCAAGAAAATAGTTGAGGTTATGTGGCAATCCAAGTAAAAATAAATAACCTACTTAAACCATGCCACATGTCAAAGTTATGCGGCAATCCAAGTCAAATTAAATGAGTCACTAAAATCATGTCATGTGTCAAAGCTATGTGGCAATTCAAATCAAATTAAATAAGCCACTAAAATCATGCCTTGTCTCAAAGTTATGCGGCAATCCAAGTCAAATTAAATGAGCACTAGAATAACGTCATGTGTATAGGTGACATGTTCTGACCAATTTGATCTGTCACGACCTGGGTCTACACCCTGGGTGTGGCCAGCACTCAAGAACCATTGTTTCTCCCCAAGCAAACCCTCATCCTGGTTGACAACAAGCGGAAGACTAACTTAAGCATGCAAAAGCTTAAAACTGGATAAAAGTTCATGAATTTGAAATATGAACTTTAACTCAAAAGAAAACGCTGAATAATCAAATTAATACATTCAACTCACCATAAATAGGAAACTTTAGTATTTAAAACATTTAATAAAATAAATGAATAATACAGACTTCTTAACTAATTGACTACCTATGAAGCCTCTAATTGATAATGATGGAAGTCAGGACAAGACCCACGACCTCCTAACTAAACTGAAAAGTAAATAAAATCCTCCGAAAGCAATGAGGATCACCATAGCTAACTCGAACTCTCAGTTATATCAATGAAGCTCTTGTTGATCATCCTAAATACATGTTTCTGCATAATGAGAAGATGCAGGCTAATTGGATCAGTACGTGGAATATACGAGCATATAAGGGGAAATCAAAAGCATAAAACATAGGCTTGAACTTGATAAAAAGGAAAACGTACTTACCTCTTTACAAATTTACTCAACTCAAGGAATTCTTAAGATACTCAACAATACTCAACTTACTCAACTTAAAAGTATTCAAGGATAAGATACTAAACTACATATTAGATTCTCTACTAAAGAATATGATATTCGACTCTAGATACTCAATATAAATCAAAGCATAGGCATGTGATATATGTAAAGCTTTGTAAAATAGTAAGTTCGTTAAAGAAAATGCAATAACAAACTCAACTTTACTTATATAAGAAAGTAATATAGTTTCTGTGGGAGATTCACTAACACACAACCATCACTACGAACCTAAGCGATGGTACAATGTCTTACCTCACGTTGCAAAAGGACCATCCTATACCTTGTTGTTAGTATAGAACCTGAACTACTAAGTGGATCCACTAGTCTATGCTAAAAAGCACTAATGAATCATCTAAAAAGTATGAACCTTCTTCTGTCCATGTTGGTTACATGGTTTATGGGGGCTTGAGTTAATATATACTCACATCCCCATATCGGTGCTCAATACTACTCCTAAAATACATAAATCGTATGTTTTAAAAAGAACTTCTTCTCTGGTTTGAGGTAATTTGCTCAAACTTAATTTTTTAAAAGCTCTCTTGGAAATCATATTTTAATCTTTACTAAAAACTAGCCAAATTCTCTATTAGAAGTATAGCTTCCTTTCTTACTTAAAATGTGAAAACATTCGTAACTCTCAGGGAATACTTAGTTCCCTTATAACTTTTAAGAAATGAACTCAACTCTTTACTCGTTGCTTAACTTGAAACTTTTGATCTTAAATCAACTCTAAGGGAATTAATAGTTCCCTTATATTTCTTGAAAGAAAGACTTCAACTTTAACTCTTTACTTTAACTAAAAACTTGAGCCTCGTAACGATGTTAAAATGTTTAAATAAGACTCCTGAAAACTTTAAGAAACTTTACTTTGACATGTTTCTTACTTGTAGACTTAACTCTTAACTTCTTTGACTTTGATCATAAATTTCCTTGAATTTAATTATGGATTCAAGGTTCTTCATAGCATATTTATGGATGATTTAATAATGTTCAACTTGGAGGGTTCACGCGGAATTATGAGCATAAACTACGTAACTCAAGTACTTCATGGGTAACATTTAATAGTCCTATGATTAGGAATATAGTCTTAAAAGGAATAAGGACTCAATACTTAAGACTTGTAAATTGAAGAAACTACTCCTCTCAACGGTACTCAAATTTTTGGAGTCCATGCAGAATTTGTGGTCATGAATTACTTGACTCGAAGGACTACATAAATACATGGAACTCATGTATAAAATTCTTCTCATTCTCTTACTTACTTCCTCAAATCTTATCTCAAATCAATAGTTGATCTCAAAGGATTCACAACTTTACTCTTATCTCTCTCTTAAATGTGAATTATGAGTTCAAGAGTTATGGTTCATGATATGAAGGATCTAGGTTATATTGTAGACTCATGAATACATTATACTCACTATTATCCTCAATTACTTGAGTCTTGAAACAAGTTACTAGAAGTTGTAGCAGGCTCCTCAAAAAGACTCAAAGAGACTCTCTCTCAAAAGGTTTCGGAAGAACTCTCAAAACATAATCTTAATTTTACCTTGAATTTTAATTATTAATTCAAGGTTATAATTTGAATGATTTCTAAGTGTTTAGAAGTAGTTTGAAGTGTTTAGAATCAAAAAGTGTGAAGATACACTTTAAATGACCTCAAACGGGACAACCGACAGAAAAGGAGTGGGGGCAGACGACTCTGGCGCGTTCCGGATGAGGGGTGTCAGCCCCTAACATCATAGAGTGAATTTGAGCACACTGCAGGCGCACCGTGCCAGCATCTCTCGAGGCATGGTTTCAGCGAATTTCGCCTCTTATTTTCTGACTCTAAATCGCTTTTTTCTTTTCTCAAGTTTTCCTTAATTTAATTACCTAATGTTAGTGAAAAAACTAACAAGATAATAAAATTGCAATATTACAATTGAAATTAAAATGAAGAAATCAATATCTTCAAGTGAGGCGTGGATATCTCGCTCTCTTTAAGGAGATTCAAGTCCACTGCAGCAAATGTTTTCACTGGTCCAGCAGTAGTCCTCTATGACTTGTCCCCTCCAGGATACAACTGCCTTCACAAAGTATTACTCAACAACTCGGGACAAGAGTTGAGTCCAAAGCTCCACAAAAAAGAACACCTCCCTTCAACTAATAAGAACTCTCTTTTAGACTAACTCTTTCACTCTTTGTTTTCTCTTGTGAATTGTGTGTTCCAAACCAAATGAAGACCACCACTATTTATACTACAAGAAGTCTTCCTAGTAATGAATAGGAAGATAATGGAGGTAGTAAATAGTAAAGATAATGGTCTTAGGAGTTTCATAGGTTACATAGGTTACAATAGGAGTTTCATAGGTTACATAGGTTACAATAGGAGTTACATAGGTTACAAAGAGTAATGGAGAAATTAAGAATGGAATAAAGTGACGGACAACCAATACTAATGGATGATGTAGAAGTTATACATTCCAATTTTTATTGAAATGTTTTTATCTCACAATGAATTAAACCAATAAAGCCAAAAGTAATGGCATTACATGACTACCAAGTCAAAGATGAATAACATGATTAAATTGGTAGTTTAAAACACAAATGCCTACCAATGGTCATTCTTATAACTCCAAAATAAAACAATTTAATATGTTCAGTATTAATATTAAAAAAGTAATAACCTAACATTACACCACTCATTTTAATATTTAGATAAGAGAGTATATCAGTTGAAGGAAGACTACTATGCATAATGAAGGTGTGCTCTGCATTGAACCTCCACTTAGTGAAACAGTAACTTTTACTCTAGAGTCGTAGTGGTCTCACACTTGAACTATGACTGCTTAAGGGAAATAAAATATCACTGCTCACACATAATAATCAAGGTGTTGACATGAGCTTTAACAGCCAGCACGTTATGGCCATGTGTCATCCCAGTTTAATGAGTGCATTTGAGAATGAGCCCCAATCTCATAGGATGCGACCTACTTGCACACATCACATAGGTGAAATCTGTCGAGAGTCCTCCTGTAAGATTAACACTCCACCTATACGAGCTACATATATTCATTAAGACTTTTATCAACTCAACCTTCACAAACTACAGGAAATAATGCACTCACATCATAAGGAGGGAAAAAATAGTGCATTTTTCACAACAAGTCATCATATGATTAGTTTTTCCCTTTGAACCTGGTTATAAGATCTCTAGTCCCCAGGTAGGGTTTCCTCATATATGACTCAATGATTTGTAGGCTTCAATCTCATCCCCCTCGATGTGCTCCAGACCTTTTCTCTTGTTAAGACCTTCGTTAGAGGATCTGCAAGATTATCACTAGATTTGACATAATCAACATTAATGGTACCATTTGTCAAATACGATCTTACACTTACTGTGTTTTCTCCTTATAGGTCTGGATTTACCGTTGTAATAACGATTTTGAACTCTACCAATTGCATTGGTGCCATCATAATGAATTAAAATAGGAGGAATTGGTTTTTCAAAATAAAGAATTTGAAACAATAAATCTCCTAACCAATTTGCTTCCTCACTAGCTGAAGCTAAAGAAATTAGTCCATCCTACATGGTAGAGTTAGCAATTATAGTTTGCTTTTTTGATCTCCAACAAACAGCACCACCACCTAAAGTAAAGACATAATTAGTGGTAGAACAGGAATCACCTGACAAAGTGTTCCAATCTGCATCACAAAAGCCTTCAAGTACAACAGGATATTTTTTGTAGAACAAACCACAATTTTTTGTTCCAATTAAATATCTCATGACACTTGTTATAGCATGCCAATGTTCAGTATCTGGCTTTCTTGTAAACCTGCCAAGTACTCCTACTGCATATGCAATATCAGGCCTAGTGCAATCAGCCACGTATCTCAAACTTTCGATTATACTAGCATATTCCTTTTGATTTATTACATCATTTTCACTTTCAACAGGAAATAAATGAACACTTGAATCAAAAGGAGTAGCAACATTCTTTCAATCATGAAAGTTATATTTTTTCAAAATTTTCTCAACATAATGTGACTGGTCAAGGAAAATCCCCTCACATGTTCTTGTTATTTTTATTCCAAGAATAAAATTTGTCTCACCAAGATCTTTCATATCAAAATGGCTTCTAAGAACAGTTTTAGATTTATCAATAACATTCATGTTAGAGCCAGAGATCAACATATAGGCAAATGATCACATGTGAATTATTCCAAGACTTATGATATATGCACTTATCACACTCATTTGTTTTAAAACCATTTTCAATCATGCAGGAATCAAACTTTTCATGCCATTGTTTTGGTGTTTGTTTCAAGCCATATAGGGATTTAGTAAGTTTACATACTTTGCTTTCTTGGCCTGCTTCAACAAAACACTCGAGTTGGTCCATATAAATTTCTTCATTTAGGTATCCATTTAGAAAAGCAGTTTTTACATCCATTTAATGAATTTGCAAATCAAAAATTGCAGTCATAGCAACTAAAAGTCTAACGAATGTAATTTTTGTTACCTGAGAAAAAGTATCAAAAAAATTCTAGGCCTTCTAGTTGTTTAAAACCTTTTGCAACTAGCCTAGCCTTGTATTTATCAATAGAACCATCCATTTTCAACTTTTTCCTTAAGATCCATTTGCAACCAATTATTTTACAACCCGGTTGTAAATCAACTAACTTCCAAGTTTTATTAGAAATTAGAGATTCCATTTCATCATTTACAGCCTCTTTCCAAAAAATAGAATCATGTGAAGATAATGCTTCTTTCAAAGTTAGAGGGTCGTTTTCAACATTAAACACATAAAAATCAGGACCAAAATCTTTTTTACTCTAGCTCTTTTACTTCTTCTTAACTCAAAAACACCAACTTCTTTATTTTTCAAAGTTGAAGTAGAAGAACTAGGTAGTGACAAAATATATTGTTCAATCCTTTGACCCCTACTATTTTTAGAATCAAAAGGAAATTTATTTTCATAAAAAATAGCATCACCAGATTCTATTACAATATTATCTTCAAGATTAAAAAATCTATAGGTTGTACTATATGAAGCATAACCAAGAAAAGCACTAGTAGTAACTTTCTCACCCAACTTTGTAATCTTGGGATCCATTAGCCTTACAAAGGCTAGACAACCCCAAACTCTTAGATATCCCAAACTTGGCTTGTAACCTTTCCACAATTCAAAAGGTGTCACTTAAGAATTTTTATGAGGCACACGATTCAACACATAACAAGCAGTTAAGATAGCTTCACCCTAAAAATTTAAAGGTGCATGTGACTCAATAAGCATGGCATTAGTCAATTCAACCTAAGTTCAATTTTTCCTTTCTGCTACTCCATTAGACGAAGGAGAGTAAGGAGGAGTAGTTTCATGAATTATTTCCAATGATCTAACAAAAGAATTAAACTCATTTTATTCATATTCACGGCCTCTATCACTTCTAATTCTTTTTATTATTTTTTTCAAACTGATTTTCAACCTCGTTGAGATATGTTTTGAAATTTTCAAAAGCATCACTTTTATTTTTCATCAAGTAAACATATGTAAACATAGAAAAATCATCAATGGAAGTGATAAAATATCTATTATCTCCACGAGTTAGCATTCCACCAAGTTCAAAAATATCAGTATGAACTAATTCTAACAAATCAGTTTTTCTTTCAACTTGAAAATGAGGCCTTTTAGTAATCTTGGCTTTACTACAAGCCTCACACTTTTCAAAATTCTTTTTAACCATTGGGATTAATCCTAAAATACTCATGATTCCAACATAACGATCATTAATATGACACAAACGAGCATGCCAAAAAATAGTAGAAGAAAGCATATAAACTGAAGTAGAAGTTTTATTCATTTCAACATTCAAATTAAACATCTCATCACATGCATAACCATTCCCCACAAAAATACTTTTCTTCACTATTACATATTGACAGATTCAATAATCTGTTTAAAGCCTGCTTTATTAAGAAGAAAACTAAACATCAATTTTTTTCTCCTAAAAGAGTATAAAGTACATCTTTCAATGTTAATATCCTTCCAGAAGTAAAACACAATTCAACATCTCCCTTTCCAAGCATTTGAGTAGTGTGAGCATCACCAAGCATGATGGTTTTGGGCTCCTCAAAATGAGTATATGTTTTAAACCAGTCTTTGTCATAACAGACATGACGGTTTGCACCAGAAACAGCCCATCATCCATCTACATTCTCAACCATGTTTATGTCAGTAATCACCGCCACAAAAGGTTCTTCGGTAATGTTTGCCTGAGGGTTAGGATCACGTTTCTGGAATCTGCAAAATCGAACAATATGACCACTTTTGCCACAAACAAAGCATGGTCCCTTTTCTTGAACTTGTTGATTTTGTGTTTGGTGATTTTCACCATTATTTTTCTTGGGAGGTCTACCATTATTTTTCTTGAATTTTTTCTTCTTAGGCTTTAAAAAAAATTGTGAGTTTCAGGAGTAGCATTATTCGAAGTAATTAAATTTACCTTCGATGTGATGTTGTTCTCTTCTTTTTGTAAAAGTGCATCTTGGCCCCTTGCTTCTTCTTCCATGCGGATTTTCATTATCAAGGTTTCAAGAGAGGTTTCCTTTTGTTTGTGGCGCATAGTTTTTTGAAATTCCTTTCAAGAAGGTGGAAGTTTATCCACTATGCCACAAAAAATAAGGTTATCTCAAATTTTAACCTCTTCGGACCTAAGATCTCCAACAATCATGATAAAGTCTTGAGCTTGATCTACAACTGATTTGTTTTCCACCATTTGGAAACGAAAAAATCTACTAGCTGCATATTTTTTCGCTCCAGCCTCTACGGTATCATACTTACTCTGAAATGCCTTCCAAATTTTTTTGCACTAGAGTAAGTTCTATCATAATAATCATAAAAATTATCAGATAGACAATTAATAAGATAATACCGACACTTATAGGAATCACCATCGTACTTCCACTTTCTCTTGATGAGAAATAGTTTCGTCATCATTCATAGTGGTAATGTCTTCTTTATTTGGATTCTTCTCAGTTAATACATAAGAAACATTAAGAAGACTTAAGTAGAAAAGTATTTTACCCTTCCATCTTTTGAAATGGTTATCATTGAACCGAAATGGGTTGTTAAGATCTCCCATCTTGACATCCGCGGTTTTTTCATTTGTAGCCATATTGAATCTCCTTAAAAATTGCTAGTGAAAAAACTTACAAGATAATAAAATTGCAATATTACAATTGAAAATAAAATGAATAAATGAATCTCTTCAGGCTGAGGCGCAGATATCTCGCTCTTTTTAAGGAGATTCAATCCCACTGCAGCAAATGTTTTCACCGGTCCAGCAGTAGTCCTCTTTGACTTGTCCCCTCCAGGATACAACATCGTTCACAAAGTATTACTCAACAACTCTGGACAAGAGTTGAGTCCAAAGCTCCACAAAAAACAACACCTCCCTTCAACTAATAAGAACTCTCTTTTAGACTAACTCTTTCACTCTTTGTTTTCTCTTGTGAATTGTGTGTTCCAAACCAAATGAAGACCACCACTATTTATAGTACAAGAAGTCTTCCTAGCAATGAATAGGAAGATAATGGAGGTAGTAAATAGTAAAGATAATGGTCTTAGGAGTTTCATAGGTTACAGTAGAAGTTTCATAGATTACATAGGTTACAATAGGAGTTACATAGGTTACAAAGAGTAATGGAGGGATTAAGAATGAAAGAAAGTGATGGACAACCAATACTAATGGATGATGTAGAAGTTATCCATTCCAATGTTTATTGGAATGTTTTTATCTCACAATGAATTCAACCAATAAATACAAAAGTAATGGCATTACATGACTACCAAGTCAAAGATGAATAGCATGATTACATTGGTAGTTTAAAACACAAATGCCTACCAATGGTCATTCTTATAACTTCAAAATAAAGCAATTTAATATGTTAAATTTTAATATTAAAATGATAATAACCTAAAACCTAACCTAAGTAAACACTAATACACTCAAAACAATGCTCCAAACAGTCACTTTCATCTCAAGAAATCATCAAAAACCCAACAAGATAAGATCTACAAGGAAACTCAAGAACACCTATCAAGAACTTAAATCCTTCAACTTTTTGAGAATGAAATTACGCTTAAATAACATGTTTGGAGTGTGAGTTAACAAATCTAACACTATGGAAGCTTACATACCTCTTAGGTATCAAACCCATGGGGAAAATCCACAACAAGATGCAAGAATCTCCATGAACGCTTGATCCTTTGCTCTTTTCTCCTCTTTTCTCTTCTTTTCTCTTTTTGAACTCTCACACTAAAACCCTAGGCGTAGGATTATGAAACTCAACCTAAAAGGATTAGACCAATAAAGTATTTCGAAAAATGAATTAAATCTGATGGGGTAAGGAAAGGACAAAAATACCCCTCACTATTTTTGGCTAACTTTCATTAACTACACAACCTAACTTCAAAAGGTCATATCTCACTCATCCGAACTCGAAACTTAGCAAACTTTGCGGCGTTGGAAAGATAATTCAAAGATATTTTATATGGTATCCTGTAAAATATCCAACTAATCATGTGATAGGAGTTCTGTTTATTTTAAGTTGACCCAAAACTCATACTTAACTTAACTCTCAAAATTTCAGATTTTGCTATTTTCAATTTAATTATTTTTGGAACTCAAAGTGATAAATCTAGTGAACTAACCTTAATAATTGAGAAATTTTTAATTCTTTAGTAAAATCTCACTTACTGCGAAGAACGATTTGAGTCTTAGCTAAAAAATATTTTGGGGTGTTACAAGATCAAAGCTTTTCACTGGAGAAATGTTATTGGTCGGTTCAAATGGACCAATTAAATTGCACCAGTAGACCACTTCCTACTACTATAAATAGGGGTCGTCATTATTTATAGAGAGGATGTCTTTTTAAGAACAAGAATCAAGAAGAGGGCTTGTGGATTAAAGGCTACAAATTCTCTACAAGCTGCAATTTCAAGCAATCAGAATCAAAGTTCAACATTCAAGATCAAGTTACTTGTTCATGCTAATTATTCTTCATAACCATACAAGTTTTCCTGATGAATAATTAACACTCAAGTTTGGATACTAAAGATTCAAGATCAAGCTATTCAAGCCCTTGACTCTAAATCAAATTCAAGTCCTACATATTTCATATTATTTTTAAGAATTAGAGGATTATCATAGAGATTATAATACGCACTATATTTTGAAATCAAATACTACATTTTGTTACTTTTATTTTTTTGTCTTGATTATTTTTCAGCTTGAAATTTTATTGTTTACATGCTTATTTAAAAGATTTAAAGATCTTATGTCAAATTGTAAAATTTTGATTATTAAAGTTTAAATTGTACCACGTAAGTTCATATGGAGATAATAATATTAATTATTTCAAAAAAAATTAAACAATCCATGATAGAATATTTGATTCCTGTAACTTCAGGTTTTCTAAAGTTGAAAATGAAATTTGAACGGGTGAGGAGTAAATATATAAAGTATGGTTGTAAGGATATATATCTTGATAAAAAAGTATAACTAGGGGCAAATATAACTTATTTCGATAATATAGGGTCAAATATGACCTTTTCTCATTTTATCGATTCGTATTTATTTATTTACTAGGCAATTTATCCGCGCTTTTCGCGATAATAAATAATAATTGCATTAAACTTGCAAATAATATTTTACTAATATCCATACATAAAAAATAATGGGAAAATAGGCTCTTAAAAAAATATAGCAACATTCCACCATTAATTTGATTATTTGTCATTATCATAGAATCAAAAACCTCTAATAAATAAATTATTCAAGAAATAATAATCATTTGTTCTTTAAGCAATATTTAAAGAAAAATAAAGAAGAAAATAAAAATATATATACAAAGGCACATGTATGTTTATCTATATAAGTGAGAAAGATCTTAAAAAATCAATGGTATAATTAATAATTCTATATTTTTCCCAACAAAGAAATAAATTTAAAATTGTAATTTTTTCAATGATTAACATACTATGCAAAATTAATATTTACTCCGTACATATGAACTTTCATACTGTTCGAATCTTAGGTGTCAAAATTGTAAATGTTGACATATAATCTTTAAATAATAAATATTTATTCACTCTATCCCAACTTATGTGGCGCACTTTAAATTAAAGAATCAAAATTTTATATGAAATCATCAAGTTTGTTGATATAAAATTTACATATTCGAAAACTATATTAAAAATATTATAAACCACAACTGAACAATTCAAATTATTTAAAAGAAGAATTTAAATTACAATGAAAGAAACTTGTTATACTCTCATAAATTCGAAATGTATCATATAAATTGAAAATGAATAAAACAGTTAACCTTTTTATTTGGCTAATGCCTTGTTGTAAGCTAGATAGAAACAAGAATTGAAATTCATTTCTATTTTTGTCCCAAGAGATTTGAACTCTTCAATTTGTAGTTTCATTAGTTTGCGCAATCCGACCTTGAGTGGTTTATGCGCACACTCACAGTAAAAATTGTTGCAGAAACAGTCATCGATAAAGGCATAAAGAGATCTACAAATATTAGGATCTTTGTTGCAACAACAAACGAGAGTATATGCTTCAGCCTTTTGCGAAATACCTATTAAATAAATTTCATAAATATAAATATATATATAAAAAATTAATTAATAGATAAGTATATTTCATATATCTGAGAACAAGGTTACAAAATGAACTTAGAAAAATATTGTGAAAAAGTGTGTGTTATTCGATCAAATACTAAAAAATTAAAGCAAGTAAAGGACTTATAGTGCCCAATAATCATAAAGATGAGGAGAAACATGAATTCTTTGAAAGTCATATCTTAGTATTTGATGTAATGCATTCAAAAGTAATTTATGCAGTTGTTTGATGAAAATAGTTTTTCCTTTCGTGTCTTATTTATAACATATTTAGTTAACAATTTAGTAAAAACAATATTTTGTGAATCTTGTAGCTGATTTTTCTCTTCTTTTTGGTCAATTGTGCATTTATGTCAAAATGACAATATTCAATTGAAATTGTAATGTACATGTCTTGTACACGTAACACGTTTGAGTTTTGATTTGACAGCATGTCGTGTCATTTGATACGTAACACTAGTAAATAACAACCTAGTGCACATATTAGTAAACTGACAAAAACAATGTCAAGAATGACTTCAATTTCAACATATTACAACATTAACAATTGAAGACCGATAGCGAAATGCAACTATTAAGACACTACTTAAGCTTATTATTCAAGACAAAACCAATTGAAATTTATGTGTTTTAGAAAAACATCAATTTAGTACAAACTACTCAATTTAATCAAAATCCAATAAAAATAACAAAAACATAACAATGTAATGTCTTGCCTTACGAATAGAGGAATACTCACAATAATGGAAAATACATCCCACCGTACCATTTTATACAAAGTAGTTTGACTCGGGAATGGGGTTTAAGAAAAACAAAGACTTTTAAAACTTTGAATTATTTTATTAAAGGTAAACTAGACATTTTAAAGTTAAATTGTTACTTAATATAGAAATAATGGATAATGCACAAGTACCCCCTCAATCAACGCCCGAAATCTCAAATACACACTTATATTATACTAACGTCCTATTACCTCCCGAAACTTATTTTATTAATAATTTTCTACTCCTTTTCGGCCTACGTGACACTATCTTGTGGGCCCAACACTGATTGCCTTTTTTTTTTCAAGTTAGTGCTAGGTAGGCTGAAAAGGAATAGAAAATTACTTATAAAATAATTGCAGGGGGGTAATAGGACCTTAGTGTATAAGTGTGTCTATGAGATTTCGGGCATAGGTTGAGGGAGTACTTGTATATTTTCCCTAGAAGTGCATTCACCCATCCTTTGAGTGTGAGGAAGGGTGGTGTGTCGGTTGAAATTTGTGAGGCTATACTTAAGTTTCTGATTTTGCATAAATCTTATATTTATATAAAAGAGAACCTTATGCCCTCTTACGTGGCTCCACCACAAGAAAGAATTTCCTTTTAAATTTATTTATTACCATGTGAACTTAGGTCTTGGGCCTAACTCACACCCCAAAAGTTAGCTCAAAAGGAGGAGGACTGTCCAAGACTCATAAGGAGTCCACACATCTCATTAACCACAGATGTGAGACTTTTGTCATTCTTTACACCCAACTTTTAAATTTATTTATATACCCTCTTTCGTGAAAACATGTGACTTTTATGAAAAGTTGTGACTTTAATTTAAGGTTGAGACTTTTATCAAAAGTTGTGACTTTTATGAAAAATAGTGACTTTAATGAAGAGTTGCGATTTTTATGAAAAGTTTTGCCTTTTATGAAAAGTTGCAACTTTAATGAAGAGTTGCGACTTTATGAAAAATTGTGACTTTTGTTGAAGGTTTTGAACTTTTCTAATGGTTGGAACTTCTCCTAATAGTTTTTACCTTTCTGATAAGGTACAATAAACATTTGTTCACAGTGCTCTTTGTTGTATGTAAATAGAGAGATTTCATCTCATTTTTAAACAACAAAAAATATGATCTTCTTCTTCTACTTCCGCAATATAAATTTGCGTGTACTTTGCTCCTGTTGAGTGCTTACAGAAACCTCTATTTTTGGAATAATAAGTTGGTGAATAAAATTGTTCCATCATGAGAGGATTTTATTCATTAAACCTCCGGTATTTGAGGGGAATAGTTTTCTTAAGGGGATATTGTGCATTCAGTGGACTTGATTATTCCTTTCTATTTCATTCTATTTTTACATATCTTATATATATTTTTTACACTAATTAATTTATACCTATGATATTAATTATTGTTTTTGAGTACATGTTTTATACTCTGTTGTTTATGTTTGTGCAAAGTTATTGTCTCTTGTTATATTAAACATATACACATATAATACGTACATTTGTTGTGCATAAAATAATTATTGTATTCAGTTCCAAGAATTCATGTTTTGCTAATCTATATTAAATTTTATAACTTAAAAAGTACTATCGATAAACATACATATTATCTATTTTTACTTGGATATGAAATCTATAAAAGCTACTTTAAATTAGAACCTAATAACTTAAAAATAAAGTTGAAGTTATTAGTTTTAATTTTGGGTTTACTTCTATTTTCAAGATACTTTATTCATTACATGAGTAATTATTATATTGAAAATATTAATTGTATAAAATGTGTTTAGATTTCTCATATAATTCCAACATTATGAGAAGCAAGATTGTTGCGTTTTAGCAATATGTGAATGGGAAATAGAAGAGAAAAATGAAAAAGTGGAGGAACTAATTTTGGAGGGAAAATGAAAAGTTTTTTCTTCCTTATTGGTAGATGAAAGGAAATTGTTGTCCTTATATTAGGAAATACTTCATTTACTTCTTGAAGGGTTAAGAAGACGGTCCCCTCTCGCGCCGTCGTCGCTCGCTCGGCTTCGGCTTTGGTTAGGCTTTGTATTTGAATGTGATTGATAATATTTTTGAACAAAATTTATTCGAATTCAGATTCAAATTTGGATTTGGATTCTGATTTGGAAAATGATGTGATAGCTTGATAATATTTTTGAACAAAATTTATTTCGTCAATCTCATTGATTAAATTCTAATTTCCTTTCTCTTATAAATTAATTTAGAATGTTAGTTAATTAGTTAATTAATTTAATATAATGGAATTTATATAAATTCATGTGTAACAATAACGTTGTTCCTGAAGGGACATGTTCCTTTCAGAAAATTGTTATTTTTCCCAAGACACAACTTTTTGGAAAAAATATGTTTGCTTAGATTTGTCTAAAAAGACACGCTTCTTGCTGAAAATGTCTATAAAAAGGAGATCTTTTTCATTTTTTCTAACAATGAATTTTTTCCTCTCTGCATACATTTTCTCTCATAAACAAAATTGTCGATCGACTGAGTCTGTGTAGTCTTGTTACTCTCTTACGTTTGCTGAAATTATTTAAGTTTTGAGGTACCACTACTTCTTTAACATGTTAATCCGTTTTATCTTAGGAGAAATTAATCTGCAACCTCAGGTACAATGAGGAGATTAAATATCTTAAAGAAACAACGTGTCTTCTCTGGACTCATATTAAAAAAAATGTTGTCTATTTTATCTTATCTGTTTCTGTATTTTTTTACTAACCTTAATACAGGTGATAACAATCTTAAGAAATTTAATAGTTTTTCTATTTGAGGTTTCTGAAGATTAAAACTTTAATGATTTTCTACTCTATTTGAATTTTTAAAATTCATTCAATTAACGATTAAAAGAGCATAAAAACTTTATCTTTAAATTAGAAACATGCTATGTAAGGATTTATTCTTTGTTGTTAGTATTTCAAATACTAAAATCTTCTATCATTTGTGACATTAAAATGAATAATTCAAGTCAGGTAAATCTTGAAATAGTGAGTGATGCAACAACATCGGTTGCACACAATCATTCAACTGCTTCCCTAGCACCGGCTGAGAAACCCACAAAGTTTTTTGAAGTCGACTTCAAGAGATGACAGCAGAAGATGTTATTCTATAATACTACATTGTGTTTGTAGAGGTTCATTAATGAGAATATTTCTGTTATGTTGGATGAAACTCCGGCTAATAAATGGTCCTCGGTATCAGAAGCATGGACACACTCAGATATTTTTTGTAAAAATTATATTCTGAGTGGCCTACAAGATGATCTGTATAATATGTACACTAATGTCAAAACCTTAAATGAACTCTGGGTAGCTCTAGAAAAGAAGTACAAAACAGAGGATTTCAGAATGATGAAGTTCATTATAGTAAAATTTCTGGACTATAACATGATAGATAGTAAGACCGCCGTCTCTCAAGTTTAAGAACTGTAGGTCATAATCCATGATCGCCTTGCTGAAGGTATAAATTTATTTAATACCTATATTGGAAATACTAAATTTTTTTCTTAATACTCACATAATCTTGAATGTAAGATTGTGAATGATGTTTTTCAAGTGGTTGACATAATTGGGAAGTTACCTCCAGTGTGGAAGGACTTCAAAAGCTACTTGAAACATCAACAAAAGGAGATGATTGTTGAAGATCTCATAGTAAGGCTGAGAATCGAACAGGATAACAAGGTTCTAGAAAAAAGGTGACGTGGTAATTAAGAAATATTTGGAGTAAATATTGCTGAAGAAGATCCCACAAAATTAAAGGAAAGAAAGAAAGCATCTGGTCCAAAAAGTAATCATCCTAAGAAGAAATTCAATGAAAGTTGCTTCAATTATGACAAACGTGGTCATACCGCTATTGAATGTCGTAGTCTCAAGAAGGACAAGAAGAAGAAGGATCAAGCGAACTTGGTTGAATCCAAAGGAGAAATAGATGATCACTGTGCAATGCTTTCAAAATATAACTTGGTTGGAAATTCAAGAGAATGATGAATAGATTATGGTTCCTTATGTCATATTTGTGTCAACAAAAAATTATTTCATCATATACTCTAGCACCTACAAACCAGAAGTTGTTTATGGAAAACTTTGTTGTTGCAAAGGTGGAAGGAACTGACAATTTCCTATTAAAGATGACATCAAGCAAGGTGGTGATTTGAAAAATGTCTCGTATGTTCTGAAATTAAAGAAGAACTTAGTTTCTATTCCAGTTCTGAATAAAAATGGATTCAAATGTGTATTTGTTTCTGATAAAGTAGTAGTAAGTAAGAATGAAATGTATCTAGGAAAGGTTACATTTGTTATTGCAATTGATATGAATAAAGATTTTGCTTCTTCTTACTTGCTAGAGTCTAAATGTATATGACATTAACGTTTGGGACACGTTAAATAATAAAAACTTGCGAAAACTGATTAACTTAAATTCATTGCCTAAATTCCAGCATAATAAATCAAAATGTCAAATTTTTGTTAAATTTAAGTATGCTAAGCATCATTGTAAATATGTTGAAAGGAATTCTAATCCCTTAAACTGATTCACACTGACAGTTGTGACATAAAGTCAACACCATAACGTGGTGGTAAAAAGTATTTCGTAACTTTTATTGACGATTGCACTAGATATTGTTATGTCTATTTGCTAATTGGTAAGGATGAAGTAGTAGATGCATTTCAGTAATATAAAATTGAAGTTGAAAATCAGTTGGATTGAAATATAAAAATGATCAGAAGTGATAGAGATGAAGAATATGAATCTCCATTTGTAGAAATATATTTGGAAAATGAAATAATCCATCAAAGTATTGATCCTTACACTTCTCAATCTAATGGGATTGCAGAAAGGAAAAACTAAACTTTAAAGAAAATGATGAATGTCTTATAAGTTCAGGTTTACCGCAAAACTTGTGGGGGAAAGATATTCATACAACAAATCGAATAATAAATAGAGTACCTCACACAAAGACACATGTTATTCTTAATGAGAAATGAAGAGGTACAAAATGAACATAAAAGATTTCAGAGTGTGGAGGTGTCTAGCCAAAGTCCACGTTCGTATACCTATGATGGTGAAAATAGGGCCTAAGACTGTGGATTGTATATTCATTGGACATGCCACAAATAGTAAGGCATGTTGATTTTTGGTTCATAAGTCCGAATATCCGAATATTCATAATAATACGGTAATGAATTTAGATAATGCTGAAGTTTTTTAACATATTGATCCGTTTAAAACTAGACTTTATTCATCTAGTGGGGGTCTAAACAACCTCGAGAAGAACCAAAAGAGAATGAAACCAATAAAGACAGTCCAAAGCGCAGTAAACATCAAAGGGAATGTACTTCATTTGGATATAATTTTGTAACATTTATTCTTGAAAGTAAGCCTCAAATATTCAAGGACTCAATGTAGTCTAGCAAATCAACCTCTTGGAAGAAGACTGTCAATAGTGAGATTGAATCAATCCTAAACAATCATACCTGAGAGTTGGTTGCTGTTCTTCTAGGGTATAAACCCTTGGATTCAAAATGGATCTTTAAAGGAATATGAAATATGATGAAACTATTGACAAATATAAAGCAAGACTTGTTGTCAAAGGCTTTAGACAAAAAGAAGATCTTGATTATTCTGGCACATTCTCGCTAGTGACTAAGATTACATCAATTCAGATGTTAATTTCCCTAGTTGCAGTACATGATCTAGAAATCTATCAAATGGATGTGAAAACCGTTTTCTTAAATGAAGAGCCGGAGGAAGAAATTTACATGAAACAACCTAAGGGTTTTGTAGTTCCTGGTAAAGAAAAGAAAATGTGGAAACTTATTTAGTCATTTTATGGATTAAAACAAGCACCAAAACAATGGCATCAAAGTTTGACCAAACCATGTTGTCAAATGGATTTAAGATTAATAAATGTGATAAATGTGTCTTCACTAAAGATACTCCGAATCAGGAAGTCATTGTATGCCTATATGTTGATGACATGCTAATAATGAGCAAGGACATTGACAATGTAAAACGTACTAAGCATATGCTCGCTAGTGTGTTTGATATGACATTCTAGGAGTTGTTGATGAGATATTGGGAATTAATATTAGCAAAAATCATAACGGTCTAGCATTGTGTCAAAATCATTATATTCAAAAGGTACTTGAAAAGTTCAAGTATTTGAATTTCAAAAGATCAAAGACCCCAATTGATGTAAACCTTCATCTTTCAAAGAAAAAAAGTGAAAGTTAGTGTCAATTGGATTATGCTAGAGTGTTAGAAAGTTTGATGTATGTCATGAATTGTACACGACCAGAAATAGCTTGCGTTATCAGTAAACTGAGTCAATACACAAGTAATCCCAACCAATTGGCAATGAAAAAAGTTTTGGGATACTCAGATGACACTCAAAACTATGTTTTGCATTACAACAAATATCTAGCAACTCTTGCAGGATATAGTGATGCAAATTAAATAAATTGGTCAACTGAAACCAAATCCACAAGTGGATATGTTTTCACTATTAGTGGAGGAGCAATATCTTGTAAATCATCTAAACATACATGTATAGCTCGCTCTACAATGGAGTCTAAATTCATCGCCTTAGACAAGGCAGGTCAAGAATCTGAATGGCTTCGGAATTTCTTAGAAATATTTCATTTCGTCCCAAAAACAATGGCCTCTATATGCATACACTATGATTGTCAAACTCCAATAGGAAGAGTGGAAGCGTTATGTATAACGGAAAGTTTTGTCATATAAGACGAAGACATAACTCTGTTAGATAAATACTCTTTAGTGGAATTACCACATTTGATTATGTAAAGTCAAAGGATAATATGTCGGGTCCACTTAAAAGGTCTAACTAGAGAGGGAGTTGAGAGATCATCGACGGGAATGGGACTATGGCAGAGACAAGTTATCGTGGAATTAACTCTACCTAGAAGACTAGAGATCCCAAGATCTAGGTTCAAGGAGATAAAACAAAGTAATTGATGACGGTTCAACATTTTCAAAAATTATTTTACGGTACATTCTCATTATGAGACAATGTTCAGTAACCAGGATAAAGGAATAAGTACTTTTTTATGTTTTGTAAGTTTGATACAGGATAAAACGAATAGTGTATCTACGAGATAACACATTTAGAAGTCACCTATGTGAGTATGAACTATAAGTTGCTTCAACGAAATCATGTAAGTTCAGTTCTCTAAGACTAACCGAGATGTGTTCATGGATGAAACGAACAAAACAATGAGAACTAAGAATAGCTCAAGGATTATTTATGTGACTTATGTTGTCTAGATATACATCAAATCTCAACGGTTCAAATATATCAAATCTACCAATTCACAGAGTATATCCAATATATGTTCACTACGCAAAGTTTAAACAAAAACCTATTTATCCATATGCGATTAACCCTTACTTACACACACTAGTTTTTTATGCATATGCTTTAACAATAGTCATGGGGGATTGTTGAGTTATAGAAAAATGTGAATGCGAAAAGAGAAGAGAAAAATGGAAAAGTGGGGGAACCAATTTTGGAGGGAAAATGAAAAGTCATTTGCAAAGTGCAAATAAAAAGTCATTTCTCCCGTATTGGTAGAAGAAAATAAGTTATTGTCCTTATATTAGTAAACACTTCCTTGACTTCTTAAAGGGTTAAGAAGATGATGCCCCTCGCGCCATCGCCGTTGCTCATTCGACTTTAGATTTGAATTTGGATTTGGATTTGAATTTGGATTTGGATTTGACAAATGATGTTATTGATTGATAATATTTTTGGACAAAATTTATTTCATCAATCTCATTAATTAAATTCTAATTTCCTTTCTCTTATAATTAATTCAGGAGATTAGTTAATTAACAGAATAAATTTAATGTAATGTAATTTATTTAAATTCATGTGTAACGGTAATATTTTTCCTAAAGGGACATAAACTGTTATTTTTCTCAAAAGATACAACTTTCTGGAAAAAGTAGGTCTGAACAATCTCGTTTCTTGCTGAAAATTTTTATAAAGAGGAGGTCTTTTTGTTTTTTCAAACATTGAATTTTTTTTCTCTCTACATACATTTTCACTCATGAATAAAATTATCGATCGACTGAGTCTATGTGTGATCTTGTTACTGCTCTTACGTTCGTTGAAGTTATTGAAGTTTGAGGTACCGCTACTTCTTTAACAGATTAATCCATTTTATCTTGAGAGAAATTGATAGAATATATGCCTTCACTTAACAGAATAATGGACCAGGTCCCTTAATAGACTAATGAATATAACCAGAAAGTTAAATGCAGTAAAATTAACACAATGATTTTACGTGAAAACCTCCTTGCTTAAGGGAGTAAAACCACGACCTATCTCACAGGATTTTCAATCGTTTTCACTAATCTTCAAAAGAAAAAGTAAAACACGATTACAACAAATGTGAGAAGAAGTTTTTAATATCACGTTTAAGCAATAGTCTCTATTGCTTAACAAGCCTAAGTAGAAAACAATCTACCCACTAAGCTATCCCACTTGGACAACCTAGACTTTTAACACTACCCACTGATTCCTTTATAGTTTCGGGAATAGTTTACAATATAAGAACAAGAGAATATATTCCTAAACAGCTACACTAAAAGCTCCAAAGATTTTTGTTGTTCTTTGAATAATTCTGCCTTTGCTTGGTAGTAGCCTTTGCAAGAGTTCTTGAAAAGTTTTTTATCAAGTTGCAAAAACTACCAAAGATGTTTAGGAAGGTGCCTTTTATATGGACAAGTCACTTTCCTTAAAATCTTTGCCATTGGTTGGAGAAGTCTCACTTTCTGATGCCATCGGGAAGTGTGCACCTACTTTCTGTACCGTCTCCAGCTGGCAGTCAACAGGCTCGTCACCATGAGAGCCTGGTACCTCTACAAGGTCCCTGGGTTTGTTTCATCTTCAACACTCAAGTAAGAAACCTGGTACCTTTAAAGGTCCCTAAGTTTTTCAAATCATCAAAACTACAAATAACATTTTCCCCCTTTTTGATGATGACAAACAATGATATAAGATCTTCTACAACTTTGTTCCCTCATTCTATATTCCCCCTCACTGAATTCCCCCACGCGTATATTCCTTCTCACTGTATTCCCCCATGAATAATCATTTAGATACTTACATGTTTACTTCCACTTTTGGCATCATAAAAAAGATATGCAGTAAACCAGTGATGTCAACAAAAATACTGAACAAGATCAAAGCTAAAGAGAAATCAATCAGTAAGGGAAAAACATTCACAAAAGAGGATAAACAGAACAACAGAGGAATAAGTTAACAAGCATGCCATCATAACATTAAAACATTAAAATCAAACTGAATATCCATCAACAAAAAGATAAGCCACACAAAAAAATCGACACAGGGGAGGGTTGTTTAACAGGCTAGGAAGAGGGGGGAGGATGAGACAGGGACTGGATGATGAGAGTGAGTCGTGCATTGGCAGCATCATTATCTCTAATATCCTTTTCGTGCAATGCAATGATCTTTTCCTTCAACTCTGCATTCTCTCTCTCCAGAGCTTGTACCACTGAAGAACCAGGTCCCTCATTCTGTGCAGTAAGTAGTTCTGCTTTGAGTATAGCAATCTCGGCCTCTTTACCACTCAAACGCACAGTGAGCTCCTCAACCTCGTGCCTAAGCAGATCCTGATCTTCAATAAGTTGAGCCATCTTGCTCTTTGGATAGCCTCTTCCTTCAATGCACTCGCACTCAACCAAGGTACTCTCGGACATAGTCTGATTAACCGTCCCAACCTTTCCAACACTGAGAGGAATTTGAAAATGTTTGAATACTTCTGTAAGGAAGTATCCGTAGCCCATTCCATGAACACCTTTCCTCTTGATGACGGTTTTGTAGATATGCTCAAGCATTAGACCTGGGAGATTCAAGGCTTCGAAGCTACACAACATTTCCATTACAAATAAGTCAGCAGTAGTTGCTACTGTCCTCTTTTCAGTGCGAGGAAAGAGAACTTTGTTGATGAACTCAAGACCAATTGGTACTCGCTCTTCATGATTTTCTTATAAATTCCAACAACCTTGGTTGTGGGTGTCTTAGAAATCACAGAAGCAAACTCAGAAAAGCAAGTTCTGCCCAGTACAGACAGGGTCCCCTCTCTAGGCACCCTAAGAATTTTGCTCAACACACCCTCATCTAGATGTACAACAATGTAATTTACCCGTGTGAAGATGCTCCCATCTTCCTTGAATTGAACATTATAGTAAAATTCGCGAACTTCTTCTTCATGGAGGATGGGGGATTTTCTGTTGAACAAGTGTAGCCAAGATTGGATCTCTACCATATCGTGAAGAGAGTCCATGACGGTAAGATTTATGATTCCCATATCAAAATCTCTTCCTGCCAAGATGGCTTGCTTTCTCAGGCTGTCAACAACTTCCTGCATGTTGACATCTCTCCTAACTTGGGTACCAGGTCCTTGTGACCCCTTCCTTTTTCCCTCAGAACTCATCTTTTTCGACTTTGTGTTTTCAACCATCTTTGAAACCTTTCCCTTTTTCTTCTCTGACCTTTTCTTCTTAGTTTTCTTTTCCTCTTCCTCACCAGACAACTCAACCACATTAGTCTCAGGCACTTTGAAATTTGATACCTTGAAGGTTCTGGCACTTCTAAGTGTAGCAGTAGAACGTGCACTGGCCTTCAAGGCATCAGCCATAAACTTTTGAGCAGCACACCTAGTGGTAGGTCTTCTCCTAGGGGCCTCTTTGACAACCTTCTCCTTCCCTTTTCTAGATATTTCACCTTCTCTTCGCTCAACCTTCCATTTTACAGGTTCCTCCTCACTTTCAGAGTCAGAGGAGGAGGAAGAAGGGTACCTTCCTATATCAGGAGTTTTATCAAAATTAGGATGAGTGTTTCTTACCTCTTCCCTCTGTAAGACTTCAGTTTGCCCCGCCATTGCTTCTTCCCTCATCATTGCTAAACTCTCAATCACCAACTCTTCACTTGCTGCCAATATATTGGACTCAGATGTCTTATGCTTGGGTACATCTCCTTCAAAGATATTGTCAAGCAGCATATCTTGAAACAGACCAGGTCCAGTAGGCAAGCATGAACTTTTTAGATATATGGCATAGAAAGGGTTGTCGAGGGTGTCTTGGGTCTAGCCTGTACAGGAGACGGAGAATAGAAGGCAAGTGGCTCTATTTCGCTATGAGCATATAGCATCTGTTTGGAGGAAGAGGAGGGAGCAGACATGTTTGACACAAAAGAAAATGGCTTTTCGAACAGAGAGAGGAAGAAGAAGAAACAAAGTTTGCCTTTTTAACTTTTGCTTAAACCCTTCGTGAAATAAGAATAATGTTAAAGGACAATGTGGATTTCAAAAAGAAGTAAATAGGGTTTTTAAAAGGCGTGAAAAGGTGTCAGGTCCGTGCTTGGATGTGTCATTTGAGAGAGAAATGATGGGACTAACGGTCAGAGTGACCGATGACTGACACGTGGCATTATCAATGGTCAAAATTTTCAGTTTCAAATTAATGTATAAATGCTAACCTTGACAGGCACCAGGTACCATAGCACAGTTACGACTTCATTCCCTAATTGTTCTAGTCATTTCTTTTGCTAAGCAGGTCCTTCCTGAAAGTATACCTACAAAAGGTACAAAAAGGATCTTTATTCAGATATTTAAATATTCACACAAAGGATACCTGCACTATAATTTTAGCCATCAAGGGAGTTTAACTATTGGAAGCTAAGAACATCACTTAGAGATCAACATGCCCAACTTCAACCGATTTCTCTCAAATTGATCTTTACTGAGAGCCTTGGTGAAGATATCTGCAATTTGCTCCTCCCTTGGACAATATGTGAGTACAATATTTCTCTTCTCAACAATATATCTCAAGAAGTGATGTATAACATCAATATGCGTTGTTCTCTTATGATGGACTGGATTCTTTCCCATACTAAAAGCACTAGTATTGTCACACATAAGAGGAATTGCTTTGATGTGAATCCCAAAATCTTCCAAGTGTTGTCTGATCCACAGCAACTGAGAACAGCAGGCTGCAGCAGCTACATACTCAGCTTCAGCAGTTGAAAGAGCCACAGAGTTCTGCTTCTTGGTTCCCCAAAAGATGAGTGATGATTCAAGGAAACGAGTCATTCCAGAGGTACTCTTCCCGTCAACTTGAAAACCAGCAAAATCAGCATCTGCAAAACCAACTAGGTCAAAAGTGTCACCTGCTGGATAGAAGAGAACAAGGTCCCCTATTTTCTTCAAGTATCTGAGAATACGTTTTGCACCCTTCAAGTGTGAATCACGAGGGCATGCTTGAAACCTGGCACACATTCCAACACTATAAATAATATCAGGCCTTCTAGCAGTCAGATACAACAAGGATCCAATGATTCCCATGTACATTGATTGATTCACAAGAGGATCAGATTCCTCTACTACAAGCTTGGAATTTGTTCCCACAGGAGTATCAATAGGTTTAGAGTCAATCATATTGAATTTCTTCAGCAGCTCCTTAATGTACTTCTCCTGACAAATTGAAATCCCATTTGATGATTTCTTGATTTGAAGACCAAGGAAGAATGTCAGTTCACCCATCATGCTCATTTCAAATTCCTTTCCCATTAATGCTGAGAATTCTTCACACAAATGTTTTGAAGTAGCTCCAAAAATTATGTCATCTACATACACTTGAATGATAAACAATTCTTGTTCTCTTTTTAATAAGAATAAAGTATTGTCTATCTTGCCTCTTATGAAACCATTCTTCAACAGAAACATTGATAGCCTTTCATACCATGCTCTTGGAGCCTGCTTCAGACCATACAGGGCCTTATTCAATCTGAACACATGATCTGGTAGCTCAGCATCTTCAAAACTATGAGGTTGTTTGACAAATACTTCCTCTTTGAGATCTCCATTCAGAAATGCACTCTTCACATCTATTTGATACAGCTTGAACCCCGTGAATGCAGCAAAAGCTATTAAAACTCTAATAGCCGCCATTCTGGAAACAGGTGCAAAAGTCTCATCATAGTCTATTCCCTCTTCTTGATTGTATCCTTGAACCACCAACCTGGATTTATTTCTAGTAATCGCTCCATTTTCATCAAGCTTGTTTCTGAAAATCCATCTGGTTCCTATTACTGTTTTGCCTTCAGCTCGAGGAGCCAGGTACCATACCTTGCTTCTTTCAAACTGATGAAGTTCTTCTTTCATAAAGTTGATCCAATCTGCATCACCTAATGCTTCTTTCACATTCTTGGGCTCAATAGATGATATGAATGCTGAGAATGCAACTAGATTTCTTGTTTTTGATCTAGTATGAATTCCAGAATTCAAGGGAGAAATAAGATTATCAAGAGGATGTGATGAACTATGCTTTCATCCTGATCTTGGAGCAGATTGGTTGAGCTGATCAGCATGTTCTTCTTCATCAATAGAGACATCATTTTCTGGGAAGTTTGATGTACTCTGGCTGGAATTCTGAGTAGTACCAGGTACCTCATCTCCCTTTTCAAACTCATCAGCCTCTTCAGGTAGATTCTGATTCTGATCATCACAATCATTTTTCAGGTGTTGTTCTGTATCAGCTTCACTTCCTTCAATTTTCTTTGAATTAAACAGTTTCATCACATCATCTTCATCATTTGATCCATTATTCTTCAATCTTCCATCTTCATCAAATACAACATGAATACTTTCTTCAATGCATTGAGTTCGTTTTGTTGAATATTCTGTAAGTCTTGCTAGATAAAGAATATCCAACAAACACTCCTTCATCACTCCTAGGATCAAATTTACCCAAATCATCCTTTCCATTGTTCAGCACAAAACACCTGCATCCAAATGCTCTAAGATAGCTCAGCATAGGCTTTCTGTTGTTGAGCAGCTCATAGGGGGTTTTATTCAAAACAACTCTTATCAGACACCTGTTGGTAACATGACATGTTGTGTTAATAGCTTCAGCCTAGAAATTTTGAGGAGATTTGATTCAATAATCATAGTTCTGGCAATATTCACCACTACTCCATTTTGTTGAGGAGTTTTTGGAGCAGAAAAATTATGACTCGTACCATTCTCCATGCAGAATTTATCTAGTTTTGAGTTATCAAACTCAGTACCATGATCAGATCGAATGCCGCAAATGACTTGATTCAATTTGGTTTGAATCATTTTGAAAAACACCACCAACTCTTCAGTTGTGTCTGCCTTTGATTTCAAGAATCTTGTCCATGTATATCTAGAGTAGTCATCAACAATCACCAAAATGTACTTCTTGCCATTTCTGCTTTGAACTTTCAAGGGTCCACACAAGTCCATGTGAAGAAGCTCTAGTGTTCTTGATGAAGTTACTTGCTTTTTGAGCTTAAAGGATGATCTGATTTGTTTTCCTCTAACACAAGCTTCACAGACTTTATTTTCAGCAAACTTCAGCTTTGGCAGACCTCGAACCAGGTCCTTAGAAATCAGTTTGTTCAACAAAGATGAGCTCACATGCCCCAGCCTACGATGCCAAAGATCAGCATTCTCATTCGGAGCACTAATACATGTCAGGTCATCTCCAAGAGACGTTTTTAAGTTGGCCACATACATATTTTTACTTCTTTGAGCAGTGAGAATTACCTTCTTTGTAGTTAAACTCACCACGGTGCACTTCTCAAAAGTAAATTTGACTTTATTTCCTTTGTCACAGATTTGAGACACGCTCAACAAACTGTACTTCAACCCATCCACATGATACACATTGTTAATTGAATCTTCAAGAGATTTTCCTACTTTGCCAACTCCCAAAATGTACCCCTTCTTACCATCACCAAAAGAGACACCTCCTCTTTGAAGTGTCTTGAGTGAGAGGAAATTTTTCACATCACCAGTCATATGTTTAGAGCATCCACTGTCCATATACAAACATTGACTGCTGCTCCTCTCACTCACCTGCACCAAGAATCACTTGTTTAGCTTGGGAACCCATTTCAATTTGAGTTCCCAGAAGGCAGACAAAGGAGTGATTAGATTGTATTAAGTCCAATAGGGTAGATTTTGAAGCTTTCTAACAAAGGACATTGCGGCAGTAACAGATTTTTTCTTTGAACATCTGTTAGTTGAAACATGCTTTGGAGGACCATGTCTCTCTTTTGGTAAATTTTGCCTATCAGCATAATTAGAGAGTCTTTCATAGGAGTTTCTCTAGCTGGTACACTCTCACTTTAAATGCTCATTCTTACCACAATGAAGACATAGTAGATTGTCTGACACAAACACATACTTACTGTGAGGATTATAAGGATGAGTGATGTTCAAACTTCCTAGTCCTTTCTTATTGAAATTACTCTGGTTTGTTGCATTTGACAATAACTTTGAGGATTTTGTCCACTTAAGAGAATTTTCAAGTTCTTCCTTAAGTTGACAATATCCTTTTCTAATTTGTTGCTCTTTTCCAACGACAGACCAAGGTTTTTCTCAGAGTTTTTAAATTTTTCTTGAATTTCAGCTTGTAGACCATTTGACATTCCATTTAGCTTTTCAGCTTCTTCAGTTATCTGATTCAACTGGTTCTTAAGTTCAGAATTATCAGACTCTAGAAACACCATCCTTGACATTTTCTCTTCAAGTTTAACTTTGTTTTTCAGTTAAACTGTCAAATTCGGCATTCATGGTGTCTCTTTCAGATGTTAACTCAATTACAGAATCAATCATGACTTTTTCAAAAGTTCTCAATTTTTTAAGAGAATATTTATCCAAGTCATTTTTCATGTCAAGAAGAGTTACCTGGTTGTCCTCTTCTTCATTTTCTGTATGAGCCATGAGAGCAAACATTTCATTGAAAATGGTTTCCTCCTCATGTACAGCCACCATAGACACATCATTTGGTTCATCAGGGTCTTCTGAATCACTTGAAGAATCACCCCATGCAGCAAGAGCTTTTTTGACCACCAAATCTGCAGCAGCTCTTCGATCTCTCTTACCAAGTAGCAGGTTCCTTCTATTTTCTTTGTTACTTCTTGGTTTTTGATGTTCCTTGTTTTCATTCTTGAGCAGAGGACACTCTCTGATAAAGTGCCCAACTTTTCCACACTTGTAGCATGTATCACCTTGAGTAGCATTTCGAGTACCATTTGTTCCTCTTTTAAAAACTTTGTTTTTTCTCACAATTTTTTGAAATCTGCTGATGAGATATGCCATATCATCATCACTTGAATCTTCATCTGATTTGTACTTCAGCATCAATGACTTATCCTTTTTGGCTTCCTTCTTTGATAAATCGTAATTTTCATTTATCTCATGTGTCTTCATATTTCCAATAAAAGCATCCATAGTCAGCACATTCAAATCTTTGGCTTCTGTAATGGCATAAACCTTGCTTTCCCAAGATTTTGGAAGAATTCGAAGCAATTTTGTGACTTGTTTGGTCATGCTTATAGGTTCACCAAGACTTCGCAGCTCATTTGTAATGGAAGACAATTTTGTGAACATGTCATGAATTGTTCTCCTTACTTCATTTTGAAGTTTTCATACCGTAAGGTAAGCATATCAATCTTTGATTCCTTGACTTGTTCAGTTCCTTCATGAGTAGTCTTCAAACAGTCCCAAATTTCCTTAGCAGACTTACAAGCTGACCCTGTTGAATTCATCAGGTCCTATCCAACAGACAAGAAGAGTTTTTGCTTTATAGACCTTTTCAATCTTTTTTCTATCAGCTTCGTCGTATTTCTGTCTAGGCTTTAGAACAAGATTAGTTTTCTTTCCATACTTTTCGTCCATCATCGGAATAAACGGTCCATCAAGTACAATATCCCATAACTCGCTGTCTTCAGCCATGAGGTAATCATGCATTCTAACTTTCCACCAACTGTAAAAATGTCCATTGAAACGGGGAGGTCTTGTTGACGACTGACCTTCTTCAAGATTATGTGGAGCAGCCATTCTAGAACAAATATCACTTCCTTGGTGTTAACCAAATAGGGAGTGTCTGCTCTGATATCACTTGATAGAATATATGCCTTCACTTAACAGAATAATGGACCAGGTCCCTTACTACACTAATGAATATAACAAGAAATTTAAATGCAGTAAAATCAACACAATGATTTTACGTGGAAACCTCCTTGCTTAAGGGAGTAAAACCACGACCTGTCTCATAATATTTTCAATCGTTTTCACTAATCTTCAAAATAAAAAGTAAAACACGATTACAACAAATGTGATAAAAAGTTTTTAATCTCACATTTAAGCAATAGTCTCTATTGCTTAACAAGCCTAAGTAGAAAACAATCTACCCACTAAGCTATCCCACTTGGACAACCTAGACTTTTAATACTACCCACTGATTCCTTTATAGTTTCAGGAATAGATTACAATATAAGAACAAGAGAATATATTCTTAAATAGCTACACTAAATGCTCCAGAGATTTCTGCTGTTCTTGGAATAATTCTGTCTTTGCTTGGTAGTAGCCTTTGCAAGAGTTCTTGAAAAATTTCTTATCAAGTTGCAGAAACTACCAAAGATGTTTAGGAAAGTGTCTTTTATATGGACAAATCACTTTCCTTAAACTCTTTGCCATTGGTTGGAGAAGTCTGACTTTATGACGCCATCGGGAAGTGTACACCTAGTTTCTGCACCATTGGTAGTCAACAAGCTCGTCACCATGAGAGCCTGGTACCTCTACAAGGTCCCTGGGTTTGTTTCATCTTCAACACTCAAGTAAGAAACCTGGTACCTTTACAAGGTCCCTAAGTTTGTCAAATCATCAAAACTACAAATAAAAGAAATTAATTTGCAACCTCGGGTACTATGAGGAGATTAAATTTCTTAAGGGAACACAGTGATTTCGGTGGACTAGGATTAAAAGTTCTTTCTGTCAATTTCATCTTATTTATATTTTTATGTATTTTTTACTAACCTTAATATATATGATAACAAAGATTGCTTAATTGTTTTTTCTCATGCAAGTTTGACTTTGTTATGTTTGTTTGATAGAAAAAACATAAGATAAAAGAAAATTTGGTTAAGAAGTAAAGAAATCAAGAAATTAAATGTTATAAATATGGATTAGCTTCTTATAGACACATGAAGGGGGTTGTGGAGAAAAGTGGGTTAATGTTGTCACAATTCATACTATCTTGAGTATCCTCCGGAAAGTGGTTTAATATTGTCACAATTCATACCATCTTGAGTATCGTCCACATTAAACTAACTCGGTGAGAGGTCTAAAGACTAACTTGAAACAACCCAACAATATCAAAATAGCTCAAGTTCATCATAAACAAAGGAAAAATAGTTTAGAAATAAGAGGATTGAGTCCTCATCAACTCTATTCAACCGTTTAAACAATCATTGCGAAAAATGACCTCTAAGATTTGAAAGTCACCATACCAAAACTCTAATATAAATTAAGATGGGGATGCAACCCCGAAAGCTAAAAATATAAATCTGATAATAATGTCTTTGTCCGAAAATATGGACAAGCAAATAAGAAGAACCCACGGCAACTCGAAAGATGTATCTCACCCTATTTAGCATTTTTATTTTTGCGAAGTTTAATTTGTTCCTTACGCTTCCTAGAAATGAGTTTGTAGCTTCAAATAAAGCTTAAATTGATTAGCAGTTAAATTTCAAGTTATTATCATGTTCAATGAGAACGGAAGCATCTAAGTAATTTTCCTTGACATTTTTGTGAATTAGAGTTTGTATATATGGCGTTAATGACGTAAGGTTCGTGTCTATTCTACCCTCCCTAACCTCTCTTTCATAGGATTTCACTAGATATGTCATATATTGTTATTGTAGATTCATTATGACAAATTTTTATTTTATAACATTCATGATTTTATGAACTTTATTTAGTCACCTGGGTAATTTTAAAAGTGGTAAGCTCCTAACTATAAACTTAAATTAGGAAAATTCCAACAAAAAAACACCATTTTTAACCTTTAAGCTATTCACTGTGACGGCACAAATACCATTTTTGTACAGAAATATAGATACTTATTCTCAAAAAAGTTTTAAAAAGCTAAACTTAAAAGAACAAATTAACATGGGACTCAGTCACATTAAAAAATAAAAGTTTTCTATAAGAATTTTCAAATAATAAACCAGTGATGCATACGTCTAAAAATCTTTGTATTTGTAAATCTTTGTATTTGTAAATGTATGGTATAAGCAATGTTTGCAATATGCAAAATTTTGGGTATAAAATAATATTTACATTTATTTATTAAATTAGGTAAGTTATATACTCCCCATTGATTTTACCTGGATTTTTGGGCTAATATCATCTCTCAACTTGAATCCAAACTTAGAGCTCATTCTTATGATATAATTATGAACAAAAAGTATCATTTAACTATCCTAAACTTTGCAATAAACATCTTCTTGGGGAGCAAGCACATACACAATATCCTAAACGTGTCCTTATTTTTATTTTGGTACTCCATCTTAACTTTTTTCCATTTTAACCCTTAAATTTCATTTTTATGTACCATTAAAACACAAAATACTTTTTTATCATTATTTATTTATTTACTAGGTATAATTAGCCGTGTTCTCATGGGATTGAACTATGTTATTATTATGTTATTAAGCTCACATTGATTATTCGGTAATATTCAGATTTTCGATATAGACACTACATTGTCAAGATCATTTTATCTTAAGGGAATTCAAAATATTAAAAGTGCTATATCTTATTTTATTTTTATCTTCTTATACAAAATTATGACTGATATAGTTACTTTAAGTATAAGAAAGACGTATACAAAATCTCCATGGAAATAGTTGGTCAGAAGTAATGAAACTTTCTAAATTGCAAGAGTTTAATAATGAACAACACCAGACATTAAAGAAGAGATCAAAAGACCTCGAACAACAACACTCTCTAGTAAAGTGGAACGTCACGTTCATACAAGAACATAATTCACTAATTCAAATGGAGGACCTTCGGCTCCTTTCTTATGATCCTAAAATTTTTAGTATCATAAATATTTTTCCTCATCGTCTCAGAATAGTCACTACTATTGCTTAGGTTTATATCACCAGCCTAATTTGGAATTGAACCATAGTTATTGTTATTGAACTAGATATTCCTAACCAAAACTTCTACACATATCACATTAAAATCTCAAAGCATAATTTTCTAATTGCTTGAACTCAAAAATTTTCATAAAAAATAATAAAGACAACCTTACTTTCCTAACAATCAAGAAGAAAAACACATATTGTTTAACATATTTTTGACAGAGATAGTCTATCAGACATTATCCAAGTATATAGTTCACAAATTTAATTGAAAGAAGCCAAAAGAAAGAATTATTACTTCGTTATCAAAAAGCATAAAACAAAACTTGATCAAAAGAAAGAGTTATCACTGCGGCAAAAATGATCTTTAGAGACAATAATAAATGTCCCTGGAAAAAGTCCATAGCAATATTGAATGTGATGAAAATTGATTAGTGTAGGTAAAGACTCTAGCACTCTTCATTTTTGTGCATATTCATTGCCGATAAAAAATATTTTTGTTTTAGTGTATTTTGGACATTTATTTGTTTCAAGAAAACTTGATCTCTTATTATGCCTAAAAAGAAGAGACAAAGAAATATAACAAATAAGTTAACTTGGGATAAAAGAAGCGCACTAATAGTCTCTATACAAATATTCTAGGAAGGGTGCAATGACATATAAAATGTTTGTACCTAAGAATGAGCAATAAAAACTAACTGTGGCAAAAAAGAGCAATCTATTTGGTTCTTTTATTTAACTTCAGCATTTATTGTGTATCAGCTATCACATATTTATTGTTCTGTGCTATTAAATATAACACAAATCACAAGAAATTTTCCCAAAAAGTAAACGAAAAAAACATCAGAAAGAGACAAAAAAAGAAAATAAATTTTCAATCATCCTCACTGAAACTTTTAACTAAGTTAAAAAAAAGACACGAAAATATAAAAAAGAAATTGCAATACATACATGAATTACTATGATTTATACTAAAAGATTAAACTTTATTACATTGCAGAAAGAAAACTTTGAGAAATGAAACACACTTCATAAGACGCTTAATTAATGTATTTAAATTTAACTCACCTATAGCGAAAAAAATGTACAAATAATAATGACAGAAATAAATGTTTTGTTAATAAAGAACCAAATAGTTAATTGAACCATTTCAGCAATTTTGTGAGTTGCGGACTGAGAGGTGCAAGAGTAGTAACGTCACACTGCAATTAAAACCATTTTCTTTGTTTATAGGAATCACCCTGTAGGAAGGGAAGAAAAGAAGATCGATTTTTAATCATCCTTGCTGAAATTTTTCACAAAATTTAAAGAAGGTCACCAAAATAGTAAAAAAAAATTGTCATAATTACATAAATAACTATGACTTATAGTAAAGATTAATCTTCATGCCGTAGAAAGAAGAAAAATGTAAGGAATGAAACAAACTTCATAAGAAGCATGATTAATGAATTTGATTGCGACTGCCCTATAACGAAAAAAAGCTACAAATAATAGTGCAGAAAATCCTTCTATTTATATTAAAGAAACTGTAGGTCACAGCTCTTTGGAAAAGTCAAAACCCTTCGGAAAGGTGACAACCTTAGATAAAAGTCACAACTTTTCATGAAAGCCGCAACTCTTCATATAAGTCGTAACTCTTCCTAAAAGTCACAACTTATTATAAAAGGCGCAACTTTTCATAAAATCATAACTTTTCATAAAAATCGCAATTTTTCAAAAAGTCACAACTTTTCATGAAAGGAGAAAGCTAGTTTTGGTTACACCACATAGGGGCTTCTAGGTTTTTCCTTTATATATATATATATATATATATCCTATATATCCATATTTAGAATAGGGAGTTGAGAAGGACTAACACACTCCAAAAAGTAAATTTCAATTGAGTACAACCGAACATGTAGCCTTTCACAATGACACGTATGAATAAATACAGGACAACTGGCTAAGGATATTGTAGGAGCTCGTGACATCTGTTTTTCCACTATGATACATTCTTGTTCCTTTCTACAAACAAAGAGCTTTAAGTAAACATGCCCACTGAAACTCATGTTACACTAGGTATGCAATTCCGCTTGCTTTATTTCTTTGTTCTCATTTTAGTTTTTGTCGATTTTTTCATTTGATAGGTTTGGATGAAGTTTTTTTTCAATTTTGGTATTTGGGTTTGGCTAATGTTGCAGGCATAAAATTTAAACTTGATTAGATGTTGTTATGGTCGTCATTTTCTCCTTCTCTTCTCTGTCGTCCCCTGTTTACATATTTGTATTTCAATTCTTAGTTATTGAAGTGCAGTGTTTCTTATGTAGATGTTTTTTCAATTTGTTAAGTTTTTCAGGTAGGTCATTGCATATACCTTGAGAAAAAAGGAAAGGAAAGAATTTGAACAGATGAGATGTTGGGAACATCGAGTTCTCTCTACTCTCTTTCTCAATTATATATATGTAATTTTCCTTTCCTTTGATAAATTGAGCACCAATACGTGAACTTGAATCCCCAATTTAGGTTACTTTTGAAATGGTTTCTACATGATTTTGATCTTATATAAACCTATTTCTATAAATGACTGTGACAGAGGACCTTTTATCTTAGAAAAAATATTCTATACCTCTTCCCAGTAAATACAGAGAAATACTCAAAATTACATGTCACGTATGGGTATGTAAACAAAGCAACAAATTTATACTGGTCAAATGGCATTATCACTTAATATTCTCTCCAATGCTTGAATCAGCTTTGGAGAAATCACTTCAATTCGGCATAATCGACTATTTCTAGTACGAGAGACAACTCTTTCTCAGTTGAGTATGTCTGCTCAACCAACTCTACAAGAATGTTGGAAAGAAATTGAAATCTTACAAGTGTTTGCTAAGGTAAATATTTATTTTTGGTATGTCAAAATAGGAAAGTCATATCTCTTATAAAATATTTTCTTCTCAAAATAGGAAAGTCATATTTTCTTGTTATATGTGAAGATCCATTTTTTTTGGCTCATCCATCAGTTGAAATGTGTGTCCATTTCTCGAATGATTGATTGCCTCTCTAAATTGTTTGACATTCCTCTTGGTTTTGTTAAACCTTTTAGTCAAATGTCTTTCTTGTGTCATGAAAAATGGTGAAATAGTTTAAAGTTTGAAACTTAATTTTTTATTTGCAACATCATATCGTGTAATCGGAACCTCATATTTTCCTCCTCAAGGTAGGAATAAGGTCTACGTACTCTCTACCCTCTAAGAGGGCATTTATGAGACCACACTGATTTTATTGTTTTGCTGCAAAAACATACATGAATGCAGTAAAGTTAAACAAAAACAATGTGTAAATGGGCTTCCATTGTAGTGTGAAGTCACAAACATGGAAATACATTAACCAAAGAGCAAAGGGAAGCTAGAGTTTTATAGTATCACAAACACACACCAAAGATAAGGATTTCTTGATTATATTTTATATGAATGTCATTAACATTGCTCATATTAAAATGTCAAAAGTCCAAGTCTAAATTTCATCACCGGCTTCTGTAAAACATACTTTGAGCTGATAATTCGAGAGTATGGTTATTAATTTGTGGTTTATAGATTAATTTTACTTTACAAAGTCTTGCAACTTGAATTAGGTTTTTTGAATTTACTTATGAAAGACGTATGAGTTTTAACTTCAAGTACTATAGATTTTGACTTAATGATATTTTTATATTTTTAAATATATTTTTTATTCTGTTATTCTACTTGTGAGTTACATTTTTGGGGGCTATTTGAGTGACCCATAATTTTGTGGACGACTCTGGTTGTCTAGATTTGGCTAAACCAAAGAAATAAATTGAATTTATTGAGGAGTAACTTGAGACATTTTATGTATGTGATTACTGATGTATACAATGTGTATGTAATATATATGTGATTAATTTCCGGCAGATAAAACTCTTCTATGTTGAGAAAAGAAATGTCAATATCAAATGAGCCGCAAGAGTTTTGTGTGCGTGAATGCTCATGCTGCAAACAAAAGAAGCGTAGAAAGGATAAAAAGGATTTTGAGTACCCAAAATGTAAGCGGAAGAACATTAGTGCCTCAATACTATCTTTTTGTCTTGTAAATTATACTTTGTGAAAAATATAGCATAATATTTATACCTAAATATTAAAATTTCCATGGTTTCAGGCGCATCTTGGAAATTGATCTTATTGATGGCACTCCTTCGGCTACAACATCCATTTCTGATTTATTGGGAGAAACATCATTCTCCGTGACAACAGAAAACATATTTGACATAATTTGCATTAAGGTGAACTCTTATTTACAGATATCATTCCTACTTTGAATGTTTTTCTGCTAGCTACTTCTACACCTCTATTGTTGCAACACCATCTGTCCTGATCAGAAATAGTTTATAGCATATTTATGCTTATTTCTACAAATTCTCTAAATGACTCTTTATTTTTTTCAGAAGCAATTGTTGTATCTTAACCATTTCCATAAGATGTGTCAAATAAACTATTTCAAATTCAGCTAAGGAAATTATCTTGGGACAACTCAAATACCATACATACAACTTTGTTAGTTCTTTCCTATGTGCAAAAAAGAACACTCTTCCGCCCAACACTATTAGGAGGGATTCCAAAATGATCAAGCCTCTATAGATCAGTGAGGTGAGAAACAGAAAACAAGTATTGCATCTGATTTCTCAAGTGAGAAGCTGAAATATGAACCATTCACACTAACAAAAAAAGGTGTAAAAGGTCAGTCTACACTACCAAATTAAAAAAGGGTTGCATAACGACGATTCTCATCCTTATTTTAGACAATTCTATTTTTTAAATATCTATATAAGATTCATAATATCACGTTTGACCTCAAACTACACATAAAGACAACCAAATAGATTCATATTGATTGTTATGACATCTGGTATAGGAACACAACAAGTAGCTTTAGTAACCTTATTTTTTTGTCCATCCATTTGAATTTTGTAGTAAATGTTATTGTCTCCTTTCTTAGAGTGTTTAGAGGTTGATAAAGAGGGATTGACAAGAAAATTGCATTTTTACAAATTGTTTTGGTGCCTAAAATTCTAAAAAGATTTAGTCTTGGTTGGAAATTTGTGTTTTTGTTGCTGTTGTTTTGCCTGTTAGAACAATTTTCAGCGTTTAAATTGATTCAGAAGAGTGTTTGAAGGTTGGGAAAGAGATATTAGCAGTATAAAGTTCAGAATTATCGTGAAGATTTCATTTTTTACGAAGCGTAGTATTACTTTAAATGTTTTTGGATGGTTTATTCTTTTGCTTATTATTTCTTGGTAATTTTGAACTATATGTATCTGTTCTTTACCATTTTCGGGGCTCTTTCAAGAGAGATTCTTACTTTAGTTATTATGTCAAACTGATTCAAGTCCTCAAAGAACAACATGAAAGAGATCACTACTATCTTTTAAATTGTTCAAGGGAAGTGTTTGGGGTAGGAGGAATTCAGAATTAATTTTCCTTAGATTCTTTTTTATTCTTTTCTTTTAAGTAATTAACTATTTATATAGCTGATCAAATGAAAGTGGTTATTATCTCAAACTAATAACAATTATCAACCTAACACTGGATGGACATCATATTATCCGTATTTCATCATCATGCGAGACTGAATAGAGTAAAAGGTCAAAGAAAGATCAAGTGTTTTAGTTTTGCTTGGACCTCTTAGCGTTGCATATAAAGGCAACTTCTGTAGCTCTCTACTTTATATCCTTGACTCAGTTCGAAGACCTTTGATTTCAGTGTTTCAACCATTTTGAGCACTTTGAGTTGATCGAGACTTTCCCGGGATATGTTGAATATGACATCTCAGATGTTGCTTCCGGCCAGCATATTCCCCAGCTGCTCCTCTTTTACCAGTGTATGATTGTAATCCCATAGTACTATGGATATACTATTATGTGCTTCATATTTTCAGTTTCTTACAGACTTTACACTTTCATCAGAAATTACCTCGACTTTTCAGGTTTACTAAACATTTTTCTCAGGTTCCTCGAAGCTATGTTTTTTTCAATGCAGAAGAATAGCTACTAAAAATTATACTCTTAGACTCCAAATATTACATCTGCTAAATTATGAAATGGGCGTGCTCTATGTCAAAACTAAAACATCTGCTGTATCTTTTGGATGTATAACATTAGTTCATGTTTGCAGATCGCTTAAGTAGACACCATACTGACATCAGTTGTACATATACTGAATATTTTTAATAGTATGATATCAACCATTTTTGTCGTAGTCTTACTCTTGCGTCATTAGTATTTTCATAAGCATAATAAGCACATAGCTGCTTCACTGAAGAAATTTCAGCTATATCAGTTTGAATATTGGGCCCGTGCTTTAAATTTTTAAAAATTATTTCATTAAATAGTAAAATATTGTTATTTTATTTTGTGAAATAATTTGGAAGTAGTTTTTTACAAATAAACAAGAAATAATTTTTTTAAAAAACTTTTTTTCCTAAAACTAAAATTTGGTTACTATTCTTCAAATTTGAAATTGAAATTTACTGTTTTGAAATAAAAATTAAAAAAAAAAAAGGAAACTGAAAATTTTGGCAAGTAATTAGGGTTGTTCAAAATTGAATCGAAATTGATAAGCCGAATTGATAAAAAAGTTATTTATTTATAGTATTGGGCTATTGCTTTTGATAACGGTTTTAATTTTTTTTGTTATCGGATTATCGGTTCTTAACGGTTTAAAGTTTTTTCTTAACGGGTTAATTAATAACCCGATAGTAAATTGAATAATTATATTTATTCCATTTTGTATATATTCTCGATTTAGAGTTTAATTTCGTACTTTTATAATCGTCTCAAACACTTATTTATTTTACAATGTAAAAGTATTCGCTTTTGAACAAGATGTAACTTATAAATTCAAATGCATGGTTTATTTGGTTTATCATCTTGTTTCTAAGTGATTTTCAATATTTATTCTTTTGTATCAAATCTTAACAGTTAAATCGATAACCGAACCGATAACGATAAAAAACCGATAAACCAATAACCGATAAGCCATATTTTAATGGTTTTATAACACAAGGGATCCTATTTTTGTCATAAATAAGAGAAAAAAATGTTATGTGTCAGCATCACAAAATTAATGAATAGATTAAATAATAAATGACAGTTTAAGAAATGAAACATTCTTTTAAAGAAAAACATAAATTGAAAACAGTTTTTTTTTAAAAAAAATTACGTTAAGAAAAATATTGATTTTTTCTCTGTTTTTAATAATAATTAATTAATTTATAATAATAATAATAATAATAACTAAATCGTTAGAACCAATTAAATTCTAAATTAATTATAATTTTCAAATTAAATATTAAATATATACTTATTAAGAGATCTATTTAATTGTTTGAATTTTTTATAATTAAAATTACATAAATCATAAAAAAAACGTTTTTAATATTTTAAAGTAATCAATTGTGTGAAGAAATACCACAATTTTATTGGAAATATCAAATTCTAAAAAATCATTTTCAAGCATAGTAAAAAACGATTTTGCTTTTCTTTAAAAAAAATTACAATTTAAAAAGATAAGTTAGAATTTAAAATTTACTATTATAGTTAAAACATAAAGTGGTTAAAAATGGTTCTAACTTTTTTATTTTATCCTCTTACCAATATTTATAGATAATATCTATTTATATATATAAAAGGAGAAGAAGAAATGTCACATGTATCAGCACCAAAAAAAATTATTTTTTTTAAATACTTAAAAATGATAATTACATATAATAGAGTTAGGTAACACATAAATATTTTATTTTTAAAATAGTGTCTGAATTTTTATGTTTTTTTTAATTGATTCTTTTGCCGTTTCTTTTTTTAAAAACATTTGTGATATTTCATAATCATAGATAGTTTATCTATTTAATTATAATTTTAAATAGAGTTTCTATATTATTTTATTAAAAGAAATCAACCATCAGCAAAAAAAAAAAAGGTATGTATAATAATAATAATGCATAATAATAATGATAATAATAATAATAATAATAATAATAATAATAATAATAATAATAATAATAATAATAATAATAATAATCTCTCTCTCTCTCTATATATATATATATATATTCGGAGAAGCAAAATTATTTAAATTTTCTATACTATTTAAATTAATAATATATAGTCAATTTAAATATATATTACGGAAGTTAAAATTGTTCGACGAAAATGGCAGTTACTTTTTCCTTTTTCTAATATTAAATTGATCAATACAACATGTTAACAAAATAAAGAATAAAAAACAATCGAATGATAAATAAATAAATTTAAAAATGATTTTAAACATAAAAGAAGTTAAAAACAGTGATTTTTCGTAAGAAAACAAAATTTATTGATTATTTAACTTATTCTAATATCTAAAATTTAAAAAAAAATAAAGAACTGAAAAATACTAAATATAATAAGTTAATTTAAAATTTAAATTTTAAAAAGCATAAATTAAAATTGTTAGTAGGAAATGGATAGTTACTTTTTCATTTTTTAGATTTATTAAATTTTATATAGCATTTCCTATTTAATAAAAGAAAGAATAAAATAATAATCTAAACAAAATAACTAAATAAAATTTAAAAATAATTTTTTTAGATGAAGAATTTAAAAACAGTGGATATTCGTAAGAAACTAGAATTTATTGATTAGTAAAATTAATCTAAAATTTAAAAAATGTAAAATTGATTAAATTCAATTACTAAAAATTTAAATGATTCAGATACTAAATATAATAAATTAAAAACTGTTGTACGAAAATGGGATACTTACTTTGTCCTTTCCCTTTATTTATTAGAAAATTATATCCATCCAACATAAAAGATTTAAAATAAAATAATAATAATAAATAAATTTTAAAAAATGATTAAAAGAAGAAGTTAATACCAGTGGGTTTTAGTAGGAAATCAGATTTTATTAGTAAAATTAATGGAAAATCTAAAATAAAAATGAAAATAAAGGACAAAAAATACTGTATATAATAAGTAAATTTACTAATTGATTTAAAAAACAGAAGTTACTATGAGTGTAAATTCTAATATGTGGTGTGAAAATTTTATCATTTAATTGATCTTTAATCCAAATTGCCCCAACTTCAGATGCAGTTGGTAAGCTATGTGTTCTTTGGTCTAAATTGGAACTTGAGTTTAGAGCAATATAAAGTTCAGATAAATTTGGAAGAGCTATTAGCGATCTTAAAAAAGTAGAATAAGGATTAACTTTTAGTATATCTATGAGCTTTGTAACAATTATCTCATTAAAATTATCTGATAATGTCATTCAGTTTGTTAGCTCATTTTCATTATCATAGAAATATAATTGTAAATTTTTTCTTTTTCCTCCTGAGGGTATCAAATCATTAATGAAGTGATACATTTGTCCTTGGACTTTAAATGTATAGATGCCACAGTTTCTCCTTGCTAATTCTCTATCATAATGTACTCCAAGTGAAGTGAATGCAAACATATTATTGTAGGCTCTACTGTAAGGGCGAAAATGTTGGGATTCTTTGGAGTCACCTAAGAACAAATTTCGCAACTCAATAGGCATGTTATGAGAAGTTAGCCTAATTAATCCATTATTACAACAAAAATCTGGTGATTCATATTGAAACCTTTTTGCTACACAAAATTTGCAATTAACGGCTGAGGAAAATACTATTGTTGGGATGGAGGACGACTTCAACATCATACTTGATCGTCTCATTTCACAAGCAGATGAGTTAACTGTCATACCAATTTTCGGTATGGCGGTATAGGTAAGACAACTCTTGCCAGGAAACTTTATGATAATTATTCTATTTGTTGTCGATTTGATAAACACGCATGGGTCACTATCTCTGAAAAATACAATGAGAGACAAATGCTTCTTAAAATTTTTTCTTTGATTACTAGAAATGATCGAGAAATGAGTAATGATCAACTAATGGAGACTGTGTATAGAGGTCTTAAGGGTAGGAGATTTCTAATTGTCATAGATGATATTTGGAGTACCGAGGCATGGGACCAAATGCAAAGAATATTTCCAAATGATGACAATAGAAGTCGAATTCTATTAACCACTCGCCTTACGTATGTTGCTAATTATGTCAGTTGTCCTGATTTTCCGCCTCATAGTAAATCTTTTCTAAGTCTAGAAGATAGTTGGTGTCTATTCACCGAATAATTATTCAAAAAACATGCATGTCCTCCACTGTTAAAAGAAACAGAGAAACACATTGTACAATCACAAATATTAAGTTTAGGTTATTTAATTCATGTGCACTTCCATGGTGGAGAGATGTAGTTGATGTGCACGACCTATCCTTTCAATATAGCTTTGCTTCTTATCTCTTGACTACATTCTTTACACCATTGCAACAAAAGAAGAAAACGGCAAAGAGGTACAATGTTTAAATTAAATGAAGCATAGTAAACATACATAAATAAACATTGCATATGTAAGTCATAAGTACATATAGCACAAAATATTAAATAAGAAAGCACAAAATATAAGTTGGAATGTTCAAAAATATGTAGAGATAATTAGAAGCTTCAAACTTAAATCTCTATTTGTAGCTTCATACCATATATAGTTGGAAACAACACTTCCTAGATCGTGTCGCCTACCTAGTTGAGGTAGAGGTAAGGTTTACGCCTACTTTATCCTCTTAAACACTCTTTGCAGCTTCATACCATGTAAATGATACAACATCTAAAACCCATTAGAAAATTGGTTACCTTAACCCTATCATCTAATTTGCAGCAGAAAATAAATGAATGCCGAAAGTTATCTAGGGAAACAACATGTAAATAATCTTCAGTTGCAATGTGAAATCACCAAGTTGAAAAAATACGGGCTAAATAATAGAGGGAGGCTATAGTTTTATTGTATTCACAAACACGCACCATAAATAAGGATCAACACTGATTCTCTATTTGTATGAATTCATCGAGATTGCTCCTAGTAAAATGTCAAAAGCCCAAGTCATTTTATTTTGTGTTTTGTGTTCACAATTTTGGGAGAAAGTTTGGGTGCGAGTTGAGATGTTACACAGAAAAGATTCAAAGACCGTAATACAAACTTGTACTTAGAAGTCAGGCCTAAAATTTCATTCCCAGTCACCCTCCATCAAAGTCATGCTTTCAAGAGCTAAAGTTGGAGTGGCACTCTTTGTTGTGCTCAATGATAAATGTAATCAATTTGCCTTTGGCAGTTATCTTTTATTTTGTAACTAATGAATTTTTTTATTGATTGTTCTTTTTTAAAATTATTCTCTTCCCTAAATTTCTCCTTTCTATTATTTAATAATTGTATTCTTTCAATAAAAGCAAATAATAAAATATAAATAAGATATATAAAAAACTAAATTTTTGAAATTATTAATAAATATTGAAAGTGTTGACAACGGATCCTATTAAATGTTAAAATAATGACATTTTGAAAAATTTCCCAAAATAGAATAAATAATTGACTATAAATTTCAATAAGACAATTTTTTATAAATTAATTAACGAATTGCTTAATCTCAAACAATATAAAATAATTGATTAATTATGAACTAATTATAAAATACAAAATATAAAATATAAATTGTCTAAACTAATAAACCAAATATTTAAGAAAGACTAAAATCTTTTTTAGACGATTTTCAAATATTAATATATAAATTATTTTTAAAAATTATAAATATAGAAAAATAACTTAAAATGACTTGAAAAATATTTAAAATTTTATAAATTAAATTATTTCCAATCATTTAAAATTTAAGAAGTTCGATGACTAATTTATATAATGTGGGAGGCCAGAATTGGGTGTCAACCACAAGGTATAGTATAAGAACAAATACAACATTCATATCCTTCTTAAGATTTTAATTGTAACATTATGTCTTGTAAAAAGAAATACATAAGGAGTAGAGTTCTTGATGATACCTTCTCCCGTAACCAAAAGAAAACTACCTAAAATGGTAAAGATAAAACTATGATACAAAATATTATTCTAATTAAAACGGGGATGAAAGGTTGATTGTTTTTACTAATAGCTCAATATATATAATTATATTAATTATAGAGAAAGGATAACAAATTTAATCCATTAAACCACACTAATTATAGAGAAAGAATGGAGAACTTTTAATTAAAAAAAAGTAATTTCTAACAATTTTCTCAGAATTCCTCTCTTCACCCAATTTTAAAATTTTAAATAAATATTTCAAACTCGTACACAAAAATATATAAAAACAATAAAGCACAAAGAAAAGGAACCTACTCATACTATAAAGCTCACAAGACAAATTAACAGTGGAAGAAGTTGCATCAACAATGGTGGATTTTCTGGTCTTGTGTGTTTGTGTTGAAGCATAGTACAGGAAGTAGAAGGAGCTAAAACAACTCTTTAAATATTAGAATCAGGGACTTGATGAATATAATAAACCTTGAAGAGAAAATATGTCATATTAGCCAGATTGAGGAACATGTAAATTTACCTTAAATCGTCATGAAGAATACTACAGTAAGGCATCCCAACTGAACAAAAAACTTGAGGAGACATTCACAGAGAGATTTAACGTCTTAAGCTTCTCTCTTAGCCCGTTTTTGTACCTTTTCGACTTTCAAAAAATGCTTTTAAACGGTTTTATGTTTATGAACACTTTCTAAACTAAAAAATAACTTAAAGTCATGGTCATTTCATGGAAACACCAAAACATTGACAACTCTAATTCTTGCTGAACGACTAAATTAGTTGTCCATTGTATTCTGTTTGTGTTTCTTTTCCTGTAATATTGTGATAACAAATTTGGTTACATTTAAAAAGACATCTCTTATTCCTAGTTAAACAAATAGTTTACATAATGAATAAATGATTAGTTGTGAAATATGTTTCAGGTTTTTGCTCACGCGCTGATGTGCTAACAGATATAATCACATTTAATAAGACATCTCTTATTCCTAGATATATATCCCTCACATTACTATATTCGTAGCTGATTTTTTTCGAAAAGTTAGTACAACAACAAAAAGATCAACAATGAAAGCTTACCCTGAGTTTTCAGCCTTTGATATAATTGGTAATTTCATCGCAATACCTAAAAATTCGACAACTCAAATTCTTACTGAACGACTAAATTAGTTGTCCATTGTATTCTGTTTGTGTTTATTTTCTTGTAATATTGTGTTAACAGATTTAGTTACATTTAAAAAGACAACTCTTATTCCTAGTTATAAACAAATAGTTTACATAATGAATAATTAAATAATTTTGAAATATGTTTCAGGATTTTGCTTACACACTGATCTGCTAACAGATAAAAGTCACATTTAATAAGACATCTCTTATTCTTAGATATATATCCCTCAAATGACTATATTAGAAGCTATTTTTTTTTTGAAAAGTTTAGTACAACAACAAAAAGATCAACAATGAAAGCTTACTCTAAGTTTTCAGCCTTTGATATAATTGGTAATTTCATGGCAACACCAAAAAATTCGACAACTCAAATTCTTGCTGAACGAATCACCTGAGTGTTGTAAAATTTATCAATTTTATTAGAAAAGTAGTAAATGAAAAAAGATATCAAGAGGATAAATATCTACTCACCCTTAGTAGATAGTTCAACATCATTAACATCTGCCGAGACAATCAGCTGTTGAAACTAATCAATTTTCATAACCCATAAGTATTGCCTTCATTGGGGGAATTTTTTCAAACACATGACCACATCTATTATCTGCAAAAATATCATATTGGCCAAAAAAAATAGTATTTAATAAGTTGATAGTTGATACTACAAAATAATGAAAAAAAAGATCATGCATGAGCAGAATAATTAATTAAGAGAACTATTTGCATATCCATAAAATGAAGGGTTTCATCTTTAACTCTGATGTCCACTCTAATATGTCTAGAGTCACAGTGGCGCTGGCAAAGTTGGACTTAACAACATTTTTTTGTCCCTGAAAAAAGTCAAACTTCATATGCAAGTTTAACTATTTCCTCTTCTTCACCTTTTAAATTTTAACCCCAAAATATGTAGAAATACAATAACTATGTGCTTCAAAACTATTGAGAAAAATGAAAGTTAGGATGCACTATGTGCATCAAGGTTTAAAATCATTAGAAAAAACAATTAATAAAATAGACCAAGCTTAGAAAGGAGGATAAATTGTATATATATAAATAGTAATCCTAATCAAACTTAAGCTTTATCCAATTTTGAATCATCTTATGGAAAACGTCAAATGAACGGGCTGCAGAAATATTTAACTTAAACAGTTTTATATCTAAGTTATAAGTTATATAAAGGAATCAACTATCAAAATCATAAGCCTAAAACCTAAGATAAAATGAGGGGTATGTTGAAGTAAAATGTAAACTTAAAGTGTAAACTGTAAAATGTAATCAGCAAATTGCTAAGAAAATAGATCCAGCGACCTATACATAATTGAAGAAGTAACATACAATACTTCTTTTGCCTTTCTCAGCGTCATAAAAAGATGTAAAAACACTTCACAAAGTAAAACATAGCTTCACACATACTAAAATGAGGAAAAATCAGAGAAGAAGCAAGAGAAGAAGGAGAAGCTGACAACACAGTTTTTTCAAGTTTATATAGTACACTAACAACATCATTAATTAAAAATAGTCCAAAAGAGCAAAGAACAAAAGCCCAAATAAACTCAGCAAAACATATCGGTTAAATGTTGGAACACTGAAGAAGAAACATATAGCAACCATTGACTGAAATCTGCTGAAAAAAACAGAACAAACCGCGGCTCAAAATACAACACAAAAAAAAAGCAGCGAAAGGCCAAAATACAATAGATATTCAACATCAAAATGAAGTGTGAGAAGTTAAATAACAAACAAATAGAGAAGATAAGCAAGAAAAAATCACTGAACAGTGAAAAAATTTAAGAGCATTAGTTAGTTTAACGCAATGACTGAAAATTTTGATTACCTCATCATCGCTTATTTGCACTTGTATAATCTGAAATAAGAAAATTTGAAGCATTAAGAGGTAGGTCTTCTCTGTCATTTCCTTCAGCTAGAACTATAAAAATAGTTACTCTTATAGGAAAAGTTGTTCCTGCAATATTAGCATTTAGGTTAGTCAAAATCAACCATTTCAAATTTGACTAATTGGACACGAACAATCTGAATTGAAAGATGAAATTTAAAACTTCAAATGTTGAACTGATATGATTGCAATGTAACTTCTAGTTAGCTTTAAAAACAAATGAAGTAAAGGAATCCAAAATTTCACAACATCTAGCATAAGGATGCTTACTTGTTACACTTATTACTTTTAAAAGTATCATGAAAATGCTTTTCGAATGATTTCGTCATAAACTACATTATATGTAGAATGACCATCCGTGTCCTGTGCAGTTGGTGGACGTATTAATATTTTTACATTGTCTGAACATTTTGCTCGAGATAAAGAAACATAAATTTGTCCATGTGAAAAAATTGGTTCACGCAAATATATTTCAACAAAACCTAATGTTTGACCTTGAGCTTTGTTTATAGTCATAGCAAAACATGATCTTATCGGAAATTGTATTTTTTTGAAGGGAACTGGAAGTTTCTCATCTTGTGATGCTAGTAATGGTATCTTTGGAATAAAGACATGTTTATTTTTAAAATTACCACTGCAAATAGTAGCACTAATAACATCTGACTTAAAAAATCATGACATATCAGTCGTGTACCATTGCATAAACCTTCAGTAGGATTTAAGTTTCTTAATATAACTGGACAATTTTTTTTTCAAAGTTAATCTATACGGTGGTAAGTTAGCAGGATGTAAGGTATGCAAAAAATCTTCAAATTGGCATTGATCATTTGGTTCTATAGTTTCATCAATAATTGTATATACTGTAGCATCATTGGGGAATCAATGTATAAGCATGTCATTTATTTCATCAACAAAATCATTTTTTGCTGTCAAAATAATACGGAAAGTCATAAAAGATGGATTAGAATAGAATGTCTCAAATCAGGTTAAGTAACATTGAATAAAAGATTTAAAGATTCTATTTCATCTGTAAAATGAAGGATAAAATTATTGGGAATTTCAATTTTGTTGCAGTTGTTAGTTTTTTCTTGTCCATTTCCAATTTTCATTAAATATGCACAAAATGCTGGATCTTTTTTCGCATGCATGTTTTCAGGTAAACACAATTTTTCAAGATGATTCCAAATACGGGAGTATAATAAACTTTGAATTATAAAGTCTTCTTTTTTTCCACTACGAACAACAGGAAGTGTTTGTCTAAAGTTTCCCCCCAAAACTACTACTTTTCCACCAAACAGTGCTTTTGTATTCATAAGATCTTTTAGAAGTGTATCAAGAGCTTCAATCATGTTTTTTTTTTGCCATTGAGACTTCATCCCAAACAATTAGTTTTGAATATCGAATTAGAATCGCTAACGAACTCCGTTTACTAATATTGAAAGTGAAATTGTCATCGATGTCAACAGAAATTTTGAAACGTGAATGAGTTGTTCGTCCTCCCGGAAGTATTGAAGCTGCCACACTAGAACTTGCAGTTGCCAAAGCTATGAATCTTTTTGTTCTTACAGCAGCCAACAAAGCTCGATATAGAAATGTTTTTTCAGTTCCACCAGGACCATCAATGAAAAAAGCTCCTGATTTATTAGAATATACTCTTTCAAGAATTATGTTATATGTTCTTTTTTGTTCAACATTTAATTTGCTTTGTAGAAGTATATCTTCTTCAGACACTATTATATTTCTTTCAAAATATATTTCTTTTGACTCACTAGTTGTTCTAGAAGAGCTAACATTTCCAAATATATCTTTGAATTCATTTATGTTATGTCCCATTAAAAGTAGAACTTCATTGATATGATTTAAAAATAACAGTTGAATGTGTTTTTTTGTAACATTTGGAATTGTTTTAAAATCCTCTGACATAGAGTCTTCATATTTTTTCCAAAGATTTATTGGGTTATCAGGATTACAATAAACTAATAATTCTGCAAATAGTCTTCTTAAACTTTAAGGCATTTGATAGCTTACTCCTTCAGACATACAATCAATTAAGTTGTTATCAGAACGTAATAAGCCTCTTTTTTCTGCAGCTTCCCTAAATGTAGTGTAGCATCTTTCATTCATTGTACGAAGATCTTTGTATGATGTTGGTCCTCTTACATTCATTAGAAGCAACATAAGATAATATGTTTCTCCTTCGGTTGAATGACATGTGACAATACGCCCGATAGTAAGTCGTTATTTTTAACGCGACCACATTTTGTATGATGATGACCATACAAAGTGTTGGAGAAACTCTTTATACAGTAAATTCAGATTTATAGCATCGTTATTGATTTTGTTCATAAGAAAGAATTCTGTTAACATCGTTTTTTAATCATTGGATCGTTTATTATTTGATCCACAGTTTGGTTATTTTTGAAATAAACAAATTGTTGTCCATCAAGATGCAATTGCAACTGGCAAACACTTGGAGTCATTTACTTATCGCCAAAGCAAGCAGACGCCATGCAGCCTCCGGTGTAGAAACCCATCTAGCAGATTGGTATTTTTTTATTTCATCTATTTCTATGTTAGTATCATTATTATGTACAGAAAATGCAATTTTATCATGTCCTTTGCAAATATATTTGTAAATGTATTTGACAGCCTTAATGTCAGAACATATTTCAACATTCATATGACAATCGAATTTCTTCAGTAAATACGGATTATACGGAACAATCCAAGAATTATCAATGTTCTGTCCTCTAACTTTGATTGGTGTGATCATTTTTGGTCTTTTGTAAAGGGGATATGAATTCTTTCCTTTAGTTGTTTGTTCAGTAAGTTCTTTTTTATATTTGAATTTACATTTTCCTTCTTTTTACATGCATGAATTTGAAGGATTTAAATATCCATAGGGACCATGAATCATGTGTTTGGTCACAAGTTTGTATATATCATGATCAATATGGGGATCAGGTAGTTCAACACATACAATTTTATCATATGATTCTGGTGTTAACAATTTATAGCCATCCATAAGAATAATGAGACAATGGGCATGGGGAAGACCCTTTTTTTGAAACTCAACTGTATATATAAAAGCTGCAGCCTTTCCAAATATGTTTGTTTTTTTATTATAAGTTTTAACTTCTTCTACTTTTGCTCTAAATACTCTACTAACTAAATCAGGTCTATTTTGAACTTCTTCCATTGGTTGTAAATGTTCTTGTATTTCAGGCCAAGAAGGATTACAAGTCATCATTTAAAATATGTCGGAATTTCCAAAATGTTGTACCAAAGCAATGACATCTATATATCTTCGACCCATATATCTTGCACCTCCAATGAAACTACCAGGAAGAAATTTTTGTCTCCCAATATTAGAAACATCTCTTTCTCCTTGCTTTAATAAATCAATGATTCCTTGGAAGGCTTCAACTCTAAGTAGATCTTGATTAAATAAGATAATATCTAATCTCTGTGTCTCTAGATTTATATATTGATCAACTATGTATTGTTGAAATACCCTTCCAGAATATAAAGTTTCATTTGGTTCTTCATCTCTTATTTGAATTTTATAACAATAATATTCACGACAGGAAACAATTTATCTTTTTCTCAATCCTTTTGATAAAACTTTAGATTCCATGTCAATGACTCCATCAATAGAAGTGATGTTCATTATACTTGGTAGCTGCTCATATTCATAGTAAATTTGTCTATTGGAATAATTGTATTTCTTGATTTTTTTTAATACCACAATGCCAGCCATTTTGACCATAAGAAAACAAAAATGGATATTGCAATGGATCATAACATCCATAATAGTAATTTACCAATTCACTTCTGTTACTATGAGTGTAAATTCTAATACGTGGTGTGAAAATTTTATCATTTAATTGATCTTCAATCCAAATTGCCCCAACTTCGGATGCAGTTGGTAAGTTATGTGTTCTTTGGTCTAAATTGGAACTTGAGTTTAGAGAAATATAAAATTCAGATAAATTTGAAAGATATGTTAGCGATATTAAAAAAGTAGAATAAGGATTAACTTTTAGTATATCTATGAGTTTTGTAACAATTATCTCATTAAGATTATTTGATAATGCCATTCGGTTTTTTAGCTCATTTTCATTACCATAGAAATATAATTGTAAATTTTTTCCTTTTTCTCTTGAGGGTATCAAATCATCAATAAAGTGATACATTTGTCCTTGGACTTTAAATGTATAGATGTCACGATTTCTCCTTGCTAATTCTCTATCATAATGTACTCCAAGTGAAGTGAATGCAAACAAATTATTGTAGGCTCTACTGTAAGTGCGAAAATATTGGGATTCTTTGGAGTCACCAAAGAACAAATTTCGCAACCCAATAGGCATGTTATGAGAAGTTAGCCTACTTGATCCATTATTACCAAAAAAAAACTGGTGATTCATATTGAAACCTTTTTGCTGCACAAAATTTGCAATCTGGAACTTTCTTTTAAAGTAAGTAATCTTTTAGCAATAGTTCTCATTTTGTAGATTTACTTCTAACTTATTTCTACCTGTGCATGGCAAAAAGCAATTATTTGTCACATAAAAGCAGAACAATAAATTCTTTTTAGTACTATGGTAGAAAGAAGCATACCTATATTTGAAGTACGTCTTGAACTTGATCTGCTTGCAGCATGAGATGCACCCCACGTTGATCCTAGTATCAGGAATAAAAATATTTAGACACAGTTAGACAATTATTAAAAATCAATATAGTCAAAAAAGTTTAAGTAATATTTCTGAACTGACCTACTTCAAAGGTAGATAACCAATTAACTATACTTTCTCCTCTAGTTGAAGTAACTAATAGGTTTATAGCTTCAGAAGCTTCAACTACAAAATGAAGAAAATAACTTTAGTAAGAGTAGTTGAGCTGAAGCAGCTAACTATAACTATAGATATTCAGAAGACAGATTTAAGGAAAGGAGGTAACAATATGGTTATCTAACCTTCTTGAGGAGATAAAGAAGAAGTGCTGATTGTAAGGGCGCCAGTACTATTTGATTGATGTTCTCCTGTAGTTAAAGTAACTGGTAGGTTTGTAACTTCGAAAGCTTCAACTACAAAATGAGGAAAAAATCTCTAGTAAGAGTAGGTGAGATGAAGGGTCAAACTATATCTATAAATATTCAGAAGACACATTTCAAAGCTGCAACTACAAAATGGTGACCAAGATGATTTCATCTGATGGTTGAAAGAAAACTTCAAGTATTTTGGCAACCAATGTGAGTATTATTAACATAAAAACCATAAAAGAGACTTATAATCATCCAAACCTCAACATATTGAGGAAAAGTAAAGACATGTAATTACATAATTTTGCCAAAAAACGACTACACCTACTTGCTTTTTTTGTATTATTGAACATTAATATTGTTTCACCCATTTTTCTATTAATTGTGTTCACGATCTCTGTATATTGCATATGCACTCCTTTCAAATGTTTCCAATTCCTTGCCTTCCAGATATGATATATCATTGTTCCCCAAACAGCTGCTATCACTTGCTTCTTCAAACTCTTTCAATGTTTTATCTTGATCATTTCTACTGTTTTCTTGAAACCTCTTGTAGGTAGACAGACTTTTATCCATTGAGTTACTGTATCTCTTACTTTTGTAGCATATTCACATTCAACAAATAAATGATTGCTTGTCTCCATAGTTGAATCTTGGCACATACAACATGAACTTCATCTACATGTATATTTTAGATGGTATATTTTAAGGAAATATTTATTATATTAGAGGAGAACATAGAGTTGCAGCTAATGATTCATCCGAAGGACTCAGAATCATTTCACAAGTTGTCCTTTTTTTGTTTTTATATTTGAGTTCGCCTTAAAAAGTCATACACGCTTAAATATTATGACGATTTTTACACATATTACTATTGAAATGTAAGTTAAGTACAAACCTGTAAGGTACAAAACAAGTCAATTTTATGTTAAAATGAACCATTTCAAACTAACAAAGACAAACAAAAATGAAGAAACTTTATTAAATTACAAAATTTATTTGTATTTATCTTTCATACATATGTTTATGAACAAGCCTTTGTAATGTCATTTAGTTTAACATTGAGATTATTTCCAGCATAAATAAAAAATACACTTGTTTGTGCATAAATTGGAAGACCACCATTAACATCATAGATATCATCATGAGACTTGGAGATGATAGTGGTGTTAATTTTAGTGACAGAATCAAAATTTGGAATACTCAATTTCACTTGAAGTAGAGTACATGTGCATGTATTTGAAAGAGTTGCATTCCATACTTGTTGTCCTTGACTCATTCCTAATTTTGCTTGGTTAATTTCAATACCAGGATTGCACATGGAACTCTCTATGCCTGAAAATGAATGAAAACAAATTTTGTATTAGTAACTCATTTCTTGTAAATCTTGGAATTAAGGTGATTTGAAGTCAAAGTGTAGGTATATCCGATTTTCAAGACATTTCTTTTTAATCAAGTAACAAAATAAGTTCATTTCATTTTATATTTAGTCAAATAGTGAAGAATATTTTTCATTAGTAATAAATAAAAAGAAGGGTGGATATATTGTCTAGATCGATTAGAATGTTCAAAAATAAATCGAACTAAAGACGGAAAGTATAATGAAACATCTCAAAATGTTTTTAATTAGAAGATTGACTATTCTGTTACTAAAGTATCAACCAATTACAAAATCGCATAAACCAAAAGTGTGAATTTTTTATATAGCACAAAGGGGGAGAGGGGATATGTATCATAACCTAAATGTATGAAATATAGTAAATATCACAAAAATAAATATATTTGGGGTTTACAACTTAATTCTAAAAGATATGAATATATATATATATATATATATATATATATATATATATATATATATATATATATATATATATATATATATATATATATATATAAAATGTAATTAGTAACATATTATGGTGTTAAAAAATGAGAAGAAAAAAAAATCTTTGAGTATTGGTAATATAGAAAAGAAACAAAAGGAAAAGAAGAATAAGAAAAAGGGGTGAAGTTAATTAGTACCTTCGTACATGATAGCAAGACAAAGCACTAAACAAAGAACTTTGACGGTTGTTGTCATTGAAAATTTTGTGTTGGCAATCCTTAAGTGAAATATAGCTTTTATCAAAATTGTGTTATTATTTGCTTAACAACTTTTTAATTTATAGAGAGTTCATGGGAGGATGATTTAGGTAAATTACTCAAAGGGAGGTTCTATTATAAGTAAGTTTTGATTTATTTTCCTATAAAGATTAATAATAGAATGAGTAATTACTTTTCCAATTCTGCAAATTAATGTTTTTTTCTAAAATAACACAGAGAGGAAGATTTGGTCAAAACTAGATTAGAAAAAATATTAAGAGATTCTTATCATTAATAAAATTACTTTTTTTTGCATGAAAATGAAAAAAAAAATTATATTCATGAATATTTGTTTGATTATTGAAGTTTAAAATTTGTAAATAATGATTTATTCATTTATTTGTAAATACTAAACTTCATTATTTAAAATACTAGCGAAATATTGAAATATATATTTTAGAAATATTTTCAAACAACAATTTTCACTCACAAAATTTTACTAAACATTTTTTCAAGTATAATTAGGTATTTCATATATAAGTGCCTGCAGTATCCACATTTTTTTTCATCTTCAAATTTAAATATATTTTTCAGTTTTATCTTCGACCAAATATTGGCCCAACGCTCGATAACATATTATAAGTTAGAAAATTATTCGAATTAGGAATAACTAAGGAATTTTTTAATACCATATAATGTTAATATTTTGCTAAGAAAAAAAACTCTCTGATAAATATATAAGAGTGTATATTATATATTATATTAATTTGTGTCACCCTAGCTAATTAGAAGAGAAATATGTCTTTTTTTTCACCCTGCTCCCCTTTTACTTCTGACATTAGTGACTAATTTAGTCTCATTCATCAACACCATTTCTGCTTCTGTTTAATCAATTGATCGAGCTCCTAATCATGCAAGTCAATGCACATATTTTTGCTAACTCTTTCTTGTCTTTCTCAAAATGGGCTGTATTACTCATTGATAACCTACTCAAGGCATCAACATCAACATTAGCCTTACTAGGATGTTAAAGAAAATTCATGTCATAATATTTGAATAACTCTAACCACTCTCTCTATTTGAGATTAAACTTTTTCTAACGAAAATAAGCTAAAAGCTCTTGTGATCGGTGAAAACATCCGCATGAACACCATAAAGATAACGATGCCACATGTCAAGGCAAAATCTACAGCAGCCAACTCTAAGTCATGGATTGGGTAATTCGCCTCATGAACTTTCAACAATCTGGAGGCGTAAGCTATAACTTTGTCATACTGTATTATCAAACAACCCAAACCAACTATAGATGCATCACAATACACCATAAAACCTTAAATACCTTCCAGTAAAAAAAATGGAGCAGTAGTCAAACTCTTCTTCAATTTGTGAAAGTTTTTCTCACAAGCGTCAGATCATTGAAACTTAACTGTCTTCTGAGCCAACTTGGTCAAAGGAGACGAAATAGATGAAAACCCCTCGACAGACCTTCTATAGTATCCATCCAAACCCAAAAAAACTCCTTATATTAGTTGGAGACGTGGGTCTAGGCCAACTCTGAACTACTTCTATCTTTTGGGTATCAACTCTAATGTCATCACCGGAAATTATGTGGCCCAAGAATTCCACACACTTAAGGTAAAACTCACATTTTGAGAACTTAGCACATAACTCCTTATTTTTCAAAGTCTTAGGGACTATTCTAAGGTAACAAGCATGATCGTCTTCATTCCTTGAATAGATTAGTATGTCATCAATGAAGACAATAACAAACATATCTATACACAACCTAAGGGAACCATCTTTCTTTCTCACAAACAAGAGCGAAGCGCCCCAAAGTGAGACACTTGGTCGAATGAAACCCTTATCTAACAGATCTTTCAAATGTTGTTTCAACTCTTTCAGTACCATCATATATGGAGGAACAGAGATAGGACGAGTATCTTGAAGAAGATCTATACCGAAGTCTATCTATCTCAGGATTGACTCCGAGAAGATCATTTGGAAAGTCTTCAGGAAACTCTTTTACTACTAGAACTGATTGAATAGGAGGTATCAGAACACTACAGTCATTAACTTGGACTAAGTGATAGACACACCCCTTAGAAACTAAATTCCTCGCCTTAAGGTACGAAATGAAGTGACCCTTATGCAATCCGATTAAGCTTCCCAAGAGCTATTTAATTATGAGGAAAAGAATTTTAAATTGCAACACTTTCATCCAATTATTCAAGTACTCTCTTCGTCCGATATTGGTTGTCATATTATGCTTTTTGAAAGTCAACTTGACCAATTTATTAAATAGTTTAAGAATATAATAAGTCCTCATTAAAGTTAAGTATAATAACAACAAATTTGATCAAGTTAAGATATTTTTCAAACCATTATCCTTTTATGTATAAATAATTTTTTTTATATTTAATATAAATAAATATTTGTCTTATATAAATACATCAATTAAAGTGAAAATTGATTGGAAAAATCTTTTTGAAATTACAATTAATGACAAAACATTATTAGGGAGTTGACTAGAACAAACATTATAAAAAAATTATTAAATAATCTTCTAGTTCTTCAATGTATGCTTATTACTCAATATGCATATGCAGACATGACCAAATTATTCTTTAATTTTTTAGTACTCGTAAACTACAAGTTTACTATGCCATATGTATTTTTTCTTTAGTAAATTTCCAATTTATTACTATTATATGAGAAAAATTCAACTTTAATACTCGGGAGCAAATCTCATATTTATGTTTTCTCAATTACTCTACCTCTTCTAAAGGTGAATCGTAAGCTCATCACTGAATATATTAATCTAATAAAAATTGTGTCTGTAATCATATTATTTGTGCCAACAATATGCAAACCCTAAGTTGTGAGATGACAATTGGCACATATGAGACCACATAGAAGGATCGTCTATTAGGACAATCAAGTATCTAACCAACCCACTAGGTGGATGAATAGATCCACAAAAATTTGTATATATTCCTAGAACGCGGGGGATTCAATCAACTTTCTTTTATGATGGTCTCACAATTAACTTGTCTTCCTAACAATCAGTACAAGAAAATTCACCATTTAAAAGAATTTTTAGGTTCTTCTATGAATGTCCATTTTAATTTTCCATAATTCGTCAAAACATTATAAGCTAATTATGTCCCAAATCAAATTAAGAAAGTATTGAAATTAGTAAACATCTTATTTATTATAGAATGTGCCTCAATTGCAGTAATTCTTATCCAATACCTGAAGATAAAATATGAAACTTTTCTATAATACATGTCTTCTTAGAGACATTCTTGGTGATACCACATCATTGACTAAAGGTCGCAATCTTTTCCATGCCTAACATGGTGGCATACACCACATTCTTTTTAGAGAATGTATATTTATAGCATTTATCAAAAGTTCTCATTCTTCATGAATGTAATACAAACATGTGAGCATATCAAATTATGATAACTTTAGTACCTCATTACATATTTATGTGCATTATTTAATCACTTGTCTTCTTTCAGATATATTATGCATTACTACCACATTCACAGTAGTAATGAAGCAAATTTCAGAAAATTTCAAGACTTCTCATAAAAAAACACATTAGTTTTTCTTTAATCATTATTATATCATCAATATGGTGCATTAACACTCAAATTCAATGTCTTATCCATATAAAGTGTTTTAGGCCATAAATTGATGGAACTTCTTCTCGTTATGGTGCAATAGAACGTAAATTCATTGTCTTTTTTTTGTGCGATAAAACTAAAATCTATCGTCTTACCCACAATGATGCTCAACCTCAACCTTCAAAATAATTATAATTTTATCACTTTTTCTGATCATTAATTACACACAAAATTGAGATTGTTGATTTATTATAATCAACATTAGTAGTTAATAGATACACCTTAATAGATCACATACCTTATATAAAGATTGAAGACATGTTGTTGATTTATTATAATCAACATTAGTAGTTAACAGATACACCTTAATAGATCACATACCTTATATAAAGATTGAAGACATATCTTTCACTAAATTGTGCTTATTTAATTATTAAAATAAATTAAGAAATTCTCTTCCCAATCGGTTAAAATAAAACGTAAAAAAAATCAACAGATCTCTTTAAATACATACTTCAAATGGAACTCCAGATCTGTCACATAAATAATTATAGCTAACAATGTAAAGATAAAGCATACCTTAAATATATGACAACCTTATTGCATAATTTATGCAAGATCTTTTTAAAACTTTTTTATCCTCTATCATAATTCTTTAAGAAAAGAACGATCGTGAATCGTGCTGATAACGTGTCATGAAACGATATATAAATTTAGAAGAAGAACAAAGTAGGGAGTAGAGAAAAGACTTCTCCTGAATGTATTCATAGTTCATAGATCTTCTTTACAATGACGGAGAACCCCTTTATTTATAGGGCAAACTTAACTTGGTCCGCAAGTAGGATTTCTAACCATATCCTGGAAGGACGCCACAAAATTATACACACTATAATACAAAAATGTTTATAACAAATCTGCGTTAGTTATTAAATATTAATTTTAATTAAAAAATTTTATAAAATCATTGTTATAAATCCATTGAATGAGTGGATAGTCCATAAATTTAGTACATGAACAACCATCCATATTCACTAGGTTTCATAAACCTTTTTTGATAAGAACGTATTTATTTATTATGATACTTAATATGGTGACTTTTGAAGTGATTTCTCAACCTATAAATAGGGTTGTTCATTCACTATTGTATGATATACAGATGATACTTACATATACATATGATACTTACATACACTTGAATAAGAAGAAGTCTTCTCCTATATCTACTTCTCTTATCTTCTTCCTTTATACTTATTCTATTATGAGTTTGATTTTATAACACGTTATCAGCACGAGTATGCTCTAAAGGTTATACCACTTAGCAAAAGTGTTATAGTTGAAACACTTGTGAGCAGGAATAGATTTTATTTATTTTTTCTTGTTACATTTTATATTTTCAACAATTCCTCGTATACTAATAATTTATTTTAGTATATATGTGATATATGAAAATGTAAAACATATTGATTTGTTTTACTTTAACAATTTTATGCATTGGTTTATGATTATACTAACAATTCTTCGTTTCAGAAAAGAATTGAAGGATAAAGAAATAAATTTTCAGGTTGATTTTCTTAGTGTTAATTATGATGAACTTATTAATATTTATAATTGCTAGAGGTGAGAAAACTCTCAATCTTATTTTGACTAAATTTGCTTCTATAATTCTTGATTTCATTTAAAGGCTCATGGTTGAGTTCTATTGGTATTGACTTATATGACATTGATTGAAGGGTAAGACGATGTCCCATCACATTAAAGTCCGGATGACACAATGAAAAATATTTGAGGATAAGACGATAAATTCAAGTTCTATCACACCAAGGGGGTAAGACATCAATTTGAGTTTTGATGCACCATGATGATAAGGATTGAGTTCAAGTCCCATATAATTTGTCCTAACACACCTTATATGGATAAGAAATTGAGTTTGAGTCAATGCACCATAGTGATGATATAATGATGACTAAGGCTTTGATTAAAAGCCTTGAAATTCGTCCTATTGAATTTGCTCCATTTTTTGAAAAGAATGTGATAGCAACATATGATAACTTTGAAATCCGATGTTGACTTGCTCCATTTTATCGTATGAATGGTAGCAGTAAATAATTAGTCTAAAAGATGACAAATGATTAACGATATGAAAAAGGACGTGAAGGGACGAAATTATAGTAGTCATCGTTGTGGTAATTATAAAAGGAAGAACACTATGGGTTCTCCAAATAGTCCTTCAAAATGTGAAGACAATTTTTATTATCAAAATTGTATTAAAGGTCATTGGACTTGTTAATATTGTCGACCCAATAATTTGACAAGTTTATAAATCCTCCATCAAAAGACAAGAAGATAAAGTGATGGTACACTTGATTTTTCAATGTGATGTTGAGCTGTGTCATGGAAATATGATGAATTTTAAAGCCATGACAATGTGCTTATAATGCAAATAATGAAGTACATATAAATGATTAGTCCATTCCTTGAAAAGAATATGACTTTTGATGAGTATCGTGAATGCTCGACCATTCTATAAGAGAATGAGTCAAGATGTGATAAAATTATTATGGGTTGGATATATGCCACAACTCACCTTTGTGGAAGGTTTGAGAAAAAAATGATATATGCCACATCTCATCTCTACGGGAGGTTTGAGAGAAATATATAAATTTTATTTGACATGAACAGTCAATGGTCGTGTGCGTTTATACGTCATAATTATTATGGTATGTTTGTTATGAACTATCCAAAGGGCAAAAGAAAGAAATAGTTCTTACCTATAAGGGTTGTGGTCATTATTGTGTGGCAAGAAAAATTTGTCATTGGTTGTGTACCTATGGTACAACAAAAGCAAAGCAAGAAACATGTCTTGCTCGTAATGATTTTGACCATGACAATAGTAATATAATTTCTTCCTTGAAGGAGATGCTCACCATAGGGATGGTGTCATGCAATATGTGATGGTACACAAAATTAATGGCAAGCTATAATGAGTTGTGATATTGCTAGAGAAATAATATTAGAGTACGGTTGTAGTATGTCTCAAAAGAAACCTTTTAAGTTTCAAATGAATTGAAAATAAATATTGAGATTATAAATTATGAAAAGGTCAGGATCTGAATTTGTTATTATAGTTGTGTATTTTGGTGACTTGAACGTCATTAGCATTCTTAAAGAGCTTTCAAAAGTTGTTGAGTGTTTGAAAGGGTGAATAAGTCTTGGTAAAATGGAATGTTGTCTTGACCTACAGATTAATAAATTGACAAATGAAATATTTGTCCATCAATCAACATACACAGAAAAGTTTTGATGCGATTTTTATATGGATAAATGACATTCATCGAGTACCCAATGATTATGAGATCTCTTGAAATAAATGATGATTCATTTTGATCTCAAGAGAAGGATGAAGAGCTTCTTGGTGATGAAACTCCATATCTTGGTGCAATCATGGCACTAGTTCATTTTGCTAAAAATATTACCAGATATTTGTTTTGCAGTAAATTTATTGGCAAGATTCAGTTTCTCCCCAATAAAAAGACATTGAAATGGTGTTGAGCACATGATTGAATATCCTCAAAGGATAATAGTTATGGGTTTATTATATTACGCGAAATCCAAGACAAAATTGATTGGTTACGCAGATGCAGAATGTTTATCTGATCCGCATAAAGTTCTATCTCAAGCACGCTATGTGTTTGCATATGGAGACACAAAAATATCATGGCGATTAATGAAACAAATGTTGCTATGCAAAAGCCTTTCATGAAGAAAGTCGAAAGTGCGTCTGGTTGAGATAAATGACACACCATATTCATGAAATATGTGGTTTTTCTTTGAAAAAGAATATATCAACCATAATGTACGAAGATTGGAGACATCATCACAAGAAATTAAGTGATATTTTAATCAGGAGAGTATAATACGCGTTGCACTCTTTTTCCCTTGACCGATTTTTTTTTCACTGAGTTTTCCTGACAAGGTTTTTAATGAGGAGTGTGTATCAAAAGATATGTGTACTCTTTTTCCTTCATTAGAATTTTTTCTAACAGGATTTCTCCTAGTAAGGTTTTAACGAGGCACATTATCTGTGGACATCCAAGGGGGAGTGTTATAAATCCATTGAATGAGTAGATAGTCCATAAAGTTAGTACTGAACAACCATTCATATTCACTAGGTTTCATGAACCTTTTTGAATAAGAATATATCTCTTTATTATGATACTTAATATGATGACTTTTGGAGTGATTTCTCAACCTATAAATAGGGTTGTTTATTCACTATTGTATAATATACAGATGATACTTATATACACTTGAATAAGAAGAAAAGTCTTCTTCTTCTATATACTTCTCTTGCCTTCTTCTCTTTATGATTATAGTCTTATGAACTTGATTTCATAACAAATAGATATTTTAAAAGATTTTTTTTAATTAGAGAGTATCACAATTAATACAACTCTTTTCTATTCTTTTTAATTTTATTGAAAAAAAACAGATTCTAGACATGGTTAAATTTTCTTGGACTCTTATTTTATTTTCTAATTAGTATATTTATTTTTGTCCTATATATTTGTGAGTTGTGTAGTTCAAAAACTGTCAATTCAACAAAAAAAATACCTTCAATCCAAAAGAAATAATAATAAAGAATAGAATAAAAATAAAAATTAAAACTTATTGTCAACAAAGAAAAATAAGACTTTGGGTTTTCGTAGGGGAAATGGATAGCATTAATTTACTATTCTAGCTCTTAATTTTATTTATGAAATTATTTATATTTATTTATATAATTCACATGAAGTATTTAAAGGCATGATTTAGATCTAAATCACAAGTGTATTGATACCCAAACTCTGTGTCAACGAGTCATTCAACGGTAGAAAAGTACATGAATAAAATTTATGCAGAAGAAGAAGAAATCAGAAATTTTCATAAATAAAATGTCTGA